>NC_081825.1:143550973-144175098 GCF_030867095.1 Alligator mississippiensis
GCGGGGATTGCCTGTAACTATCCAGCAGCACAGTAAATTAGTCAGTTGTTCCCTAATTGCCACACACATGTAGATGGTGATGTTTTATTGCACAGCAAATTAGTCTGCTGCACAGTAAGGTTTTTCATGTTGATGTGCCTATACTACATCCATCCAGGTCTATCTTAGACTGAGTTCCACTATTTTTAAACCAGCCTATGTGTACTGAACTTCTGCTCTGTTACATGTTTAGATCAGTTTCTGGACATTTTACTGATTAATGTGTAATATCTGTACCTGGCCTGAATGTTCTTTTACTAATTTTCAGATGGTTTGTTCTTCACCAGTTTTGTCGTCAGGAATTTTAAATGACTGGCTCCTTGCAGATGGGAACTATGAAGGAAATGCTCAAAAACATTTTAAATGACCTAATTGCCCAAATCTCCTTTTGGACAATGTCTTAGGTAGTTGTCCTATGGTTTTACTTGTTTGTGATGCATACTCAATATGAATAATATGGGCAGGGAGAAACCCCTCACCATCTAAAACTTCTAGACTCCACTATTCTTTCATCTCTTACCCTTGTCATTTTGAGAGTTAGATAATCCTCTTGGACATCTGTATGCTCTTTATAGCAGTAATATTATCTTGTCATATAATTTCCTGTCAGGGGCCAGTGTCTTAAGCTATCTCCCATTTCCTAAATTTTCTGGGAAACTCCTTTGTGTGTTCTCATTTCTTGCCCCTAATGTGGGAAGTACTCATTGTGCCTCTTTGTAAAGCCTGGCTTATTCTCCTCCAAGTCCTTCCCCCCAGTTTCCTTCTTAAAGTTCTCCTGGTTGTGCTGGCTACATAAAAAACTTAAATAGTTTGGCCCAGAGTGTGCTGATAGCACTGCTTACCCTGTGGACCAGTAGTGTTGAATTGCTTCCTTGTACTTGTACTCTATGTTCATCCAGGGTCTCTATTAGTAGATTATAATCTCTGTGGAGAAGAGACTGTCTTTGTTCTGTGTCTGTACAGCACCTAGCACAGTGAAATCCCTGTCTATGACTCATGGGCATTACATGAATGTAAACAATAATAATAAGAAAAGCAACAATGTTTAAGGCAACTGATTAGGAATCCCCTGTAGGTAGTGTGCCACTGGAAACAGAAAAAGACTTGAACATAAACACCTGATGTGTTTCTGAATAGGACTGAATTAGTATAATAAATGTCATTGTATTTTTAAATCATTTACAGATTATCTGTAGTGAAATTTAGTTGCTACATACAAAACGATGCCATAATATGGATGCAATTGTTCGCTGCCTGGTTGCTGGGAGCCAGAAAGAAACAGATAGTTAAAAAGAAACTTAGCTGAAAACAGGCATGCAAATAGGAATTTATCCTCCTAGGTAATAGTCATTTTGAAACCTAGAACACTCACCTGCAATATTTGAAATAGCACCAATATGGCTGGCAGCTTCCAACATTTGAAATACATAATTGCATGCAGATGATTTGGGGGCTTAAATGGATTCAGCTCCCATGCAGCATCAGTGGATTTTAATCAATTTACAGTGAAGAGAATTATGACCCTATAGAACACAAAGCAGTAAAGAGTAAATATTTATATTTGTACACTGAAACATTCAGTTGCACACTATTTTGTATTAGTTATTAATAATGTTGCTGTTTCAGGAAGAATGTGGTGAACTTACAGTGCTGAGTATGAGACAGACAGGTCAGGGTAAATACAAACTGGCTCAAAACCTAAAAGCAGGTGATGGACACAAGATAGTGGCCCAGCAAGAACTAACAGTCTGCAATTTGTCTTTTAAAAATCTTCAGTAAGAACTGTCCTCATTACAATAATGGCTTATTTATTCTGCCTGACTTGTTTGCAATTATAGAATCTCTTTCAAAGCTGATTTTTAAAATGGATAACAATGCACAAATACAAGTGAGGGGCTTTGTGGCTTGTCAGTGTGGTAGAAGTATAATTAGTATCACCATACATTCATGTGTGGAACCATTTAAACCTTTTTCCTGAAGCATTTTTAATTTCAGATCGATACCATTTGAATTCAGAAGTCCCAGATAGTTATCACTCAATTATTCCAAAGGCATCATTATAATTCCACTTTCTAATGAGGAGGTCAGTATGAGGATGCTTTGTTCACAGCATTTCCTTTACAGTGCTGCAGGGTTTTCTTTTTTTAACATTATGATGTCTCTCTGTTCTACTAACGGATCAGTTGTGGCTACAACAGGCACAGTGCTCTTAGTTCCTGGTGTCAGGGCGTCACAGAGCTAGTAGGTATTTCACATGTCCTTGGAGGTCTCAGAATCCATCTCTGCTTTTAATGGGCTGTGGCTGGGAGCCCTGCTGTGAAGTGCACCCAGCTTGCTCGCTCCCGCTCTGTTCTTGCCAACTGCTGAAAATGAGACAGTTAAGCTGCCTTAGAGCAGCCCTGAGTGGATGCCCTGTACCATTCTTGGCTCCCTGTCTCAGGCATGCTTATTGGCATATGCTCAGGGTTGTTCTAAGGTTGTTTCATTTTGGGGCATTGATGTGAGTGGAGCAGAAGCGAGGGGATAGGCTATGCTTCTGCTAGTACCCTTGCAGGAAAATGTTGTCATTAGGACTTTCATCCTCTATATTTTATTGCTTCTGTTCTCCAGACAAGTTTATACTCTTTTTGATTTTCTTTCCTTGAATGTTTAGTGTAAAAGTGCATCATAACCTTCTTTGTGTTTTGTGTTTGTACAGCATCTAGCACTACAGCGTTCTTCTTTGAGGCTGAGAGCTCTTGTGTACTACAACAACACGATAAATCATTACAGTGGTGTAATTGCTTTGTTATCTTGGATTTTTTCTTGTATAGTGCTAAACTCTGATATTTGTACTTGCAATGAGAAGTGCTTTACTCTGCCAACAGTCCAATTCATAGGAACGTGGGACTGGAAGGGGCCTCCTGGGACACAGGGTCCAGCTTCCTGCATTTTTGGGCAACAATATAATACACATTAACTCCCAAAAGAGTCAAAAGAGTCAAAGCCACACTGGCCCTCCATGAACCACAGTCCTCAAAGTGCCTTTCAACCCCCTGAAAACAAACATAGGATCTTTTGTACAAAGAACCCATAAGCCTGAAACACTACTAAGGGCTCAAGACAAGAAGAGGAGAGAACAAGTATGATACCAATGTCCATTCATTTCCATGGACTGCCTCTGGAGTATTTAACATGAGAGACTGGTAAAATCTGGCCTGTTGAAGGCAGTGAACCACTAGGTGGATTATTTCAGTGCCAAATCCATAGTTGTCTGTTCTATATGAAAAGATACTGAGTCGCATGAGAGAATATTTGGAATGGCCACTTGGTGTGACTGTCAGCTATTTATGGGGATTGTGCTTCTGTGTTTGAATAGCAATACACAGTCATGTCCTTGACCTTGGCTCTCCCAGTCATTAACAACAGGAGGCCCAAGAGTGTACTCGCACAGTTGTATTTTAGATGACTGTAGGATGTTAGCTAAGAAATTTAATGTGAATTTTTGTGACGGGTTTCTTAGAAAACCTTTTGCATTCCCTTGCCCATTCTGAATGACTTACTGTTATGCTGCTTGCTGTCTGTGTACATGTAGTGCACATGTCAACAGAGGGACTAGCTGATACAGGGCATGTCTACATGTTCATTATACTTGTATAATCAAGTACTAAATAAATGTGCAGTAACCAGAGTTACTTCACAGCAGCATCAGTGAACATATTGTGAAGTAGCCTCATAACACTGTGCAGTAGCATATTGGCACTATATGTATTATAAGGCTACTGTGCAGTTAGGGTCTTGTGTGGATACACCCACATTGGGTTAGGGGGTGACCAGTGATTCTCAGTCAGAGTGCCGAAAAATCCTGGGGTTCTGCAAGAACCTTTAAAATTGTATCATGGGTTTTACTCAGGGTTAGCACTGTTAAGTGAGTAGTCATCTACAGATGATTCATAATCTAAATCCAGAGTTTTCAAATAGGAATCCATTCACAGAGGAAACTGTTTTGACCTATTGTGGTCTATCTGAGTTCTTTGCAACAGAAGAATTGTTCATTGAGTATGGGTGGGCGGACAAGTGAAAGCTAAGTGCTGGCATTTTTTAAGTGGTGTTTTGATTCTAACGAGGGGTATCTTGAGTCTAAAAAATGCTAAGAATTACTGCATTAAGACAATGATACTCAGGCCACAGCTTCTGAGCCACAAGTAGCTTTTCAATCTACCACCTGCAACTTTTTGCAGAAAAGGCTATCAAAGTTTTTACTCCACGTATTGAATTGCATAAAAACATCCATAGCACCCTATAGCAGTGCCCTTCTGTTGGTCATTTACCATGTGTTCATCCATGTACTGTCATTTTTTATTTTGAGCACTTTTGTCCTCAATTCACCAGAAGGCATCTATGTTCTTGAGCCAGTCAGGATGGAGTGCCATGGCACTAGGGATCAAATCCTGGAATTATGCTTGTAAGGAAAAGTAGATTTGGTGGTCTCAGCTCTGTCCTCAGGAGGCTCATTTACATGTGCCATTAGGGGGCTGCAATAAATTGTGGAGCTTACTGTTTGCTCCTGGGAGGCTCCCAGGCATGCATCTGCACGTGTGTCTGGAGCACAGCACATTAAGCTGGGTTGCAGCAGCCCCAGTTGGTAGGGGACCTGCCAGCCTGGGGCTGCTCTGACTGGGCTCAATGTGCTGTGGAGGGGCTGGGTAAGGCATGAAGGTGCTTCAGCGCTGGCAGGCAGCTCTGGCACTGAAGCACCCTCATTCCCCAGTCAGCCAGTCAGTGTCTACACATGCACTGCTGCACATGAAAAAATTGCAGCGGGTAGCATTTGTATTTACAAGTCCTATCCCGCTGCAGAGTTTATTAGTTTCATGCACCCTAATAGGGATGCATGTGTAGATGCTGAGATATTTATTGAGCAGTTAATTAGGCAACTGTCCAGTAAACATTTTGTGTAAATGTGCCCACTAGTGCCTGTCTTTTTACAGAGCATAAAACTAAGCCAAAGGTCAACTTAATGACAGGTTTTGCTATAAAAGGACAATAACTGTCCTGGAAAGGGTTTCACTGATTAGAACTGCCATGTTATCTGGAGGAAGCTTACAAACCTGGGTTTGCCTAGCCATTTCCATGACTGTATTTGATGCCTATGAATATGTATGTAGTTACTATGCATGTATTTCTGAATAATTGACCCATAATGTATCAACTGCCTGGGTGTATGGCTGCTGTCTGCTAAATGAATTGTTCAAACATATGACTAAGTTGTGTGCTAGCTATTATAAGGCTTAATGCTACTGCACTTAATAGAAAATTTTCCTTCAGCTGAAGCTTTTGGGTGTTTGTTCAGAGCCCACTGAAATTAACATGCGATCCTTTTCCTCTGCTTCAGAAATAAAAGAATCAGGTTCTCAGAGCAGAAGTTACTGGGCCCTGTATTTGGGGACACAGTTATGGGAAACTGTAAAGGCTATATATAAACAGTTATGGATTTATTGCAATAGAGTACTAAACATGAGAGTGTAGTAATAAACCAAGAGTCTGGTATGCTGCGACTGCTTTGAGCTGATGTAGTAGCAGACAGCAGCATCAAGGTTGGTATAGCCAGCTATCAGAGGATTGTCTATTGAGTGTAGGGAGAAAGAGACTGGGTATGTCTGGGATACCTAGAGATCTTACAGTACTTTTTGTGTCCCCTAGCCTATGGCCTGGTGGTGTTAGTCTATGCTGCAGTCATGCCTGGCTGTTGCAATGAGGTTTTTTGCAGTTGGTATAAATTAGAACAGTATTCAGGCTGCTCTAATGTATCGGGTATCATTGGGTGTGTCTTCACATGTGCATTTAATGTGCACTGGCCTGATTTTAAGGCACATTAAGGGTGTGGGTCTAACGTGCGCACCCTTAATGCACCTTTAAAAATGGCAATTTAAGGCTATCTGAGCCTAAATTTGATACCTGTATAAAGCAGGTATCAAATTTATGCACAAAAAGCTAAATTGCATTAGTGAACATGTAGATGTAGTTATGTGCATTAACACAGTGTGTGTCCATTGATTTGGGGCTAACTTTAGTCCCAAGTTGGTTTGCACACGTGTGTTAATGTGCATTGGTGTGTGTATGCATAAAATCACTTTAATGCGCATTAGGCTAATGCACATTAAGTTTAGGCACACATAAAAGCATGTGTAGACACACCCAGTGTGTAGTGCCCATGTGGCTTCAGTATGAAAGAACTATGAAGCTGGCATTATGTATGCAACACCAAACACTGCTTGGACAAAGGCCAGGATCTGGATCAGAATGACCATGTAGCCCTTCATAGTTCTTAATGTGTTTTGAGAAATTTCTGGATGGTTTGAATTCTAACATTATGACACATGATGTGGCTGCATACAGAGTCTCTTTCCTAGTGTATACACATTTATCCCTCCCTTCATCATTAATCTCTCGGACATGCTTCAATATAAGCAGTCAGTGTTTACCCTTCTCTGGGTTTTATGATGTTTAGTTCCTGAGCTGCACTACAGAACTCTAGTTTTATGCAGACATAAAATGTGATTTCTCTTTTTAAAGGCTTTTCATTGCCCATTACTCTAAGAATGCCATAGAACAAAGATAATTCAACATGAAGGGGCTGAAGCAGTAAATACATGAAGATACTTACCAGCAGTATTTTTCCTGTTCTCATGTGTTAAGGCAAAAACTAGGTTGTGTTATATCTCATTAGCAAAATTGCTATTGAGTCCATAGGTAATATGTATTTATAGTTGCTTTAAATAGTTTGATCAATGTAAATAACACATCATATTTCCTGTGACTTAGGTTGGCTGGCCAAGAGTCTGCGAACCTGCTATTTTCCGCAGAAGTTTGTCCAATGAGCTGCACAATATAAACCACCCCTAGTGGATACTATCTTTTTTGATGGTTGACCTCAACTGAATGGAAGATGCTGGTATGAAAGCAATTTTTGTGTATGAAAACTCAGTGTAGAATGCATTAAAGGAAATGGCAGTTTGGAGTGCTGTGGAGGCCAAGCATTCAGACTTTTTGGAAGAAGAGTCTCATGTAGTTCAGCAGTCACTAAGGCTTTTTTTTTTACTGGTGATGGATCACATAGATGGAATCCTAATACAAAGTGAGCTGTACCTCCTCCTTTGGAAGAAGAGCAGCCATCCAGCAGTCTTTGGATGGTTGAAGATTAAAAGTAGGATGAACTTTAAGACTTTGACAGACTTCCCATAAATGTAATACCAGCCACAAGAGAATCTTACACTTTTTGTCATCTTAGATGAAGTGAGATATTTGATACTTCTGGCTGCAGTTTGCAGAGATTCCCTGGCTAAATGGAAGCAATTAACATTCTCATTAGTGTCCACTTGCACTGTATGGGCTCACATGAAATCAGAAATCTGGAATGTTTCCCAGCACTGACCTACACAGTGCTTTTGGTTCAGCTTTTTTTTCTCCTCCCCCACCACCCCTCCCCCCTTAGTATCTTATGCCTCATTCCCTTTTTCTAATCCTGGGAAGACTTGGAAATAAAATAGGTTACTGGACAGTGGGACCCAGCTGCTGTGTGTGCGCAGTGCCTTTGGTAGTTGCCCCACAGGGAAGCGAAGGGGCACACAACTACTACCTGCTATGATGGTGGTGGACAGCTGCATTGTAAAGCTGCATTGCTTAGATTCTGCTCCCAGACCTTTGTGTTTCATCTGTTATTGCAGCTGTTATCTCTAAGGTGTAGATTTGTTGGTGTTACACCGTTTAATCAGATATCCCTCTTCATTTTACTTTTTCATGTCACCCTTCTTTTGTCTTCCTAGCAGTGAGAATTTTCTTTTTGCAGCAGTAACAGTGTTCTTTTCAGTGCTCTGCAATACATCAGACCTAGCCATTTGATTACACTCTTGATGTTGCTTGTGCAGTGTGGATTTTCTTTCTTTTCATTGTTTAACTTTCAGTTCCAGAAGAACTCTTATTTTCACCTTAATTTTCTTTTATCACTTCACCACCTTCCACTGGTCACTCTAGTAAGCTTCACTGTGGTGTTACCACCTGAGCAATCTTGACTCTTTTCTTTTTGTCTACTGGCTAAAAAATGAGATCTCCAGTGGGGAAAATTTACTCACTAAAAGTTAGTCTGGAATTTCCAGGAGCTGTACCACTTTTTCCCATTTTGTTGCCATGGTTAGTATGATTTGTAGGGCTGTGTGAAGCTTTGGTCCCTGATTTGATTCAGTGGCTGAATTTCCAAATCCAGTTCGAATCGGAGGGCCCTTTAATCTCTCCAAATCGGATCAGAACTCTCCAAATCGGCTCGGACATAGAGACCGCTTTAAATGTTTTTTCTAGATACCTCTAGGTAGTAGGGGCTCATGAGTTCTGTGATGCTGTGGCGCATGGAGTGTCCCACAGAAGCACGGGGACTCCCCAGTGCGCTCAGCAGCAGACCCAGAAGTGGACCAGAAGCACTTCTGGTCTACTTCTGGGTCCACTGGGGAGCACACCGGGGGGGGCCCACTGTCCCCTCCAGCTTGGTGACTGGTGCCTCCTAGGTCTGGAGGGCACCCAGGGTCCCTCACAGCCAGTCGTCGAGCCAGGGTGGCTCGGAGGTGGAAGGGGGTGGGCAGTGTGTTCCCTGGCAGACCTGGAAGTGGACCAGAAGTTACTTTCAGGTTCACTGCTGAGCACGTGGAGGGGCCCCCCTGCACTCCTGTGGGATGCTCCATGCACCCCATCATTGCAGCGTTTATGAGCCATGCCTGCTACCTCAAGGTATGTAGAAAAAACTTTTAAAGCTGTGTCTGTGTCTGAATCACTGATTCTCCAAATCAGTATCAAATCTTCAGATTTGTATTCGGCCGAATTGAATCGGGGACAGTGATCTGAATCAATTAATCAAATCACTGTCCCTGATTCAGGCCGAATCCAAATCCAAATCAAATAAGGCCCGCTTTGCACACCCCTAATGATTTGCTCTGAAGATACATTGCATTATGTGATAGCCTGTCTAGCAGCTGGAATCTGGACATTTGCAAAGGATCCAGATGTGAAGAATTTGCTATAGAAATACAACGTGCCAGAGGGTAAGAGAAGTTTAAGCATCCTTGGTAAATTGTCTGCTAAAAGGACCTCTCAGAAACTAAATAGCCTATACATTTTGCCAAATGTTACTTTTCAGTGGGGTTCCTTCTCTTTTCTTTAAATAAGGCAGGTCTGTGCATCTTCAGACTTTGCTGTTGGGATTGTTTCAGTTACCAACCCTGTGGCCAATCATTTAGAATCGCAGAACAATGACTGACTCCCAGCTTTCTAACTTATGATGCTTTACTTAAAGCAGCTTGAGTTAGTGCCCCCCGACCCTGTGGGGTGGTGGGGTGGTGACTGAGTCAGCCTTCAGGAGCCTGCCTGCAGCCTCTCTCTGCTAGCTGTCTGCAGCAAGGCAGCAGTGTGGGGGGGGGGGGGGGGGGGGGGAGCAAGCTGCTGGCTAGGGTTTGCCTGGCCTGAGTTGGAGGGAAAGAGTTTGGGGGGGATGCAAAATGAGGACAACCCTGGATCGCACAACATATTAAGCCTAGAGAACACAAGTTCCCATAAAGGTGCTTCAAAGTGGAGTGCTTCATTTGATTCCTCATAGGATGAGGGTTAATTTGTCTGTCTGTGCCCTCTGTGTCATCCCTAGAAAGCTTTTTCTGTGGGGGGAGCCAATGTTGGCTGTGACGCAAGCAAATGGAGTAGATTTTGGCTTCGCTTCAGCTTGGAATTTACCCAGATCCTTCAAAATTGTCAGCAGACCTGAGAAATTTCTAGCCAGTCACTTCTCTTGGGTATCTATAATACCTTTATCACAAGCAGCCTTGACTGTGATTTTTAACTCCTTTGCTGTGAATACAGGCTGAGAAACTTGTCCCTGGTCTTTGAAGCACAGTACCAAGTTGGCCAGATACTTCATAATTTAACACGCACATTATTCATGTAGCTTTTTTTCAGGAATCATTGTCACTAATGCATCTCCTTTAGTGTATCCAAAATTCCTCTTCTACCCTCCAATTTGAAAATTGCTAGGAGTTTGCAGTAGAGGGGCCACATTCAGTCACCTCTAATTTTGACCTCTGTATATGATTAATATCACAATCAATTTCTGTTCCCTATTCATATCTCATCATTGTGATACTTGCTTTCCAGTGAAGTTCTTTACTTCATTTGATTACACTATTGATTTTCTTTTTCTTTCTTTTTTTGACTGAGGATTAGATTAGTGATTCTCAACCAGTGGGATATGGCATCCTGGGGTGCCATGAAATCTTTTTAAGGGTGCTGTAGGTTCCCATGCAACATTAGCACTGTTGATTGTGCAAACATCTACACTTGGTTCACAAGATAAAGCCAGAGCTTTCAAAAAAGGAATCCATAGCTTCAAAGGCATTCTGAACTGATGTGGATTTTGAGTTCTTTATAATAGAGCAATTTTTCTATTATTCTTCTGCACTCAGAGTGAGTAAAAGCTGTAAGCTGGCATTTTCTGAGGGGTGCCTTGAGTCCAGAAAAACTGAGAACTGCTGGATTGGACTGTATGCTATGAAAACACTCATAACAGCTTCTGGGGTGTGTTCTGAAAGGGGCGCAGTATATTACCCAGAATCAGCAAAGCACGTACTGAAAATGAAACACATGAATTAGTCCAGTGATTTTTTCAGTGAGGCTACTGGGGGCTGGGGTGGAACGGGAGCTAAGGTGCATGGTTGACAGGCCAGACGTTGCAAGCTCAAGACATTAGCAGAGGCACTAATGGTGCAGCCCTGTCAGATTCCAATAAATCTGTGAATTCTGCTAAATACCTTGTCACAAGGATGTGAAAAAGGAAGGGAATGAAGTGAAACTACCCACATCCTTTGATTTTAAATAGGTGCTTGAGTGCTTTGCTGTATCAGAGCTGGATTCTGCAGTGCCAGGCTGGATGGAACCAATTATGATGTGGGTGTGGGGAAGTGAGCTTCCACTGGACAAACAGCTAGATAGGGGGGATGTGTGAGCACCAGCAGGATCAAAAGACAATAGGCATGTTTTCTGCTGGAATGAATGGGCAAAATCAATGGTGTGGCATGGGTCTCCATCAGCAGGAAATTTGGTCTACAACTTGACATTTTCGAGTAAGGAGATGAGGAAATAGGCTTAGGGCAAGTCATAAAAGTGCTCTATCCAAAGCTGGAAATTGTGCATAGAGTATCCTGAAGTTTCAGGTTTGGCAAGTGGGCCAGGGTTATTCTTATTTTTTTGTTGGTGGTGTTTTCTTGCTCTTTAATATCAATATGTCATTATACATTTTTTCTGCTGACAGTGAGAGGGTCAGTTTCTCTCTCTCTCTTCCTGGCTGGTAAGGAGTTAAAGAGAGCTTAAACACCATCCCCCCACCCCTGAATTCAACTGGATCCATAAAAAAATTACCATTGCACTGCAATTTAAAAAAAAATATGAGAAGAATATTTGAGAAGAAACCAGCTTTTAAAGTAGAAATGTTCTTGTTATCCTTCATTTTTGGTTCTGTCTCTTTCTGCCTAAAGTAGAAAAGGACAAAGATGCTCCACATCCCTTTCATCCATCTGTACATGCATGGATGTTGAGACACATATATTCTATATGCTGTATATTTTGCAAACAGCTACACCTACATACATACAGTATGAGGCATTAGGGCTTTGATTTCCAGGATACTGTAAGTACTTGGAGCCTACAAGCTGTGAAACTGCAGTCATTCTAAACCCGATTCAACTGATTTGGCTGAGTGTTCGCATTTCAAAATACTACAGAGACTTGGGGAAAGTGGGCCTGTATTTCTGAATGGAGTGCTTAATGGCAAGGATTTTTATTAAGCTTGTAAACTATAGTTTACACTTAAGCTGTAATATAACGTTCTCTGTGTGTGAACATGTGTGTAGGAAGGTATATGCAAACATGCACAATATAAAGGCAGAGCTCATCTACTTCCATTGTGTTCCTTCTATATCTCTATTTAACTGAATATTTATCTAGATTCATTCCATTTTTCCCCCTCTGTGTGATATGTTGTAAGAGTGAGAGAGCTTCCCTCCTCCCTCTCCCCCCGCAAGCTGGAGGGCCAGAAGGTAGGGTGGTGCCTCAGGATAATGGTAGCAGAAGGCAAAGGAAGCAGACAGCTGGCAAGATCTGCCCCAATATGCTTCCCTGAAAGAGGCAAGGAAAATTCAGAAGATGTGATGCCTGAATGGCTCACTTCGCAGTAAAAGGAAAGATTAAAAGTAAAATTAGTTAACATCTTGCTCATTTCAAATCACCACACACTGATCTTCCTCTCATACCCCCCCATGACCCTCCTCCTGCCTCTCTTCAGCATCCTTGTTTTCAGAAGGAGAAAAAGCAGCAAAAGAAAAATGCAGAGAATCCTAGCAATTTGCAAAATTCTATCTAGAAAGCCAAGCTCACTTTGCTTTTTATTTTTTTTTTTTTAATATTAAAAGCTCCAAGCTTGTGACTAGCTTCCTTGGTAACCTGGATAACTTGCTTTTGCTGGGATATGCCTCTGCTCTGAACAGGCATGACACTTCCATTCCCTGCAGTAGGCATTTATGGACTATAAGGTTTGAAAATACTACTCTAAAAAATTGTTGCGTTAGTATTTTCAAGCAGTGAACTCTATTTCATCCCATTGCTGTGGGGGTTGGGGTGGAATGGGTGCTAAGGTACATGGTTGAAAGGTTGCACGTTTGAGGCCATAGCAGAAGCGCTCATGGAGCTGCTTATCAGATTCCAATGAATCTGCAAATACTACTAAATATCTTGTCACAACAAGGACACAAGCAGGAAGGTTCCCATTGCTGTAAAACACTGTGACCCTCAGATGGTTTTTACATGTACAAGGTTAGCTCCTTAATACGTTTCCTTTTGCCCTCCTTCATTCACAGACCATGGACAGGATAAGAGTGGTATTATCAACCATTTTTCACAAAATGTGTAACTTTTTACCCAATGGAAATTTATATTCATGTTCCTCTTAAAGTCCATGAAAACAGTGCATATAATCGGATTTTTGTTGTCTTTTAATAAAGGTTTTTTTGCTGGGTTTCAGGATACCAAATCTCATATGTAAAATTGTTTGCTGGCATACAGGAATCTCAGCATTTCAAAAATGGCTGGGAATATTATGAATCACTCTGTTGTCCAGTGCTGTCGTCAGAATGCTGTATTGGACTAAAACGCCTGATTTTTAATATGAAACATTCTCTGACCTTAAACTTTAAAAATCTTCTTAAACTGATTTAGGAACCTAAATGTGGCTTAAGGAGTGAATTTTAGTGCGTAGTGTGGGGAAGTGTGCCTGTAAGAGGTGTGAGCTCATACCCCTGGTTGTGTTGTGCACAGGTTCACATTATACAGTGCTGGTAAATTAGAACTCTGAATGAAGCAGACCTATATTGGACTTGGTTCAGGATGATTATTCGTTAGCCTATGGCACCAGGAGTACCATATTTGGCAGGTCCCTCTTATAATAGCAGTAAGTGGGTAATGGTCAGTTTTAGCTAACTAGTCTTGCATAAATAGACATGAAACTTTTTACTAGGGGTGTGCGAAACGGGCCGTATTCTATTTGGATTCGGCCCGAATTGGGGACAGTGATTTGATATGGATCACTGTTTCTGATTTTTTTTTTTTTTTCCCCCCAGCCAAATCTGAATCTGAAGATTTAATGCTGATTTGGAGAATCAGCGATTTGGCCATAGAGACAGCTTTAAATGTTTTTTTTCCTACATACCTCGAAGTACCAGCCACAGCTCATGAACGCTGTGATGGTGGGGTGGATGGAGCATTCTACAGGAGTGCAGCACCCCCCCCCCCCCCCCCGTTTGGTTGGTGACAGACCTGCACTCAGCCATGGGGGTACCCTGGGTGCCACCCCTAAACCCAGGAGGCACCAGTCGCTAAGCCGGGGGTGCGGGGGGGGGCCCAACGCATTCCCCAGTGGACCCAGAAGTGAACTGGAAGTGCTTCTTGTTCACTTCTGGGTCTGCTGCTGAGCATGCTGGGTACCTGCCCCCTCCCCCTGGTACTCTTGTGGGATGCTCTATCTGCCTCAGCATCACAGCATTGATGAACCATGCCTGGTACTTTGAGGTACATAGAAAAAACATTTAAAGCTGTCTCTATCCGAATTGCCAAATCTTTCCGAATCGATTTGGAGGATTCCAATTTGATTTGGAGAGATTAAAGGGTCTCCTGATTTGATTTGGAGATTCAGCCACCAAATTGGGCCGAATTTCCGCCAAATAGAATTGGGGACAGAAGCTTCGCACAGCCCTACTTTTTACCCTTATGGACTTGTACCCCTAAAGCTGCTGACCTCTGTCAGATTCCTTGGCTTGGTGTCATTACTAACAGCACATATAGAGCCTGAAAGATCTGAGTCTTGTTTCAAAGAGGTGGAAGAAGAGAGCGAATAAATAATAGCCTTTGTGAAGTGTGTTGGGAATTGTGAACAAAAATCTCTTATATTTATAACATAGCATTGCTCTAATTGTTTTTAAAGCCCTACATACCTATGTCTTTATTGTAACTGGTGTAGTTGCGGATATTTCTGCTGTGTAATTGTCTCATTCCCATTGAAGCCAATGGGAGCAGAGATGCCAGTGCTGGGTGGTTCTGAAGATCACACCCTAAAACCCTAAGTAATTAAGATATGAACCACCTATTCAGCTTAAGGGTAAGAAGAAACTTGTCATATACGCTGGCTATTCTGTAATTGGCCATAATGAAGGTTTTTTGTGTTGGCCTCTGAACTATTTGGTATTAACCATTGTCACAGATAAGATGCAGGTCTAGCAGGATGGTCATTCTGACCCTGCATGTAATTCCTATATTCCCCCTTTTGAGCAGTCAGAATAGATGACAGATGTTGACATTTGCTATTAATGAAAATTCAGTCAAAATTTTTGTGCAGCTCATTGTAACCTTGGAAAGAGATGTATTTTTTTTAAGGACTCAAAGCAGCCTCTGTCAAGCCTTAAAAAGAGCAGTGTATTATTCAATTAAACTGTTGTTCTGTGGGATGGCCTTATGTTTCTAAGCTGCTCTTCTACCATTCATGAGGTCCCTAAGGGAACAGCAACTACACAATATTACTCCAGCATATGATCCACTGCTTCAGAGAGTGGAAATAATAGTGTAGGACTATGGTGTGCTCTGCAATGACAAGGCTGTTTTGTATAGCATTGGTAGGCTGACCATATGGGAATCCAGGACATCATCTGGGAAATCCAGGACACTGCCCCTCCCCATACTCTTACAAGTCAGCAGGGGTGGGGCTGCATGCTGGGCAGCCTATGCCCCATACCTTTGCATCTCCAGGATGCCCATTATCATTCCCAATAGTCAGCTGGGATCAGCCTCTGAAATCCAGGACTGTCCTGGCTAAATTGGGACATATGGTCACCCTAAGTATTAGGGTGACCTAACTATAGGCCCATCAGCCTGACTTCTATCCTGGGGAAGATCTTAGAAAAGTTTATTAAAGAGGCCATCCTTAATGGACTGGCCGACGCCAACATCTTAAGGGATAGCCAGCACGGGTTTGTTGCGGGTAGGTCTTGCTTGACCAATCTCATTTCCTTCTACAACCAGGTGACCTATCACCTGGACAAGGGAGATGAGATTGATGTCATATATCTTGACTTCAAAAAAGCCTTCGATCTGGTGTCCCATGATCGCCTCTTGGAGAAACTGGCCAATTGTCACCTTGGGTCCTCCACGATCCACTGGCTGGAAAATTGGCTCCGGGGTCAGACCCAGAGGGTAGTAATTGATGGAAGTCACTCATCATGGTGTCCTGTGACCAGTGGGGTCCCCCAAGGCTCTGTCCTTGGACCCATACTGTTCAACATCTTCATTAATGATGTGGACACTGGAGTCAGAAGTGGACTGGCCAAGTTCGCCGATGACACCAAACTTTGGGGCAAAGCGTCCACACCAGAAAACAGGCGGGTGATCCAGGCTGACTTGGACAGGCTCAGCAAGTGGGCGGATGAGAATCTGATGGTGTTCAACGCCGATAAATGCAAGGTTCTCCACCTTGGGGAAAAAAACCCGCAGCATCCTTATAGGCTCGGCAGTGCTATGTTGGTTAGCACTATGGAAGAAAGAGACTTGGGGGTCATCATTGACCACAATATGAACATGAGCCTAAAATACGATGCTGCGGCTAGTAAAGCGACCAAAATGCTGGCTTGCATCCATAGATGCTTCTCAAGCAAATCCCGGGACGTCATTCTCCCCCTGTACTCGGCCTTAGTGAGGCCGCAGCTGGAGTACTGCGTCCAGTTTTGGGCTCCACAATTCAAAAAGGATGTGGAGAAGCTTCAGAGAGTCCAGAGAAGAGCCACGCGCATGATCAGAGGTCAGGGAAGCAGACCCTATGATGACAGGCTGAGAGCCCTGGGGCTCTTTAGCCTGGAAAAGCGCAGGCTCAGGGGTGACCTGATGGCCACCTATAAGTTTATCAGGGGTGACCACCAGTATCTGGGGGAACGTTTGTTCACCAGAGCGCCCCAAGGGATGACGAGGTTGAATGGTCACAAACTACTTCAAGATCGTTTCAGGCTGGACGTAAGGAAGAATTTCTTTACTGTCTGAGCCCCCAAGGTCTGGAACAGCCTGCCACCGGAGGTGGTTCAAGCGCCTTCATTGAACACCTACAAGATGAAACTGGATGCTTATCTTGCTGGGTTCCTATGACCCCAGCTGACTTCCTGCCCTTTGGGCAGGGGGCTGGACTCGATGATCTTCCGAGGTCCCTTCCAGCCCTAATGTCTATGAAATCTATGAAATAAGTATTGGTGGTGAACAGGGTTCGAAGCTAAAGTCTCTCACTCTGTTTCAGGACACAGTGATTTACGCTATCATACTAACTGTTTGCTTGGAGTAATAGCAGATGACTCTTGTTTGTGGCTCAGAGGGACAGAGGTATGCTTAATCAGTACCTTAGTTATTGTAAGAAATTAAAAGTTTCCTAGCAACAGACTGAGTTGAGGTACCCATTTCAATGGCTCAGGTATCTTATCTCAGCCTATGAGACTCACATTCCCAATCTCCTACCCCCCAGCATCAATAGAACCATTAAACCATTCTGAATATTTTCTTAACCAGCTTTCACATCAGTGCAGATTACCATAATATCTGTGTCTTCAGGAGATTATGCTCAGCTGCTGTTTGCTGGTGGGTTCACTCAAGGTCCAGTGTTTGTGATATAATCATCATTTGCAAGTTGAGTAATTATGATGTGAAAATGAGTTGGAGAAACCATGTAAATTTCTGAAGACCAAAAAAGTACAAGGTTCTTTTCGAACTGTCCAACTGGCCAGTTATGTGTGTGTGTTGTTTTTGCAATGCACTTGTTTTTTTTTTCTCCCCACCAAAGCATATGCATATTTGAAATTCAAATGGAGTGCTCCTTACCTCATACTCGCCTCCATACCTCTAATGGGGTGGAAAAAAAAAGTATGTTAATGACGGAAAGTTATTTAGTGCTGCATGGAGTTAATTGCTTCTAATCACTGCTTACATCCATCTGGTTTTATGGTAGACAACAAACCTCTTCATCGGATTTGCTCATTAGACATATTGTAAATCACAGAGATGCTCTGGCATCTTACATATTGTGCTCCTATTAGCTAGGCTACATTTTCATATAGCTATGAACAAAGCTGTGGTAGTCACTGGGATGTGGCTTGATTTGTCTGAGTTTCTGCTCAGGCGTGCACCTGGGACCAGCCCCTTTAGGTTCTTTTGTAAAATGTTGCACACGGATTGTCCATTAAGTTCAGGATGGAAGCATATAGGAAGGCTGCCAAATACTTATTACAGCAGCATGTTATCACTGCAGAGCCATGGTTAAAGAGTTCAGATGGCATGTTCATTAGCCATCCCTATATTCAGTTGCTTAGAACTTTGGCATAAAAGCATTTTTCTCAGGCTAAAACTTGATGTATCTGGCCTCAGTTTTGGAAAACAATTCATTTAAATGGTCTGAGCTTGTAGCTGTTAGAAGAATCAACCCAAACTTCATCTGGAACTTGAACCAGACCCCAGCTGAACTTCTTACGCAATACAAAATGTTTGATTTTTATTTTTTCCTGAAGAGCTTAAGAAAAATGTTTGTTGTGCAGCTCAGACCAAGAGTGTAAAATGAGCTATTCCACTACTACATAACATCCGTTGCCTGCCATTGGTAGGAATATGTGATTTCATGTGGTGTTGAGGGAACTCCAAAGGACAAAGCAAAAGTCAGGTGTGGTCCAGTGTACTTAAAAATTAAAGCACCTGCAAATTGTGCGTAAAGCCCTTTGTTCACTTCCTGTTGTATAACTCTGAGCTAAAGACACTCTTCATTCTATTAGACAATGCAATCTGAGGCTGATCTAGCCATAGTTATGGATCAGCACCAAGCTGAAGTCTAGCAGTAATTACACTAATCAGTAATACTTTTTACCTAGCCAGTGTCTTACTCCTTACTTATTTTGCATTCTTAGTACCATTTTGTCATAGGTGATAAGAGGAGTGACCCGTCCTGTAACTTGTTCTGACAGTGGCCAGCATCCTGGGCTTGAGGAGAAATTAGATCATTGCCAAATGATCTGCTTATGGGGAAAGTTACTTCTAACTCACCCAGCAAATGGACAACTTAGACCTGAAGGATGAGGAGATATATATGGGGATGGGAGTGTGTGTGTATAATAGTTGGCCCCTCCACAGCCTGTGTTAAGAACAGGTTATCTATAGTTGCTAAGAAGTTGGTTGATCTGCTGGAGCTGGCTGAATGGTCTTCCCAACAGATGTCAGGGTTGTGGACATCATCCATGACAATCAAGTCTTTAGTACTGACTGTTTTGGTCAGTTTGCTGTAGAATGCCTTCTTGGTAGGGAGGCCTATAGTAGACTCCCACCATCAGATCCCCTTCTCCCAAGCCCCCTTGTATCTTAATCCAGAGGGTCTCAAGAGACTTTCCCTTGCCATCAAATGTAACCTGCAGGGAGGGGTACTGCTCTTTTACATAGAGGGCCACCCCCTGACCCTTCTTCCCAACCCTGTCCTTCCTATAGAGCCTGTAGCCCTCAATATCCACTGCTCAGTCTTATGTGTCATCCCACCAAGTCTCTGTCAATCCAATCAGGTCAAATTCCTCATCTGCCAGAAGGAGTGGCAGTTCGTCCTGTTTTGTTGCCCATGCTTCTGGCATTCCCATATAGACAGCTGAGCTCACCCCTAGTTGTTTCAGGTTTTCTGTCCCTCTGCAAAAGTCTCTGGGCATTGGTAGTTATCTGGGTGTCCCCTACATTAATACCCTCCTCTGGGTCCTCTTGGTCAAAGGATTTATGCCCAGCAGTGGATTTGTGCTCGGCAGTGGAATCTTCCCCCACTCCCCTGGGCTTGTCTAATTTTAAAACCCTCTTCAGCAAGTCTGTGATTCTCATGGAAAAGAGTTTCTTCCCTCTGCCCATGAGGTGGATACCATCTCTTGCATGCAGACCAGTGCAATTGAACTGCATACCAAGGTCGAAGAATCCAAAGCCAGCATGGTAACATCAATTCCAAAGCCTTTGGTTGACTTCTTTGATGCATTCCTCGCTCCACTGGCCTCGGCTTCAGACTGGGAGGATCGAGGAGAAGACCACTTGTGCTCCTAGTTCCTTGATTTTCACCCCCATGGCCTTGTAATCGTTCATGATTTTCCCAGGATTGTTTCTCACTGTGTCATTGACACAGACACAGATGGCTCTTCCGTTGATAGTGTGAGTGCTGCATAGTTGTTGTATAGAGTTATTGGTGGATAGAGTTGCTGCATAGTTGTTGTATAGAGTTATTGGCTGATGCACGTTGTGGCTTTGGGCCTGATGTGACCAATCTCCATTCTCCATCATTTAGGGGCTGGAGCTTGCTCTTCTTCCTGGTCTCTGTGTCATTCTTTTCCAGGTGCAGCATCTGGCAGTAAGCGTTGATGTCCTCCTTGTGCATCCTGATGGCTCCTATCTGAGTAGAGTCCCCAGAGGTACCAGGAGGGGGAGGTCCATCCAGGTCAAGAAGTCTTTGGGTGCGGCACATGCCCATCACCATGTTGCTGGGTGGGCTCTGTCTGTGCAGCTCCTTAGGTGTTTGTTTGAATAGGAGACCAGGTGGGTATGATTACCCCCATGTGGCCTTATCCAGAAGCTGCTGCTGTTGCTGTGGCCTGACAGACAGATTCAAGTAGCTGCCTGCAGAGGGGCTCCTGGCTTCCCAGTTACTCGAGCAGCTGGCTTCCTGGTGCTGACCAAAAAGCAAGACGTGGTAGGCGACCTGAACATTGGAGGTGCTCTGGGTGACAGCGATCATGATTTGATTAGATTCACCATCCACCAAAAGGCTGGGAATTGTACCAGCAGATCAGAAGTCCTAGACTTCAGACAGGCAGACTTTGGTAAACTCGGGAGTCTAGTTGGTAAGGTCCTTCACAACTGGCAGTTGGACGACCTGGGAGCTCATGGAGATTGGTGCTTCCTTAAGGAGGCTATTCTCACTGCTCAAAAAGAGGCCATCCCCACATGTTCAAAAAGAGGGAAAGGGGCCAAGAGAGTGGATCAACAGACACATTAGGGAACTTCTCAAAAAGAGAAAAAGAAGCATACATGCAATGGAAAAAATGGTTCAGCATCCAAAGAAGAGTATGCTCATGTGGCCACGGGCTGCAGACATGAGACAAGGGAAGCCAAGGCATGCATGGAAATCAAGCTGGCAACTGAAATTAAAGACCACAAAAAATCCTTCCATAGGTACATAGGGAGGAAGAAAAATTCAAGCTCCACTGTGGCACCCCTACTGAATGCGGAGGGGAAGCCCACAGTTGACCCTTGTGAAAAGGCAGAGCTCCTTAATACTTACTTCGCATCAGTATTCCTGAAATCAGGCAAGAACCCATCACCTGTCCAGAGGTGCAGAGAATACGGCGATGACAGCAGTCCAAATAAAATCAGTTCCAAACAGGTGAAGATACTCTTAGATCATATGGATGATTTCAAGTCAGCTGGGCCAGATAATCTTCATCCAAGAGTGCTGATGGAACCGGCTGAGCTTATAGTGGTGCCTCTGGCGAGGCTGTTCAAAGAGTTGTGGAACTTAGGAGTGGGCCTGAATGACTGGAAGAGGGCTAATGTGGTACCCATCTTTAAGAAAGGAAACAGGAACCAGTTAACTATAGACTGGTGAGTCTGACTTTGGTCCTGGGAAAAATCTTTGAAAAAACTGTCCAGGAGGCCATCAACCACAAGCTTGCAACTGGTGCGGTAGTGAGAAACTATCAGCATGGCTTTGTCAAGGGGAGGTCATGCCTAATAAAGCTGGTGTTCTTTTATGACCAGGTACCTAACCATCTGGATATGGGACAGGAGGTGGATGTCATCTACCTAGATTTCAGCAAGGCCTTTGATAGTATTTCCTATGAAATCCTGTCAATTAAGTTGGAGAGTATTGACTTAGATGAGGCTACAGTGAGGTGGGTTGGCAACTGGCTCAGAAGCTGATCCCAGCAAGTGGTAATGATGGGGTGACCTCATCTTGGAGGCAGTGTCCAGTGATGTCCCCCACGGATCAGTGCTTGGGTCTGTGCTCTTTAGCATCTTTATTAATGAGCTGGATGAGGGAGTGAAAAGTGCAATTATTAAGTTTGCGGATGATACCAAGCTGTGGGGACAAGCAGGCACATCTGAGGACAGGACAAAGATCCAGGATGACCTTGAAAGGCTGATCTTATGGGCTGAACACAATCAGATGAGGTTCAACAAGGACAATTGCTTGGTCCTTCATCTGGGCAGGAAGAACCCTCACCATATCTATACAATGGGTGTTGGTCTGCTGGCTGGCACTGCATCTGAAAGGGCCCTGGGGGTGATTAATTGACCAGAGGATGAATATGAGCCATCAGTGTGATGAAGTCACTAGTAGGGCAAATAGAACTCTGGCATGCATCAGCAGATGTGTCGCCAAGAGATCCAGAGAGGTGCTCCTCCCCCTCTATTTGGTGTTGGTGAGGCCACAGCTGGAGTACTGTGTCCAGTTCTGGTTACTGCACTTCAAGAAGGATGTGGATAAGCTCAAAAGGGTGCAGAGAAGAGCCACCTGCATGATCAAGGGCCTGGGGGATAGGCCTTATAAGGAGAGACTTTGGGATCTGGGTTTGTTCAGTCTGTGTAAAAGAAGGCTGAGGGGTGACTTGACAGCCACCTACAAATATGTCAAGGGAGAAAAACAGGATCTGTGAGAGCAGCTTTTCAGAAAAGCACCCCCTGGGAGGATGAGGACCAATGTGCATAAGCTAGTCGAGGAAAAGTTTAGCCTAAACATAAGGAAAAACTTCTTTTCTATATGGGTAACTAGAATTTGGAACACATTTCCAGCAGAGATGGTGCAGTCGTCATTCTTGGCGATGTTCAAGAGGAGGCTGGACAAGCACTTCATTGAGCTTGTTTGAGCCCAGTTACCTTTTGCCCATGGCAGGGGACTGGACTTGATATAGGCCCCTCCCAGTCCTTATTTCTATAATTCTATGGTACTTATAAAAATATTTTGTTCCAACTCATATAACTGAAGAAGTTCCCATTATCCATTTAAAAAGATATTAAGCCAGAACTGGCTGACTCTTTTTTGTTGTTGTCATTTTTCAACTAGTTTGAAGAGCAGCAAAAGGGTTCACATTTTTTGATGAGAAATTTTCCGTTTGTTTTTGTGTGGTGACTAGTGGCAGTAGATTCTATAAACAAGCCAGCTAGCGAAAAGAACTAAGCTGGTTTCCTTTCATTGGGTTTACATTTTTTGCCCTTCAGCTTCATTGAGTATTCCCTTTTTTAATGTTATACAACAATTTAAAAGGGGCCCCATATCTCTTCTTATTCATTATTTAAAATTCTTGTAACATGTCACTGATTTCTTCTCTATGAGAGTGTACATATTTTCAAACTCTTCTTATTTTGGGGCCTTTTTGTACCTTTTTGGGGTCACCTATCCCTGCACCTCTTCTCTTTTTGCACTGTTCTTTTCAGATAACGAGAAAAACAGAAGTGTGCAATTGGATAATTGTAATGGACTTAATCCTTTTGGATGTCTCCTTTTTTAATACAATAAACAGAGAATTGATTCGGACATAGACACAGCTTTAAATGTTTTTTTACATGCCTCTAGGTAGCAGGGGCTCATGAGTGCTGCAGTGCTGGGGCACATGGAGTATCCCATGGAAGCATGGAGGGCTCCCCAGTGTGCTTGGCAGCAGACCCAGAAGTGGACAAGAAGCACTTCCGGTCCACTTCCGGGTCTGCTGGGGAGCATGCTAGGGGGCACCCCCCGCTCAGTGACTGGTGCCCTTGGGTCTGGGAGGGGCACCCGTGGTACCCTTGTGGCCGATTGCTGAGCCGGGGAGAACCCTGAATCAACGAATTGAATCACTGTCCCTGATTCGGGCCAAATCCAAATTGAATAGGGCCTGTTTCACACACCCCTAATAATAATAAATTCCATTAAATTTTGATTTCTGTAACTACCTTGCTGGTTGTTATATTTCATAATAAAAAAGACCAGTAGTAATAGGGTAACCCTATTTCCCAAGTTTCAAAATGGGACACTCCGCTCCCTCTGTACAATATACTGAGTTGCAAGCTCTGAACTTTCATCTCATAGATTTCATAGATTTCATAGACATTAGGGCTGGAAGGGACCTCGGAAGATCATCGAGTCCAGCCCCCTGCCCAAAGGGCAGGAAGTCAGCTGGGGTCATAGGATCCCAGCAAGATAAGCTCCAGTCACTGTTAGTAAATATTGTCATAGCTGTACAGCAGAATTTTTCCCTTGTATATGTTAGCCCAGTTGGCTTATTTGAATCCCCTTTAGAGACCAGTTTATGCCTTCTGTTCTACAGTGTATCTTGTTGATCTGTATAAAGATTCCCTATTTGTTGTTCCACTTATGCTAATCCATGTCTCCTGGTCTGTTTGTACACTGACCTTTAAAGAGCAAGACCCTCTCAGGAAAGTGTTCAGCATGTTGTGGTGACATAAGCAAGTACCAGTAACATGGCTAGTAAGAAGTCAGTGTATCCACTCTCTTCTGAGGTAGAAATGATCCTATCATGTTGGCACCGTGCTTCTCACCTATTCACATTTTGAAAGCACTGCAGTACATCTTGCCTATAGCTTCTCATACTTTGTGTTTGAAGAGGAGAACTCATCGTCAAGCTACTAGCTGATGAGCCTTCCTCCTATTTATCAAAATAGACAAGCTTTGTGTCAAATAAGAAAACATTCCCCTTTTGATGTCTTTATAAGGAATCAATATCGTTTGTGAAAGGTTTCAGCTCCCCTATTTTAGGACAAATATAAATAATTACCTAGATAGCTACCTTATGCAGATTCAGAGGCTTGTTGTCATCCAGCAATTGTGGCAGCTCAGCCAAACTCCTTGTCTGGTGCCACATGATGGATAGACATGGTTTGATGAATGGCTTGTGCCATGGTGTGCCATTAGAGCACGTGCACTTCAAGAAGATTAATTGTTTTAAATTGTGCCGACATCTTTCAAGACTTAGCATTTAGGTTTATCTATCTATCTTCCACACATCAACAGTGGCATTGCACATTCTAGGCAAAAAACATAAGGATAAATTAAACATATCTATGTGGCTCGATGAAGCTTTAACGAACTTTTCTAGCTTTCCAGGTGGCATTACCTTATGGCATTGTTTTGAAAAGGTACAACTGTCCTTAAGGGTCTCACTCAGAGATTTCGAAGCAGTGATCTCAGGCAGTACCTACTTTTTCTTGAGACTTTTATTTCAAAGTAAAATCAGACTTTTTTCCTTGATCCTGCTCCCTTCTCTTTCCTGCTAACTCTCAACTATCTGTTTTCCTTTCTCTTTCACAGCAGCACTTCAAATGTCTCCCAGTACCAACCCAAACCATTAAAAAGAAATAACCCTAGCCTACAAAAATCGTAAGATTGGCTTTTCAACTTGTGAACTTTGAAAACCTTTTATATGAATTTGCTTTTTGGATTTTTAGGTGCTCATGTTCACATTTTCAAAGATTTCTCTCTGAAACCAGGAGGGCTAAAAACTTTATTAATTAAAGTTGAGATTCTTTTCTAATCAAAGAAACATAGAAAAATAGGGCTGAAAGGGGAGGCCAAAAGGTCAAAGTAGGTTTGTCCCCATCTGTACCATACAAGTGTTTTGTCTAACCTGCTCTTAAAATCTTCCAAGGATGGAGATTCTATATCTCCTCTAGATAATTTGTTTAAGTGATTCACCACCCTCAGTTAGAATGTGCTTCCTAGTATCCAGCCTGAATCTCCCTTGTTACAACCTGAGACCATTACTTCTTGTCCTGTCCCTTGTGGACACAGAGAACAGTCTATCATTATCCTCTTTATGACCACACTTCATATATTTGAAGACTGTTATCAAATCCCACCCCCCTTCAGTCTTCTCTTCTGCATGACATTTCTAAGGTAGGCTTGATCTTGAGAATTGGCAATATGTAGATTTCTGGGCCTATAGCACAGCAACACCTCCAGTGAACAGTCCCAGCCTGAAATAGGCTGGTGCTCTGCAGACACAGTAGAATTGGTTCTCTGCTTTGAGGGAGAAAGAAAGCAGTGAAGAAGAACAGAGACAGCAGTGGAAGGCGTGGTGTGAAAAAGGTAAAGGAGCCACTGTTAAGAGGGGAAGAAGTGGCAAGGAAGAGAGGCTGCGGTCAGGGAGTGGACACCCAATGTAAGGGGAGAAGCCATCACAACAGTGATCATGGGTATCCATTGTTAGAAAATAGGGGGAGTACTAATGTTTAAGAACTGAGGTCTCAGAATCATCTGGTCCTGCATGCTGGATGAGTGGTGTGGAGCCGGTTTATGGGTCAGACCAGACCCACAGACTGACCCCATATTCCAGATCCAGTGCATGTCCTGGAGCAACTGGAATGGGTGCTATGTGCACCTGGATCCTCTCTGACTGCTCCAGAGCTGTACTGCACCATCTGTAGCTGCTGTAGTGGAGCTAAATTGTTCTTTGCAAGCTTTCAGGTACAAACATCCTTCTTCAGGCAGAGGAAGAGTCTTTAGTTGATTATTATTATTATTATTATTATTAGCCAGGAATGCAGTTCCTGGTCTCTCCTGAATAGTATGGGCTTCCCTCCTCCTTCCAATCATGAGACCTGCAGTGGGACTGATAAGATCCATGAGCCTAAAAATTGATGTGTTGCTGGAATGCTGTAGGTAAATGCAGGCTGAAAGCAGTTTCAGGTGGCTGCTGTCATCTATTGCCATTCTCTCCAATTAGATGGATGTTGTGGAAGAACTGCCTTCTTCCATAAGGGATTCAAGAAAAGCTGTAGAAAAACTAGAAAGGAGCAGGAAAATGGCCTGGTGTATATTTAAATGTACATATTCCCCATATTCATGGCCTGTGTGCCCCTCAAGGTGTGATAGGCAAACAGGGTGGACAGAAAGGCAGTTTATCAGGAAGCTGAAATTGTCTCACTAAGTTTGTCATCTACTCTGAGATAATAAACTGGAAACCAGATTCAATCCTCAAAGTTTTGAAGTAAAAATCCCCAGAGAAAACAGTGAAAAGAGTTAAAGCATGGAGAAGAGGAAGCCAAAGGGAAAAGTCATAACTAGGGAAGTCATAGAAATGATCCATGGTTACTAAGAGATTTTAAGAAAGGTAGGGTGGAATTCATGGAAAAATTTCTGACCTGAAACCAAATTCTGAAACTAAGGGCTTTTGCACTCACCTATGCTGGGACTGTGTCCAGAGTCACCAGGAACTACATGGCCACCTACAAGTTTATTAGGGGTGATCACCAGTATCTAGGGGAACGTTTGTTCACCAGAGCGCCCCAAGGGATGATGAGGACGAATGGTCACAATCTACTACAAGATCGTTTCAGGCTGGACATAAGGAAGAATTTCTTTACTGTCCGAGCCCCCAAGGTCTGGAACAGCCTGCCGCCGGAGGTTGTTCAAGCGCCTTCATTGAACACCTTCAAGATGAAACTGGATGCTTATCTTGCTGGGATCCTATGACCCCAGCTGACGTCCTGCCCTTTGGGCGGGGGGCTGGACTCGATGATCTTCCGAGGTCCCTTCCAGCCCTAATGTCTATGAAATCTATGAAATCTATAAACTGAGTTGTCCTCCAGCAAAGACTGGATTACAAAACAAAGAGCAGCTCTTTCAATGTAACAAACCTATTTAAACTGGAGATTGGAGACCTTTATGTGGAATCTATTTTGTGTGTGCTGCTTGTGTGTCTGCTTCCCACTGTGGGCTAAATTCACAGCTGCTATAAATTAATATAGTTGAACTCATTTGAGTCATATTACAGTTCCTTAGCACTGATAGAATCATAAGCAGTGGGCAGAATATAGAGAATATATTCTCTGCTGCAATGAATAGGTTGCTGCTGATATTCAGTATCCACCCATCACTACTTTACAGACACTCCCATGAGTTATCACAATGATGTGAATGGCCACTTTTGTCTCCTGTATCTATTTATCTTGCAGACAGAAATCCCACTTTACACAAACTGTGGCCCAGAAACATGTGCGCAAATCTGAGATTTGTAAATCGAAAAGGATATTTAGGTGTACAGCTTCCCATGATGTGTATCTGAATGCCTATTTCCATGTGCAAATTCACAGTTTGTATATACATCCTCAGTGGTACTTTATAGGTCAGGTTTTCAGAAATCTTGGTTTCTCGTGAGGCAAGAAAATAAGAAACCAGCTTTTCCAATATCTGATCCCAAGTATTTCTCTGATGGGAGCTGCTGGTCCTTAACACTTTGTTCAGGGAAGCAGCAACCACCTGATGTGTTTAATGACAGAGCTAGTGTATCAAACCATTGTTCAGAAGTGGGGCAGGTATGGAGGAAAGGCAAGATGGAAAAACAAGATTGCAAATAATTCTGAGGCCTCTCTCCATCTTCACTTTCTGCCTGTGCTCATTCCCCCAGCCAAAACTGCTGAATATTAACCTCCCCTGCTAAGCTGCTGGATTAGCAAAGCTCAGGAGCTCCATTTTTCTGCCCGCCTGTCAGGCAGTCTGGACTCTTGGAGTGGATTCCTCTGCTTCTGTATGTGGAGCTTTTGAGAGATTGCTGCATACGCTGATGTGATGTCCTTTTCCCCTGCTCCTATTACACGGGTATTCAGTTTAATAATTGTATGTGGATCTCAGAGCCACTGCCAAAGTCCTGCTCATGCAAAGTCATTTGGTGAAGGAGTCCATTATGATCATGGCTTGCGGTGATAAATTCCCTGTGATGGTGGCAGCTCACAGCAGCCTCCTCTCATAATGACATTCTGCTCTTGTTGGCAGGGATCCCTGGGCAGGAAGCAGTGCCCCAAAATAACAAAGATGATGATGATGAGAGCAGCAGCAGCTAGACAGACTCTGGGAGACTTTATAGAGAGTAAAGAAAAAGAAATTGTTGCTTATTTGGTTTTATTGATGTTGTGTACTTTACAGGATTCCTTTTAAATTTGCCTGCCACAAGACACCATATTCTTACTTCATCAGTAAGGCCCAGACAAGGAAAAATTATTAACTATGAACCAAACTGAGAGTATGTGCTAGGCCCTTATGTCCTTCTTGAGTAATGGGTCAGAGGTACCAATTCCTGTCCAAGAACAGGCTAGAGAAGAACTCTCTTAACCAACTTTAAATTTGTAGATAATTTTGACTTCATCTTGTTAGTGAGAGGTCTGACACCCAAGTAAGAATCCTGTTTAAGTTAATGAGATTTCTCAGAGGTAGAAGAGTCTATGTGGATGCATTTATTTTTCAGCTAAGAAGTAAAGTGAGGTCATCTTTATTGCTGTCCCTGTGCAGACCCAAAATAAGACAGTTAACACTGCATTGTTCTTCACATGCAGTTTCTGGCCAGTCCTGGCATCCTTGCAGAACCCTTATGTGGACAGAGGCAGATCAAGAGGGGCTGTGGTGGTGCTGTTGCACTCTCTGAGCTTGCTGGCTGATCAGCATAGGTTCTGCCAGGGCTATGCAAACAGTAAGCTTTGTAAGCTCATAGAGCTCCAGCAGGACCTGTGCTAACCAGCTGGTGAGCTTGAGAGGTCACTAAGCATGCACTGCACAGCTGGAGGATCTGGTCATGCATGTGGCCACCCAGTAACATCATTTATTCAAAATGTTTGGGTGACCTCAGTGGGAGGAATGTGTGGGAAAGGCTGCCATGAACTGCATGGATCCAAGTGCTGGATCCTACCAGGGGAAAAACTTCAGGAGCAGAAATGCATACACCAGTGGTTCTCTATCTTTTTAGATTTGAGGCATCCCGCATTTGACTCAAGGCACCCTTCTGAAAATGCCAGGTCTTAGTTTTGGGGGGGTTTAGGTTGTAGCTGTGTTGGTCTAAGGATATAGGCAGACAAGGTTCCTTGGGTGAATTTGATATCTTTTATTAGACCAACCCAAATGGTTGGAGAATAGTTGTTAAGCAAGCTTTCGGGTTCAAAAACCCTTTGTCAGGCTAAGGACGCTGCAGCAGTTGGTGTGTGCTCTTCCTGGATGGAACGAAAAGTAAAGAAGCCAGGGGCTGGGCTGGGCTGGGCAGTCAGTTGCCAGGCAGATTATAATGTATCAAAAATCCAATGTCTGTGTTTAGTCCCTGATCTCTAGTATCCAGGAGGTTGATGAAATGGAGCTCATAGGCTCGTCTCTGGGATGTGTTGTGTAAATTTCCCTTGAGGATCAGGACTGAGAGATTGGAGAGAGAGTGGCCCTCCTGTGAGAAATGTGCCCCCACTGGTAATTGGGTGTTTCTGTCTTTGATGGATTTCCGGTGTGCGTTCATTCTGGTGCGCAGTTGTTGTTTGGTCTCTCCTACATATTTTCCATCAGGGCATTTGGTGCATTGGATGAGGTATATTACATTTCTGGAGGTGCAGCTGTAAGATCCTGGGATGCTGATGGCTCTGTTGTGGGGTGTAGTAATTGTGGGGGTGGTGGAGATGTGTGGGCAGGTTTTGCATTTCTTGTCATGGCACGGTCTGGATCCTTTTGGTGTGTTCTAGGCTTGAGGAAGTTTGCTTCTTGTGATGAGGTTGGCGAGGTTCAGTGCTTGTCTGAAGGCTAGGATGGGTGGCTCTGGGAAGATTTTTTTAAGAATAGGGTCTTTTTCTAATATGGGTTGCAATTTTTTGAGGATTTTCCGTATAGGTTCAAGGGATGGGTGATAGGTTATAACCAGCGGTGTGCGATTTGTGGGTGTTTTTCTTCTGTACTGCAGCAGTTCTTCACGTGGTATCCAGGTGGCTCTTTCAAACGTGCGATCTACCTCTCTGGAGGAGTGTCCTTGCTGGGTGAAAGCCTTTTTCAGATTGGTGAGGTGGCGATCCCGGGTGTTCTCTTCAGTACAGATGCGGTGGTATCTGAGGGCTTGGCTGTATATCACAGCTTTTTTGGTGTGTTTTGGGTGATTGCTGGTTTTGTGCAGATATGTGTGTTGGTCTGTGGGTTTCTTGTATACTGTGGTCTGTATTTTACCCTTCTGGATACTGATCATTGTGTCTAAAAAGGGGATGTTGGTGCTGGAGTATTCTAAAGAAAGTCGGATGGAGGGATGGTGACTGTTGAATTTCTGGTGGAACTCAATTAGAGATTCCTGGTTCTCACTCCAAATGATGAAGATGCCAGGTCTTAGTTTTCACTTTTTTGACTACAGAAACATAATAGGGCAATTCTTCTGTCTTAAAGAACTGAGAAAAACCACAAGTCAGAACGTTGTTGGCACTATGGATTCACTTTTGAAATCTCTGGGTTTATCTTGTGAATCATGTGTAGGCGTTGCACAGTTGTTGGTTGTAGCCATGTTGGTCTAAGGACATAAGCAGGCAACAAGACTGACTTTAATGTCTCTTCTACCTTGTGGACTTTAGCTTCTTTTCTACCTTGGAGAACTCATAACATCAGCAGAGTTTCCCAATGCCTGACAAAGGGTGCTTGTGCCCAAAAGCTTGCAAAGAACTTTTTTTGAAATATTTAGTTGGTCTAATAAGATATCACATCTACCAAAAGAACCTTACCTGCCATATGTAGGTGCTTGCACACCTACCAGGGCTAATACTGCACAGCACCACACAACACCCTTAAGAAAATTTCATGGCACCCTGGTGTGCTGCAGCACCCTGTTTGAGAATCAATGTCATTCACTATTGTTGTCTTTTCTGTATATTTTTCTGCCCCACCATGCTAGAACAGTCCCTCAGCAGCACTGATTTGTAGACTGTGAATTTTTTATTTTCTTTGAAAGCTTGGTGGATAGAAAGAGAGCAAATAAATTCTTTTCCTGTTCATTTAAGACCACTAAAGGAAGAAAAAATGTGTGGGTTAACTAAGTATGAGTGAGCTCTCTATTTACTAAAGAATAGCACATTTTAATGGACCTTTTAGACATCCTGAATGGTATGTGACCATTTTATCCTGATGACCTCTCCACTACCTGTCCTACTGAGAATTACTACTTGTTTTTGTTACCTTGTCTTTGAACATATTTGTTAGAGCCTTTATTTAACTTGGTTGTCATGGGGGTACAGAATACATTTGACTGTTTGAGATTTCAGATGATCAAAGGATTGTCAAAGTAATATTCAGGGCACAACCTTAATTGGACAACTGATGTTCAGATACGTTAACTCTAGATAGTTAAATTACACTATATTACATGATCTATATAAAATGCCTTAGCATACACTTGCACTTCCCTGTATCATTACATCTAAAATTATTACAGAGATTCACTTAAAAATCTCCCCCCCTCCCCCCCCCCTCTCTCACACCACTTCTCACTGTCATAAAAGGACAGCAGTGTAAAAAATCCATCTTCCAGGTTGAGTCTTATCCTTATGCTGGAATCAGCAGGAATGAATCCAGATCAATGTATAGTTTCATAGTCATAAAGAAACACATACTCTAGCTCAATGGTAGCACACATAACACAGTGTATGGCATCCTGCATTTAGGTAGGAGCTCAGGCTAAGCTCTGAAGTCTGAGACAAATTCCCTATGATTTGGTCACCTCATTGGTCAGGCACTTTGAAGTTCTGGTTTCTGGCTTTTTCAGAGAATTTCTCTATAACGGAGCTCTCAGCTGACACAAAACAATATTACAGACTTCACCACAACTGACCCTTTCCTCAGGAAATCGAGAGAGTGGGGCTATCAGGGGCAGGAGGTCATGGCTTTCTGGGCAAGGCAGAAGTCATCTAGGCCCTGCTATTTCCCAGTTCCTGGCTGGCATACATTACAGCAGCCTAAAAACTGCTCTGATTTACACCAGGGTTGGGGCATCTCCAGAATCAAATAATCAGTTGCTTGCCTACCTTCCAGCCCCCCCTTCTGCTGCAGTGAACAGATCTTGGTGCTGAAGAGAATTCACATTTATTAATCTACCAAACTTCTCCCACTGCTGGCAGACCCTAGCCTCTGGACCCCTTACTGTGGTGCCCAGGGTGGCTGTCCCTGGCCCCTCATATAGATCCAGCCTGGGACTCTAGGTGACTTTGACACTCCTGAAATAACTCCTCTATATGCCAATGCAAGTATACTAACAAATAGGGCGGTGTGAAGCTTCGGTAGCTGATTAGATTCAGAGGAGATTCAGCCTGATTTGGGGACCGAATCTCTGAATCCAAATTGAATCGGGAGACCAAATAAAAGCTCCAAATTGATTTGGAAAAGCTTCGGAAAAAGATGTGGCTGATTCAGAGATTCAGCCATAGACTAAACAGGCAGCTGACAGCTGCCTCTAGCTGGTAAGTCTGTTGGGGGAGGGAAGGGCCGTTGGGGAGGGACAGATTGGGGCTGGGACAAGCTGCCCAGCCAGGGTGGGGAGGCACGTTACTTGGGGAGGAGTGTGGGAGGTGTGGGATGTGGGCACGGCAGTGCTGGGAGTGGGAGCTCTGCCCTGCTGCCACTTGCCCAGCTGGGGCTGGGGGGCAGGATGTGGGTGCAGCTTGTTCCAGGTGGAAGGGGGCAAGCGACAACAAGGCATAGCCCCTGCTCCCAGTGCTGCCATGCCCACATCCTGTGTCCTGTGCCGGCTGGCAAGTGGCAGCATGGCAGAGTCCCCGCAGCTCCTTCCATTGGGGCAGAGGCAGGCACAACTGGAGGAGCTGTGGGAGAAGCCCCCATGGCTACTCTGCCCAGCCCTATCCCCTCCCTGGCCCCAGCCTAGTCCCAGCACTAAAAAAAAAAAAAAAAAAAGGCCCCACACTCACCAGCTTTTGCTGGAGGGATCAGGGCCTTTGAGAGCTTATGGAAGAGGCCCTCCCCACACAGCATGGGATAGTGGGGGGGCAGCAGCACCTGCACGGCAGCTGCCCTATGGCATGGGTGCAGTATGGCTTGGCAGGGCACCGTGCACTGCCTGGGAGCTGGGGCCACTGAGGCTGAGCACTGCCAGGCTCCAGCTAACACATGGAGCTGCCCCAGCTCCCAGGGAAATTGAGTTGGGGGATTAAACCAGGGGCTAGCTTTTCACAATAATGGTATGATGTGGGTGTGTTGTAATCCTAGCATGGAAGATAATGTACCTTGCCTTCCTTATAAGGAAACAGCAGCTTCTGCTTACCATATGCTCATTCAATGTGTTATGCCAGCCTGGATGCCGTAGTATGCCAGCATGGATGCCATATAATGCCATCCAGGATGACTGAACATTTACCAGTTTTATGCAGAACTGTTTTAGTACAACATAATGATTAACTCCTCTTGCCAATATAGTCCTGTAATGTGCATATACCTGTACCCAAATCACATTGAAACTATTTATCATTTCCTTTAAGTTCCCCCCCACTTTGAGATCCCAATGAAAAAAAAAGCACGGTGAAGAGTAAATGTGTAAACAGTAAATTTAAGACAACTGAGTAGTTGATCACCGGCATATTTGAAATGTATTGGTGGCCACTACAAATTCATTAGGGGGACGCAGCAAGGGATCGGAGATGCTTTGTTCACCAGGGCACCTCTTGGGGCAGGGGTGTCCAACCTTTTTGAACGTGGGGCCAGATCATGAATTTTTTATCACCCAGTGGGCTGGCAGGCCATATTCAAAGATGTCACAGGAAGTGGTATCATATCAGGAAGTGATGTCACGTGACCTTTGACACCAATGAAGTTGCAGGAGTTGACATGGTGCTGGTTGACATGGCATGCATGCCTGGGTTGACATGGTGCTGCAGGAGCTGTTTGGCTACAACCGGGTTGACCTGGTGCTGGAGAAGCCATGGGGCAAGGCCAGGGTTAACCTGAGGTCTGCCTGGCCTGCTGGTGCCATGCCCGGGTTGACATGGTGCTGCAGGACCCATCTGGGCAGAACTGGGTCGGCACCAGCCAGGAAAAGCAGAATGCAGCTGAATCCAGCTACCCTTGTGCTGCTGGGGACAGGAGGAGGCCTGCCAGGTCTGCACTAGACAGCAGAAGTGGCAGCAGAGCCGTGTGCCACTTGGGACTGACTGGTGTAGGATTGTCCTGTCCCAAACAGCACACGGCTCCGCCGCCGCTTCTGCTGGCTGGTGCAGACCTGGCCGAGCTCCTACCATCCCCAGCAGCACATGAGAAGTGGCCCCCTTGGGGCCTTGCATGCGGGCGGCTGGCTCCAGAGACCTGCGGTACCCAGGGGGAGACTGGCCGGAGGAGCAGGCACTGCCTTGCTGTGGGGCAGGGCAGGGCAGGGCAGGGCAGCGGGGCTGGCTTGAAGCGGGTGGGTGAGGAGGCAGGTGTGGGCTGGCAGTGCCGCTGGCAGTGCCACCGGCCGCTGCTTGGTCTCCTGCGCAGAGCCGCTCCCCGGGCACCGCAGGGGTAAACAGCTCCCCTCCCCTGGCTGCCGGTTGTGGCCCACGGGCCGGCCCTGCCCGCCCTGCCGCGACTCTGTGCCCTGCGACTGCCGCCACGCCCCACCACCGCGGTGATGGCGGCTCTATGCCCTGCCACTGCTGCGGCGCCACCACCACCGCATCGGGCCAGATAAAATGGCTTGGCGGGCCGCATGGCGGCCCATGGGCCATATGTTGGGCGAGCCTGTCTTGGGGTAGCAAGGAACAATGGCCACAAACCGACAGAGCAGATTTAGGCTAGATATCAGGAAAAATGTCTTCATGGTAAGGGTGGCCAAAATTTTGAAACGAGCTTCCAAGGGAGGTGGTGCTCTCCTCTACCTTGAGGTCCTTTAAGAGAAGGCTGGATAGGAATCTAGCTGGGGTCATCTGACCCCAGCACTCTTTCCTGCCTATGCAGGGGGTCGGACTCAGTGATCTGTTGAGGTCACTTCTGACCCTATCATCTGTGAATCTATGGTGGGCTCATCCCATTGCTAGTAAACAGGTGTCCACACCTCAGAAACTAACACACCACACAGTTGGCACTTGTTGAGAGCCTTGACTGCCAACAAGGCAGGGAAGCAAAAGATTGAATAGACGTGCAAAGCTAACAACTCTCGTGTGGCATGTGTATTGTCGTCCTACTCAACCTTTGCCCTTCTTCCAAGCATCCCTTGTATTGTGAGGTATGCTCTCTTCTTATAGTGTGGCTTGGATCGGAATGTAAACTCTGCAGGGCTTGTCTTTGTCCATTTTCTGTGTGTTTGTACAGTGTCTGTTACAGTGGAGTTTTTATTACTGAGGGGACCTTGTACTACAAATAGATGGACATTTTAAAGGGAAATTCAGAGTTAAGCACCTGAGTATTATTGAAACTGAGCCACCTAGATTGTACCCCATAGATTCCTTTTGAAAATTTCATCTATAAATCATCATTGCCATTTCCAGTCCCCCGCCTCCCCATTGAAAAGACAGATGTGTCTCCTGTATATAATGTAGGCTGCTTTTTATAATAGATGATGCACGGGTCTTCTCTGAAGGAAGTTAGCTGCTCCACATTTAAAATCATGTCTACATACGTTCACTGTAGACTAAATTTTGATTTCCCTTCACACCCTTGTGAAAAGCACTTTCTGTATTTTCTTTTTTTAAACAATATGAGAGATGATGTGGGTTAAGGGTGTGAAATAGGAGGTTCTGAAAACACTGGTGCTTTAATTGGTGGTTCTTAAGTTTCTTAATCGTAACATACATGAGGCCTACTTGCTCCAGTCAACATTACCTCTATGCTTTGCTCAGGAATGAGGTGGTAAAGTGTGCTCTACCCACTTGTTTCCACCCCACAGAAACCCACCCACAGACATGAGGTAGTAGAGAACTGGCCCTGAGCACATGCTGGGGGTGCAGCTTGTATGCTTTGTAATTATTGGCCCATGCTCAATTTCTAAAGCAGCTGCATTACCTCTATTTTGGGATATGACCCAAGGGCTGGAGGAAGTAGATGAGATAGGCTGCCTGGTGATGCTCTGGGACACATCATGGAGGCTGTATACACATATCTGAAGTTTTTGATTCAACATGAAATTGTACTCCTTCCAAGGCAAACACGATTAAAATAGTGCTACTGCTTTAGCATGGACATAGACATACTGATGTAAAGGTACTTTATACCAATACAGCTGATTGCTGTAACCTCCATACTAGGTTTTATGCTGGGATAACTATTTTTAGCATGAAAAAAATTATATTTCAAGTGAATTAGATAACTAGAGATCTTATTAATTGGCAAATTGGGGAGAGCAGAATTAGGGAGAAGGGTTTAAAAATGGGCCATAATTGCTTCTGGAGACCTAAAATGTAAGTCTCATAGAGCTTTTCTAACCTAACGGCAGACAGAATTTCAGTCAAGATCATCCTAATAGTGTCTTCTGCTCTTGTACTATTTAGAAAGCTGTAGCTTCTATGTGTATAACACAATTTGCTTGTGTTATATACATATGCATACACACAGACATAGAAAGCAAATAAATGTGAACTCCTAATCATCAAGAAACAGTTAACAGCTGTGATAGTATCAGGTACTGAAAGAGTGTCCAAAGATCTGGGGCCCCACTGCCTGAGGAATTTATGATTTGTTTATTTGTATTTATTTCTGTTCATTATTAATTTGCTTGTTTCACATCCCTGTCAAGGATCAGGTCTTCATTGTTCTAGCTGGTGTACAAACATAAAACAAAAATGCAGCCCCTGTGCCAAGTGGAAATACAAAGTGGACTGGAGATTATGGTGTGTTAACAGCGGAAATGGAGAGGATGACAGATTAGAGTGGAAACATTATTAGATGATTTTTATTGACTTTACTTTCACTAGCAATAGAAATTGCAGCCTGCCTTAGTCCTGCAAATGGCCAAGTTCCCAAGCTGACCATTTTTATGCAGGGATGTGACCTCATGCCTGGCACAAGACACTAGGAAGCCAAAGAATTAATCATTCTATTGCCTAATTTGAGCACCTGAAATAGAGTTAAATGTACAGCTGCAAAGCCTTGTGAAACAGACACTCTTTTGCTAACTAATTTATTAAAAGTGTAGAAATTCTTTCATTGGGTTATTTGCAAGTCCCTTGCTCCTGTGTGTCATCTGCCCTTGGCTGCAATATAACCATAAAACATTTACTGCAAAGCCATGAAGAATCCATATGTCCATTTGATATGTCAGGCCACCAAGAAGCCAGAGCTTGTGGGGTAGCATAAGGATATCTGAAGGTGACACATGCTGTCATTTGATGAACAGAGATGCAGAAGGGGCTTCTGGCAGCCACTACCTTGGCCTTGACAACTTGTGATGGTGACCAGGTGGGGTGTGTTATCTTAATAGTCTGGAGCTCTTGTGAATTATTTGCTGATAGATGTAAACAGCTGTTATTCTTGGTAATGGAAAGCAATTAGAAACATCTGTACTCTTGGCTATGAGTAATGCCTCCTATCCTCACTGCTCCCAAGTGCCAATTGGAAATAACTACATCATCAGGATGGGGCTGGCAATTCTACACTGCATTATGGACTGATGATTAGTACTGAGCTGTGAAGAACAAGAGGTGAAGTGCAGTAGAATGAAGCTTTACCTGTGTTCTAAAGACAGGAAGGGAAGTGCTGCTTTCACAACACAGAGAGGCTGAAAGCAAGGGCTCTGGCTCTTGTATCAATCGCAGGGTAGTAAACAGCTTAAATTTACATGCCTCACTTCATCTCAGCTTTGTAAAATGATGGCTCGAGATAATGGCTTGCCCAAGTTTTGTGACACTTGACAGTTTCTGTTTGATTATTGTCTTCCTCTCTGTTTTCCTTAAAAAGGCAGTAGTTATCAGAGAAGACACAGTAAAATAGGCAAGACTACCTGCTTTTTTTCTTTTATACGTGTAGTTTGGTTTTGTTTTGTTTTGAGGTTGCCTATCATTGTGTTATCAGGTTTGGTTTATAACTGTGTCCAGGATTGGCGATAAAGGGGAAATAAGCTCAATATCCAGCTATTCTCATTCAGGTATGTCACTGAAGTACCAAGCATACAAGTGAACATTATACCCAGCATATATTCTGTGTTTTTTTCAAGGAGAGGTTGATATCTGGCCCCAACACTCAGTGTGGGACACTTTTGCAAATCAAGCTTTCTGATGTGGCTGTCTATAAATGCTGCATCAGTCTGACCTAACTTGGAAGCATTGGTTGATCTTACTAGGGTTGTTCTGAAAAATTCTAAATTGGAACAGGTTTTGCCTAGTCTTATGCCGTCAGATTCTCCATGATGCTAGTTTTTTATTAGAACAAGAGTGCTTTGCCTTTGTGGATACAAAGAAAATCTTGGAGAACTGGATCAGTGTCATGCTGCTTCAAAATCAGCTAAGGTTAGACTGTCCACAACCTTTTAATTGAATAAATGCTTCTGAAGCCTAATGGTGATCTCTCCCCACTCCCATTTGTTGTGTTCAACTCTGCATTGATCACGCAAAAATTAGATTAAGTTCACTGCTATGCAGATATTTAGTAGGTAAATAGCACTTTTCAAGGGGTAGTCCTGTTGCCAATTGCTATAAGAAATTATTCTGATTTGGCTGAGAATAACCTTGGACATTAGAACAGTTTAAGGTGTAAGAGATTTTCTGGCTGTGCTTTATAAAAGGTCTGACACTGCAAGATGCTACATGCATTAAACTTCCATTGGTTTCAGTAGTAATTGAGAGCATCTAGCACTTCTCATGAAGTCTTCAGCATCTTGTAGGAGCAGTCTTAAAGTCCATTGCTAAAGAGGACAATGCAAGTAGATGATACTAAAACAAACTGCATGCTGAACCCCTTGGAGAAGCAGCTGCACTCAAGAATAAATCCAATATGGTCAGCTTCTAAAAGAATGTTTGTTTCTTGGAGAGAGAGCTCTTATATATTCAGATAAACAGAACTTATAAGGCTGTCTGTACTAGTGTACCTACTGACTCACAGGAGTACACTTTCCTGGTTATAAGACCTTTCCTTTATAAGACTAATAAATACATACACTTCAGGTCTGATTTCATAGACTATAGCAGATTAGAAGTAAATGAAATGTGCATGGCTTGTGCAATTCCCAGATTAAGGGACTCTACCTCTGGGCAGACTGTAGCTGTTCTGGGCTATTCATAACTTGTTTAGAGCTTCATAGCTAGCCAAAAAGAGCTGGAATAAGGCAGCCCTATGACTATGCCTCTTACCAACCTTTGTTGATGAGCTGCAAGACGGGTGGTAGATAATAAATACACCATCTTTGTTCTGACTAGTGGGTTATTTTCTGAGGTCTGTATCTGGATGGCATATAATCACTTTGCATGATCAAAAAGGCATGAAGAGGGGGCTATGGAAGAAGGATTTGCTTTGAGGCACAGGAAAGGAGCTAAGGAGGCTAGATTCAGTATTTGGCTCTGCCACAGACTTCCTAAGTGACCCTGGTAAATTGCTGTATTCCATGCCTCATTTCCTTTCTGGGAAATGAGATTATTTCTCACCTCAGAGGAGTGTTCTTAGAGTAAATTAATTACCCTAGAGGTGTCAGATAGTGAGACAATCATATATATTGGCTATCCCTTGATAGAAGGATGATGTCTGCTGGGGGGGAGAGGGAAGGGGGAAGGCAGATTATTGGTGAGTTTTAAGATGTCTGAAGAGTCCATTCCATATTCTGCAAGTTTTTCCACAGATATGACAGGTGGTATCTTGGAGGAGGCACAGCTGTTGGTCAGGATGTTGTGCTCTTTTCTTCCTCTGCCATTTCTCAGCATCCTGAGCAAGACGCTTCATTTCAAAGTGGATGGTAGCTTGATGCAGGGCTGTCCCTGGGGGGGCGCAAATTGGGGTGACCATCCCAGGCCCCATGCTTTGGGGGGCCCCGCAGAGCTGGGCTGAGCGGTGGCTCTGTGTCCAGCAGCTCGTTCTCCTTCTGCCCCTGCACTGCGTCTTCAGGTCCAGGGCCTGTGGGATTGGACGTGGGCTGATTTGCCCTGGGCCCCGTACCCTGCTTGGGTCACCTCTGGCTTGATGTATGGTGCAATGCCATTGAGACCTGTTACCAGCCAGCACTTCCAAGTGTGTAAGGTTGATGCCACCCTTCTTAATGTATGCTTTCAGAATGTCTTTGTAGCGTTTCCTCTGCCCTCCATGTATCCTCTTACCATGACTAAATTGAAAGAAGAGGACTTATTTCAGGAGATGTCAGCCATCCACACACAGTGGCCAGCCCAGCAGAGTTGAGGTTTCATGATCTTTGCCTCAATGCTGGTTATGTTAGCTGCAGAGAGGATGCTGGAATTGGTGTAGTGGTTTTCCCATCTAATGCAAATAATTTTCTTGAATCAATGCTGATGGAACATGGGGGGCAAGGAGAAAGGGATTTGGTGGTAGGGGTCTGTTACAGACCCCCACACCAAGGGGAAGAAATAGATGCGGGGCTCCTGAGGCAACTCTCGGAGACCATAAAAGCTAAAGAGGCGGTAGTCATGGGGGACCTAAACTACCCGGACATCTGCTGGGAGATGCAGACAGCAAGGTCCCATCGCTCACGCAGGTTTCTAACTTGTGTACAGGACCTCCACCTGACACAGGAGGTGCATGGTCCCGCTAGGGGGAATGCCATACTGGATCTGGTATTGGCAACGGGAGATGACATGATAGGGGACCTCCAGATCGGTAGCTATCTGGGAGACAGTGATCACCTTATAATAGAATTCAACATAAGATGGCGAGTGGGTAAGGTAACTAGTAGGGTGAAAGTGCTAGACTTTAGGAAAGCTGATCTCATTGCACTCAGGCGACTAGTCAAGGAAGCACTGCAGAGTAGGAGTTTTGATGGGATGGGTGCCCAAGAAGGGTGGCTGTGCCTAAAGGAAACGATCCTTTGGGCACAAAGCAAGACGATCCCCGAGCGAGGCAAAAGAGGGAAAGGGGCCAGGAGGCTTCCATGGCTGACCAGAGAAATCCAGGGCAGCCTAAGGGCCAAAAGGGGAGCACATAAAAAGTGGAAACAGGGTGAGATCACTAAAGATGAATATACCTCCTCTGCTTGTGCTTGTAGGGAGGCAGTTAGGCGGGCCAAAGCTACCATGGAGCTGAGGATGGCAACCCAAGTAAAGGACAACAAGAAATTGTTTTTTAGATATATTGGGAGTAAAAGGAAGGCCCAGGGAGGAATAGGACCGCTGCTAAATGGGCAGAAACAATTGGTGACAGATAGGGGGGACAAGGCTGAACTCCTCAACGAGTTCTTTGCCTCAGTGTTCCTAAGCGAGGGGCACGACAAGTCTCTCACTGGGGTTGTAGAGAGGCAGCAGCAAGGCGCCAGATTTCCATGCGTAGATCCTGCGGTGGTGCAGAGTCACTTGGAAGAACTGGATGCCTTTAAGTCGGCAGGCCCGGATGGGCTCCATCCGAGGGTGCTGAAGGCACTGGCCGACGTCATTGCAGAGCCACTGGCGGGAATGTTCGAATGCTCGTGGCGCACGGGCCAAGTCCCGGAGGACTGGAAAAGGGCTAACGTGGTCCCCATTTTCAAGAAGGGGAGGAAGGAGGACCCGGGCAACTATAGGCCGGTCAGTCTCACCTCCATCCTTGGTAAAGTATTTGAAAAAATTATCAAGGCTCACATTTGTGAGAGCATGGCAGGACAAATTATGCTGAGGGGAAACCAGCATGGGTTTGTGGCGGGCAGATCGTGCCTGACCAACCTAGTCTCTTTCTATGACCAGGTTACGAAACGCCTGGACACAGGAGGAGGGGTGGATGTCGTATACTTAGACTTCAGGAAGGCCTTCGATACGGTATCCCACCCCATACTGGTGAACAAGTTAAGAGGCTGTGATGTGGATGACTGCACAGTCCAGTGGGTGGTGAATTGGCTAGAGGGTCGCACCCAAAGAGTCGTGGTAGATGGGTCGGTCTCGACCTGGAAGGGTGTGGGCAGTGGGGTCCCGCAGGGTTCGGTCCTTGGACCGATACTCTTTAATGTCTTCATCAGCGACTTGGACGTGGGAGTGAAATGTACTCTGTCCAAGTTTGCAGATGACACAAAGCTATGGGGAGAAGTGGACACGCCGGAGGGCAGGGAACAGCTGCAGGCAGACCTGGACAGGTTGGACAAGTGGGCAGAAAACAACAGGATGCAGTTCAACAAGGAGAAATGCAAAGTGCTGCACCTAGGGAGGAAAAATGTCCAGCACACCTACAGCCTAGGGAATGACCTGCTGGGTGGCACAGAGGTGGAAAGGGATCTTGGAGTCCTAGTGGACTCCAAGATGAACATGAGCCGGCAGTGTGACGAAGCCATCAGAAAAGCCAATGGCACTTTATCGTGCATCAGCAGATGCATGACAAATAGGTCCAGGGAGGTGATACTTCCCCTCTATAGGGTGTTGGTTAGACCGCAGTTGGAGTATTGCGTGCAGTTCTGGGCGCCACACTTCAAGAAGGATGCAGATAACCTGGAGAGGGTACAGCGAAGGGCAACTCATATGGTCAAGGGCCTGCAGACCAAGCCCTACGAGGAGAGACTAGAGAAACTGGACCTTTTCAGCCTCCGCAAGAGAAGGTTGAGAGGCGACCTTGTGGCTGCCTATAAGTTCATCACGGGGGCACAGAAGGGAATTGGTGAGGATTTATTCACCAAGGCGCCCCCGGGGGTTACAAGAAACAATGGCCACAAGCTAGTAGAGAGCAGATTTAGACTGGACATAAGGAAGAACTTCTTCACAGTTCGAGTGGCCAAGGTCTGGAACGGGCTCCCAAGGGAGGTGGTGCTCTCCCCTACCCTGGGGGTCTTCAAGAGGAGGTTAGATGAGTATCTAGCTGGGGTCATCTAGACCCAGCACTCTTTCCTGCTTATGCAGGGGGTCGGACTTGATGATCTATTGAGGTCCCTTCCGACCCTAACATCTATGAATCTATGAACCATTCCAGGCACTTAAGATGGCTTTGATATGTCAGTGATATCAATAGTGAGCCAGTCAGGGGCCATGAAAATACATGAGAACAAATTTTTAAAATGCAACAAGATTCATAAGGATATAGATAACATTTTAGGTCCTTTTGAAAACCTGTCTGTTTCTTCTTGTGGACCCTACCCTAGATAGTCATGGAATTTCATCATGCTCAGCAAAGTTACTTATCAGTCATCTTCCCCAGGTTTCACTCTGTGAGAGCTAAGTCATCTCTGCTTCTATTGGACGTGAAGGAAACTCTTTTCTTTTATTTGCTTAAAAGTAAACCTTTCTGGTAATTGCTTGGCTATTTGTTGCTATAGCTAAACTATTGAAAAGCTAAGCAATTTCTACTCAAAGGCTGTCCTAAATGGATCTCAGACTGAGCGTCGCTCAGTCCAGTAGAGCCCACGTGTCTTCAATGGCCTCCATCCAGAATGTGTCTATTCCATACATTTTCAAAGCAGCAACCTGGAGCTCCACACCTGTCTTTGTTAAGCACCACACTACAGTTTAGGCTTCTAGATTGGATGCTATGTTTGGCAAATCAGCCTTTTAATAGCGTTCCATTTAGGTCTCAAAGGGTGCTTACACAAGTTACATTTTTCACATGATCATGCCCTTGAAAGCACTCTACAGCCATGACATAACACACATGCACAGCTGCAGAGTGCCTTTAATATGGCTGATCACATGAAAAATTAACTCTTGTCAAATTGGGTATTAGATAAAGGCACTCTAAATCAGAGCACCTTAGGGAATTGGTGTTTCTTCAAGAATTAATTTTCCATGTGGGGGCAGGGATGGGCTGGTCAACAACCCCCCTCCCCAATCCCCCCAACTCTGGCTGGGCCTCTTGAGAGAGGCAGCTGCTGCCAGCTGCTTTGCTAGGCCTGAGCTGGAGGGGTGTGTGTGCATGAAATGGAGCTCCTGCTGGCCCAGCTCCCCCCACCCAGTACTCCAGCTGGGATAGCTGGGGGGGACAGACTGCAAGGTGAGGGGGCTCCATTCCACATCCCCCCCCACCCTCCAGCTCTGGCCAGGCAAAACCCAGCTTGAAGCTCTGTGCTGCCCCCCTCCCCCTTCCACCTCTGCTGACATCCCCAGAGCTGGGAGGGAGGGGTGGTTCAGCAGCTTCCTCAATGCTGACAGCCCCGAAGCTGGCAAAAGGCAGGGACTGGGGAGAGGGGTGGTTTGTCAGCCTCCTCAGAGGCTGCTGGAGTGCCCTTGGCTGCTGGCCAGGGTTGCAACAGGAAAGCTCCAATCCCCTCCCCACCCAAGATCCACCTCTGAGTGGACTGGGCAGTGCTCTGGAGTTGCCCTCACTGGAATGCACATATGGACAAGCACTCGGAGAAGAAAGAAGTCACCGACAAGCAACTGGAGTTGTTTGACATATGTTGCCCATATTGCATGTTTCACCTCCTTCCCTCCATGCCCTCCCCCTCAGAGTCCCTGCCACTCCTGGCTTCTGAACCTGAGAGGGAATACGCACCTGAGAGGGAGCCCTCTATATCCTTGGCATGAAGTTGAAGGCATGTGTGCATGTTGCAGCTACTGCTAAGGTAAAAGTTTTCCAAGCCTGAGCACTTGTGATGCCTGTGTACCTCCCGGTAGAATGTGCAGATGTACACCCCATGCTCTTACTGATGAGTACATTCCTGTTAGGTGTCTAAATACTTTTAAAATTTGGCTTTTAGTGATAATAATGGCCCCTCAAATTTGGATCACAGATTTAAAACTCCTCAAAGAATACAGAGCACAAGGCTAATTCATAGTATTTTGAAGTACAGTGTTTCAATTGGCTTCAAATCTATTGCTATTTAAATCTGGACTGCGTTTTTAAAACTTAAGCTACAAATATAGCCTTTACTTTCACACATACCTTTTCCCTGAAAATCAGCCTTATAAAACTGGAGTGTGTGTTCTGAGGGGAGAACTAGATTTTCTGGCCAGAATAGAAGCACTCTGCTTAGATTCTTGCTTCACAGAGTAGCAGCAGTAGCATTATTATTCAGGCAACTGAGGAAGTCAGTTGACTTACTGGCTTATTGTTCTTTACTCCAAAGGTGTTCATGATCATCTCTCCTTTTTGTTGGGACCCAGGGCAGCCGGCCAGCATCTCTCCCTGACTCCCACCCGGGCAGATAAGGGTCCGGGGCCTTAGAAGGCCGTCAGGCGGGTACTTGTGACGCGTGGAGTGGAATTAATTAGGCAGACGCTTATCGGTTGCAAAGCAAGATTGTTTACTCACGTCAAGGTGGTGTAAGACGGAGGTCAGAGATACTTAGTTAGTTACAGCTTAGAGATCGTTGTTCAGTTATTCTGCAGATATATATATACGGGCCGGCGGTCGGCTTATCGGGCATGCGGGGTAAGGGTACGCCAGGGAGGTCGCGGCGGGAAGACGCTGACAACTGATCAAATAGTCAGATTTACTCCAAGGTGTGGGCAGAGTTGTCTTCGACTTTGCGAAAAATGTAAGCGGGTTTTGTTTGTATGATAGCCAATTGTTTTTCACCACGTCATAAATCTAATTAGAATCGCCAATTATCTAGCGGTCTTCGCTAGGGTGTTATTTTCACAGGGTTACTCCTTGTTTTCTTTGACCAATTATAATGATTTATATAAAGCAAAGAAGGCAAAAGTTTTTATCTCTGTTAGTGGCGCAGCAATAAATTTCTTTCTGACACGCGCAGAAAAAAGCGGTTACTATCATTATTGTTAACCCTTAGTTAACCTAGTGCAGAAAAAACTGTTTTAAATGGTTATTACTTGTTTGTGACATGGGCACTACTTAATTTGGTTGTGACACTTTTTAATCTTGATGTTTCACTAATCAAGCTAACGTTTTTTAAGTTATTTTTTCTGTCTGTTCCTGGTCTCCTCCTATTTCATAGCCCTGGAGATTCTTTGCCTCTTTTCAGAATCATAGAGCTATCCATGGAGACCAGTCTTCAGCAGCAGCTAGGGTTTCAGCTTTTATTTAAGCAGGAAAGGGAGGGCAAGTCAGCTGAAAAGTAGGCTATGTCCCTGCTCTGTGCAGCCGTAATTCAGGAAAAAAAATCTTTTTTTCTTCATTTTGGTTTAAACAAGATGCATGCTTTATTTGGGGGCATGTGCTATGCAAGAAAATCCAGTATATGCTATGAAGTTACACTCTATACTTTTAAACTGCCAGAAGAGATTTTTATTGGCAGTTGTATAAATATTGATTATTCAAATAGGATAGTTCTTTAAAAAATATCAGTTTCCTTGAAGAAAACCCTTGTAGTGGAAATGGATGCTAATTAATTGGTAAAGTGTTTTGATTTGTGGTATGTTTTAAATCAGATTGTGATTAGTTCATTTGTAGTTTTTGCAGTTAAGCAAACAATAATTAACCATCATAGGCACCGTTATGTGCCTCTTTCCCTTCTCCACAGCTAACTAGTACCATTCCTGTGTTGCCTGGACTATCCTACCTCAGACAAACATCCCATTAAATTCTTCAACAAGTGTCCATTTACACTTCCAGTTGCAAATGTTGAGTGATGTTTTATTGCCCAGCCAGGTTTCCCATCCTATAGTGACAGGGGAGAAGGAGAAGTCCCTACTATGCTGAGAAGACCCCACTAGTTTCTACTGCAGCAGTAGCCTCTGAACCCTGAGATTCATATTGTCACATTCCAGCCAATGAACGCAGAAGAAGAGGCACTGAGTTTGAAGGCTGCAATTAGAGCCAGGGGAGTTTTCATGAAGGAATACTGGAAGGTTTAATAGGGGACTTAATGACTATGGTCTGGGTTTGTTTTTAAAGAGAACAACATTAGAGAAAAGTTAATGGGCTTCACTCTGCTCTTATTTATCCCAGTGCAAGCCAAGGCAAGCTCCACTGCTGTCAGAGAAATTGCACTAATACAAAGTGGTGTAAATTTGAGGAGAATTGAGCTCATTGTAGCTATAAGAGACATGTTTGTTCAAATCCTTGGATGGTATAAACTGGTGTACAAGCAACACTGAAGTAATCTAAACTGGGTGAAGATCTGACCATCAGTAATTTTGGGCAGGGGGAGTTTTTTGTTTCAGGTTTCTTTTTTTTTTCTTTTATGTTCTTCTAAAGGAGAATGAAGCAAGTAACCACCATTCATTCCCTGCAGTGTCAAAGCTGGGTGTTTTCTGGAAAGTACAGAGTCTATATGTGTGTAGCTGATGGAAATTAAAGATGATCATCAGCTAACACATTGGAGTTTAATGTTACTGAAATATGAGACCAACCTGGATGCTCAGTACATTTTTCTGTTTGACCTCTGTGTCTACAATGAATTGAATTAAAACTCATGATCTAGCAGTCCCACATACAGACAGATACCACATACTCAATGGAGGATCAGTTTTGGGGCCTTCTACACTGAATGAACAGACCTCTAAAATTTAGGCTGATGGATTAAACGTGAGAGCCTATTGAAATGTTTTGTTTTTTGGAGCCAGCTGCCAGAAGGTGGCACACTTAAAACCTGTGCTTTGGATAGGCATTTTGATTTCAAGGGAACTGGAAACATGGATTCATATTTTGTGTCTTGGCCTTTTCCCTAATGGAAATATCTCAGTGCCATTGAATGGGTTCCCCAGAACCTCTGGAATCCAAATTCATGGTTAGATGGGATCACTTTTATAGGTATAACAATGTTTCACTGTTTGACAAAGGGGAGGGCTACGGTAGCTGATGAACTTCACATTCAGAGATGCAGAGGGCTGTGTATTGCCTATCTGAAGGAAATGTTAACAGCAGCCAAAAACAACTTTGCTTATCAGTTGGAATGTGGGGAGATGCACGAGGAAACCATGTGGGAGAAATGAAAATGCAAGACAGACCAGGGATAATTTCAGTCTGAGCTGTATTTGGGGCCTTTGCAGGTAGAAATAATATTTAAGTCATTGTTTTAAAGGAACCGGAAGACCTAGGGCATCTTTCTCTTTCCGGGCACTAGCATAAATTTTGACAGTTTGGCCACAAGTGGCTCAAGTGTAAAGTGCCAAGCTATAGCATCTTGCCTAGTTTACATGGACCCATAAAATATTACTGAAAGGAGGAACGTCCTGAAGAATGATGGGTGGATGTTAGTGTGTATGTGGGAAGGCCTTATGGAATATACTGGGCCAGATCTTCTATACTGATAAGATTGCTTTGTGCTGTTCAAGATCTTCAAAGCAGTCCTAAAGATGTCTTAGCTGAATGTGTGAAGATTTCTGTCATGTGGGGGGAATGGGAGGATCAGTTGGTATAGCCAACCCTAAGTAACCCTCTTTCCTGTTCTTTGTAGAACATGCCAGGATTTTCTAGGATGACGGAAGTCTTGTTTGGAAAACTACCACTGGATTCTGGTGAGTCTTGATTGTTTAATGGCCCTTTGGCCTTGAAAGGTGGCTTAAAGTAGAGAAGCCCTGAGGTTGCCCTAAATTATGCTGAAGGTTGGAATGACCTCTGACAACCTTGAAGACTGTAGTAATACAAAGGTATTTTAAAAATACTGTTATGACTTAGCTCCTCAACTTCAGTGAGAGGAGCTTTTGTGCAGGTAAGCCTTCAGCTCAGTAAATACCTTCCTTTTTAAGGACGTCAGAAAACTGTTACTTCACCCAGAAACTACTCCATCAGATTGGTTCTCATGTATCCTCTAGGCAGTCTCTTGCTGGGATTTAGATTGAGAGTCTTTGCAGCTATGGACAGTGCCAGTAGATGGTGGTCTTAAGTTGTGAGCTGAAAAATCTGCAACACCTGTCAGTTCATTGAATACATACAGCTATGAGTAAGTTGCCAAAATTTACTTATACATTGCCATGTAGTACTTGGAAATGTATTCATATGTGAGACTTGGACAAACAAAACAAATGAGATACCAGGTATTTGGCCCTGAACTTTTGTAAAAGTATCTTCTTTTGTTTGTCTTAATTTCCCATTTGTCATTTTTAGACCCTTAGGACTGGGGCAAGCTGACATTCTCACATAAGGAGTTTTGGAAGCTATAATCTGTCCAATAGGAAGAACACTTGTAACTCATGGCCTATACGCTGAAACATATCTAGAGTCTCCTCTGTGTCAGGTGCATTACAGAAAGATTCGTGTACAATAGGTGTTACAATACCTTGTAATTTTATGCAGACTGACTAGAATTAAAGACTTAAAAGATTAATTTTGAGTTGAAATATTAAAAAATTAAATAGAATGTTTTATTATAATGACATAATTTAAAACTAACTAAAAATAGCATTAATAACCATCATGTTAACTCTCCTTTCATTAAAAGAAGAAATTTAGCAGTAAATTATTAAGTGATCAAATTTATGAGGCCCGATTTAGTAAAGATTTTGCATGGAAGTATAAATCATGTGACATGATTTCTGTCTGGTGACTATTCCAAATTGCTAACTGCAATAAATTTCTGAGGATGTTAGTAATATAAACATTTCAGCATTTTAACCATTAGCAGAATAGTGCTATTTGTTCATAAATGGATCTGTATTAAAAATAATTCTTGTTCAGCGATTTACTTTCACACTGCCATAAGGAATTAGAAGGATGTATTGGAGCAAAAAACCAGACAAACAAACCCACAAAGTGAAAAAGAAGTGTGTGTATTTCTGATTTATTTATTTATTTTTTGTCGTTAGTTGGAAAGTTGTGGAAGGTTATTTCTTTTAGGATGCTGACAATACAAACTATAATGTTTTTGCTTTATTTGTTTTTTTTTCAACATTAGTATAAAAGCATAACCAATACACTGTTTGTTCATTTTAGCAATTTCATAACCTCCTCTGATGTAGCAATGTATCGAAACTGGACTTTGACATTTGCTTCATTTAAGTAGATGGGACTACTCTTATGTCTAATATTAAAGGCAGAATGAACTGCCAGCCAATTAATTTTTCTGCCCACATCTTTCCAGCATATGAATATGTTTGCTATTTTATGGAACCTGATTGAATACTTTAATCAATATTTTTATCTGGATAACATTAATGGTTCCAGATGTCAGTCAGTTTATGTGTGTACACACACACACACACACACGGTAACAATAATTATTATTGTTTAATGCATCAATGTGATTCAGTAATATCAAGGTGTAAGTGTTCATATAATCTCAAATATGTTTAGGATGAAACTTATAAATAAGAAGTGACTGAATATCTTCAATTTCCTACAGATCTTAAGCAACCTCCATGATTTTCTTGAAACAAATCGTTGTGAGTAGGGAGCAATGAAAATATGATGGTATGTTCCCCATTTTAACTTTGCATTACCTCACCTTGCCTCTTTAACAAACACTCTTCAGGTCAGTTTCTGGCCTCAGGTTTGCTCTCTCTGATTTAGCAAACCATTTAACCATGTGTTACAGAATGTGCTTGAGACCTGCAGTTTCTGCATTAAGTGTTGTGTGGAATAGAGATGTCCTTAAGTCACTGCTTAAAATGAAACATCTGGTTAAGTGCTGTGCTGAGATGAGGTCAATATGCATAACTCCCTGAACTCAGTAGTGAATTTCTCAGAGAAGAATTTAGCTGTAAATTAGCTGCTCAAAGAAACTCTACTGCATAACTTTAACATGCTTTTTCATTTTAAATGATGTTTGAAAGTTCATGTTAGTGGCTACTTAAAGCAGTAAATGGATGGTGAGCCTGATTTAATTTATAAAGTACATTTAGGGGAGGGTTTTCAAAGGTGTCCTAATAAATTTGATAGTATGTTCTGAATGATTTTCATAGGTATTAAGCATCCAAATCCTTTTGAGATTATACCAAATGCTAAAGACAGCAACTTCAGAAATGTTTTCATGTCTTACAGAGATCTTAATTTATGCAGAAACTAGGGAATCATAGAATTGTAAATAGCAGCAAGTTGAGCCTATTGATATAGTAACGAGAACCAATTTTAAACGAATCATTTCTCATTAAGTTAATGCTAATAAAGTTTCTTGTGCAGAGGAGTTCTTTTTGGAGGCTCTTCACTGACCAATGACGTATATTGTGTTAGCAAAGTGGAGCTGTGGACTGTTAGGTTAGCTTTATTCTTCACTGTAAATTACAGCACTTTCATAACTTCTTGACACAGCTCCCAAATAACAAAATGTCACACTTGATTTTCTCAATTCAGCCCAAATGAGTGACATTGAAAAAAAAAAGGGGAGGGGGGGGGCATAATCTAGTGTAAAATCCACAGCTTTCATTTGCAGGCTAATTACACATTTAAATTTTGCATTGCCTATGAAAGAACACAAATGGACCCCAGGATTCTTTTTCAGTGAAATAAAAATTTCTCTTGCAGTTTATAAATGAAAGCAGTACCCCTTGCACTGAGGAGCATCTTACTCAGTGATAAACGTGAGTAAAATGCACCAAGGCTACTTAAGGAGTATGCAGTGTAAGAAAGAGGGAATAATGAGAGGGTGATTAAAGGCATCAGAATGTGGTCCAATGGTAGCATGTGTATCCCTATTCTTAATTAGTCTACTATTTTATGTACAAAAGTTCCTAAAAGTAAGTGGATGAGGTACTATTTTAATTTAGCTTGTGTTAGTTATAAAGACCGCCTTTCTATTCATAACAGCTACTCTTACTCACACACATACGTAAGCGTCAGGCATAGGTTCTGTGTGACCTAGGCCCTTTTTGGCCTGATGTCTTACCAGAGGATGATGCCAGGATGAGGACCAGTGCTATCACAACTGCTCCTCCAGTGTTATCTTTCTCGCTGGCCATGACTTTGATCTTTTTTAAGTTGGGAGCTGGTTCTGCTGGCTGATAGGTCCAGGCCTGTACCTAGGAGGGATTTCTTCATGGGGCTTGGCCTCCCCTTATACCCTACACTTACCATGTCCTAGATGTTATGTGAGTTCTTTTGGGTCATGACCCCTTGTCACAAGTATGATTGTTCTCCTATGTTGCTGGGGTCCTGGTGAGGCCCTTCTAGTTGCGTCAATAGAAGTCAGTTGGTGAGCCAGTCCTATCTTGACCCAATGCTTATTCAGGGCTCATCTTCAGTGTCAATTCCTTAGCAGTCTCAAATGACAAAATGAACTTAAATTCATGCATTCGTTTGGGGTTGATCCCTTTCCCCTATCAATTCATTTAGCAGTCCAAAAAAAAGACTATCAACTTAAGTCTGCACATTTACTCGGGGTTAATCCCCCTTCATCAATTCATGTTTCCTTTTTTTTTTCTTTAGCTTGATTTTTTTATTTGGGACTACTAAAACTCAAGCCAGCTGAGTCGACTTTCTCACTCAGTGAAGGCTTGGGCTCCCAGGTTACACACTATTCATTTCCTTGGGCACTGAGTTTAACCCAGTGTTCTGTTGACAAGCCTGTGTTCAGTGGTGGTCATCTGACCACTTGTGCCTTTTGCCGTGCACTTCTTTACTGCAGCTTGCTGCAGGCTGGTGCAGGCAGGAGAATCCTCCAGCATCTTCCTTGCTCAGATGCTGTGGGCTCTCCCTGGCTACCCATCTCTGGGGCTGGAAGTACTGCTCTGGCTTCCTCACCACCAATCTGGATGGAGCATTTGCTACAGAAATGCTGTGAGGCGCTCTGGGCTCCAGCTGTGCTCCTGTCTCACCTGAGGTAAGTGTGGGGTGATTGCAATCCCCAGAACTTCCTCCATGCCCAGTGCTTCTCCCTTCACAGAAAGCATATACAAAATAGCTATTCTTATGTAAAATATGTACAAAACAATCTCTCAAAGTTAGGAATACTTACTTAAAAAAAAAAAAAGAATTGTTTAAAGGAGGTAGGATATTTTTTTTCCTAGACAGGCATACAAAGGGAGATGATCTTCAGTGGTATTGTACCAACTATGAATATTCAAAGTTGTGACCAAATCTTAAAAATAATTTTGTTCTTTTATTTGCGTTTTGGATAGTGAGCCTTCAGAATTAATTTTCTCAAGCTATCATCCAGAACTTGGGCATCTAGCAACTTACTTTTTCATTGTTTAAATAAGTATAGAGTCTCCCATATTCACATGACTCCTGAAGTGTAGACTTTAAGGAATGTTCCAAATATCATGAGTTTTACTGTTTGTTTTATGACAGTTGGCAACCCCTGAAGCTGGCATAGCTGCACTGAAAGTGATGTACGTCTGCCTGTGTAAACCAGCTGAGGATGCAATACTTTCTGATTCACAATTGCCTCACTTCATAACATAACTCCATTGTGGTCCACTGCTATAGTGGTGAACTACTAGAACAATTCAGTGACGGATCAACCTTTCATATTGTCCTCTCCTTCAGTGTGACAGGGGCACAACGATTCAGCCAGTTTCCCATGCTGTTTCAAAATTCCCACCAGTAATGTTTTCCCATCAGTTATATTATGCCAGTTTTGAATGGAGTGAATAGAGTATGGTTTAGGAAATCGGCTTAGAAAAAGCCTTCTTTTGCAAAAATTAAATACATAAATAAAACATTAAAAAAAATCTGCAGGCAGAAAATGGATAAAAAGGTTACTGTTTTTCCTTTCCCTGACTTGATAGTGCTTTTTATGGTTGGTGTGGGTTAATTTTGCCTGCAGAGATGGTGAAAACAGAAAAGTAATTAATACATAAGGTACAAAATATGAAATATTACTCTGCACAGAGGCATTTCATGCTTCACTGGTTTCATGAGGAGACCAGAGGTGCCAGAACAATAATGAATATGTTGTAAGAAGAAGAAAAAATAATAAGATTGTGCAAGGTCAGCAGCATTTCCAGGTGTTGGAAACGAGGGTGGTTTTGAAAAAAATCAGTGTATTGGCAAAATTGAAAGATGTATAGGAGTTTACACTATGTGTGCGTCCCCACAAGCAGATATGCATATAAAGTCTTGGCTTTCTCTAGCCAAGGCAAGGGGCTGAGTTACTGTGTTGATGGTAGCACTTAACTGTCCTGTCTCATTCAGCTAAGGTCTTGATTTATTTGACAGTTTTTCTACCAGGCATCTGCTTATGAGTGTGATGCATCCAGAACATTCCCAAGCAGTAAGTAGGATCAAGAGTGGAAAAAGTATCTAAAGGTTTGAGCAAGGAGCTAGGAATCAGGTGATCTAGCTATTCAGTTCTAATCTCCGCCATATAGATGGCTTATGACCCTGGGGATTACTTTGGTTCTTCACTGGGTGCATCTGCATGCACAATTAATGTGAAGCAATAAGCTCTGGAGCTGTTTGAGCTGGAGTAAACTGCTCCCAGGCACAGTGTCTACACATGCGCCAGGTATAGCAGCAACTTGAGCCAGGGCAGAGCAGGTCCAGGCTGGCAGGAGTCAGTGGGGGTCAGCCCTGGGCTCTGGATGGTGGTGTCAGGGGGCAAAGGGCCTGGCAGGAGGGAGGAGTCTTGCCCCTGGCTGGCTGGACTGACAGGGAGCAATTTGCAGCCTTGTTCACTGTCTACACATGCATTTGATCCAAGGTAAGTAGTCCGCCATGAGATAATACTGTCATAATACTTATGACATATACAAAAAAACCTAGAACTCTTAGTTCTAAAGTGATACCTTTTATTAGACCAACTGGAAAATGGCAAGAAAATTGTCCTTTTCTGCAAGGTTTCGGGATCAAAGTCCCTTTGTCAGGCTCTGAGAAATGTGTAGATGGTACAAGATGGTAAAAAATCCCCATAGGTAGGAAATAAACTTCATTTTTGCACAGAGGGAGCTGGAGATGGAAGTCTGTCCCTCTGGGTCCATGGGAGTGTCTTTGTGAGCTGTGTTGAGTAGCTCTTTGATGTGTTGATCAGGTAGAATTCTTTTCCTGGAGGTGTCAGATGGCATGCAGGGAGGCAAAAACCCCCAAACTTCTTGTTCTGCAATGAAGTTTAAAATCGGAAATTGGCTAAAATTTGGCATCTGCCATTTTTCAGGGGTGCACCTGGTAGCTGTGTTGGTCTGAGACAAAAAGACATACAAAAAACTAAAATTCTTGGTATCACACTGTTAGCTCATATTAGCTCTTATTGTCCACAGTAACCCCTTGGACTTTTTCTGCAGAGCTGCTGCCCAGCCAGTCAGCCCCAGCCTGTACTGGTGCATGGGATTGTTCCATCCCAAGTGCAGGACTTTGCACTTGTCCTTGTTGAACCTCGTGAGATTCCTTTTGACCCAATCCTCCAATTTGTCTAGGTCACTCTGAATCTGAGCCCTACCCTTCAGTATAGCTACTGCTCCCCACAGCTTGGTGTCATCTGTAAACTTGCTGAGGGTGCACTCTGTGCCATCTTCTAGGTCGTTAATGAAGAGATTGAACAAAATTGGCCCCAGGACCGACCCCTGGGGCACTCCATTTGATACTGGTTGCCAACTAAACATTGAGCCATTGATTACTACTCTCTGAGCCCAATGCTCCAGCCATTTTTCTATCTACCTTACAGTCCATTCATCCAGACTGTACTTCCTTAGCTCACCTGCAAGAATGTTGTGGGAGACCATATCAAAAGCCTTGCTAAAATAAAGGTACACCACATCTACCAGTTTCCCCTCATCCACAGAGCCAGTCACCTCATCATAGAAAGCAATCAGGTTGGTTGGTTATGACTTGCCCCTGGCGAATCCATGCAGACTGTTCCTAATTACCTTGTTCTCCAAGTCCTGTGAAATGGATTCCTTGAGGATCTTCTCTATGATTTTTCCAGGGACTGAGGTGAGGCTGACTGGTCTGCAGTTCCCTGGATCCTCCTTTTTCCCTTTCTTAAATATGGGCACTATATTTGCCCTTTTTCAATCATCTGGGACCTCTCCTGATTTGCCATGAGTTTTCAAAGATGATGGCCAGTGGCTATGCAATCACATCAGCCAACTCCTTCAGCACCCTTGGGTACATCCCATCCTGTGCTATGGACTTGTACACATCCAGCTTTTCTAAATAATTCCTAAGCTGTCCTTTCACCACTGAGGGCTGCCCACCTCCTCCCTAAACTGTGCTGCCAGGTGCAGTAATTTGGGAGCTGACCTTGCCTGTGAAGACTGATGCAAAAAAGGCATTGAGCACTTCAACCTTTTCTGCATCCTCTGTCACAAGGCTGCCTCCCCTATTCAGTAAGGGACCCACACTTCCCCTGATCCTCTTCTTGCTACCAACATACTTGTAGAAACCCTTCTTGTTACCCTTCACATCCCTTGCTAGCTGCAACTCCAATTATGCTTTGACATTCCTGATTTAATCCCTGCATGACTGAGCAATGCTCTTATATTCTTCCCTAGCTATTTGTCCAAGTTTCCTCTTCTTATAAGCTTCCCTTTTGTGATTTAGTTTACGGAAGAGTTCCCTGCTAAGCCAAGCTGGTCTTCTGCCATACTTGCTAGTCTTCCTGTGCATTGGGATAGTTTATTTCTGCACTTTCAGTAGGGCTTCTTTAAAGTACAGCCAGCTCTCCTGGACTCCTCTGCCACTCAGACTGGCTTCCCAGGGGATCCTACTCATCAGTTCCCTGAGGGAGTTGGTCTTCTTTTCTGACGTCCATGGTCCTTACTCTGCTGCTCTCCATTCTTCTTTTCCTCAGGATCCTGAACTCAATCATCTTGTGGTCACTGCTGCCCAAGTTGCCATCCACTACTTCATTCCCCACCAGTTCATCCCTGTTTGCAAGCAGCAAGTCAAGAAGAGATGGATAGAAAACTGGCTGGATCATCAGGATCAGAAGGTAGCAGTCAATGTCTTGATGTCCAGTTGGCAGCCTGTATTTAATGGAGTACCCCAGGGATTGGTCCTGGGGCCAGTTTTGTTTAATCTCTTCATTAACAATCTGGAAGATGGGATGGATTGTACCCTCAGCAAGTCCATGGATGAAACCAAGCTGGGGGGAGTAGTAGATATGCTGGAGGGTAGGGCTAGGATTCATAGAGACCTTGACAAATTGGAGGATTGGACCAAAAGAAATCCTATGAGATTCAATTAGGAGAAGTGAAAAGCCCTGCACTTAGGGTGGAACAATCCCATGCACCAGTTCAGGCTGGGGAGTGACTGGCTAACCAGCAGCTTTGCAGAAAAGGGCCTGAGGGTTACAGTGGACAATTAGCTGACTATGAGCTAGCAGTGTGCCCTTGTTGTGGAGAAAGCTAACAGCATACTGGGCTGCATTAGTAGGAGCATTTCCAGCAGATTGAGGGAAGTGATTATTCCCCTCTGTTCAGCACTGGTAAGGCCATATCTGGAGTCCTGTTTCCAGTTTTGGGTCTCGTACTACAGAACAGGTGTGGACAAACTGGAGAATTCAGAAGAGGGCAATGAAAATTGTTAGGGGGCTGGAGCAGAGGGCTTCTGAGGAGAGGCTGAGGGACCTGGGGTTATTTAGTCTGGAGAAAAGACTGAGGGGGGTTTAATACCAGCCTTCAACTCTGAGGGGTGGTTGCAAAGCAGATGGAGCTAGACTGTTCTCAGTGGTGGAAGATGACAGAACAAGAAGCAATTGGCTCAAGTTGCAGCAAGGGAAGTTTAGGTTAGATGTTAGGAAGAACTTTCTCACTTGGAGGTGGGATTAAGCACTGGAACAGGTAACCTGGAATGATTGTGGGATGTCCAACCTTAGGGGATTTTAAGGTCTGGCTAGACAAAATATTGGCTGGGATGATATAGCTGTGGACAGTCCTGGGGGTTAGACTACATGAGGTTCCTTCCAACCCTAATTTTCTATTATTTTATGAATTCCCTTTATGGCAGTGTGACTTCATACAGTCTGTGACTAAAGGGCCTGATTCATGCCGGTTATAGTCAGGGTAAAGGCTTCCATTGACTTCAGTGGGTCACAATGCATTTAGGTTATTAGATTATTAGAGTGCTTACATTATTACACCTTCTGCTTTAATTCAGGATCCTGATACAGTGACTCTTACTCATGTGATATAGCACTATTGCTGTTTTTTCCATCAGTACCAATGGGAACCAACTCAATGAGACTTAATTTGTTGAGACTCGTTAATTTGTTGAGGCTCATTTCATGACTATGGGTCAGTTGCCATGAATAAGGGTTTAAGGGCCATGAATTAGGTCTTTAAGGAGTGTACATGGCTCAGTTCAGGGACCTTTTGTTTTATTTCCTTTGTCTAGAAAGTGCTGCGGGCACTGATGGTGTTTGTATTAGTAATGGATAGTAGGGCAGGGTGCTAGGGGGCTTAAGGTTTCTCACAACAGCTCCAGAGGCATGAGCTTGAGCCACACTGAACTTGTGCACCAGGCTTTCTCTAGTTATTAACGGGTATTTGGTTATTCAGAGTGGAGAGCCAAAGGCAGCCAGATGTGATACTAGCCACGTTGCTTCCTTGTTCATCCTTGACTATAGAAAATGGTATGCCTTAACCATGCTAGCCCAATGGGCTCTCTGGTTTAAGTGGAATTTTGGCTTGATAAATCAAGTGGATGTAGACGGCTATATTAAAAATAAAACAAATATAAACAAATATATATTTGTCTACATCTACGCACCCACCTGGATATAACCCTCTGTAAACTGGGTTAAAGTGAATAAGGGACATGACAGGCTTATGGAGGATACTATACTATGCTAAATTTTATCAAATCTGTTTGTATACTCAGATATCTGACTTTCATCAACACTGCAATGATTCTCGGCAGAGTACCTGCTGTTGAATGAAGGATTAAGCCTGCTCCAATTGTTGCTTTTCACTTTGCAGATGTCATTAAAAAAAAATTCCTTCAAACCTGTTCAGTCCCACAGCCGTGCTTTTCCAGATGGGATTTAGGGAGCAGGATTCAATAAAATCTGCTTCTATGTTACTTAACAAAAAAAAAAAAAAAAAAAAGAAAGAAAATTACACTAACCTTTCTTTTCTAATCCATTCATTTCAGGTTTGATTTACCTGCTATACTTTGATCAAAAATCTCTGTAGTTTTATAAGATTATATATTTCTGTATCCAGTTTTTGAATGCATTTAGTGTATAAAATGTTCTATAATTATTACATTTCAAAAGCTAGGATTAACCTGTGGTTCTTGATTAAAAGATATTGTGCTGAGATTGGTTGGGTGTTTAAATTCTTTCTAGCTGTCCATCTCTTCTCATATGGAAAGAAGCAAAATCAAATTAATCTCTCAAGTAGCATGTGGGACAGAACAGGAAAGTTAGTGAATGTCATTACTGTGAACATTATTGGGTTTTTTTGGTTTTTGGTTTTTTTTAATGCATAGTTTATCTTGATAAAAAGGTGCTTCGACTCTTGTAAACCATCTGGATGACTGAGTCTGTCCACTCCTGGCATTGTTGACCATCTGAAATAAAAAATGTAGGCTCCTTTTCAGTTTGGAATTTAAGAACGGGCTCTATTTTAGGCATGTGATCAGCTTCATTGGCTTCAGTGAGATGACTCACCTGCTTAAGGTTCCAGCTGAATCAGTGGCTTAAACTGACATGAACTAGCTGTAGCTTAAATTAAGGTTGTTCTATCACAGGGGCATAGAGCCAAGCTGCAGGAAACCCATTTCTCACAGTACTTTTGCTTTGGAGGTAGTCATAATAATGTGCCTAGCAATCTGTGCATGAAGATGGGATCTATTAGCATTCTTTCTCCTGCTTCTGGGATGCATGGGTGTGACATCATGGATCCACATGGCCTTGTGTACATGTTGGCAGTAGGAGAGAAGCAGCAGGTGCAGCAAAGGAGATGACTGAAATGCAAGGGTTAGAGATAGTATCCCCCACTAACTGTCCAGAGGCATTCTGGAGGCATAAAGCCTCTGGCTTTCTGCTCTGGTTTTTTCTCTTTTCCTAACCCTTGATGAGGCTCTAGGAGCCTTAATTGAGTCATGCATTTTTATGAAGAGTTCTGGAAATCATCTTACTCGGCCATCCTGTTTTGTTGCATTCATTCTTTTGTCACTGCCGTGGATCAGGAACTGAATAAGAGACTGAAAACAAAATATAAGATTAATCTATTTTTGAGCTGGAAGACTGCTGACAATGGGATATCCTGAGGTGCTCAGGTAAAACTGAGATGGTTTAGTAAAAAGGGATGACCACTGAAGTAGCAGCCTTTGCATATGACATCAAACAAAAGTGAAAGTAAAATCTGCACATGATTCACAGAGCAGAACACTGAGCAGGCTCAGCGCAGTAGCTGCTGCTACTCAGTTTTACTACAAAGACATTTAATGCGCAGTAGACTAATTAGCTGAGCAATAAACGTCTTGGTGTCTACACATGTGCCCCTGTCAGACTGGAGTAAACTAATTTACTCCGCAGCAGGATAGCGCTTGTATTTACTGTTGGACTAATAACTTTATTTATTTATTTATTTATTTATTTACATGGTTGATGAGTTACCTGTGGCATTCATTGCCACCAGATATTTCAATGGCTGAAAAGCTTAGTGGAATTAAAGAAAGGATTGGATGCTTCTTTTGGTAATGGGAAGATCCACATTTATGTAAAAATGAACTAGTCAGCAGTGTAAAATAATACTAAAAAAACATATGAATTTCAAAACATGCATCCATCAATAACTGCAGAAGCTTCTCTTCTAGCTTATTCCATGATTGTTCAGCATGGTATGACCCACTTTTAAATTCAGGAGTCTTAGATTCCATGTGAGATGTTATGTTTTTATTGTGGGTTAATTAAACGTCACAAATTACTCCTAGAAATATAAGTTAACTGAGAAGCCTGTTGTGGCTAGGTTTACATCCAGGGGTATAAAAGTATCCTATTTCTATTATACTTCTGCCTATTTTTACTGACGGCCTAATTTCAGAAAATGGATTATTGCGTGTACGTCTTGGTTTTCTAGCTGAGGAGTGGCAACATATGCTTATGTTGATGGAAATGAGGTCTTTATTCTGTCTATGGCTGCTTTGTTTCACTATTCAGCGTGCTGCTGCTCTTCCTCAGTAAGTAGCTGCATGTTAGGGTGAGCTAAGTTTACTTAGGCAAGCAGTATGTTCTAGATGTCTTGCCTTTACAGGCTTAAAGAGTCTCAGTGGGCTAATAGGAAGGATGGGTAAAATGACAATTGTATTGATTCAAATCTCTGCTCAAAACTCAATCCAAATAATTTTCTGTTTGGAAAAGTTTTAACTTAATTTTGGCTTCTGTGGCTGCTTCTGCCCTTAGTTAATGGCAGGGTCTAGTGTAATGTGTCCTGATGTCAGCCTGGATCAGAAGTAGAAGGTGGATTTAAAGCTGAATTCAAAGTGAAGTGGAGTGGAAGGGGCCTCATTCTCTTTGTGCTAAAATAGAAGTTATCTTAAGACACAGGAGAGAAGACTGAAGTCAAGGGAATTCCTTGGCTATGTATTATACTATTTAAATCCTGGCTGCAGCATAAGGTGCAATATTGGAACTAATGTTCTAAACAACTTTAACCAAGTAGCATATCTGACTACGATGGAAATCTCCATCAGGATTATATGATTTCAAAAGAGATTAGCAAATCTGAGGACTCTTCAGGTTGGTAAATAGGAAGATTAGATGGAAGCAGTGGAAAAGCTACTTAGCACTCTGAGTCTTTGCCACTAAGTGCCAGAATGAAAGCTTATCTTGGAGGCTCTGTCTGGAATGAACAAGACTGAAATTGCAAGGAGAGAGATGGCAAAAGGCATGAAGTTGAAACCCAGCTGAGCTGTTTTAGCTGCATCCTTTTCACCTGTGGAAATGAAATAGGAGGAAATACCAAGATGAGGAAGGTAACTGTAATTCTGAATTTATTCATGAATTACATTGGTTAACAGAGGTCATATGATGGAAAGTGACTCTGGCACTTAGGAACATAACACTGGAAGGATTTCCTGACTCACTTGAGTCTAGTTCCTTGCCATTGCAGTCAGCTACATCACAGCATGCCTCTCATGACTTTATTATATAGAAACACCTGTAAGCTCTAACCAGGATCAGGGCCAATTTGTGTTAGGCAATGCACAAACATAAAATAAGAGATGGCCCCTGACCCAAAGCCTAAATATAGGAGACAGAGGTGCATCTACATGAGATGCTTTACTGCACAGTAGAGCTATTGCTGCATAGTGAGCATCACCGTCTATACATGCTGACCCTTACTCTGCAGTAATTTGCTCTACTCAGCAGTTAACTTGCTACCTACAAATGCAAGTAGCAGATTAACTGCCGAGTAATTACTGCACAGTACGGCATGAGTAGATGCCTGACTGGGAGCAAATTTGCTCTTTCAACTGGGCATCAGGGGGCAGGAGATTGCTCCCTGCCCCCGGGATCTGCTTCCTGCTGTCCCTTTGCCCCAACAGTGGGGAGCTCCCAGCCCTGGCTCTGTCGTTATGGAGCTGGGAAGAATTTCCCAGGCCCCACTCTGTGATTGCAATCATGGAACAGGGGGTGGGGGCTCTCTGCATGGGGAGAGTTCCTTGCCCAGCCTGGAGCTGTTTGGGACCTGCCCCTAACTGGGACATTTCTTGGCCAGCCCTGGGCTGTGGGGAAGTCTGCATGTGCAGCCTGGGGCTGGCTAGAAACTGTTCCAGCCCTGCAGACTTTTCCCAGCCTCATGCCCAGATCAGGCAATTGAGATCCTGGGATCAAAAGGACCTATGCCAGAAAAAAAATGGGGTGGTGCACATGGCAGCAGTGTGTACTGCCCAAAACGAGAATCTGGCCAGCTGGAGCCACATTTTGGCTGTCAGCCAGGCTTCCTGCTGCAGAACCACCATGGCTGCAACTCCTAGAGGCCCCCAGAACCCCAGGTTAAGCTGCTGGGGCCATTACAGTTACTGTCCCCAGCCTTCCCTACCCCACCTGGTGTAACCTGCCATGCACCAGAGCATGTGTGGTATGTGTATTCCCCAGGGACAAGTAGCAGCGGCACAAGGTGTGCTGCTGCTACTTGTCCCTTGGGAAACGTACGTTCCCACTCATCTTGACCTGCCCTCTGAGCATGTTCACACATGCAGCCACGTGTGCTTGCAGCAGCCAGTAATGCCAACTCTCACAAAACAGTCGTGAGGCTCCCGCTTTCCAAATCAAATTAACCCTAACTCACAATCGCAGGATACAACCCTCAATTCTCAGGAGTTTTCTTCCAGCGTGTGTAGAGAGTGCCCAGCTGGTAAGTCTGGAGGGGAAGGGGCGGCAGTGGGGCGGGGGAGGGAACAGATCAAGGCTCCCACAGTGAGGGAGGGAGTGGGGCGGGGGCTGGGTTGAATGGGGCTGGGGTGGGTCATGTGGTGGGCAGCTTATCCAGAGGTGCAGTGGGGGTGGGGGGTGCTCCTTGCTGCAGTACTCAGCCCCAGGTGAGGCATGAGGGACATGTGCTGTATGCAGGGAAGAGGGGGGATGCCTGCTGCAGGCTGGGGCTCTGCGCCCTGCTACCTTTGCCCTGGGAGTTCAGCTGTGCAATGCCAGTGCCCTGCCACCAGGTGGACAGGGGATGCACTGCATGGCCCAAGTGCCCCACGTCCCCTGGCTGCCCAGTGGGCGGCAATGGCAATACCTATATATAGGTATCAGTTGAGCACAGTTTTATTGATATGTTTTCAGTTTTAATGCAGTTTGGAAGCCTACCAGTGACTCAGTCGTTATAATAAAATAAATTCAAAATACCTATATATTTTGGCATTTACTTTCATTTTGTTTTTTACCATAGGAAATCAGAGCTTCCCCTGTCCCCCTCACTTACCAGGATGCATGTCCAGGTGTCCAGCTGTGGCTGTCCCTACAGCTGCTTTATAGTACTGAGCAGAACCAACATGTCAGTGTCCTGCCCCTGTCCCTCACTCCCAAACCACAGCCCCCACAACCTTGTTAGTGTCCCTCACTCCTCACCTACAGCCCCTGCCTGCCCCCCACTCACTCCCTCCAGGCAGCAGCTCCCTCCCTGAATGAGGACATGGGTCCAGCTACAGCTGTCACACCTGTAGCTTTGTGGCTCTGAGCAGTGCCAACCTTTGCTGTTCTGCTCCATGTGCCTAGGCTCCAACAATCCCCATGCTCTTCCTGGGAAACCCTTGATTGGGGCTCAGGGACTGGGCTAGGCAAGGCCCTTCCCTTCCAGGCCACCTCCCCCTGCACAGGCTGCTTTAGTGGGGCTCCAAGTTCAGGTCCGGCAGCCACTTCTACCCATAGGCCCCTCCACCCTACATATGTCTCTGTGTCTCTCTCCTGCCACCTCCCGCTCATCACATACACACACAGACCCTGCTGCCACCTCCAGCCCATGACACCCCACAAGTAGTTCCCTGAACCAGAAGCCCCACAGGCTGGGGCTGCTTGTCCTGGCACTGGTATAGGCATGGGGCAGGGCATAGTGTGGCAGCTGCCCATGCAGCTGTGGTTCCTGCCAGCAGGTTCTGTCCTGTCTGGTGGCTGGGTATGCAGGGTGTGGGATTTGTGATGGGAGTATGGGGTTGTGTGTGTGGTTTGTGGGGGGATAGCCCCCCCCCGGCCCTCCCCCCATGGTGCACAGCTCCCTGCCCCCAGCAGCAGCAGCAGGTGGAGGACTCTCAGTGAGCTCTTGACCTGCTGCGGGCAGAGCCCCACCGCTTGGTGGCACATAGCTTCAGCTGAGTCCCAGGGGCTGCATGTGGCAGCATGGAGCTGGCCCAGCCTACTGGCATGCGCCTTTGGGTCAGACCAGGCTAGATTCATGCCAGCACATGGGGCTCATGACAATGTAGGGGAGAGCCATGTGCCATCGGGGGTCAGCTCTGTGCCTTCACATGGGGCTTCCAACACTCCAGCAGGGAGCTGCACGTGGTGGCATGGAGCCCACCTGGTCTGATGGCATGCGACTTTCCACAGCTCCTGGTCCACACACCATTGGGCCAGGTTGGCTTTGTGCCTACAAGTGCGGCTCCCCCACTGGAGTGCTGGAAGACCCATGTGGAGGCATGTTGCTGGCCCAGCCTGATAGCCCATGGTTCCCGCCTTCAGTGTCTAGAGCCCCACGTGCTAGCATGGAGCCAGCCTGGCTTGGGCCAAAGGCGTGTGCCAGCAGCCTGAACCAGCTCTGTGCCACCATGTACAGCCCCCAGGGACTCGGCCAGAGCCGCGTGCCACTAGGCAGCTCTGTCTGTAGTGGCTCATGAGTGCCCTGAGAGCTCACAGCCTGCTGCTGCCACTGGAAGTAGGGGCTGTGCACCATGGGGGGGAGGGCATGTAGACATGTGGAGGAGGTCCCCCCCCTCCCACAACCCCCCTCCCCCACACACTCCCACACCTCCACCACAAACCCCACATAAGTGCAGCTTCTGAAACTCAGCTGGAGCTGTGCATTGCTGCCTGCAGTGGGCCATGAGCATCCTGGTGGGCCATGAGCATCCTGGTGGCCCACTGCTGCCTCCTGTTGCTGCTGCTGCTGCAAGCCATGCCCGGCTTGTATTTTCTCCAGTGTGCTGAGGTGTCCTTCATGTATATAAACAATGAGTATCATTATAGAATCATAGAAAATTAGGGCTGGAAGGGACTTCAGGAGATCTAGTCCAGTCCCCTGCTCAAAGCAGGATCATCCCCAACTATATCATTTCAGCCAGGGCTTAGTTTAGCCAGGCCTTAAAAACATTCAAGGATGGAGTTTCCACCACCTGTTTAGGTAACCTGTTCCAGTGCTTCACCACCCTCCCAGTGAGAAAGTCTTTCCTAATATCCAACCTAAACCTCCCTTGCTGCAACTTGAGACCATTGCTCCTTGTTCTGTCATCTGCTACCACTAAGAACAGTCTAGTTTCATCTTTTTGGAATCACTGTTCAGGTAGTTAAGGGCTGCTATCAAATACCCTTAGTCTTCTCTTCTGTAGACTAAATAAACCCAGTTCCCTCATCCTGTCCTCAGAAGTCATGTGCCCTAGCCCCCAAACCATTTTCATTGCCCTCTGCTAGCTTCTCTCCAGGCTGTCTACATCTTTTTTTATAGTGGGGGCCCCAAAAATGGACACAGTACTCCAGATGTGGTCTCACCAGCGCTGAGTAGAAGGGCATAATTACTTCACTCAATCTGCTGACAATGGTTGCACTAATGCAGCCCAGTATGCTTTTAGCCTTCTTGGCAACAAGGACACATTGCTGCCTCATATCCATCTTATTGTTCATTGTAACCCTGCTCCCCCAACCCCGTCTCTGGTCCTTTTCTGGAGAGCTGCTGCTTAGCCAGTCTGTCCCCATGCTGTAGTGGTACATGGGATTATTCCATCCTAAGTGCAGGACTTTGAACTTCTCCTTATTGAGCCTCATGAAATTTTTTTGGGTCCAATCCTCCAATCTGTCTAGGTCGCTCTGAATCCCAGCCCTACCCTCTAGCATATCTACTACACCCCACAGCTTGGTGTCATCTTCAAACTTGCTGCGGGTGCAATCCATCACATCTTCTGGATTGTTAATGAAGACATTGAATAAAATGGCCCCTGGACCAACCCCTGGGGCACTCTACTTGATAATGGCTACCAACTAGACATAGAACCATTGATTACTACCAGTTGAGTTTGATAATCTAACCAGCTTTCTATCCACCTTGCAGTTCATTCAGCTAGCCCATACTTCCTCAGCTTGCTTGCAAGAATGTTTTGGGAGACCGTATCAAAAGCTGTGCCAAAGTCAAAGTATATTACTTCCACCCTGCATCCACAGAGCCAGCTAGCTTATCATAGAAGGCAGTCAGGTTGATCAGGCATGACTTGCCCTGATGAATCCATGCTGACTGCTCCTAATCAACTTCTTCTCATCCAAGTGCTTAGAAATGGATTCCTTGAGGGCCTGCTCCATGATTTTTTCCAGGGGCTGAGATGAGGCTGACTGGTCTGAAGTTCTCTGGATCATCCTTCTTCCTTTTCTTAAAGATGAGCACCATATTTGCCCTTTTCCAATCATCCAGGACCTCTCCTGATTTCTGTCACAACCCAGTGATTTTGGTGCCTCGGCACAATGGAATTTTCCCGCCACATGAGAGCCTCTTGCACAGCAAAGGTTTTTGTTGCAACAGAAAAACCTCGGTGCAAGAGAGTTCCCGCCATTTGAATGCAAATTTGTGTCCCGCTATTGGCCAGTTCTAAATTATTTCTACGTGGCGGCTAGTAATTGGCTTGCTAGCCGTTTAAAATTTCGTGCGACTTCCGCCCAAGTCGGAGAACTTTGAGCATGCTGCAGAGTGCCTCTAAAGAGATCTGACTTGCGGCTGAGCTGATCGATAGACTGATCACCTATCGATTCTTCTCCCCGTCGCCGAGCGCAATCCTCGACATACCCTTTCCCCGTTGGCTTAATTTGTGGACGGATTAGCTGGCCTGAGCCTTGCCAGCTGGAGCAACTCGCATAGTTGTTCAAGCAACTGGACCACCTGCGTCGCGGCTACAAGCGGCGTAAGTAAAGTTTTTTGCAACCACTAAGCTTTGTCTGCCTCTCCATTCACCAGCCTGCCCAGAGACCGAGTAATTTCTAAATCACCTCGAGTCAGCTCCGGCCGTCCAAGACAATTTCCACAAGTTTTCAAAGATAATGGCCAGTAACTCTGAAATCACATAAGCCAACTCCCTCAGCACCCTCATATGCATTGCATCTGGCTCCATGGACTTGAATACATCACATTTTTCTAAATAGTCCCTAACCTGTTCTTTTACCACTGAGGGCTGTTCACCTTTTCTCCAAATTGTGCTGCCTGGTGCAGTAGTCTTGGAGCTGATTTTGCCTGTGAAGACCAAGGTAAAAAAGGCATTGAGTACTTCCGCCTCCCCCATTCAGTAAGGGACACACACTTTCCCTGACCTTCTTGTTGCTAACATACTTGTAGAAACCCTTTTTGGTACCCCACATGTCCCTTGCTAGCTGCAACACCAATTGTGCTTTGGCCTTCCTGACTTCATCCCTGCATGCCTGAATAATATTCTTATACTCCTCCCAAGTTTTGTCCAAGCTTCCACTTCTTGTATGCTTTGTTTTTGTGTTTCAGCTCACCGAAGAGTTCTCTGCTAAGCCAAGCTGGTTGCTTTCCACATTTGCTATTCTTCCTGCACATCAGGATTGTTTGTTCCTGTGCCCTCAGAAAGGTTTCTTTAAAATACAACCTGCTCTCCTGGACTCCTTTCCCCTCAGACTTGTTTCCCAGGGGATCCTGCCCATCAGTTCTCAGAGGGAGTCAAACTCTGCTTTTCTGATGCCTAGGGTCCATACTCTTCTGCTCTCCTTTCTTTCCTTTGTCAGGATCCTGAACTCAATCATCTCATGGTCACTGCTGTCCAAGTTGCCATTCACTTCTACATCCCCCACCAATTCTTCCCTGAGTGTGAGCAGTCGGTCAAGAAGAGCACAGTCCCTAGTTGGTCTCTCCAACACTGGAACCTGGAAACTGTCCTCAATACTCTCCAAAAACTTCCTGGATTACCTGTGCACTGCTGTATTGTCCTCCCAGCAGATGTCAGGGTGACTGAAGTCCTCCTTAAGAATCAGGGCCCGCGAAACTTCTGGAAACTTCTGCTAGTTGTCCGAAGGAAGCCTCATAGTTTCATCGTTTCATAGTAGCCAGGGTTAGGAGGGACCTGAACAGATCATCTAGCCTGACCCCCTGCCACAGGCAGGAATGAATGCTGGGTTCACAAGACTCCAGACAGGTGATCATCCAACCTCCTCTTGAATTTGCCCAAGGTAGAGGCGAGGACCACTTCCCTGGGAAGTTGGTTCCAGATTCTGGCCACCCTAACTGTAAAATATTGCCTTCTGATCTCTAACCTAAACCTGTTCTCCATCAGCTTATTACCATTGTTCCTTGTCACCCCAGGTGGTGCTGGGGAGAAAAGAGCTCTGCCTATTTGTTGTTGATCTCCCCTGATGAGTTTGTAGGCAGCCACCAGGTCCCCCCTCAGCCTCCTCTTGCTGAGGCTGAACAGGTTCAGGTCCTTCAGTCTCTCCTTGTAGGGCCTGTCCTGCTGCCCTCTCACCAAGCGGGTGGCCCTCCTCTGAACCCTCTCCAGGCTGGCCACATCCCTTTTGAAGTGCGGCGCCCAGTACTGGATGCAGTACTCCACCTGCGGCCTGACCAAAGTCACATAGAGGGGGAGTATCACCTCTCTGGACCGGCTTGAGATGCACCTTTGGATGCATGACAAGGTATGGCTGGCCTTGCTGGCTGAGGTCTGGCATTGGCGGCTCATGTTCATCTTGGAGTCAATAATGACTCCAAGATCCCTTTCTGCCTCTGTGCTTTCAAGAGGGGAACTCCCCAGCCTGCATGTATGCTGTGGATTCCTTTTCCCAAGGTGCAGCACCCTGCATTTGTCTATGTTGAACCCCATCCTATTCTCATCTGACCACTTTTGTAGTCTGTCTAAATCTAGTTGTACCTCTGTCTCGCTTCAAGTGTTTCCATCTCGCCCCACATCTTAGTGTCATCAGCAAACTTGGACAGAGTGCTTTCCACCCCCTCATTCAAGTCGCTGATGAAGACATTAAACAGTGCGGGCCCAAGGACCGAGCCCTGGGGTACCCCACTGCTCACATCTCGCCAGTTTGAGTACAGCCTGTCCACCACTACTCTCTGGGTGTGCCCCATCAGCCAATTTTTTACCCATCCAACTGTGCAGGCATCAATGCTGCAGTCACTTAATTTATTGATGAGGATGAGGTGAGAGACAGTGTCAAAGGCCTTCTTCAAGTCTAGAAAGACTACATCCACAGTGACACCATCATCCAAGGATGTAGTTACTTGGTCATAAAAGCCAATCAGGTTGGTCAGGCAGGACCTGCCTTTGATGAATCCATGCTGATTGCCCCTGAGCATGATCTCCCCTGCAGCTCCTCCACAGATGTGCTCCTTGACGATTCTCTCCAAGATCTTCCTGAGCACCGAGGTGAGGCTTACAGGCCTATAGTTACTTGGGTCCTCCTTCCTCCCCTTCTTGAAAATTGGGATCACATTAGCCAGTTTCCAATCCCCCGGCACCTGGCCAAATGACCACAAATGCTCATACAGCCAGGCCAAGGGCTCCACGATGACCCCTGCCAGCTCCCTCAACACCCTTCGGTGGAGGGCATCTGGACCTGCAGATTTAAAAATGTCCAGCCCTTCCAGAAGATCCCTAACTACATCTGCGCTGACTAAAGTCCTGACAGAGTTATCTCCAAGATTGTCCCTACCTCTGGTAGGATAGATGTCCCAGTCCCTGTTCAAGAAAACAGAGGCAAAGAAACTGTTAAAAATATCAGCTTTCTTTTCTGGTGTAGCCACAAGATTACCGTTTGCGTCTTGCAGGGGGCCTACATTGCTTGGTGCCCTCTTCTCGCTTCCAATGTACTTGAAAAAGGACTTTTTGTTGTCCTTAATCCCGGACACTAGCCTGAGTTCCATCTCTGCCTTGGCCTTCCCAATAGCCCTCCTACACACATGGGCCGAGGAGGAGTACTCCTCCTTGGTGATAGCTTCTCCCTTCCACTGGTTGTATGCCCCCCTTTTAGTCCTCAGGCATTGCTGAATGCCCTTGCTGAGCCAAGGGGGTTTCTGAGCACTCTTAGCCACCTTGCTTCTCTCAGGGACTGTTAACTTTTGGGCCTGGAGGATCGTCCCCTTAAGGTACGACCATCCCGTGTGGACTCCCATCTCCTCTACCTTCTGGGCCCTTAGTGCCTCCCCCACTAATCTCCTAAGTTCATTGAAGTTGGCCCTTCTGAAGTCAAGGGCTTTAGCCTTGGTGTGAGCCCTTGACGCCCTGCGTTGGATAATGAAATCCAGCAAGTGATGATCGCTATTGCCCAGGTGGTCAAGGACCTGCAGTCCTCTCACCAGGTCATCCCCCGTGGCCAGGACCAGGTCCAGCAAGGCATTACCCCTAGTGGGGCTGTGCACTTCCTGGATAAGGTGAAGGTCCTGTAATACAGCCAGGAACCTACGTGAGCGGTCAGACCTGGCTGTCTGCTACTCCCAGCAAATGTCTGGGTAGTTTAGGTCACCCATGACAACATCCCTTGACCTAACCGCCTCCATAAGCTGACTGGAGAAGTCCTGGTCCAGCTCTTTTCCCCTGTTTGGGTGGTCTGTAGTAGACACCCACCGTAAGGTCCCTTTCGCCATGCCCCCCTTGTAATTTGACCTATAGTGCCTCTGCCCGACCCTCCTTTAACCCGAAGCTAATCCTTGATGATGTGAGGTGCTCTTTGACATAGAGCGCAACCCCCCCACCTTTCCTCTCCGTCTTGTCCCTTCTATATAGGGTGTATCCCCGAATGCCCGCCGCCCAGTTGTAGGTAGGGTCCCACCAGGTTTCTGTCAGCCCTACTAAGTATGGGTTCTTACTCACAATCAGGAGGCATAGTTCCTCCTGCTTGCTCCCCATACTACGAGCATTAATGTAGAAGCACCTGAGGCCTTCTGAGGGTGTATGTGCCTCCCTCCCACTCCCAGGACAGTTGTGGCCCCCTGCTCCCCAGACGTTGTTAGTTACCTGGGCTTCCCTTCCTCTTGTCACCCTGTATGCTGGTGAATGCATCCTCTCCACTCGAAGCGGCCCCTCATCTACCGTATCCTCCTGGTCTGGTGGTCTATAGCAGACACCCACTGTGACATCCCCCTTGTTGCTTTTCCCTCTGACCTTAATCCAGAGACTATGAACAGGCCTGTCTCCAATTTCATACTGGAGCTCTGAGCAATCATACAGCTCTTTTACATACAGTGCAACTCCTCCATCTCTTCTCCCTTGCCTGTCCTTCCTGAACAGTTTGTACCCATCCATGACAGTGCTCCAGTCATGTGAGCTCCCATCAAGTCTCTGTTATTCTGATTGTGTCATAGTTCCTCGACTGTGGAAGGACTTCCAATTCTTCCTGCTTGTTTCTCAGGCTCTGTGTGTTAGTGTACAGGCACCTGAGGTAACTAGGCAATTGCCATACTTCCTCAGGAAAAATGAGGCCTCCCCTGTTGCCCCTTCCTGCTTCTGCTTCCTCAGCCCCTACTTCCCCACTTGCCTCAGGGATTTGTTCTTCATTCCCCTGTGAACCTAGTTTAAAGGCCTCCTCACTAGGTTAGCAAGCCTAATTATTCACTAATCCTTGCAAATTATCAGTTTCATTTTCAAAGTTTCAGTCAGGGATCAGAAGCAATACCATTGCTCATTGCTTACATTCAGGGGTGGATCCAGGAGTGATACATTTGCATCCTTCTTTGATTTCTGGTCCACTCAAAGTTTAAAGCCAACTGTCTGGCAGTGATAGCAATATTTCTATCCAGGCACCAGCGATGGAGTCAATTGACTTTATGGCTCATTGTAATCTACCTAATACCTTTTAAAGTCTTATGTTCAACTAAAGCTAGCCTTTCTTCTGCAATTCTGCTGTCTATTAGCTGCTTCTGGGAATGTAATTCCTTTTTCACAATCCTGAAGAATATTTTTAACTTTAACACATTAATTCAGGTGTAGAAATAATTTTCAATGAAGTATTGGATGCATAGTCAAGATGCTCAAGGAGGCTAGATTTTGTTTTATGAATCTCAAAAATATACATACATTTAATTATAATGACTGCAGGAGGAATGAAACAACATTTTTTATTATTATTGCCTAGTTTGTTGTGTATTTTTAGGCATAATATAGCAAATGAATGTACATTCCAATAAATTTATATTTGTTTTTGCTCATATCTTAAACCTTATAATATAGCCATATAACCTCTAGCTTATTAGTAAAGTTTCTAGTATTTTTTTAATTTGATAAGAACATGTATTGTGTTATATATAATAATGCATCACACAATCTGTACCCCCTTTTCAAAATCCTAGATCTGTCCATGCTCACTTGTCATAAGAAGAAAACTGAATAGTTGAAGTGTGTAAGCAAGCTGCATGGTGGAATTTTTTTTGGTTCAAACAATTTAGCAAATATTTATTGTTAACATCTACATATGAGGGAAATCGGAGATTACAAAGACATAGCTTCCTAAGAAAAGAGAACAAAAGTTGGCAAGTTAATGTGTGTCCTAAGGATTACTTTGCAAGACTCTCAGGTGTTTCCATCCCACACTGAATGTGAGAATTACAGACCACATAATCAAGAGAACTTTCTCTGGGGAAACCTCAAAAGTTTCATCATGGAAGGTACTTCAGAATCTGGATGCTTAGTTGAACATTATCTCAATATCTAGAAGAGGCTTAGATTCAAGCCAAAATTAACAGGAGAGTTTGAGAACTCTTACCTAACTGTTCCTAAACAGAAATCTCATTGTGTCCATTCTGTACCTCTTTCCAGCTTTGCATACAATTCAAGAAAGTGAAAAAATAGTGAGGCCAGTTCAGATCTTAGGAGTTAACTTGAACATAGAAACAATTTGATGGTGTTTGGGTTAGAAGTTCTAATTTTGGCCTATCTTTAACAGCCCCACAGCCCTCCTGAGGGGCGCAGGCCGCCAGATCTGCGTGCGGGATGACAGCAGGCTGCTGCTGCCAGCTGGGGCCGGGGCCAGCGCCAGCACCTGAGTCTGCCTGGCGCAGCCCGTGCCGACCACTGGGAAGAACCCAGTGCTGGTGCTGGCCTCAACTGGCAGCAGCAGCCTGTTGTCATCCTGCACATAGATTCATGGGCCTGCACCCCCCAGGAGGAGTCTGGCACAGAACTCTTGGGGCGTACGGGCCCACAAGTCTGCGTGCAGCATGACAGCAGGCTGCTGCCACCGGCAAGTGATAGGAGTTTTACTTTGAACAGTTTGAGGTGCAGTTTCCCAGAAACCCCCATGCCTGTCTCCTTGAAATTTTGCAGGCTTCATGCCTTCAGAAGGGGCTACCACCCCTGCAGTTGTCATCCAAATCAGGCAAGAAATGACAAAGTTATAGGCATTTGCATGATTCCCCACTATAGCCTATGGGCAAAACGTTGAAATGCGTTGAAACAGTGAAACAATTTAGATGAAAGAAAATGGAATAGTGCTTCAAAACAGCAAAACAAAACATTGTCCTTTTGAAATGGCGAAACAGAAGTCAAATTGAAATGGTGCTGTTTCGCACAGCCCTAACAGACAGACAGACAGAATAAGTCTTTTATTATATTAGATGCTGTACAAACACAGGATAAAAAAACAGTTCCTGTTCCAAAAAACTTACTTTGAGTGATGTTTCTTTGAGTTTCCTTTGAGAGGCAGATTTAGAAGAAAATCAAACAGGCTTTTTAAGTAGGCTGGTAGCCAACATTCTTAGCCCTATGGCCAAGTTGGCTAAAAGCTCTGATAACAGCACAGTCTAAAAAGGTATTCACAAAGGACCCCAGTGCTGACACAATGAATGCTAATCAGTGCTGAAGGACAGTGGCTTTTAATGACCTTTTCTTGGAGCATGGTCAAAATTGAAGAGCAGTGTACGTCTTCCCTGCGGCCATTCATATTGGACCATTCATTCATCTACGAATCTTATAGTCACAATAATCGACATCCTCCCCCATGTTTGTTAGACAGCTTCACAATAGTAACTAAAACTTTCCAGCATAGTTGGAAGAGGTGCCCACTTATCCCAGAAAAGTCTGTGCAGTGCTCCACCTCTCTCCAGAGGCTGCTGCTGGGCATCATTCCAGTACTTGTTTGTTTCTTGCTGAATGATGCTCTGGGTCTCTTAATTTGGCTCTTGGCTGTCACCGAAGATGTATTTCAGCTTCTGCTCAAAAGTGATAAGAAGTACTATGATGGCTCAATGTTTCATATAAACAGGGGAGTCACGAAACATTTCCACTTTGTTTCCTTAATGGCTAAGAAGACAACTGAAGTAACTAAGCTCTTTGGAAAACTGAAAACATCCAAACTTTATTTTCATAATAGAGAGAGGCCTGGCTCCAGGGCTCCAGTGCCTACTTGCAATAGGCCTGTGCGAATAGGGAAGTATTTGATTCGGATTTGGAGATTCAGGTCACTGTCCTGAATCGATTCAGCTGAATCAGCTTTGGAAGATTTGGTGCAGATTTGGAGAGATTTGGTGATTCAAATTGGCCAGGGAGAGGCAGGCACAGCTGGGTGGCTTCAGGTTCTCCTGCAGTTCCTCTGGCTGTGCCTGCCTCTCCCTGGGTAGGGGGAGCCACAGGAGAAGCCCCCATGGCTGTCGTGGCTGGCCCCATCACCTGCCCAGCCCCATCCTAGTCCCAGAACTTAAAAAAAAAGCAAAAAAAGGCCCCATACTCACTGGCTGCAGGAGTGGTGACTGGGGCCTCTGGGTGCTCATGGCAGAGCACCGCGGATAGTGGGGATCACCCCCCCTGGCTCCCCTTTTGGCACTCGCACATGCAGTGTGGCTCAGCAGGGCACTGAACACTGCCTGGGAGGTGGGGCCACTGGGGCTAAGCGCTGCCAGGCTCTAGCTGACACATGGACCCACCCTAGCTCCCAAACAGCATGGGGCACCCTGCTGAGTTGCTTTGCATGCACGTGATGTGACAGCTGCCACATGGGTGTCAGGTGGGGGTGGGGAATCCCCACTGCCCTCCACTGCCCCATGCTGTGCGGGGGGGGGGGGTCTCTGCCATGAGTGCCTAGAGGCCCCAATTGCTGCTCCTGCAGCTGGTGACTGCAGAGCTTTAAAAAAAAAAAAAGTCCCGTGCTTACCGGCTCTGGCAGTGGCAACTGGGGGGCTCTGAGGGCTTGTGGCAGAGCCTCCCTGCACTTGGCACTCATGCAGCAGCTGCCCCTTTGCATGGGTGCAGTGAGGCTCAGCAGGGTGCTGCATGCTGTCTGGGAGCTGGGGTCGCTGGGGCTGAGCGGTGCTGGGCTTTGGCTGACTCCTGGAGCTACCCTATCTCCCAGGCAGTGTGCAGCACCCTGCTGAGCTGTGCTGCACCTGCACCATGGGGCAGCTGCCACATGTGTGCCAAGCAGGGGGGACAATCAAAACTGCCCCTTGCTGTGCAGGGGGACTCTTCCATAAGCCCTCAGAAGCCCCTGATCGCCACTGCCAGAGCTGGTGAGTACAGGGCTTTTTTTTTTTAATTTTATTTATTTATTTATTTATTTATTTTTAAAGCTCTACAGTCACTAGCTGCAGGAGTGGCAATTGGGGATGCTTGCCCAGCCAGTGGGGGGGGGGGTGGGGGGGCGTGATGCAGGGACGGCTCACTCTGGGTGGCAGCAGGGCATAGCCCTGTCTCCCAGCACTGTTGTGCCTGCATTAGTGCTGGGAACAGGGGCTCTGCCCTGCTGCTGCTTGTCAGCCAGCATAGCAGTGCTGGAAGCAGGGGCTGTACCCTGCTGCCCCTTGCCCCCTTCTGCCTAGAGTAAGCTGAGCCCGCATCCTGCCCCCCCCCCGCAGCTGCGCAAGCAGCAGCAGGGCAGAGCCCCTGCTCCCAGCACTGCTGCACCCACATCCTACACCCCCCACCCCCCTCCCTGAGTAACGTGTCCCCCTTCCCTGGCTGGGCAGCTTGCCCCAGCCCCTATCCCTCCCTCCCTCCCATCCCTTCCCTCCCCCCGTCCCCAACCTCAACAGACTTACCAGCCGGAGGCAGCTGTCAGCTGACTGTTTAATCTATGGCCAAATCTCCAAATTGGCCAAATCTTTTTCTGAAGCTTTTACTTGGTCTCCCAAATCTCCTCCAAATTAAATCAGCTACCAAAGCTTTGCACAGCCCTAACTTGCAAAACCCCATGGGATTGCTGGTTTCAAATGAAATGACCATATTAAGGTGTGTGCATGTGATAGGTTTATAAAAATAGGATTTTGGCAGACAAAACAGAATGTGGACAGTATGATGACTGCAGGAAGACCAATCCATAATGCCTAAAGATGAATATATCAGAGGAGAAAAAATACAAAAGGGGGAGTTTTCAAAACAGCAGGTGGGCAGGTGGCATCAGCCCCGACCTCCAGGGTTGCTAATGTCAGACCTTCAAGTGAAGAACCTTAAGGTGGTGTTTACGTACCAGCCAGATGGGCCACTCACCTTGTGTATATTCTGGGGACTGGGGAATTTGGGTAATGTATGTTGTAATCATCTTGCTTGCTTTGCCTGCATTGCTCTTATTTCCTATCATTTTGTATCAATATAATTCACCTATTATTAACCAGAGGAGTTGTGGTAAGTTTGAAGGCTGTGCTTGCCTGGAGCAAGGTATTGGGGCTGGGTTGTGAATCCAATGCCAGCATTAGTCTACTACACATTAGCATCACTAATAAGGCAGTTACTGTGCATTTAGTTAGTACCTGTTATTACAGGTACTAAACTTAATGTGCAGTAACCATGGTGCATTAATGCATGTGTAGATTATTTACATCTCTCTGAAGTTCCACACAGTCTTCCACAGCTTGGACAAAACTCTGTGATATGTTATCATTTGTAAAGATTGCTCTCTCATGGTCACCATCTTTTCCCAATCATTGCTGAATCCACAACAGTTCTGGTCTTGCTATCTAGAGGCATCTTATTGCTAATCTTGCACTATTATAGTAATTAACCATTTATTCCCCTTCTTTTTTCTGTCTAATCCCTCTTCCTAAATCGTGACTGAACTATGCATCTTGCCCTCATTACTACATAATTTCCTTAATAGGCTCTTGTGAAGGACTTGGAAAGCTTTAGAAATTCCAAATAGATTGTCATTGAGTTCTCCTTTGAATCCTGTTGGTAAAATGTGAGTGGTATAATACTTCCCCAAGAGATGTTAAGAACAAATTATATTGTGGTCACTGTTACTAATAGTAATACCAGTTCTACTTGGGGCCTTGGTGGATCTCATGGTATGGAGATTCCAGAGAAGACTGGGGACTTGAAGAAACTGTATGTGTTTGGGTTACAAGAAGAAAGAAAAAAAATTGGGGGGGGGGGGGGTTTGAAGAAGGGAAAGGAAGAGGAAAAGAGAAATTAGCCTTTTTTTCAGTTTGCTTGCAATATTTCAGTCAACACATTGAACCACTTCTGAGAAACAAAAGCTGCAGTTGAAAAACTGATTTAAGGCATCCCTGTTACTAGTAAAATAAATAAATTTACACTTTAAGATTATGTCTGAGTGTATCAGATTATTTTCTGTCATTCACTCACTCTCTCCATTTTGGTACTAAACAGTTTTAAAAAAAATAGCTTTTCCTGTTGCCTTCATTTTATAATAGCTGTATATTTTGAAAATGAAATGATAAGGTTGGGACCCCCCCTCCCCAGCTCTAATGTAATAGCCCGTGTTTTAAAGCTTAGGACTGCAGGACATCTGCATAGGTAAATATAAATCTTGTTGGCATTTTAATTTTCTCCCTGGAAATCTTGTTTTGATGTTCAAGTGTTGAGGAATTCTGGGAGTTTTTTTCGTTATTACTGTCCTTATGAAAGCAGCTGTTCTATGAACGTTGTGTATTTTGTTACCTCATCAAGAATTGGAGAGAGATTATGGCATGATGGGGGCTGGTGTGGCTATATTCAACCCATTTCTTATTCATTGGAGTATTACTGATTGATTTAATGTCAGCTCTGGGGCAGTTACTCATCCAGGATAGTTGTCCAACTCAGAACTCTATGTTATTTATGTAAACGATGCTTTACTTTTATTCTTCCATACAAATAAATCCAGTTTGACAGAACTGTTTAGAAGACAAGTGTGTTTTCCTTGGGGGATTATGGTACTGGTAGTGGTCTGTTTCAATTCTCATATTGCTTTTGCATTGTATAAGATATTGGCAAGCAACTGTTTTCTTTTCTTCAAGCAGGACACAATGGCAACTGGGGAAAAAGACTAGGGAAAAGTGCAAAATTAAATTAGGGATAATAAATTATGTCCTAAAGAAATAGAAAGTGGCCCAAATTTGAAACAGACAGATTAAATCCTTGGCTGAAGTGTACTGGCTTGTTTCCATTGAAGTAAATTGAAGCCCTTGTTGCAGGCAGGAAGAAAGAGTAGGTTGGTGGGTAAGGCACCGGGCTGGGAGTCAGCAGACCAGCATTTTAAGCCCACCTTTGTAACTAACCTGTTGTATGATTTTGGAGGAAATCAGTTTACCTCTCTATGCTGCTTTTCTCTGTCCTGTCCTCTGAAAGTCCTATCTATTTAAACCGTAAACTCTGTGGAGCATGGGCTCTCCCTCTCCAGTGTCTAGCATAGTGGATTCTTGACCCCACTTGGACTCTTAAATAAAAATAAGGGTCAGTTTCACTGTCAGAGGATCTGGCCCCAAATCTCAAATTAAACCCTATCCAGGTTTTTAAAAAATGAAATAAGTCCTAACAAGCCTGCAGAGTACTAAGGATAATCTTGACTGTTAAGTACAGTAGAAAGCCTCTGCAGATATTATGGTTTGAATTGTTCTGTGTTCTGTGCTCCCCTGTTGTGAGAGAGGTGTACATCTTTAGTAGAAAACCGGGAGATTCTGAGATATCACTACAGATTTCAGCTATTAAGACTGGAGTGGGGGGTGAGGGGGAGGAGTGGACAGAGAGAATCAGACATAAGGAAAAAACCTTTTAATATCTCACTAAGGGTCTGGGGCCTGTGTAGGGACAGGAAAGAGAGCTGTGGATTTGCAGGACCTCTGAGAATCAGGGCCTCTACTAAAGTGCAAAATTATGGGTGTAGGGGGTCTTGTTTTAAGCAGCCAAATTTGAAAATTTAGGTGGCAAAAGTAGATGCACTTGGTGTTGTGCCCTGAAGGTGGCCAGATTCAGTGTATTTGAGACTGGAAGGGTGGAATGGGGTTAACTCCAAAGTGCATTGACTACTCCTGGACCGTAACTTTTCACAATACACATCCTTGTGAACAGTTTGCCATTTGTTGAGCTGAGATCTTCTATATTAACAGTGCATGTGTGTGATTGCTGGTAAGTAGATTTATTGTAGGTAATTCTTAGAAGAGGTGGAAGGAAGATTGTACTAACATTATCTCTTCTGGTCCTTGCATGGCGGTTAAACATTTTTTTTAAAGCAAGTGATAGATATAAAAATGGGAGACAGATGGATAGACAAAAAAACAGGATCAGATACTAGATGAGTTACAACTGCAGCCTTAGCTCATGTGCTGTCTTAATGCTACAATACTAGCACAGCATCAAAGGCCCTTTACATCTGCCCCCTCCTCCCCACAACTGTACCGATTTATATGAAAATTAAGATTACAAATTAAGACCAGGCTATCCTGGAGTTTTCCAGTTCATCAGCCATCCAATAAAAATGATGTCGAGTCTGTATGCATAATTCCCAGAAGATTACTTTGTCCTTACAGCTAAGCTCTGTCCCGGATATAAAAGATCTCTATCCAGTTTTATTGAAATAAAGAACTAACATCATAATCCCAATATTGAGGTATAATCTTCATTATCTCCTGACCCTCTTGAGGGTTTTTTTTTCCCACCACCCCCTATTCTATATTGCTTCAGATTTATTTCATTTATAATCTCGATGTGTTTACCTTTATTGAGATAGGATTATAAACTGAATGAAAAAAGGGTAAAAAACAAACAAACAAAAAAACCTCTCATGATCTCTTGATTGAGCTTCAGTTCAGCACCAATCAACTAATGTGTAAGCTTGAATTATATTGCAATACAGACTCAGTTCTCACTTATACTGTTTCCCCTTTGCACTATACTGGCTGTGTTAAATTTGTACATCCTCAAACTTGGATAGACAAAGGGTGCACTGTTCACCGTGCTGTGGTATGTTTCATATTTATATTACCCTCATTTTGAAGGGCTCTTCAAACTGCTGGAGTGCTGCATCGTCCATAGGTGAGAATCAGTTTGGGTACCTATGCTGGATAACCTGAACTAGCAGAATCTGACTGTGGCTGTCCCAATTCTGTGAGAAATATTTGACTTATTGCAGTTTACAGATTGGGGACTTTTTTCTGTAATCAACTTGAACACACAAAGAGAAAGAAACAGAATCTTCTGATATGTTGTGAATGTGTCCACGTTTCCCAGAGACTCTTCTTTCAGCAGAGTATAGTTAATGACCATTTTTTTCTACAGCTTTAACAGCTATAGGCTATGCCTCGGGCCGTTAGCTACCAAACTAGTCATTAAATGCCGGTCAAGATGATTCTCAGAGATTATTGCTTTTATTTTCATTTTTGATGGACAAAATGGTACTTCTGTACCAGGTGGAGTGGGTAGGGACCAGAAAAGGGAGAGATGCATCAAGCAATCTTGTATTTGTCAAATACCATTGAGATATTGCTGTGTGAATTTGTAAAACTCAAGTGTCTTATATTTGCTTTAGAAGGTTGATACAGTCTCACTGTGGGAGAATTTTGGAAAGCTTTCAAAATGTTTCAAGTTTTCAAGCTGGCTTGCTTGCAGTTAATCAGTAGGGCTGTTTTTAACTTCCGTTTTGCTGTTTCAAAGTGACAGTATTTCATTTTGCTCTTTCAAACCACTGTTCCGTTTTGCTTTGTTGAATCTGTTTCGCTGTTTTGATGTTTCGTACATAGGATATAATGGGGAATCATGAAAAAGCCTATAACTTTGTCATTTTTTGCCTGATTCAAATAAAAATTGCAGAGATGGTAACCCCTTCTGAGGGAATGAAGTCTGCCAAGTTTCAAGGAGACAGGTGCAGGGGTTTCTGGGAAACTGAACCTCAAACTATTAAAAGCAAAACTTGTATCACTTGCCGGCAGCAGCAGTCTGCTGTCATTCTGCATGCAGATTGGGGAGCCCGCACCCCGCGGGAGGACTGTGGGGCTGTGCCGGACTCTTCCAGGGGGTGCTGGATGACAGCAGGCTGCAGCTGCTGAGTGGAACTTGGTGAAGCCTAAGCCAAGCGCTAGAAAGACTGGTGCTGCTCCTGGCCCCAGCCTGCAGCGACAGCCTGCTGAAAACTCATGTACAGATTGGGGTTCCACGCCCCCCAGGAAGAGCTGGGGAAATGATCAGAGAGCAATCAGAATGCTGGGGAATTGAACGGGGAGCTAGATGTCAATATCAGAGCAGTCCTTCCCCTATCTTCCCCCTCCCTCTCCTTAGTTTCTGTTTAGCTGAAAGCAAGCCGGCTTCAAAACTTGAAACATTTTGAAACTTTCAAAACGTTTCAAGCACCCTTGTTTCATTTCAAAGCTGTTCAAAGCCTTTTGTTTCATTTCGATTTTGCTGTTTTGAGCTTGGAATGCATCAAAACGGCTTCGAAATGAAACACTAGTTGAAATTTTCGCACAGCCCTATTAATTATTTCAGGTCTTGGCAAGGATTTTCTCCCATTTAAAGGCAGCTACCTGGTATTTATCAGTTGAAAAAAAGAGAGGCCTCAGGAATATGTAGCAATATTTTGGATTTTAATGATCTTATTGGTGTATATTAGTAGCTTAGCAATTGCCTAAGTCCTTTGCCATCAGTTAGACAAAAATATTTGTAGGGATCTTTTATTCATGTTATAAACTGGTTCCATTTCAGATGTCTCATCAGCCCTGTTTGCTTTAGCTCATTGTCCTTTGTGATCAGTTCAGTTTTCTAGTAGAGTATACAGAGTATGGGTACCTGTACATGAGCGTGGAGGCTGCTCCGATGTGCTGCAATTACAGCATGTTGGAGCAGACTTAATTAACTGAGTCTGCTGGAATGTGATATTTACTAGGGGTGTGTGAAACGGGCCATATTCAATTCAGATTCAGATTTGGATTTTGATTTGGCTCGAACTGGGGACAGTGATTCAATTAGTTGATGTGGATCACTGTCTCCAATTTGATTCAGCCAAACCTGAATCTGAAGATTCGGTGCTGATTCAGAGAATCAGCAGTTCAGCCTTAGACACAGCTTTAAATGTTTTTTCTACATACCTCGAGGTACAAGGCACAACTCGTGAATGCTGTGATGGTGGGGCAGATGGAGTGTCCCACAGGAGCGTGCCATGCCCCCCCCCCACCCCCCCCCGCCCGGCATGCTCAGCAGTAAACCTGGACGTGGATCGGAAGTCCACTTCCACATCCGCTGCCAAGTGTGCTGGAGGCCGCCCCCCCTCCCGACACCTTCTGCTCAGCGATAGGCCGTGGGTGGGACCCTGGGTGCCCCCTCAGACCCAGGAGGCACCAGTTGCTGAGCCATGAGGGCACAGGGGAGCCCCCCGTGTGCTCCCCGGTGGACCTGGAAGTGGACCAGAATTGCTTCTGGTCCACTTCTGGATCTGCTGCCAAGCACACTGGGGAGCCCTACACGCTCCTGTGGGATGTTCCATCTGCCCCACCATTGCAGCATTCACGAGCTGCCTGGTACCTAGAGGTATGTTGAATAAACATTTAAAGCTGTCTCTATGTCTCAATCACTGAATCTTTCCAAATCTCTCTGAATTGATTTGGAGGGTTCTGATGATATGGTAGGGGACCTACAGATCGGTAGGCCATCTGGGGGACAGTGATCACCTAATAATAGAATTCTTCATAAGACATTGAGTGGGTAAGGTAACTAGTAGAGTGAAAGTGCTAGACTTTAGGAAAGCTGATTTCAATGAACTCAGGCAATTAGTCAAGGATGCACTGCAGAGTAGGAGTTTTGAAGAGATGGGAGCCCAAGAAGGGTGGCTGTGCCTTAAGGAAATGATCCTTCGGGCACAAAGGGAGACAATCCCGATGTGAGGAAAAAGAGGGAAAGGGGCCAGGAGGCTTCCTTGGCTGACCAGAGAAATCCAGGGCAGCCTATGGGCCAAAAGGGGGGCACATAAAAAGTGGAAACAGGGAGAGATTACCAAAGAGGAGTATACCTCCTCTGCTCGCGCTTGTAGGGAGGCAGTTAGATGGGCCAAAGCTACCATGGAGCTGAGGATGGTATCCCGAGTAAAGGATAACAAGAAATTGTTTTTTAGATATATAGGGAGTAAAAGGAAGGCCCAGGGAGGAATAGGACCCCTACTAAATGGGCAGAAGCAATTGGTGACGGACAGGGGGGACAAGGCTGAACTCCTCAACAAGTTCTTTGCCTCAGTGTTCCTAAGAGAGGGGCAAGACAAGTCTCTCACTGGGGTTGTAGAGAGGCAGCAGCAAGGCGCCAGACTTCCATACGTAGATCCTGAGGTGGTGCAGAGTCACTTGGAGGAACTGGATGCCTTTAAGTCGGCAGGCCCAGATGAGCTCCATCCGAGGGTACTGAAGGCACTGGCCGACGTCATTGCACAGCCACTGGCGGGAATATTTGAACACTCGTGGTGCACGGGCCAATGTGCTCCCCATTTTCAAGAAGGGGAGGAAGGAGGACCCGGGCAATTATAGGCCAGTCAGTCTCACCTCCATCCTTGGCAAAGTCTTTGAAAAAATTATCAAGGCTCACATTTGCGAGAGCCCGGCAGGACAAATTATGCTGAGGGGAAACCAGCACGGGTTTGTGGAGGGCAGATCATGCCTGACTAATCTAGTCTCTTTTTATGACCAAGTTACGAAAGGCCTGGACACAGGAGGAGGGGTGGATGTCGTATACTTAGACTTCAGGAAGGCCTTCGATACAGTATCCCACCCCATACTGGTGAACAAGTTAAGAGGCTGTGACTTGGATGACTACACAGTCCGGTGGGTGGCGAATTGGCTAGAGGGTCACAGCCAGCTAGTCGTGGTGGATGGGTTGGTTTCGACCTGTAAGGGTGTGGGCAGTGGGGTCCCGCAGGGCTCAGTCCTTGGACCATTACTCTTCAATGTCTTCATCAGCAACTTGGACGAGGGAGTGAAGTGTACTCTGTCCAAGTTTGCGGATGACACAAAACTGTGGGGAGAAGTGGACACACCGGAGGGCAGGGAACAGCTGCAAGCAGACCTGGATAGGTTGGACAAGTGGGCAGAAAACAACAGAATGCAATTCAACAAGGAGAAATGCAAGGTGCTGCACCTAGGGAAGAAAAATGTCCAGCATACCTACTGCCTAGGAAATGACCTGCTGGGTGGCACGGAAGCAGAAAGGGATCTTGGAGTCCTAGTGGACTGCAAGATGAATATGAGTTGGCAGTGTGACGAAGCCATCAGAAAAGCTAATGGCACTTTATCGTGCATCAGCAGATGCATGACGAATAGATCCACAGAGGTGATACTTCCCCTCTATCGGGCGCTGGTCAGACCGCAGTTGGAGTACTGCGTGCAATTCTGGGCACCGCACTTCAAGAGGGATGCGGATAACCTGGAGAGGGTCCAGAGAAGGGCCACTTGTGTGGTTAAAGGCTTGCAGGCCAAGCCCTACGAGGAGAGACTAGAGAACCTGGACCTTTTCAGCCTCTGCAAGAGAAGGTTGAGAGGTGACCTTGTGGCTGCCTATAAGTTCATCATGGGGGCACAGAAGGGAATTGGTGAGGTTTTTTTCACCAAGGCGCCCCCGGGGGTTACAAGAAATAATGGCCACAAGGTAGCAGAGAGCAGATTTAGATTGGACATTAGGAAGAACTCCACAGTTAGTGGCCAAGGTCTGGAACGGGCTCCCAAGGGAGGTGGTGCTCTCCCCTACCCTGGGGGTCTTCAAGAGGAGGTTAGATAAGCATCTAGCTAGGGTCATCTACACCCAGCACTCTTTCCTGCCTATGCAGGGGGTCGGACTCGATGATCTATTGAGGTCCCTTCTGACCCTAACATCTATGAATCTATGAATCTATGATTCAATTTGGAGAGATTAAAGGGTCTCCTGATTCAATTAGAATTCAGAGATTTGGCCACCAAATTGGGCCGAATCCCTGCCAAATCTAATCTGAAGCTTCGCACAGCCCTAGTGTGAAGGATGGGTCCTGGACCAGGTATTTGGGGTCAGTCTTGTTCACCTGTAGTGTAGCATGTGGGTCAACTCAAGGTCCAGTCAGCACTGGGGTCATAATGATGTGGGTCTGTGGGCTCTCATTCAGTGTCATGCCTTCTGCAAGTTTGTCACATATAGCCTCTTTGATTAATGTTTCTAGGATTTTCCCTGGAATAGAAGTTAAGCTAATTGGCCTGTAGTTTCCCAGGTCTTCACGCTTCTTCTTCTTGAAGATGGGCACAACATTGGCCTTCTTCCAGTGCTCTGGGAATTCTCCAGATGCCCATGATTTTTGAAAGACCTTTGCCGGGGCTCTGTGATTACTTTGGCCACATCTTGCAGCACTCTTGGGCAGAGTTCATCTGGTCCTGCTGATTTATATACGTCTAATTTCTTTAATTGATCATACACCAGTTATACGGCAATGGTGGGAATGGTGTCAATCCCACCCTGCTCATTCTGTGCCCTACCTGGAATGTTGTTCCCTTTGGTCTTGTAGAAGACCGAGGCAAAGTAGTCATTTAGGAGTTCCGTTTTTTCCTGAGTGGTAGTGACCAGATATCCTGAGGCATTGAACAGCAATCCCACACCCCCATTAGTTTTCCTTTTACTCCCTATGTAGCTAAAGAAGGACTTCTTGTTGTCTTTGATTCTTGTAACTAGTTTTAGTTTGGTTTCTGCCCTAGCTTGCCTAATCTGTTTTCTACAAGTGTGGGCCATTGTCAAGTAGTCTTCCTTAGAGGCTGTCCGAAGCTTCCATTGTTTGTACACCTCTTTCTTTTTCTTTAGGAGGGATGCAACTTCCTTGCTTAGCCAAGAGGGTTTTTTTTTTTACACTTCTGCTGCTTTTTCTCCATAAGGGAATGGATTTTCTCTGAGCCTTAAGGATTATACCCTTAAAGAATGATCATTCTTTTCATGCTTCATTTACCTATGGTCCTTGGTCTCTCAGGGCATTCTCTACTAGTGACCTGAGCTTATTAAAATTTGAATTTTTGAAGTCTAAGGATATCCCTCCTACCAGAGGTAGGGACAATCTTGGGGATAGCTCTATCAAGCTTTCAGTCAGCACAGATGTAGTTAGGGATCTACTGGAAAGGCTAGACATTTTTAAATCTGCAGGTCCAGATGCCCTCCACCGAAGGGTGTTGAGGGAGCTGGCAGGGGTCATTGCGGAGCCCTTGGCCCAGCTATATGAGCATTTGTGGTCATCGGGCCAGGTGCCAGGGGATTGGAAACTGGCTAATGTGGGCCCAATTTTCAAGAAGGGGAGGAAGGAGGACCCAAGTAACTATAGGCCTGTAAGCCTCACCTCGGTGCTCAGGAAGATCTTGGAGAGAATCGTCAAGGAGCACATCTGTGGGGGGCCTGCAGGGGAGATCATGCTCAGGGGCAATCAGCATGGGTTCATCAAAGGCAGGTCCTGCCAGACCAACCTGATTGCCTTTCATGACCAAGTAACTACATCCTTGGATGATGGTGTCGCTGTGCACGTAGTCTTTCTAGACTTTAAGAAGACCTTTGACACTGTCTCTAACCTCATCCTCATCAATAAATTAAGTGACTGCAGCATTGATGCCTGCACAGTTGGATGGGTAAAAAATTGGCTGCTGGGGCGCACCCAGAGTGTAGTGGTGGATGGGCTGTATTCAAACTGGCGAGATGTGAGCAGTGGGGTACCCCAGGGCTCGGTCCTTGGGCCCACACTGTTTAACGTCTTCATCAGCGACTTGGACGAGGGGGTGGAAAGCACTCTGTCCAAGTTTGCTGATGACACTAAGATGTGGGGCGAGGTGGATACACTTGAAGGGAGAGAGAGGCTGCAACTAGATTTAGACAGACTACAAAAGTGGTCAGATGAGAACAGGATGGGGTTCAACATAGACAAATGCAGGGTGCTGCACCTTGGGAGAAGGAATCCACAGAATACATACAGGCTGGGGAGTTCCCCTCTTTAAAGCACAGAGGCGGAAAGGGATCTTGGAGTCATTACTGACTCCAAAATGAACATGAGCCGCCAATCCCAGACCACAGTGAGCAAGGCCAGTCATACCTTGTCATGGATCCAAAGATGCATCTCAAGCTGGTCCAGAGAGGTGATACTCCCCCTCTATGCGACACTGGTCAGGCCGCAATTGGAGTACTGCGTCCAGTACTGGGCACCGCACTTTAAAAAGGATGTGGCCAGCCTGGAGAGGGTTCAGAGGAGGGCCACCCGCTTGGTGAGAGGGCAGCAGGACAGGCCCTATGAGGACAGACTGAAGGACCTGAACCTGTTCAGCCTCAGCAAGAGGAGGCTGAGGGGTGACCTGGTGGCTGCCTACAAGCTCATCAGGGGAGATCAACAGCAAATAGGTAGAGCCCTTTTCTCCCCAGCACCACCTGGGGTGACAAGGAACAATGGTCATAAGCTGATGGAGAATAGGTTTAGGTTAGAGATCAGAAGGCAATATTTTACAGTTAGGGTGGCCAAAATCTGGAACCAACTTCCCAGGGAAGTGGTCCTCGCCTCTACCTTGGGCAAATTCAAGAGGAAGTTGGATGATCACCTGTCTGGAGTCTTGTGAACCCAGCATTCATTCCTGCCTGTGGCAGGGGGTCAGGCTAGATGATCTGTTCAGGTCCCTCCTGACCCTAGCTACTATGAAACTATAGGCTTGGTATCTGTTTTGTCAGCCTTGTGAGGGACCATTAACATAATGATTTCATGGTCACTATCGCCTAGGCTGCCCTTTATGTTTAAGTTGGTCACCAGGTCATCCCCTTTGGCCAGGTTTAGGTCAAGAACTGCATTGCCTTTAGATGGCCTGTGCACCTCCTGAATCAAAAAATGCTCTTCGGTGCCAGTCAGGAAGGATCATGATTGATCCAAGCTGGCTGAGCTCTCCTCTTAGGAGATGTCTAAGTAGTTGAAGTCACCCATGACAACCATGTCCCATGCACATGCGTCCTCCGTTAGTTCACGGGCGAATGCTAGATCAAGTTCCTTCCCTTGGTCAGGCAGCTTGTAGTAGGGTTTCAAGCTGTTCTTCTTTGGGGATAACATTGGCTTGTAGGGAGGTGTACTACTCCTTCACATAGAGGGTAACAGCCCCATCTCTCTTCCCTACCTGATTCCTTCTGTGAAGGATGTAGCCCTTTATGTCTACACTCCAGTCATGAGAGGAGTCCCACCAGGTCTCTGTGATCCCTACCAGATTGTAGTGCCCAGTGGAAAGCAGGAGGATTAGTTCCTCCTGCTTGTTCCCCATGCTTCTGGCATTGGTGTACAGGCACCTAAGTCCTTCTACTGAGGTCATTGGCCACCTGTTGCATTGAAGGGGAGCTGTTTTCTCAGCTCCCAGAAGAGTGGCTTGCTTGGTTTCATTGTCAATGGAGCTTTCCTGTATATTGGTCCCCGGGTAGGCCCTAGTTAGCATTTCCCCATCCCCCTGTGATCTTAGTTTAAAGCCCTATCTAAGAGTTTTGCCATCCTGGCCGACAAAATGGACTTACCTTTCTGTGTGAGGTGGATGCTGTCTCTCCCCAGGGGTCCTCTGTCCTTGAAGTGGGCACTGTGGTCATAGAAGCCAAAGCCTTCTTTGTGGCACCACCATTGGAGACGCTGGTTCACCTCATCGATATATTCTTATCTCCTTGGACCATGGCCTGCTACAGGGAGCACAGAGGAAAAAACTACCTGAGCCCCTGATCCTTTAAGCCCAGTTCCCAGAGACTTGTAGTCACTCATGACTTGGTCTGGATTGTTCCTGGCTGTGTCATTTGTTCCCACATGGATAAGGAGCATGGGGTAGTAATCTGTGGGCGAAACAATCCTGGGGATCCTCTCTGTGACATCACAGATCTGTGCCCCAGGGAGACAGCAGAATTTTCATGCTGTGGGATCCAGGCAGCAGATGTCTCCCTCCGTTCCTCTCAGCAGGGAATTGCCTATTATGATTACCTGACGTCTTCTCCTCCAGTTGCTCTGTTGCCTTGTTGCTTGCCTGGTGGTAGTTGTGGGTGTGGCCTCCGTTGCTGCACTCTCTGTTGCTGCACTCACTCTCAGCAATGCCAGGGCCCAAATTGTTTCCTCAGCTGCACTGGAGGAGTTGTTCCAGCAATGCGGGATCTAATTCTGCATCATCTAGAACTAGAGGTGACTGTCTTCCATCTGTCTGTGTTAGGTCCCTCTTCTGTTGCCATCCACCATTTGAGTGATCCTGCAAAGAGTGGAAGTACCCATCAATCTCATCCTCAGTAGCTCTGATCCCATGCAGCCTGCTAACCTCTGCCTGGAGGTCCCTCACCTGCCCCTCCAGGGCCTCAATCCGGGTACATGTGGGACAGGTGAGGGGACTCCCAGCCATCCCGCTGCCCCTGGGTCCAGGACCCACCAGGCAACCCCTGCAGGCAGGGGGCCCAGGTGACGCCGACCCACCCAAAGTCTCTGTCTGGGTGGTGGCCTCAGAGGAGCCCTGGGCAGGAGGCAGTATCAGGACAAGGTTCCTGGCTGCACTCCGAGTCACCACCCCCATTAACACTCTGTCATGTGCACTCACTCTGGAGACTCTGTCCAAAGCCGCTGACTCTGACGTGTGGAGTCTCAGGCCCCTCTTGCTCTCCCCCCTGCACCCACTCCCACGCAAACTCCCATGTGCCCCTGAAGAGCGCACCTGTTTGCAGGGCCTGTTCTCATGGCTCCTACCCAACCCAGCTAAATAGGGGTGGGAGGGGAGGAAAACCCCTTTGTGATTCCCTACAGCTGGCCCGGCTGGCTCAGCTCCTTCTCACTAAGGCATCAGTGATGAAGGCATCACTAATGCCTTGGGCTCTTGGAATGGTAGGGAATTTGTCAAGTGAAAAGTTCCAGATGATCTTAAAAAGTGAACTATGCTCCACAGTACAGAGAAGGGCAAAAAACCCACAGTAGATCTTGCCCATCTGACTTATTCTTTTTCGACACCAATGTGGTGAACAGAAATCTGGCAGAGGTAACTATTAGCAGCTATTAACCTTAGCTGAAAGGTAGCGGGTCTTGAGAGAGAGAAAATTATCTGGATGCAAGATGAAAAAAATGTGCTTAGACCAAGACTTAAATGAAGATACCTCTCCACCTCTCTGGCAGTGAAAAGGGACCTTAAAATGGACATCAGTTGAAAGCAAATGGGAAAAGACTTGTAGTCTGTATCAGGAAGCAAGGAGAAAATTGAATGAGAATTCTGGCCATCTGATGAGCAGGTACTGTCTGTCTATTTGTCTTCGTTGCCTTTCATTTTTATCTGAGAATTTTCCCATCTGAACTCCTTTCTTCTCACTTTGCAGCAAGATATCCAGGGAAGTGCAGACAGCTTCCATTGGAAAATGTATTCAGAAAACCTTCTATGCAGCCATTTGTTTGTTTTCTTGATCTACCTTACTTCCTGTGGGTAGGTAGTCTTTGCATGCACTCATGTAGTATTTGCAGGCCTGTAAACACTGATGGGTTTTATGGTATCTTTGGTAGAAACGACATCATGACACACTGGGTGCATCAACACATGCATTAATGCACTTTTCCTAATGAGTATTAAGTTTTGTATCTCCAATAAATGTGCATTAGGCTGCCCTGATGCACAGTTCCAAAAGCAAATGTTTTTAAAGTGACTCTTAATGCGCAGTAGCCTATTTTACTGAGCATTAGCATAATTGTACTTTTTTTACATGATGCTTTAATGCGCAGTAAAATAGGCTACTGTGCATTAAAGTGCATGTGTAGATGTGCCCACTGATAAGTAAAGATCATAACAAGAATAGTAGGTTATGGAAAGTGTCAGAAGCTCATCTGGGCTGTAGAAGACCAGAAAATGTTTTTTATTTGTGCTTTTAAAAGGAAATTTTAAAAAGTAACATGGAGGTGCCTATTTCTGTGTCAGTTCTATTAGTGTTTCTGAAAAATCGCTCCCCTGTTACTGCACATTTTCATGTTCCTAAGGGTAGTGGTCTTAACTACCATTTGTGTTTTCAATGATCTCCCCCTTATTTCCTTTGCAGATAAGGTGTACACAACCTTAAATGCTCCATAGTTTCTTTACTTGATGTTTGTAGTCATGTACAATGTTTGACTACAAGCATTTTCTGGCAAAATAAGCAATATTTTTACTGGCAGAAGGAGCTCTCTGAACTTGGGCATTCATTCATATGACTTTAGCTGTGAAAATTTTGTACCTCTTTAAAGGAGATAAGAGCCATGAAAAAGGGGGAGAGAAATAAGTTAAAAGTATTACTGGATGCGTCTGTATGAGAAACTTTACTGGACATTAGGCAAATCTAATGTGCAAGAGTGTCACTGTTTACATGTGCTCAGCACTTAACTGCACATTAGTCTAATATGCCATTTGCTAGTATTGACAAAGACAAGTACTAGAAAATGGCACGTTCATTTAATATGCCATAGTGCACATGTAGACACTGACTGGGAGCAATTTGCTCCTGGGGGGCTCAGGCATAAGGTGACCAGAGATGCTGAGCTCCAGGGAGTGGGGGACAGCTCCCAGCCACTCAGAGCTCAAGATTACAATACAGCTCAGTGGCACTGGCTTGGGGCCTGGGAGTGGAGGGATGGGGTGAGGGGGGAGGCTACTGGCTTTGTGCTACAGAGGACCCTCTTGGAGTCCCCTGCCTTGCTCATGAGGGCAGGGGCTGGAGCCATCCAAGGGCTTGGGGCAGTAGGGATGCTTCCCACAGAGAGGAACAGAAAGATGGGGTGGCCCCACAACCTGCAACTACTCTTGCTGATCTTGTGCTAGCTGGGCTCTGTACACCTAGCTGGTGTGGGGCTGATCCAGACTTGGGTGGCAGGAAGGGGAAATTCTCACAGACCCAGCTAAGGCAGGTGGGACAGCACAGTGCAGCCCAGTGCAGGACCCCAAGATGTCCCATTCTTTTCTGTCAGCAGGGAGATGTAGATCCTTCTGGTTCCAGCACAGCTCAGCTCCTGCCTCCCCCAGCACTAGGCAGGAGCCAGGGCATGGGCTGGGGGATCCCAGCTCACCATAGCCCTTCCTCTGGCCAAGTGCCTTGGGAGGCAGAATGACTCTGAGGTCCATAGGTTGCAAGCCAGCACCACTGAGCCAGGCTGTGATCCCAAGCTCTGTGCAGCTGGGAGCTGTTCCCCACTCTAGGACAGTTCCCCCCCACAACTCCCCACACTGCAGGCCTGACCCCCATGTGCCCTGCCAGCCTGGGGCTGACTGCCAAGGGAGCCTGGAGTTCTCCCTGGCTGCTGTGGGGAAGGGCAGATCAGGACAGGGAGACAAGAGCAGCCCCGGACTGAACTATTCCCATTGGGAGCAAATTTGCTCTTGGTGATGGTACACATTCATATATGTACCTGGCGCAAGTTTACTACACCTGAATTTTCTGTGCAGAAAATGCAGGCAAGTTAATTTAATAGATTTCATAGACATTAGGGCTGGAAGGGACCTCAAAGATCATCAACTCCAGCCCCGTACCCCAGGGGCAGGAAGTTAGCTAGGGTCAAACGATCCCAGCAAGATAAGCATCCAAGCATTTCTTGAATGAGTCCAGAGTAGGTGTCTACACCACTTCTGGAGGGAGTGTATTCCAGGTCTTGGGGGGCTCGGATTGTAAAGAAATTTTTTTTTATGTCCAGCCTAAAATAGTCCTGTAGGAGTTTATGACCGTTGGTCCTTGTTTGTCCTTGGGGTTCTCCCGGATTCTGATGTATACCCCTTATGTGCCTATAAGCAGCCACCAAGTCCCCCCTGAGCCTGCGCTTTCCCAAACTGAAGAGTCCCATGGCTCTCAGCCTCTCCTCATAAGGCCTATTCTCTTGCTTTCAGATCATGCGTGTGGCTCTCCTCTGGACTGTCAAGTTTCTTGACATCCTTCTTGAATTGTGGAGCCCAGAACTGGATGCAGTACTCTAGCTGCGGCCTCACCAAAGCCGAGTACAGCAGGAGGATGACATCCTGAAATGTGTGCTCTGAAAGTGGAGTATTTTTATGGTCAAACTACACAAAGCCAGTTTGCAAACAGAAATTTGCTAGAATAAAGCATGATTCTTTTGGGCACATCTACACATGCATTTGATATGGGATCAGTTTACTCACGATTAAATGACTTGTAAGTAAATGCTCCCAGGGAGGCATCTACACATGCAGGGAAGTGGGAGCAGATTTACTGCTAATGGCAGCAAATTACTCCCGCTTCCTGAGGCCCTGCAGTGGGCCCCTGCTACCACCAGGGGGAGCGCTAGGCTCCCCCTGTGTGCTAACCCAGGGGCTGGCAGGGGGTACCAGGCCAGGAGACAGCTATCTCCTGGGTGGGGCTGGGACATTGCACTCTGCCCCCGGGGGCTTCCTGCTTCTGGCACAAGAAAATTGTCCCCCGGCTCCAGCAGCCAGGAGCTCCTGACCCCAGCTCCCTGATCAGAGGCTGGGGGCTTGGAAAGAGCTGCAGTGGAGGGGCAGGTCCCAGCCCTCTGCCTGAATCTGCTGGTGGGGCAGATAGCAGCTAGCTCACTGCTAGCTGTCCCACTGGCAGATTGGAGCAGGGGGCTGGGACCTATCTGACCCCTGAAGTGCTTTCCAAGCCCTTTACCTCAATCACCCAATGGGGGCATGGGGCTGGAATCTGCCCCTGACCAGGATAGTTCCCAGGATCTGCTCTGTGATTGTGGAGTGGAGGCTGGGGAGCGTGTTCCCAGCTCAGCTCTGTGAGTACAGGGGTGGGTAGGGAACAGACTGGGCTGCCTGGTTTCTACTCAGTAGGGCTGTGAAAAATTTCAGCAGCTGTTTCATTTTGGAGGTGTTTTGGCTGTTTCGGTGCCTGAAACACTGAATCTGAATGGAAATGGAAGGGTCTGAAACATCTCCGAAATGAAACAAGGTATCCAAAACATTTTGGAAATGTTTTGGAAAATTTTGGAGTTTCAGAGCTGGGCTTGCAGGGAAACAGCTGCACGTTGCTGCCCTGCCATGTAACTCAGCTCGGCAGGGAGCAGAGATCTGCACTGGGGTTCTCCTTGCTGCCACGGCCTGCCCTTTGCAGCCTCAGATCTCTGCTGTCTCCAGAGCCAGGTCACATGGCAGGGACTAGCACTGCCCTGCTGTGCAACCTGTCTCCACAGGAATTAGAGATCTGTGCCAGGGGTCTCCTCACTGCTGCTGCCCTCTCCATGCAGCCCCAGATCTTTTTTCCCTGCGGAGTCAGGTCATGTGGCAGAGACCAGCACTGCCCTGTCATGTGACTTGGCTCCCCAGGGAGTAGAGATCCATGCCAGGGTCTCCTTCCCACTGCTGCCCACCCTGCACAGCCCCATGTTGCTGGGGCAGCATGGGGCAGGCAGCAGTGGTGAGGAGACCGCTGGCACGGATCTTTGCCCCCTACAGAACTGAGTCACATGGCAGGGACCAGCAGGCTTGTTCACTGCTCTGTGCTGCTTCCTTGTCCCACAACCCAGAGTGACAGGGATCAGAGATCTGCTCAGGGGTCTCCTTGCCTGCATGGAGGGCAGCAGCCTTCCCCCAGACAAGTCACCCATGGCCCCGTCCTGCTCCCCACTGGGGCCCTGCAGTTCCCAGCCCCAAACCCCACCTGGCTGGATGGCAGGGCTATGTGAAGCTTGCAGCCCGTTCAAAACAGATTCGGAGGAGATTCGGCAAAGCCAAATCTCTGAAACAGATTCAGCTGAAATGAAACAGGACAGTGATTCAAAACACTGAAATGAATCACTGTCCTCCAAAACATCTGAATCTGAATCAAAACACAGCCGTTTCGCACAGCACTCAGCTCCACGATCAGGAAGCTGGGCGGGGACAGGCTCCTCAGCCCCTGCCAGCAAGGAGCTCCCAGTGCCAGCTCCATGACTGTGGGGCCAGAGCTAGGAGATCTTTATTTCACAGCCTGAGCTCTGTGGTCGTGGGATTCAGGATGGGAGACCTGTATCTCCCTATGCCAGCTTTGCAATAGTGGGGCCTGAGCTGGGAAATCCTTATTTCAGAGCGGAGGGCTTGGAGCTCCCTGCTGTGGGGTAGGGGGACATAGTCCCCACTCAGGCTCTGGTGGCTGAGTCCACCCTGGCAGCAGGCAGCTCCCAGGGGCAGGGAGCTCTCTCTCCTGGTCAGTCATCTACACGAGAACTACTGCAGCATTACTAATTGAAAGTAAATTTGCTACTTGTATTTGCAGGTAGCAAATTTACTCATGATTAGCGAGGTTTGCTGCTCAGTAAGCATGTGCATGTATATATGCACATGCTTACTGCGCAGTAAACTATGCTGCTGCGCTGTAATGCATCTCATGTAGATGAGCTCTTTGAGTATTTTTTATAAAAATGTCTGTATCATGACATGTTTGACTTTAGTATACACTGTACACATTCCTACATTGTGCCTGTCTTTTTTCCTATGAATAAGGCCCATCTGGAGCCACAGAAATAACCTTTTCGAAATAAAGTTAGAAAAATAATTTGAATACACGGTACTTGATTCTCTATTCTCTTGTATCACGTGTCATCCTTTATACTGTAGATCACTTTGATCTTTATATTTACAGGAACTGCGAATTTGGTACAAAGTGCCCTAAATTGATGGGCACCTGAAGAAGTTACTGTGATCACAGAGAAGTAATTAGCTATGCTAGTCTGAAGTCAGGCAGAAGGCAGGGTAGTGTTCTATTTTATAGACTACTGAATCAGTCTATATGTTACTATGAGGTAAGGTAAGATGTGGACTTTACAGCGCAGTGATTATTCTGTGGTTACACAGGATCCAGATAGAAGTTAAGACACCTGGGGTAGATACAGACATTATGCTTTAACTGATATAAGAAATCAGAAACTGGTCTATACTTGTAACAAAACAGAAGTTCGGCACATAAAACTGGTCTATACCCATAACAGAACAGAAATTTGGCACACACAGACTGCTTTAAAAATGATAGAACATGGGGTCTAAGATTTGCTCCCCCCACTGCCACAAAAAGGTGTGTGTGTGTTCTTTTTACTACCAATCTAAACCATGCTGCTTGCAGAAAAATGCATAATTTAGATTGATTCCACTGCAGGCTTTTTGAATGTCTGTACCTAGCTGTGGATACTATTTCTGACTCTGTAATTGATTCAGTATGTAACCAGGGCTAAATTACAGAAATTCATTGACCCTTGGTTTCTCCATTTGCAAACTGGCATAACAATGCTTATCTGTTTGAGCTCTACAGCTGAAAATACTCTTATGTAGATGGAGAGTATGTATATGTATATGTGTGTATCTTGAGTATCTTTCTGCAGTGCCTGCCTGGTTGCATGTGAAGACTTGTGCCTAGAAGCAATAAACTCTGGAGTGATAAGCTCTGGAGTTTATTCACATGCATTAACATGCATGTGTAGACACTCCCACTGGATTGTTTGGAATTATATAAAGAATTATATGCTGACAACTCTAGATCTGGGAAACAGCTGAAACTTAACTAGGCATGTGCACACGCTGTCTCTAGATAGATGGATAAATGAATTAGGCTATAGGCCTAGGAATTCAGGAGGCCTGGGTTCATTTCCAATTCTGCCACCGGCTTTCTGGGTAATTTCCTAGGGCCTGAATTTCCCTGTCTGTAAAACTGGGATAAAGATACTGACCTTCTGTGTGAAGTGCTTCATGATCTGATATATGAATGCTGGGTGCCATTATTGTCATTAAAGAGGAGAGAATGCAGTACATGGTTAAAATTACTATGATTCTTGTCCTGAAGTATATAAATATGTACTTACAAAGAAATCACCCAGGTAAGCTGAGGTTATTCCTTCTGTGTCTCCATCTGTTAAGCTGATAACAGGGAAACATATTGACAGGGGCTCAAGGAAAACATGAAATATTTCATCAGTAAGATTATACCCCACAGAGACAGATGTTGGGAAGCCATAATATTTAAAAATAAAGAGATAAACACATGCTCACAGGAAGGACAGAAGGATTTTTCAACTGTGTGCCAGTGCAGGGTGAGGGGGGAAAGAGGGAGGGAGAGGGAGGTTTAGTGTAGGAGCAGAGAATGGGAAATTGCTATTACCTAAAAGCAGATTCAGAGGTAAATCCTGCTCCCCTTAAACAAGGTGCTTCAACAGAGTAAAGGAGTAAAATGAACACAGTTGGGGCTTTTAATCTCTTTGTGCCAGTGTGCTTTAGGGAGAGGTGACTGCATTGGCAGTGGTGGGATTTGGTTTCTAACGGAAAAGTTCTAACCCAAAGCCATAGAGAGGCAGGGCAAAGCAGAGCAAGTTAGCCTTTGACAGCACCTAGTAATGGCAGGAAAAGTGATGTCTGCTTCTAGTTCGGGATTTTTTTTGCTTCCTCACATTCGCAGGGAACTAGTGTGCCAATCATGCTTGTTTGCTAACAGATCTCTCTGCAGAAAGTTGGGTGCTTCTATTGCCTTCCCACTTGCTGCACAGGTACTATGCATTGCCTGATTAAATTCAGGATGGCTTTAATCACCAGCAAGTTTTTACCAGAGCCATGGAGAGACTCCCCCTAAAAACAGGTATCTGTGTTGGAATATTATGGAATTTAGTTTTAAAAAGCAACTGTTTGCAGTGTCCCATTCCTTGGTCTAAATATTAGGTGCAAAGTGGGTACAGAACTGAAACTCATTCTGATGTAAACTGGTATAGTTCCACAGGCTTCAATGGTAGTTTATTCCTGCTGAGAATCAGCGCTGGTACAATATAAGTGCATTAACCACACAATTACTGTGGCATTTAAAGCAGCTGTCCATGGCTTTCTCTGACCTTTGCAATCGATGCCAACCCTAAAGAGGTAATACATTCTGAAAAGTCATCTTGCAAGCAAGCTGTATTTTATCTGCATAGGCTTTTTAACAGCAGACATCATAACCTAATGTGATGTGCCTGGCTTTCAAGCCATGAGTGAATTTTAAAGTATTTTGGATTCTGTAGCAGGTTGCAGCAGGATAATAAATTTAAAACTCTCTCTAGAAACATCTTAAGACAGTTTGACACCTATGAACTTGGAGTGCTTGCTGCTTTGAAAGCAGGAGCATTGCCTCTTCTTCCCCTGACTACATGAAGGCCTATCACCAATTCCCATGGTCCAGGGTCTAGGGGGAAGAACTGGAATTTCCAATAGAATTATTCTGTTGGGAGTACCCTCTTTCACCCTTGGGGGAGAGGCTGTAAGTATATTCCCAAAATTCTGTGGGTCCTTTGTTACAGAATCATGCTGCTCCCCAACACGATTGCTCTCATTTTTCACAAGTACAGGTCTGCCGAAATGAGGCTGCTGGGGAATTGCCAATAGGCAGCGGGAATCTCCCAGAGTTGCAGTAAAAGGTCATAGAGCCTTTTGCTGAACTTGGTGGTTGACGAAAATGTTCATTTCTCTCTGTCACCCCTGCTCTTTTGCCATCTTCTCCATCCATTCCACTTACAGCTTGCTCATGGCTTGCTTCTCCCCTTGCTTAGCTTGCTAGACTTGTGATAGACCTGTATGGGTTTCAGGGAAGGAAGGGTAGTTGACCACTTCTTTCTACATGGCACGTGTTATATCCACGTTGGGAAGCCCTCCTTGGGAATCCATCAGTGAGCATTAATGCCACAACACACCTGCTGCAAAGCCTGTTTGTTTCACTTGGGATCTTTTCACTGTTTTCATGAGCTTTGGATCAGGGTCTCACAGTAAATTTTATCCAATAACCTCAAGGCACCCAGTGCTCTTAGGAGCTATTTTTCAAATATGAATCAGGTATAGCAATGTTATATGGCAGTGCAAAATTACCTTACAGGAGGAATAATCATTGCTGATTTTCTGCTAATATAAATCTAGCATGGTAATTAGTAGGATCAACAAAATGGCATGAGAAGGCAGGAGGTTGGAAAAGGTACATGGAAATAAGGAAGAATTAAGGCAAGTGAATGAAAGCATTTAAAAATAAGCCAAGAAAAATGAGGGAAACAAACCTGTGCAGACAGGACTGTTCACCTCTGCCATTCTCCTTTCTTCTTTCCATTTAAGGGTAAATTTTAAAGGTTCTTTTTCTTGTCAGGAGTACAGGCAGCTGGGAGAAGGATCTTTTGGGGAAGGGAATAGCTTTGAGCTTCTAATGTAGACATCTGTCATTCCATTGTGGTTCCTTCCTTTGGGGTGTTTTAGCAGTGATTTTTTTGCAGTACCTTGACTAGAGTGTGAAATAGTCTGTGCTGTGCTTTTGCAAAATACTGTAAGCTTTACTGAAACACTACCAAAGAGGCTGGTTTATAACTTTCTCACTCTGCTGATGAGGTGACAGATGACAACATCAGGGACATGCTGAACATTGCACAACCTCTCAGTATCTCTAACTGTGATATACATACTGTATAAACATTGCCATCTGCAGAATGCTCCTTTATTAAGAATTTCCAGCTCAGTCTTAAATGGGAGACTGGTGTGACAAAGTGACTGTGTCACTTTGCAACTGGCCCTTGAAAGATGGTCCATTCACTCTAGTAACCATCTGTATACTCCTGTGCATTTGATGGAGTATTTATTGTGTTAGGCTGTAATGGAGAAGGAAGCACAGGTAATTTGTGTTTGTACATGTTTCTTCTGCTAGGATTTCAAATGGGTTCCTAATATTCCTGGAGGTTTTATGAATGCCAAAGCATTACAGAAGAGATTTAACAAGGATTTTCTTTCTTTTTTTTTCTTGCTTTTTTGCTTTTGTGGTGGGAGAAACCTCCCTAAGGTCCGTTGTTTAGCTGTAATTTGATTGACAGACAACGCGGGTAAAGAAAGACAGCTGTTTATTTGCTCTAGCAAAGACCATAAAGCCAGCAAAAGGCAAAATGTTCCCCCCTCAAGGGTGAGGCGATCTTTTATACTTCTTACAACAAAGCAAGACTATATGGTTAACAAAAAGCAATACTTGGGGCGGTGCTCTACAAATCTTTGTAACAGCATATTTCTATTAAGCTGAACTAGCACTTTTAAAAGCTAAAAGTTAAGTAACAGTAACATTATGTTAGCAAAACCTCACACAGTAGAAGATACTTCTCAAGGACACAACCAGTAAGCTCAAACAATGGTTTCTCTGTCTTATCTTACTTCTTGCTGTAGCTGATTTTTTTAGCACACAGACACAGATTCACTTTTTAACTCAGAAAATGCTTGGTGCAGTTAAAATGATTACTTGACACAAGCAAAGGCCTAGCTATCATTCTGCCTTGTGGTCAGCTGCATTGCTAGGCCACAGGTCATGCCTTGTATTCAGCTGTAAAGCTAATATTTCTTAATAATCCAAATTATTGTAAACCTAACAGTATGCTTTCAGAAAACTATTCTATTTCAGGGTAATGACAAACCTGCGCACTACACTTTCATTCTTGCTTTCTTGATGTGGCAGCTTACCTGGAAGACTACCTCCAAGCACGGAGAGTCTTGCCTGCTGGGGATGTCCCGAGCGAGCCCTTTCTGTCACTGCCTCTTGTCCCAGTTGTGAAGAGTGACCTGCATGGTGGGCCTGGCATCTTACTGGTTCTTCCTGTGCCTCCTGACAGTGGTACTGGGATCTGCTTCAACACACTTCTTGGAAGGACCTGTATATTTGAGTCTGCCATGCCTGTGTCCTTGCCACTTGTCTTGACATGATGAGGTGGAGGCACATAGCGGTACTGGTACTCATGCTGTCCCACCCTGCATGGTGCATGCTTTATAAGCCTCCCATTAAAAAAAAAAAAAAATGGTGACCTCCAGTGGAGGTTGTTATGCGGGATACTGGCCACCAGCATTCTTGTCCACCACATGGACCCAGCTGCATTGGTGACCTGCCCCTTTTGTTTGTGGGGAGTGGAGGAGGATCTTTACCAAGTCTTCCGCGGATGCTCCTGGCTGTTGCTGCTGTTTGCTGCCCTCAGTGCTTTGCTTGAGGTGCTAGACTTGGACTTCTTGGAGGCCACCTACTTGTTTTCCCTCCCATACTGAGTGGCCAATGTGAGTGTCATCTGCCTGGCCAATTTCTTACTTGGCCAAAAGCCAAGGCTGAAACCAAACTCAGACTGGCTATGGGAATCAAGGACAACAAAAAGTCCTTCTTCAGATATGTAGGAAGTCAGAAAAACAACAAGGGCAACATTGGACCCTTGCTGAACCAAATGGGGCAGCTGACAACCGACACTGAGGAAAAAGCTAATCTCCTCAATGGTTACTTTGCATTGGTTTTCCAACAGCCCAAGGGGATCACCCTGTCTGACAGGATGCAGGACTACCAGGGTAAGGGCAAACATACGCCTATAATTGGCAAAGATTTTGTGAAGGAACAGCTTGAGAGGATGGACATCCGTAAGTCACCTGGCCCGGATGGAGTGTACCCAAGAATGCTAAAAGAGTTGGCTAACATCATAGCACAACCAATGGCAAGCACGTATGAGAACTTGTGGTGCTCAGAAGAGGCTCCAGAAGATTGAAAGAGGGCCAATGTGGTGCCTATCTTTAAGAAAGGAAGATATAGGTGAACTACAGGGTAATCAGTTTGACCTCAATCACTGGAAAGATCTTGGAAAAAATCATCAAAGACACCATCAACAACAGGCAATGGAAGGCAGTATTCTGAAAGATAGCCAACATGGCTTTGTTGTGGGTAGGTCTTGCCTAACCAACCTCATTTTCTTCTATGACCAGCTGATGCACCACTTGGACAAAAGAGAAGAGGTTGATGTCATATATTTGGAATTCGAAAAAGCCTTTGACTTGGTCTCCCATGATGTCCTCATGGTAACATTGAGGAACTGTGGCCTCAACAACCTTAAGGTCCAATGGCTGGGGAACTGGCTCTGTGGTTGGACCTAGGGAGTGCTAGTCGATGGAATCAAGTCAACATGGCTCATGGTGACCAGTGGCATTCCCCAGGGTTCGGTACTCAGATCAGTACTTTTTTAATATATTCATCAATGATCTGGATTTGGGTGTCAGAAGTGGACTGACTAACTTTGCAGATGACACCAAATTATGGGGAAGTGTGGTCACGTTAGAGGATAGGCTGGTGATTCAGGCTGACTTGGGCAGGCTCACAAGGTGGGCAGATCAAAATCTAATGACATTCAACACTGAGAAATACAAGGCATTCCACCTGGGGAGAAAGAACCCATATCATACTTACAGGCTCAGCAGTACTACACTCACTAGCACCATGACCAAAAGAGACTTGGGCCTCATGACTGATCACAAGATAAACATGAGCCACCAATGTGATCCCACAGTCGGCAAAGCAAATTCAGCTCTGGCTTGCATCTACCGATACATCTCAAGCAAGACCCCAGAAGTCATCCTCCCACTTTACTCAGCTTTGGAGAGGCTGTAGCTGGAGTACTGCATCCAGTTCTGGGTTCCATACTTTAGAGAGGATGTAGAGAATCCTGAGAGAGTCCAGAGGAGAGTCACGCACTTGATTAGAGGTCAAGAGAGCAAGCCTTATGAGGAGAGGCTGAGAGGCATGGGACTCTTCAGCCTGGGGTAGTGAAGGCTCAGGGGTGACTTAGTGGCAGCCTGGCTTTGTGCCCCTCCCTCCATTGAAGTGGAGGACAGTGCTGCTGCTGTGGGAGTGCTCATAGGCTACAAACATGTCCTCTATGCTTCCAAGGGTGAGTTCAGTCCCCATCATCTTCCTCAGCAATCCTGCCTTAGTGCATGAGGTTGTGGTAGCAGGTGTGTCTGTCGGGGATGTTTTTTGCCTTGCAATGCCCCTAGACACACCAGCCATTTTTGTGGTAGCCTCAAACATGCCTCCATTTCTTTTGGATGATGATCTCACTAACTGCCTGTGCCCTTATGCAATGGTTACAGGGCCAGTCCATAGATGCTGCTTGGCATCAAGGTCCCTAAACTCCAGCATGTCCTATCCTTTAAAAGGCAGCTGTTTATGCTTCTCAACAGGGAGGGTCAGGGTTTGCCTCACTCCATGTTCTTCCTGTTTGATGGGCAGCATTATGAGGTCTACTTCACCATTGGGGACACCTCATGTTTTTACTGTGGTAGCAGGTCCCACCTGGCTACCCAGTGCCTGAAGAAGAAGCCTGCTGTGGCAGAGCCATTTGTGGCTGCACCCGATGGTAGTTCATCCAGCTTTGGTGTGACAGCCCCCTTGGGTGGTGGGGAAGGGTCTTCCTCCCAGTAACTTCCTGGTTCATCCGAGTCAACTAGCTCTGTAGTGGTGGACCCAGGTCCCCCTTTTTCTCCCCCCTCAGGGAGGACTTGGCCCCTCCTGCTGGGAAGGGCAAATCCCAGAACAGAAAGAGGTCTTCTAAAAAGGCCTTGATATCCCCTCAAGTCCCCCCCCCACCACTTCAAGGGAAGCTGAGGTTAGTGAGCAGGGAAGTGGTGGTGGAGTCTGACAGCCCTCCCCACACCTCTCAGCTCCTTGAGGATGACAAGGTTGATACGGAAGTTGGACCCTCTGGGAGCCGCAAGTGGCTCCAGGAGCAAGAGTGCCTGGCCCACGAGAGCACCCCACCCTAGAGATCAGGGACTGATGCCCCACCCCCAGACCCTCTTGGAGGATACTGCTCCCACAGGGCCTAATGCTGAGGATCCTGGTGAGGGGACAAGTGCTCCTCCCGGGGTTTGGTGTCTCATGGCCTGCCTGACGTATACAGCTCCTCCTCCTTGGGGTCAAATTTTGATTCTGCCTCTGAGGACGAGTTAACCCAAGTCCTGCCTCAGGAGGTGGTGTTCTCTGATTCAGCTAAGGTGCCCCTCCTCAATAGGGAGTGTCCCCACCCTGGAAGCGGAACCTGTTGCTGCTTCTGAGGAACCTCCCTATGTCGGTTACTCAGTTGAAAGCCTTATTGAGTTTCTTGACCAGACAAAGCACCACTAGAGGGTTACACAACATATACATAAATGGTTCCCAGAACCTGAGACATTTGTGATGTCTGTTAAGGCCGCAGCAGTTGTGCTGCACTCCACTGCGGGGATGCAGCGATATAGTTTTTGCCTAAGCAAGCTTGCAGGTGATGTTGGGCACTTGTTGTGAGCAGCACCAGCTGGCAAGCTGTAGGCCTGTTTTTTTCTTGGTCCTGCATGCTTGCTTCTCTCTGCTGTTTCTATCTATTCCCTTGGCTTTGCCTGCCCCCCTTTTCTACACCCTTCACTCATGGCTGCCACAACCTTTGGTTCACTCAATGCCAACAGCTGCAGAGACCTTGTGAAGTGGATGGCACTCTTTGATTTCCTGCGCCAGAAAAAGCTGGAGTTCACCTTTTTGCAAGAAACTCATCCTGATGCAGCTATTCTAGCCAACTGGCATTCCACCTGGAAGGGCTATATGTTCCTGAGCCATGGCACTTCTCACAGCACAGGAATCGCAATCTTCTTATCACCGCAGCTGACGCCTGATTCTGCAGTAACCCAAGAGGTCATCCCTGGCCTCCTGATAACTGCTCATATCACATTAGCACAACATCGCCACCTCCTAATTAACATCTATGTGCCCAGTGCCGAGTGAGAATGGACAGTCTTCTTTGAGACCCTGGCTGACTTTTTGAGGAGTGCAGCTGACAGTGATGACCTTCGCCTCCTGGGTGGGGACTTTAATTGCATGGTTGATGAGCAATGTGACCAGAATGGGCCAGAACCCCATCCATCTTCAGCCCAGTGGCTGCAGACAATCCTTGACCATCTCAAGACTCTGGACATCCAGATACTCACAGATCCTGTTGAGATGCATCATCATGCTGTAGCCTTCTATCAAGATCTGTTTATAGCGGAACCTCTCTGCCCGGAGTCAACTCAGTGCTTACATGATGGCCTTCCCAAGCTATGCCCAATGGTGGCAGATGAACTTGAGCAAGATGAACCTGCCACTGAGGGGTGCCAGAGCCTGGTCAACCCAGTGAGCAAGGTGGCCATCTTCCACCTGCAAGCCCTTCAGCGACTCCTCTATGGTGAGGAGTGCCTGCCCTGGCAATAATTGACATGCTGGTTCCTGAAGAGGGTGGGGGCCCTTGGCTTCAGCCAGGAGCTGTTCCTGCTGGACCTCATGCTCCTGAACTGGGGGGTGTTTCTGGCCTTCTACTGAGGTGTGGTATGAGCCCAGCATCTAGGGTTTCTGTAGTTGCTGAGGAAGCCGCTGGTGTACAACCCAGCCCTGTGGTGTCCCATGCTAAGGCTGGCCTCTGCCAGTCTCACAGTCTCCCCCATCCAGGCATGTGTCCTCCACCTGGGCCATTTCTTTGACCTTGCTTGGTTGGCCTGGCTCTCGCCCAAGGCCCTGACTGCCCAGCTGGGCATGTGCTCTGTCCGCAGTGTGGGCCATCTCCTGCGTGACAGTTAGGCTTCCCTCCCACCGGAGGCAGTGGCCGCCCTGGATGACCATTTCTGGGTGCACCAGGTGTCCCTCACTGTAGATACCCTGAGCAAGGTCTTCCCCCTGCTGCTGGTTGCCCTGGGCATGGCCAGTGAGGTGGCCAGCGGGCCTCATACCCTGCTGATGCTCCCTGCATCTCCTGACAGTGACATGGGTTGCCCCTTTGCTTCTCTGCCCTGTAGAAGCCTGTATGCCTGGGTGATTCACATCCACCATGCCCAGGTACTGGTGGGCTGCCCTGATATACTGTGGTGACAGTGCCTGGGGCTGCCAGATTCCCCACTGGCCCACCCAGCTTGGTGCACACTGTATAAGCTGACAACATTCAAAAAGATTGGCAACCTGCAGTGGTGGTTGCTGGATGGCATCCTAGCCACTGGCATGTTTGCATCGCATGTTGACCCAGCTGCCTCAACAGCCTGCCTCTTCTGCCCTGGGGGCATTGAGTCGAGCCTCTTTCATGTCTTCCTCAACTCTCCCTGCCTGTGGCCACTCTTTGTCACCCTCAAGCTGTGGGTGCTGGGTAGGAGCCTCTTGGAGAACACCTATGTGCGCTCCTACCTGTACCAGGTGGCAGAGCAGGGCACTATCTGCCTGGCCAACTTTCTGTTGGGTCAGGCCAAGATGACTGTCTTCAAGAGCCACTGCAACCGACTTGCTGGCACTGGCTCACATGATGCCCTGTGGCTTTTCAGCCTCCTGGTGCGAGCGTGCCTCTTGCTGCAGTTTGAGCATGCTGTGCTCCAGCGGGTGGTGCCCACCTTTGAGGCATGCTGGGCCCTTGAGGGGGTGCTTTGCTACATGGAGGATGGCTGTCTTCAATACGTGCTCTGATATCATGATCGGTCTAGGCGATCGGGCAGGCTCGGTGGTGGACTGCAACTCCAAGCTTTCGCTGTGCCCTGGGCTCTCACCAGGCTGCTTTTTGCCTTTTTTCTTTGTGTGGGTAGTTGAAGGAATCATTTGTTTATGGAGGGTTTTGGTCTGTATGACCACGTGGCTGGGTGTCCCGACCGCATAACAGCATGTTAGGCATGACATGTAATACTGCAAAGGTGTTTGTCATGGTGTAAAGTTATGAATGTAATAGCCTGGTGCTTTTGGCTTGATGGTGATTTATTTGTCTTTGCTTTGCATATTGGATCTGGACCTTCCTTTTATACTCCAAACCCCTGAATAAAGTAGCTAAAAAGTCAAAAGTCCTTCCTTCCTTCCTGTAGGGAAAGTAAGCCTAATGTGTGCTAGTGATATTATCAGTTGACTTGGTGGATGGGAACTCTATTCTCGGTTACTAACAGGAGTAATTTAAAGGGACTGAAAATCAAGAATGTTTTTTGAAGAACATTTTACCAGTGATATCAAGGTTACCCTGAATGCAAGGTTTATATGGATATGATGTGCATATGGATTATATGGGACCAGGTTCTGATCTTTGTTTTGCTTGTACAAATATAGTGTAACTCCATCTCTAGCATCATTGCTTGCCTTGGTATTTCCCCAGACTTTATGAGTTGTCAAGGCAGGGACCAGTTGTATATCAGTGGTGCTACTCTGAATTCATACTGATATAAGTTAGATTTGAATCTAGTCTGCTGATCAGATCTGATTTAGACTGAAATGAGCTCTACTGAGCTGGGTGTGTTTATATAATGACATCATGGGCAATGACTAAAAGTTAAAGGAAATTGTAGGTTAGCCACTGGGGGCTATGTAAAGGATGAGATGGAATGAAAATATCTGCAGGGCAGGAGTCAGTGAGAAAGACTTGTATAGACTAATAGCTTTGGTAGGAGAAATCATTGCACATGACAGTAGTTCATACAATTTTAATCCTATTCACAGCCTGGTAGAGTGTGACCTGAAAGGGATTAAGAGGAGCTGTTCTTCTAAACACATTTTTCAGATTCAAGATCCTTTATTTTAGGACGGTTAGTAACCAAGAATACCCTTCCCATCTCTTTAGTGTGTTTGCCTGTGTCTATGTGCTGTTCTACTGAAAGGTGCTAATGCCTATCATAAGGTGTGGCTGAGATTCAAAGCAAATCACAGACCTTGTGTGAACCATTAGTGTGCCCAGCATTCTCTATCAGTCTTGAATGAAGGAGCAATCAAGCCCCTTGACCTGCTAACAGTTATATACAGGCAGTAGATGCTACCCTCCCTTCTTCCTCCCCTTCCACCCTGCCATACCCCCAAAACACTCCAAGTTAGAGCTAAGGTAGGTGGATTAATAGGGATTTACCTGGCTGCAAATGCAGAAACTAGGATAGTAGTTGCATGTCTTCAGTCCACCAGATGAGATTCAGCAAGGACAAGTGCAAGGTCCCACACTCCAGATGGATTAATTGCATGCACAAATATAGACTAGGATAGGCTGTAATACTGCAGAAAAGGACCTGGGACTTACAGTAGAACATAAACTGACAGTAGAACATAAACTGAACATGAGCCAACACTATGCTGTTGTTGCAGAAAAAGCCAACAGTATTCTGGGTTGTATTAACAGGAGTACCACTTGCAAATCGAGGGAAGTGATTCCTCTGTTCTATTCAGCACCGGTGAGACCTCATCTGGAGTACTGTGTCCAGTTTTAGGCCCCACACTTCAAAAAGGATGTGGACAGAATGGATAGAGTTCAGTAAAGAGTGACACTTCTAAGGGGCTTGGGGAGCAAGGCTTACTAGGAGGTGCTGAAAGAACTAGGGTTATTTAGTCTGGGGAAGAGAAGACTGAGGGACGATTGGTAAGTCTTCAAATACATGAAGGGTGATTATAGAGAGGATGCAAATGGGCGTTTAACTGTGGTTGTAGGGGACAGGACTAGGAGCAATGGCGCAAGCTGCAGCAAGAGGAAATTTAGACTGGAGATTAGGAGAAACTTTCTAATTATGAGTGGTGTGAAGCATTAGAAAAGGCTACCTAGAGCAGTTGTGGAATCTCCATCCCTGGAGATTTTCAAGAGCTAGTTGGACAGACACTTGGCTGGATTGGTTTAGTCAGGGATGATCCTGCCTTGACCGGGGGGCTGGACTAGATGACCTTGTGAAGTCCCTTATAGACTTACTTCCCTCTGATCCCATGTATGATCCTCAGAAGGGAGCAGCTGATACGTTCTAATCTTTGTGTGAACAAGCTGAGAATGATTCAAACGCAGCAAACCCACTCCAACTTTAACATTCTTTCATCCAATGTTAAATCTGGACCGGGTTTTGCTACATTTGAATTGCTCTCACTTTGTTCACATATAACAATTAGAGGTACCAGCTGCTACCCTTTCAACATATTCCCCCTTTGAAAGGGCTCCAAGGCTAAAAACAGACAACTGGCTTGATTCGAATTTGAGTGTTTTATCTCACAGCAAACCCCAGACCTTACATATGGACAAGCCATGGTCCCACATTAAGTACCTGTGAATTATCTGAATTAATACTATGTTGGAACAATTACAGCTAATTCAAGTTAATTGCCACTTAAGTCTAGTGTGTAAACGGACTGTGCCCTGTCTATTTTAATGTGAGTCATATCCCAGACTAATCAGAGCCACCTTAAACCGGTTGTCTGTTTTTAGCCCAAGTCTTCCTTTGTCCATGCTCTGAGGGGCTGAGCTTCTTTGGCACTGAGCTTGCTGGAGTGGCAGAGTTGGGGATTTGTGATCAAGGAAACTGTTTGCTGGCATTGCTTTCACTGTATTTAGGGAAGCAGGATTCTGTGAACACTTTCTGTGAGCACAATGACAAGACAGCAGACATATGCCAATGTATTGTTAGCCCACTGGAAACTGCAGTCTAGGCACTGACCTATGGCTGCTTGGGCCTACTAAACAACAGTTTATGTTAGAACTTACTGATGATTCACTAGAATGGATTGATACAAAAAAATTTTTTTAGTTTTTATTTTTTTCCTGAGGATTTCCACTGTATCCCCATATTTTTCCAACCAACTATAGAATTATTGGATTCTTTTTTTCAATTTTTTACATTAAAAAGAGAAGTAAAACATTTTCGAAGCTACTTCTGTGAAAACATCTCCCTCTTCTGCAGACAGCTCTGAAATGTAATAAATAGAATGTATTTTATTTTCCATGTATGAACAGGTGGTGAGTTTTCTCATTTATCTCGATTTTCTTTTCTGTTGCACAACATTTTCCATCAGGTTTGTTTGTTCTGTGGCTTCAAAATGCTCATTTAGCATAGTGTTGCTGCATTTAGCATAGTGATTGGTCACATGGTATTGTTGATGAACAAGAGCAACACTTATAATCAGGTTTCTGTTGTAAATATTTGTAATAAATTAATTTAAAATTCACTTACCAGGAGGATAAAAGCACAAGGCTCATGTTTGCCAAGTATTTGTACTATTAAAACTCTGCTACATTATTGTCAACCGAGAACAGTTATGAACACAGCAGGAGTGAATTTATATATAAAAAAAAAAGTGTATGAGTATGCATAGAACATTTTGCTTCAGTTTTTAAATCTATTTCTAGAAGTAATATACCTCTCACTGCAATATTCCTTTGTTGTCATTATTTTTAGCACCTGTGTTTATTTCCTAGTTTGTAGAACTAGAAAAACAGGGCTGGAAGGGACCTTGGAGGACATCCAGCATTCATTCCTGCCTCTGGCAGGGGGTCAGGCTAGATGATCTGTTCAGGTCTCTCCTGACCCTAGCTACTATGAAACTTCTGCTCAAAGTAGGATCATCCCTGCCTAAACTATCCCCAGCATCTAAATTTCTTTTCTGTTCCCTAAGGCTAAAAACAGAGGACCAGTTTATTCTGGGGTTACATTCCCTCACTTGACCTGAGCACTCTGATGCCTTGCTCTCTGTACTTCTTGGGGGATCTGCTTTTATTGGATCAATGTCTAGACTGCTGGGGAAGGAGGCTGTTGAGGCAGGGAGAAATCCAGGAGGGGCCCTGGCCTTGGGTCCTGGGTGGCCCAGTCCCAATTCCTTTATCTTCCCCTGCCCACTGGAGCTGGCATATCCACTTCCTGCCCTCTGTTGCCCGGGCCACTGGGTCCTCCACTCCACTCCTACTATCCCTGATCCACCTCCCACTAGCAAGAAGGAGAAGGGTCCCTCCTAAGAAACTGAGGTGGGCCCTGGCTCTTCTGTGGCTCTGGGGACATGGGGTCCTGTTGGAATTCTGGCATTCCTAGACTAGCCAGGGACTGCCTGTTTATGTGACACTGGCAAAGCTCTCCAAAGCTCCTTTTTCCCCCCCGCCATCATTGTAGGGGCACTGCTTTCTTCCCAACATTTCTGTGATGAAAGTCAGTCAGTGCCAGAAGGGCAAGATTTAGCATTATGCCAGGGGAACCTGATCTTGGTCTGCCCTGCTCATATTGGAGGAGGTAATTCCCCAGGAGGTGTTTGAATTCTGGAAAAGGCTTACTTTCTTTGATGGCATGGTGGAGAAGCCAAGGTTGCCCAGTCAATGTGAGAATCAAGCTTGAGTGCTTTACCTGGCTCTCATATGATGTCCTGATGTCTTAGGGTGCCTTCTCAATCTCACTGGCTATTGACACAGCCCTTGGCCCATGATGGCTCGGCCAAGCAATGTTCCCCTCCATTGGACACTGTCCCTGTACAGCCCTTCGACAGGTTTCCCACTGATTCCATGCTGCATTTCTATGCTTACAGTTTTGAGGGGAGAGGCAGGGAGACAATCTGTCCAGGAAAGGAGAACCTGTCTGGTCCCTGATGTAATGCAATTCTGGTGATTCTCAGTGTAGTGTGTTTTCATGTGTCTCTGACCTGAACATCCTATCTGCCACCTGTCCCCATGGTGCTCCAGGGTATGGAACATGGACACCTATAACTGATTCTTACCCTTTTCCTGCAGAATTAAATAAAATCTTTTGTTTATTGTAATGGTGGGGTGAGGAGGGGGAGAAGAGGCAACGGAGGATAGCCTTGAGAAATAATGAGGGCAGTGCGACTAAGGTTTATTTTCTTGTATGATCACTGATGAGATGCAAAATGCCCACAATTGTGGCTTGGATGCCTCTGGTCTGTGCTGGAGGAAAGGAGGGGAGACAGGCATGATTTACCCAGTGTTGGCTGGAAAATGGAACCACTAGCACCTTGAGCCTTGTGCAGACAGAGTGGAGGCATAACACCACACCCCCACCCACCCATATACCAGGACCCTTCTTTTGTTTTTTGTTTTTTTGCAACAATGACCTACTTTGGGGTTCCACCCATGGCGATGCTCTATAGAGGCCACTTGCCCTACCTGTGGGGAGAAGGAGCCAAGAAGTGCCTTCTGGAGATAGTTTCCCCCAAAGGGCTTGGGCTTGGTGAAGCAACATTGGCTCAGTACCATCCTGTCCTGCTATCCCTGGGTGCACCCCACCTTCAGTCACTGGCCCTAAGGGTTTTGTGTTTCCTTCAGTGCCTGGGTTCCCATTACTTGTGTGCAATACAGTGATAAGATGATGAGCTGTACCTTCCCAGAGAATGGGCTCTGGTCGGTTGGTCTCAATTGGTGCTGGGATTGGGAGGAGGTGCATGGGAGTGGATGCTCTGTGAATCGCCACATTGGGACCAGGAGGATTGATGGGTGGTCTCAGCACCTGCAACAGGGCTTCTGAAGAGATGTCAGAGGAGTGGAACATCCTTTGCCCTGACACAGGAAATGGTGCATTTGGGCATGAGTATTCATCCTAAATCAGAGGATCAAGGGCTGGGGGAAATGGATGCTTGTCCTGGGCTGGCTGTGAGGAAGACAGCACAGCATTGGGGTCTGTCTTCTGTTTTGATGACTGTGCTGTTATATCTGTCTCCTGGGTCCTCTGTGGAAGGGCCTGTGGACATACCCCTGGAAGAGGTTGTGGGAGCTGAAGTCCAGCTCCAGCTGCACCTTCACCCCTGCTTCCCCTGTGTCACTGGGGACTAGTACCTGCCCCCCCAGGCTCCCTGTTACTGAGGAGCAATGCCTGGTTCTCCTTTCTCCCTGGGGCCCTCCTGCATCACCTGCCACTGGGTGCTTTCTGCTGCTGGCTGCACCTCTTCCCTGGTAGTATCATAGATATGTGGGGTGGCAATAGTCCTATTGGTCATGAGGAAGTGGGAACCACTTCCATGCTCAAGGTTGGGTACTGGAAGGTGGGGCAAGATGTTATGGTGTTTGGTGGTACCTGTGGGTGGGTGGGGATATGGCTGTGAGGGTGTAGGTGGATGCACAGGGGTGCAGGTTCTGTTGCATGTCTCTCTTGCTCACTCCAACTGGGTCTGAGTTGGGTCAGATGTGTCCCCTGCTCCAGAGTGACCACAGCTACACTGGACACCCTGCTGCCCCCCAGCCCAAATTTTCCAGGGGCTTCTACCTGCAGACTCTAAGATGGCCAGCCACAACTTCTCCCAAAACACAAACTTTTCAAGGGCTTCCACTTGTTGGGTCCAGCTTTGATGGGCATGCCCCCAGCAGGCTATGACTGCTCCAGAGACATCTACCTGCTGGCAGAAACACTGCCACCCCCATGCCAGGTTTACATGGCTCAGGAACTTTTCAGCAGCATCCAAGCTCCCAATGTGATAGGGTCACCTCTGTGTCAGCCCAGTCCTGAGGTTCCACCCCCATCATCTTGTACAAGAAATGTGAGCAGCAGGTTTTGCATGCTGGGGGTGAGCTCATGCTGGGGTCTGGTTTGATGGGAAGGCGGGGGGGCTTGGGTCTGAATTTTTAAATGTTGGGTTTTGGGTCTGTGTCTGAGTCCTGGGGTTTGGGATTCAGTGTCTGGGTTTTGGGGTCTGGATCTGTGGTTCTATGCCTGAGTCCTGGTGTTCTTGTCATCTTGATGTCTGGGTTTGTGTGTAAGTTGTGGGGTGCTTCAGTATGAGATCCTGGGGGTGTGGAGGCATGCCCCAGGGTCTCAGATGTCTGGTGGTCTGGATCACATTCATAGGGTACAGTTGTTTCAGTGCCTCCCTCCCCCCAGGTCTGTCTGCAGCCTATAGTACAATGCAGAACTGGGAAAATTGGGTTTTCTTGGCTCTGAGCCAGGGAACAGGATTTTTTTGGTGCTTAGCTGAAGCAGATGTGTGTGGTTTGAGTACCATAGCATCTCCCTGCATTGGAGGGCACTAGGGGGAGGGCAGCAATGCACACTGGTAAGCCAGAGGACAGTGGACTACCTTGAATTAATAGGAGAACTGTACAAGCATTTGTTAGACCAGTCTAGCCCACATTGATCTAGACCAAGGGTGGGCAATTATTTTGGGCATAGGGCCGCTTACTGAGTGTCGGCAAGCCATTGAGGGTTGCATGACAGGCAGCTCAGGGCAGATTAATATTAAATTTTCTAAATTTTTTAGGGGCCCTGTGGGCCGGATAGAATGGCCTGGCAGGCTGCATCTGGCCCCCAGGCCGCATTTTGCCCACCCCTGATCTAGACTGAACTCTCACTGCACTTGACCTACTGTGTGCACCATTTTTAGCCTGATCTAAATGATGTGAACACTTGCATGGCTGGCAGTTTAGATGAAACTAAATTCAATTAGATTGATCTAAATGTAATGCTTTTATGCACCCATAGATTCTACAGTGGATCTCTTTTTTCCAAAATGCTGGGAGTCATTGTTTCATTTTCAGAAGTGACGCAGGCATTTCAATGCCTAAGTGCCACTGACTGTTCCATTGATAGATCCACTGAAAGGCAGTATGACTGTATCACTTCTGAAAAGGAGACTTACGTAACTAAATACCTTAAGCCATTTATGCATTTAGAAAAATTTCACCTAGGAGCAAATTGTAAAGATTTTTAGGCATTTAAAGATGCCAATTGACAACCCAGAGGATTGTTAAAAAGTGTGCATGTAGCTTAGACACTTCACTGCCACGGAATTGAAAGGACTCTAAGAACCTAACCTCGTTAGGTGTTTTTGAAAAGCCTATGAGGGCATGTGTAGATGAAACAAGGGGCATGTATGCATGACACTTTAAAGCGGGTTAAATGCTTTTGCACTGCTTTAATGGTGTTGGTGTTCGCAAGCATCAGTGGCATATTGTGCATTAATTCCAGCCACTGTAGCACATTCAGCAGCGTAACGTGCTTTAAATGACTTTGGGGTGCAGCAAACTAAAACACCTCCAAGGAATTTTATTTTGCTGCCCTATAGCTGTGGAGTAAAGCACTGGGCTCTGTGTGGCTCAGGGGCTCTGCAGACAGCCTGGCAGGAGCCCGGGAATGCAGGCTTCACCGAAGGAAAAAAAAAAAAAGAAAAGCGGCAAGCCTGATCTTTCTTTTTTCCCCCTGGAGCCTGCCTGCCTGCATGAGCTGTACGGAGATCCGATCCTTCTCTCCATGGCTGCAGTGTCTCCTGGGATTGCCCAAGCCAGTGCCTGTGGGCAGGTGCCACCTGGGGGGTGGTGCACCGCTGCGGTGGAGGGAAGCATCAGCATCCTCCCCCACCGCAGCCCAGGGACCACTCTGCCTGCCGGCAGCTCGCCCTCCCTTCTCTGCCACTGGAGAGGTAGGTAAGACATGGGTGTACAAGACACGGGGGTTTACTTTGCCCTATATTGAAGCTGTGTTTTTAAAAACCCATCACTTCAATTTAGGGCCCCTGTTTTGTCTACACACACCCTTAGGCGTGGACAAGTATCTCTAGGGGTCTAAATCCTTTAGAAAAGGGGTCTAAATCCTTTAAAATATGTGGACCGTGGTATCTAACACTAGACCCTGAACTCACTTGGGTCTTCTAGGCACCATAATATCATAATACAAATAAGGATAATTCAAAGTACGAATAATACAAATAAGCATAATACAAATACTGAACAGCCATACCAGAGGGCAAGAAGTCCTGAGAGCAATATGAAGGCTACTCAGCACACAAAACAAAACAACCAACCAAGTAACCAATAACTCCCTCTCCCCCAAACAAACTCTTTATAATAAACAGCCCATACACATCTCTGTGTTTTGTAGCTCATCTCTCTTGCTTTGCAGTATTTCTTTGGAAACACTGCATTGTTATGAGAAACACTAAGCAGCTTCACCTTTTGGTCTTATTTTGGTTTAACCAATCTGTCATAATTTCAGTTTCTCCTTACAGAGTTCTCTTGTTGCAGCAGCATTGCCTATTTTCATAAAAGGACAGCTGAAAAGGTCAGAAAGGCCATTGCCTACATTGGGCCAGACTCATGTTGAATTGTCCCTTATTACTCAAGTGGTCATAATATTTCCTGTAGAGGCAAGAAAGCCTAACACCTCACCAGAGAAGGTACTGAAGCTTTCTCTGGAATCCTGTGTATAGTTCTGGTCACCCTATTTGTAAAGGTGAATTCAAACTGGGATGAGGCAAAGAAGGGCAGTGAAGATGATCTGGGGAATGTCTTAGGAGAGGAATCCAACAGTTTTTTTCAGCTGAAAGGAGATACAGACTACTCTCTATACATCCAAATCAGGGAAGAAACACTGAGGAAGAGTTAAGCTAAAGGAGTGTTGATACAAGAACACATGAATGTAAAGTGCTCAGCAATAGATTTAGTATGGAGATTAGCAGAAGGGGTTTATGACCATCAGAACAGTGAAGATCTGAAACAGCCTTCAGCAGAAATTGAGATAAATGATATTACAGGTTTCCTTCACTTTATACGGGGTCTGTATGTGTGAATTCACTCTTATGTTATGACCCTTTTTACACCAAAATTTTGTTATATGCAAGGTAAATTCACTCTTATGCATCAGTGTGGTGGAAGCCTGCAGTCAGCTGCTTTGTGTGATGCATTATGGGTGTGATGCACACCAAAATATAATCTTCCTGTGTGGATCTGTGCTCCTCGCTTGTTGTCTGCGACACGTGTTTCTGTAGTTGTCATCCCCATTATGATAGTGCCCTGTGCTTGTGTGTACTGTTGGCTGTTGGTGAGTACCAAAATTGTCTTGTAAAAGTGGTAGAAATGGGTCTGGGGGTCAGTACAGTCCAGGTCTTGGAACGTATCCCTATTTGTTACATTGTAAAGTGGGTTCCCTTTATGCGAATTCAAGTTACACACCTTTTTCCGGGAACACATGTACAGCATAAAGCAAGGGAAATCTGTACTCATTTTAAGGTTACATTTGAGCATTTGAAGGGGTTGATATGATGTGGTTCCCTTTAACATTAGGGGATTGGACGCAGTGACAGAAAAGGTCCCTTCTGGTCCTCTGTTTGTGTCAGTGGGGCTACTTTTGTATGTTATTGTAAAAGAAAATGTACGGTTATTCTGTGAATTGTGTGAACTCAAACTATGTCCGGGAGGAAAGAGAGAATCCAAAACAATTCTTCCTGATTACAAATGTTTCTATAAATAAAATTTAGCTAATCAGTATTTGAGAAACATATGCCCTTATCCTCTTTTCAACTTTAAAAAGATCTTCAGATGTCCTTGAAATCTATAGTTTCTTGCATGTCTGGGATAAGGTTATACTTGGAACTTACCAGACTTGTCACTTTCTAACTTTGTTCCATATTTCATTATATCATCTTGGTTATAATTAGTTGTCTGGTAAAATTAAGAGCACTCTATTTCAGTGCATGCTCAGATGACCGTTTAACAACTTACTGTTAGAATGACAACTCCAAGAGCAGAAGAGAGTGAGTGAGCAGTGGTATCATGCAGAGTTAACTATGCTGGCTTCATCTAGGTTTTGCAATGTTTGCATACGCCTTAGACACACTGGCACCATATTCCTTGCCTTTTAAAACTGGTAGCTGGATGGCATTTTTGAGTCCAGTGAGGGCCAACCTTTTTGGCAGGTGTGCCACAAATTAGCCTCACATCCTCCCTGAGTGCCATGCTGATCCCCCTTCTCCTGCTCAATCCTACTGCTCTTTTTTTCTCCTTCCTGCCTTCTGCCCCATGCCCCATTAGCTGCTCTGCTTTCTGCCACTGTGCTGCCTGTTCTTATCTGTTGTGTGCTGCATTTGGAGGCTGCTTGTGCCATTTGTGGGGCACTTGTGCCACAGGTTGGCCATCCCTGGTTGTCTTTGACCTGACCTAACTGCACTGACATTGTTACCTTGGAATTGCACTGCTGAGGAGAGTTGATTCAGCTGAATATTTTAACACATCCCTCATCAGTGAAAGCTATTTTAATCATAAAGATTAATTTTTCATCTGAGAGCACAAAGCATCCAATCTTGTATTTAATAGAGCAGAATGTTCGTATATGCTGCTTACTGTAAGATGCCCTTCATCTTCCTGACTCCTCCTCTTTATGTATGCTCAAACTGTATGTCAGAAGTGCATCACTGAGTGGAAGGAATTATTATGTATCTGCCTCAGAGGTATGGTCAGGCACAGTCTCACAGAAAATCTTGTTTTTATTAATGCTTATTCTTGACAATCTGTCACCAACATATATTAGAGCTCAGAAGATTTGGGTAAAACCTGAGTCTCTATTAAGTCAATGGGAGTTTTGCTGTTTGATTTCAATGACTCTGGATTTCATTTCCTGGCCTCCTAATTTGGCTCTCTATTGATTGGTTTTCCTGTCTATAGAATAGGGACTTCTTATCCTGACCTGCTTTTGCCTTTCTTAGAGAGCTAGCAATGAACTATAATATGAGAACCAGCTGGTGGTAATAATAATTTCTACTGTTTTTAGGTAGATATATTTTCAAAATAACCTGATTAAAATCTGTCCAAGCAATTTTTAATTAGTACAAGACAGTCAAGGGAGGCTTTTACTTTCACAACATTAAGCTACTACCATTAAGTATAGAATTAATGAAAATTATTTTCAAGGATTTTTAAAATATATAAACAGAACTTTAGCTTTTATAAACTAAGGCTCTTTATTATTACGCATGATTGACTGATGATTGACTTTTAGCAGAGAAGGCATTGAAATATATATTTTACTTAATCACATGTTGATGTTTTACTAATAAAGTCTCAACAGTTATCAATAGTCTATTCTTTAGCTTTGCTTCAAAGTTTTTCTCAGGTATAAGAAGTGCCATGGTATAGTAGGTTGCTACCTCAGGACCTTTAAATCAGGCTTTTTCCCCTTCTCTGAGTATCTTTCAGCAAGCCTTAGTAATATGCAGTCTTTCACCCTGCTGGCCTTTCCTGTCTGGAGCATTTCTCAGCATGCCCCATTCATATAACGTCTTTCACTGACCAAAGCGAGTAAGTGAATGAAAAACCTTATTATCCTGGACCCTGGGATGCGTCTGCTGTGGCTTCAGACTTCCTTTCCCAGGCTTCTCCTTATAGCCCAGAGGTCTCCTGACTCTACTGCTTCTTCTCCACTCCTACCCCTGGTTCTGCCTGCTGGGGTTTTTAGTGTGCCAGATCCCTATTAGCCTTCCCACTGCTGCGTACATGCTAGCTGCCTTTTTTTATGGGGGCAGGCCACCCTGTTACGTGTGAGAATCATAGTTCTTAAGCCCTTGATATGAAAGTTATCACTTTCAGACAGAGAATAAAATGTAAAGAGTGGATTATAAGTTTATTAAGAATTTCATCCTTTTAGAATATAGAGAAAAAGCCACCTATCTCCTGAACCAAATTTTCATACCACCAAAGCAAGCAAATTATGTTATCCCCCCAAATGTGTCATTCATATCAGTGTTTAGAACAGGACAGAGACATTTCTACACTAAATGTCAGGTTAGTGGTCCTGCCTTGAGCAAGGGTTTAAGCTAGATGATGTCCTGAGGTCCCTTTGAGTTCTGCTTTTCTATGATTCAATGCCCACCATGATAGGTCCTTCAAACTTTTGTCAGGAGACAAGGTAAACACTAGACAAGAAATGAATGATAAAGAATAACTTTTCAAAATGTAGGTTAGCCAGAGTTATTACAACTCATTGTTGAGTTTTCCTATAGCAAACATTCTTTCTACATAGGGTGGACTTAAAGGAAGCAGCACACTAAGGACATCTAATCACATTTATTTTTGTACTAGCATTTGTATAATGGGGTAACAAAGTTTCAGCTGGAATACTGCATCTGGTTCTAGGCAGTGTACTGCACAAAGGTATAAAGTGTAGTGATCATTGGGTTTAGTAAATACAGGCAGATGATGAATGAGCAGAACTAAATAAATTTTAACTGTGGAGCAGCAGGCAACCTTGGCAGCCTTTTGACTCTCTCTGACAGACTAGCTAGCTACTCTCTAACTGAAGGACCATCTTCTTCACTACTTATAGAAGGCATTGAAAAAGTATAGTTCCTGGCCATTGAATATAGTTTTCTTTTATTTTCAATTGCCAGTTATTTTAATTAAATTAAAGAGAGAAACACTGAATCAAGGGATGCGGCACATGGACATTAAAACAAATTTTCCTCTATCACTGCATGCACTGCTAGACTGGTGTGGTGCTCTTTGTTTTTGGACAAGGATGTCTTTTAAGAACTTCTCCAAATTGAAAAGTTTGTTAGTGCCACTACTATGCTAACCCAATGAAAGAAAATATTACCATTTTTTGGGTCTGCCTCCATCTCTTTTTAATGCCATATTGATTGGGAAGGAAGAAACCAAGAGCAGTTGTGGCATAATAGCAGAGGTAGTGATATTAGAATATTTGGTAGATAACTAAATGAAAAAAACTGAATGATTTCAGGATGAGAGTCATACATGTAATGCAGCAGAGAACTAGATAATGGAGATGGTTCAGTGGCAGATGACATGCTTTGTAGGCCTGTGTGAAGCTGCAAGTATTCACTTTGGATTCAGATTTGGCTGATTTGGAGGGACAGTGATTTGATTTGGTGATTTGAATCACTGTCCTGATTCTATTTGGCTGATTCGGATTTGGAGATTCAGCTCTGATTTGGAGACTTGGCCATAGACTATAATGGAGAATCACTAAAATACCTATAACTTTGTCATTGTTTTGCAGATTCAGATGAAAACAGTAGGGATGGTAGCCCCTTCTGAGGGCATGAAGCCTACCAAGTTTCAAGGAGATGGGTGCAGGGGTTTCTGTGAAGTGCACCTCAAGGTTCTGAAAGCAAATAAAAAAAGCAAAAAGGTAGGCTTTTCCGGAGTGAGGAGGGTAGCACTCGCTCTGGCTGCACCTGGAGCTTGGGGAACCCTTCAGGAACACCAGCTGCTCCACCAAACTAGGATCCAAGGAGGTGCAGTGGGGTGTCAATACATCACCAGTAATACTGAACACCCTCTCGCTTGGAACACTGGATAGGACAGGTGTTCCTGGGCAACTGTGGCCAGATCCTGTCACACTTGGCTGTGGGTTGCCTAATAGGCCAAGGGGTCACAGTGCAGTGGTTCCACGTTCTCGGCAAGATAGGTAGCCACTAAGGCCTCCATGCTACCTGCCTGATGGTAGGGTCTGGTGCCTCTGGACCCCAACATTGAAACCATGCCCTTAGCCAACATTGGCAGCAGCTATGGTGGTGGAGATTGTCTGCTGGTTAGAGTGCTGGCATGGGAAAGTGGATTCCCCTCTTCTGCGTCCCCCCACCTCTGCCCTTCTGCCTCCCTGATTCTGTTCATCAGCATCTCTGTCCAGTGATCGAGGGTTTTGCTGCTGCAGATGATCCCCTCCACCCTCAAGTTGCACAAACCTGCCAACACATGGACCATACTGAACCACAATGGATCCAACCATTTTTTGATGCCCTCCTTCAGCTGCTTCACCAGTGCCTGCACCTCTGGTGAAAGCGGCTTGCCCCAGCCAGGAACACTGATGCCCTGGAACTTCTCCATTTCATTCTCAAGCTCCTTCACTATGGGGATCACCTGGCTAAGGAGGGCATTGCCAGCACTGAGGCTCTTGGTGGTCTTGAGGAATGGCTTGAGGACCACCAAGATCTGGGAGATGGTATCCCACTCAGCTCTGTTAAGTGGGGCACTGATCCCAGTCTCCCTGAGCAACAACACCTCATGGATGGCTTTCTGTTGATCCACCAGCCTTTCGAGCTTCAGGTATGTGGAGTTCCACCAAGTCTCCACATCCTGTATGATTTTGTGCTGTGGGATGCTCAGCTCTGCCTGTTTGTCCCGCAACATCTTGCCCTACTTGATGCTCCGGTGGACATAGCCTGCCACCTTCTTGCATTTTGAAATGAGTTGGCTGGTAGTGATGGTGCCATCACTGGGAGCTCTGTCTCCCTCCAAGGCATCCCTGACTACAAGGTGGAACTTGTGTGCTACACAGCATGCCCACAAAGTTGGCACCACATGCTGCCTTCACCATATTGGCCCCATTGTCGGTGACCATGAACCTGAAGGTGAGCTTGCCCTGCCCAACGAGCCACCCCTACACCATGCGGTTCATGGCCCTCATGATCTATGTTGCTGTGTGGGACTCATCCATCACCTCGGCTTGAAGAAGAGCCCACCGACACCCCGACTGATCATACCAATGCCCTGTGAGGGAGTGGTAGGCATGATCTCCACCCTGGCTACTCCAGATGTCCAAGGTGAAGTGCAAGGCTACGTGCGGACCTGCCTTCTGTAGCTCCTCCCTCAAGTACTCCATGCATGCCTCATACGAGGGGGGTACCACCATCCTGCTAAAGGTGGTGCATGCAGGCACTTGGTATGATGGGGCCACAAGCACTATAAGCCACCTGGACTCTGGATACTCAACAAAGGAGAAGGGCTGACCATCCAGACCAAGCATCTCCCCAATGCTCTGGGTGACCTTGTTCACCTTTGGAACATGCCTCCCTTTGTCTCTGCTTTCCCACACTGGTCCAGGGTGACCTGCTTCTGCTTCTTGGGGCTGGGGGCTTTGGAGCGAGAGAGGGACTTCTTTTTGGGCATGCTCTCACTGGTGCCAGGCTGAGGAGAAACAAGGGCAAGGGGGTGCTGCTTCCTGAGATGCAGGAGCATCCCTGTGGTGGCAGAGTGTTTCACCTTCTTGTCCCAGCTGATCTACCTTCAGCAGTGCTGGCAGGTAGTATACTTGGGATCATCTGCCACTTCAAAATGATCCCACACTAAACTACTCACCTGCTTCTGTGTTGAGGGTGGGGATCCTGCCTTAACCCTCTCCTCACCAGGCAGCAGCACAACAACAGGAGGAGCTGAGCCACCAGCCCCCACAACCTTTGCTGAGCTGCCTTCCAGAGAAGGAGACCTGGTTCTAGGGGAACTTTGAAGAGTGTGGAGTACAAATTCAGATTCCTCCTCCTTCCCCAGAATTTCATTCACTGTGGCCCTCAGCTCCTCTGCTTCCAGATCCAGCTCCTCCTCTGGCACTGGAAGGTTCACTATGAGAACTGAAATTGGGTTGGAGAATGTCATGCTACTGCTGGTTAGTGGTGTTAGTGGTGGTGGTGCAGGCACTGTTACCACCTCCTTGCTCCCACTAGCAGCAGAAGACTCATCACTGCCATGAAAGAGGGTGCATCTATGTTTTTCCAGCCCTATCCTACACACATCAATGCCATAGCAAACATCACTAAGGTTCCTGGCTACATCTTATTTCTGTCAAAGTGGTTGTGTTCTGCACAGTTGCCAGACCCACAGCACATAACCTTCCCTCCTTCAGCTCCAGCTCAATTCATGATGGCTGTAATGCCCATGTTTAATTAGATCTAGAGGATACTATAACAGCTGAGCCATTTGCTGTCTCTGTAAGTCAAGTGTCTGTGCTGTTAGGGTGCATCTAAAAACACTTCAGAAATGTGCAACTTTATGTAGCAGCTTATGCAAGGTTTAGGCAAATTGCTTCTCCCAAAACATGATTTATCTACCTCCCTAATTTTTGAAAGCTTAGTACAAACATCAATGAAGTCATCTGCAAAGGTTGCACCAGCTGCTTCATGTGCTTTCCAGCTTCCCTTGTACTTATTCAGTTGAGTTTTCATTCTATCAGTAAACAGTATCAATGTAATATATGTACATACTATTATAAATAAGATGAGCATATATCACCTTTGGCTCACAGCTTCAGCCTGTTTATCATTTTCACCTCTAAAAAAATGTTTGAGGTCATAATATCAAGGCTGAAGCAACCCTGAATAAGCTACAGGCAAGAAGGAAAAGAAATTCAAACATCAGCTGTAGTATAAGGTTGTTGCAACTGTACTGTGACTAGTCTGCATCTCATAAAACCCCCCAGAATTGATCCATATAGAAGTTCGAAACTATTTCCCCAAGCAATTCCATACTGCATACAGTCTACATGGAAAATATAGAAGGTGTCCTGTTAACTTCAACATGTATTTAATTCTTAATGTGTCACAAGTGGGCCAGAGGTAACCAGAACTACAAATGCTGTGTAAGTGGTTAGGCACAACATACATGAGGCCAGAGTACCAGCTGTTTCAAATTGCCATAGTGGTCTCATCTTTGACTTTTGATCTGATATTATTTAGCCAGTGAATAAATTACTTTTCATAAGTGGATCATGTCCTTGACACCATGGGTGTTTGTGGTCAATGAATCTGCTAGTCATTCCCTCCCTTTTGTAGCCACTGAGAGCAAATGTCAAATTAGTTCCTGGTATTCAGGAGTCACTTTTGGGTAATGATTAATTGGCTAAATGACAATGGGTCAAAGGTCAGAACTGAGTAGAAAAAAACAGGTAGAAGGTAGGGTAGAAGGTAGATTTGCACCTTATAGGCTAACTGGGATAGATATATAGCACAAACTTCTGTGGTCTGTAGTCTCTAAGGTGCAAACCGTACCTTCTACTTGACTTCAGACTAACACGGTTAACTATGACTCTAATCATGAAAAACACTGAGCCAGATCTTTAGCTGGTATAGTTTGGCATAACTTCAACATCTTTTGGACATTTTAGACCTGCTGAGAATCTGGGTCGCATTTTAACATCTTATTTTATTAATTTAATTTCCTTACGACACCGTATATTTCTCAAATTCTTTAAGGACCTTTTTTCTTTTTGAAGGTTCAATAGCTAACACAAGCTCTGTTGAATTGACATAAAGGGAATATGATTACCCCACCTGTGAGACACATGACCAGGTGTGGTATTTATTAGGATTTTTATCTTCTGTAGGCTTTACCTATGAGATGCTTCCATGACACTGGATACATTAGAGGTGGTACTAATGCTTCTACAGTACTATTAAGGATTATTATTGTACTAGTCAATTGCCTGTCAAGAATGATGGAGGGGGGGGGAAGGGAGTGGCTGGGGACAGAGTCCCGGGCCACCCCCATCTGGGCCGCTCCCCCTTGCCTCCTGCTGCTTGCGGTCTGCCCCTCCCTGCCGCGGCGGCAGAGGGAGAGGGAGGAGCAGGCCTGGGGCTGATGCAGGGGAGGACCAGACCTGAGGGTGGGGAGAAGTCAGGTCACTGTGGCGGCGTGGTGCGGGGATCAGTGGGCCCAGGTCAACCTGGCAGCAAGGGGATGGGAGGAGTAGGCTTGGGGCCGACACGGGGGAGGGGGGTGGGGGAGGAGCTGGCTCAAGCTGAAGGAGGGGAGAAGACCTGCTCTTTCCCTCCCCCAGCTGCTGCTGTGACCACGTTGGGCCGGGCCCACATTTCCGCACCCCCTTGCCATGGTGCACCGGCTTTTCCCCTGCTCGGGCCCACTCCCCCCTGCCCTGTGTTGGGCCCGGACCCTCTTCCCTCCCTGCCGCATTGGGCCCAGGCCTGCTCCCCTCCACCCAGGGAGTTGGGGGGGGTGGGGGGGGCAAAGCCAGCTGTGCACAGCTGGCCTCACCCCCCCGCCCCACTTTCTCCCCTGTGTCCCCACCGTCATGGTGGCAGGCTGCCTTCTGTCAGAATGCTTCTTCATGCTCTGATTGGCTGTTTGTCAGCCGGTCAGAGTGAGAATAAAGTGTTATGGATAGACAGAGATGGATAGGCTTAGGCTTTTATAGTATTAAAATTGGTGGATAGCAACCTCTGTGCCTGAATAGGTCTGCTCTTCAAAGATATATGCCACATAGGTCAGATAGACATGTACACAAATGTAACCAATAATGATACAGTTGAGTTTCTAAAGATACCTCAGAGAACCTTCCTTCACAGCAATGAAAGACTCCAACTTCTACCTTCCCCTGTCCCAGTAGGTAGGCTCATTACCTGAGAATGAATCTGGCATGTCTAAAAGTGTTTCATTTCACTTCACAAGCAGGTGCCACTGACTTAAACCAGAACCTAGTAATCAGACTGAGAGGGGTACTAGTAGCACTGTGGTTTGGTGTACCACAGTTGAAAAAGCCAACCATCAAAATTGTTTTTTAACAAAACAGGATAACAAGTCAAGATTTCATTAGGCTGCCACTGCATTGTATGATGAAAGATGTGCTGGGACACTGTGTTGGCTGGTAATTCACAGAATTACATCCTAAATGCACAGAGGTAGTCTAGCTCAGAAAAAGAGGAAAGAAGCTGTAGCCAATTAAGTGATGATTAAGAATGAAAGTAAATAGAAGTAATTAACATTGGTAATTCTTTCATTAGAATGTTTTTCTTCTGCTGACTTTTCAATTTTTTCCTGTTTTTCAATGAAAACCGCCCTAAATTTTCAAAAATCAAAACATGCAGAGTTGTACTTTTTTAGTTAAAAGACACCTGGGAAATTTATGTAGAGAATGTCTAAAACACCAGTACTTTTTCATTTGTGGAAAAAATTGGTTGAAAATGCAAAGTATTTTCCAAACACATTTAAAAAAGGCTGAATCTAGAACTGCTGCAAATTGGCGTATCCCTGCTGAAGTTGATAGAACCACCAGCAAATATTCATAGATTCATAGATTCATAGAAGTTAGGATCAGAATGGACCTCAATAGATCATCGAGTCCAACCCCCTGCTTAAGCAGGAAAGAATGCTGGGTCTAGATGAGCCCAGCTAGATGCTCATCTAACCTCCTCTTGAAGACCCCCAGGGTAGGGGAGAGCACCACCTCCCTTGGGAGCCCGTTCCAGACCCTGGCCACTCGAACGGTGAAGAAGTTCTTCCTAATGTCCAATCTAAATCTGCTCCCTGCTAGCTTGTGGCCATTATTTCTTGTAACCCCCGGGGGCGCCTTGGTGAATAAATACTCACCAATTCCCTTCTGTGCCCCTGTGATGAACTTATAGGTGGCCACAAGGTCGCCTCTCAACCTTCTCTTGCGGAGGCTGAAAAGGTCCAGTTTCTCTAGTCTCTCCTCGTAGGGCTTGGTCTGCAAGCCCTTAACCATACAAGTGGCCCTTCTCTGGACCCTCTCCAGGTTATCCGCATCCCTCTTGAAGTGCGGCGCCCAGAATTTCATGCAGTACTCCAACTGCGGTCTGACCAGCGCCCGATAGAGGGGAAGTATCACCTCCTTAGACCTATTTGTCATGCACCTGCTGATGCACGATAAAGTTCCATTGGCTTTTTTGATGGCTTCGTCACACTGCTGACTCATGTTCATCTTGGAGTCCACTAGGACTCCAAGATCCCTTTCCACTTCTGTGCCACCCAGCAGGTCATTCCCTAGGCTGTAGGTGTGCTGGACATTTTTCCTCCCTAGGTGCAGCACTTTGCATTTCTCCTTGTTGAACTGCATTCTGTTGTTTTCTGCCCACTTGTCCAACCTGTCCAGATCTGCTTGCAGCTGTTCCCTGCCCTCCGGCGTGTCTGCATCTCCCCATAGCTTTGTGTCATCTGCAAACTTGGACAGAGTATATTTGACTCCCTCATCCAAGTCACTGATGAAGACATTAAAGAGTATCGGTCCAAGGACCGAACCCTGCGGGACCCCACTGCCCACACCCTTCCAGGTCGAAACCGACCCATCCACCACGACTCTCTGGGTGTGACCCTCCAGCCAATTCGCCACCCACCGGACTGTGTAGTCATCCAAGTCACAGCCTCTTAACTTGTTCACCAGTTATGGGGTGGGATACTGTATCGAAGGACTTCCTGAAGTCTAAGTAATTCTGACCCAAAATGAAAACTTGGCTGCCTTCAGAGTTCTATATAAGCAGTCTAAAGCACAAAGCTAGACTTGATGGTCTGATAGATTTTTTTCTCTCTATCAGCAATCCATGGGTCTATGGTTTATGTAGGGGAAGCAGGAGAAGGAGGTTGGGAGTGGGTGGGAGGGGGAGATTTGAACAATATTATCCTTGCTTCTGAACCTCCACCTTCTCTATACAAATAAATGAATATTTTTATTTCTTACAAAATCACATCTCCTGAGTTATAGCTGTGACCCATTTAAGAATGGATACCATTGTACCTAAATAGGTTGGTCAGTCCCTAGAGAAATAACTATCCAGTAATCTCAAAGCTTTGACTATGACTGAGATATGAAGGGTGAAAGGAATTCATGGGTACATGGCCTGATCTGAGGCAAAGTTCTTTGAAGGTCTGTAAATGGAAACACGAGGGAAGAGGACTGGCTTGGAACACTTCATTATTATGAATGCCTGAATAATGTTCATATTTTGCCATTGCTCACTTTTATGGGGGGGTTGGCCTGGAATGCAGTATATTATGCAATGGTTTTGTCATGTATCAGTGATGATATTAACAGTCTAATGCTAAACAGGTTCTGAGGAAATGAGGAGGAAAAAAAAATGACTTACTATATTTACCCTGAAACAAGATTCAATCTGCCACTGTATTTAATGCTATATTTTTCATTATCTCACAAGCATATGTTGGAACTGCTACAGATGATGAAGTTAGCTGCTGGGCAGAGCTATCATCAATGCTTTCCATCTTTATTTTAATAAGAGGAATGAGAAAATTGTTTGTGACCTTTGTCAAGGGCTTCCTGGAAGACAAGAAACCTAGCTGCAACAGAATCACTAGCCTGGAGCCCTGCTGAATATTCAAAGCCTTTGCCCTGAATAAAACGTGTTTTAACAAAGCCTCTGCATCTGATAAAGCCACATCTACTACAAAAGAAACAGGATTTAAAGGCAAAAGTTGTTGCATTCCTTTCCCCCCTGACCAACACACACACACACTCTCTCTCTCTCTCTCTCTCTCTCTCTCTCTCTCTCTCTCTCTCTCTCTCCCCCCCCCCCCCCCCCCCCCCCCCCCCCCATATAGCTGGAGAAATATCAGCAATATGCTGTTTTTTAAACCCCAGTGAAAAGATATGTTCGGAGCAGATACTTAAAAATCTCTTCTCCTTGACAGTTGGGCGATGTTAGATGCTATGAAAAAGCTCATTTTGGGAAAAAAAATATTTTTTTTTTAAAGAAGAAAAGTTGGCATGTGTTCTTGGTATGTGTCACACAAAGGGCACACCCCCCATGGTTGGCAGTATTCAGGAACTGGGATGTTCCATTCTTAGTTACAGCTAACAAAGAAACCCTTCTGTACAGTAAGCATATCATATGGTATAAAATAAGGAAGATGGCTGAGGGTGCTTTTTCTGGTATTAATAAGAAGTATGTGTGTGTGCGTATTGAAGGATGGGGGAGGAATGCTTAATCATTTCCTGTAATGGGATTTTTGGATGGGATTTTTCTTTTTTTTGCCTGCATGTCCAACATGCTAGCTAAAGGCATCATGTTTCTAAACAGCCTGCAAAATATAGAATAGGGGTAGTCAGTGTCCTGGTGACTATCAAACCTACATTTATTTTTCAACTTGAGGATGGAATATTTCTCTTTTGGTTTCACAAGCAGCACCTGGTGCAATCACCTTTGTGACCACTCTGTTTCCAATCTGAGGACAGGTTGGAGATTTGAATAATAATTTGGAGGATCCATATATGATCCATGTTTTCTCTTTAAGGGGTGTAGAACAGATGTCAATCTGAAGCCAAGTCACAAGCATTCACTTTTAGTGTTTCTGGGGTTGATGGGCTACTCTGCAGCAGTTCCATTTTCATCAGGAGAGCATCTCTGTAAGTATCGCCTTTAAGATGAAATGGAGTAACAAGAAAAGTGGCGTGAATACAGAGCAGACACACCCAAATCACAGCCTGTCAGTTGATCTGGATTAGTTACATAACAGTTTTCTAAAAGCAATTTTAACATAATAATTTTCACTTCTGTAGTTCATTTCTCATTAGTTTTTGCTAATTTTAGAGCAGGCTGAACATCCTGTTTAGAATCAGATAGCTGACATAGTTTCTCAACCTGTGGTACGCGAGACATAGGGGTATGTGAGAGACAGGCAGTGGGTACATGGGTGCCCCAACACTCTCTCTCATCCTCTTTCTCTCTCTCTCGCCCTCTTTGTCTCTCTCTCTTGCCCCTTCCTCCTCTCAAAACTATGGCAAAAATTTGGTTTAAATTCCCCAGGAATAATTTGGCATACCGTGCTTTGCATGGCACTGGCTTCAGCCGTCCCAGCTTTGGCCATCATCACCTCTAGCTCAGGTACATACTTGAATTGTGCACCCCTAGTGTAAAAGGTGGCAACCCTACCCACACCAGATCAGACATCTGTCATATCATGACCGTATATACACAGCCCTTCTTCCAACACATAGCACACATTAGTCTGTAAATATTAAATCCCCTGGAAAATTGAGTGTTGGGGTATATATTAAAATTTTCAGAAATTAGGGGCACTTGCTACTTAAAAAGTTGAGAAACACTGAGAAAGCATGTTTGAATTTTTATTTGCTGCCATAAATTGGTCCTGAATGTATAAGTGTGTCAATTTGGGGTTCTCAATTACAGAAAAATAATTTCCATTGTGTATGTCATTCCCTATGGTGCCATCTGGTTTAGCTCTGATTTCAATGGGAGTTAATCTTTGATGTTCTGAGCCTAAGTGACTTGCCTGAGGTCTCCAAAGAAGCTTGCGGCAGATTCAGTGTCCTAATCAAGCATCATCCTGATTCAAATCTATAAACCAGGGAACTCCATCTCATACCCTCTAGGTACATCGGCATGTGCAATTAATGCAACTGAATACACTTCGGCTCTATTTGAGCTGGAGTAAACTAGTCCCAACATCACCATCTACATGTGCGTTTAAGCATAATAATTTACTGTGCTGCTGGATACCACTTGTATCTGACAAGACTATCCAACAGTGCAGTACATTAGTCTACGGCATCTTAATTGTTGCCCACATGTAGATGGTGATGCTTCACTGCTCAGAAAAGTAGTCTTCTGCGCAGTAAAGTGTCTCATGTAGACGCACTCACTGGGCACGTCTACATGACACACTTACTGTGCGGTAGCCTAATAACACTGTACAGTAGGTTATTACCATGGTTTTTGACTGGCACACTACTGCACAATGTCATTAGGCTATTGCACAGAAAGCATCACAAAAAAAGTGTGCTAGTGCTACTGTGCAGTAAATGTAGTTACTGTGCATTCAGTTAGTACTTTATTAAGCAAATACTAAACTAACTGTACAGTGACTATGGCACATTAATGAATGTGTAGACATGCCCACTGAGATCAATAGAGAGTTCTCTATGGACTTCAATATCCATTAGATCAGGCTCATGGCTATGTTTCTTTAAGAGCAAAATTTTTTACTGTATTTACTCATATCTATGTTGACCCTGAATATAAGATGACCCCCAATAATTAGATTCTATATATGGAAAATGTATAAATGTGTTATAATTTTCCAGGTATACAATTTAATTAGTGGAGGGTTGTCTTGAATTCATTCCACTCCCACGGCTACAGCAGGGAAAGTAGTGGCTGGTGGGGTGGGGGTGGGGGAGGTTCAGATGGCCTCCTTGCCCTCTGCTCCCCCACTTCTTCCCCCTGTAGCCTTCCTGACCCCCTCCCTACATCACTGGCACCCTCCACACCCCCAAGCTCCCCACAGCTTCTGCCCCTCCCCCCTTTCACCATAGCCTCTGCCTCTTCCCCTCCCCGCCCCCCCTTCCCAGATATCCTCTTACTATCAGATGCTGCTGGGCTCTGTTGCCTCCTGGAGCACATGTGGAAACTCATCCCTTGTTGGGTCATTTAGCAGTGTTGGTGCTGCTGATTGGCCAGGCAAGGGAAGCAGTTTCCATGTTCTCCATGCCCGGAAGAGATCCCCAGCCTGACATGGAGTTGAGCTGCACCTGACAAAGGGGATGGGAAGTGGATGTCTGGGGTAGGGGGAGCAGAAGCTTCAAGAGAGGCAAGAGTGGGGTGGGCAGGAGGCTGCTGTGGGTCTGACTCTGACCCCAGTCTGGGTTTAGGACCAGAGTCCTCTGGTTGCCTGCCCAACTTTCTGCTTTTTATGCAAATCTAGGATGGGGGCTTTCCTCCCCATGCCCACTGGGGGGAAAAAACCTCGTCTTAGATTTGAGTAAATATGGTACATTAATAATCCAAGCAATGAAGCATATAGAATAGCATTGCACCCTCATTGAGTAGAGTTTACATTTTTTAAATGCTCAGCATCATTTTAACACTGCTGCTTTCAAAGACAACTACAATTTTACTATTGATTTCCATGGGAATATTGTTTTCCGTTGTAGTGAGTGCTTTGGAAAATCCCATCCAATGCCAGATCATTTATAATAATTGTGAATGCCCTCAGTGTTCCATACATATTTTAACTAGGTCCTAGAAACATACTGAGATCAGTCTGATACTGTTGATAGTGAGCTGAATCATGTTGATCACTAAGCGGTAAATTTATGCTCATGTGAAGACTGCCATCTTGTCTTATACTATGCATTTTCTCTGAGACATCCAGAGCTATCACTAAAGAGGCAGAGATTCCTGTCAAAAGCTGTAGCATCTTTTGTGGATCAGATGCAGGGGGTCCCATAACACCCTGTTACCAGTTGGTCTTGTGGCCTTTGTAATTGGCTGAGCTTTGGGTTTCCTTGCTGAAGGTGAAATAAAGGAAGCTTTCATAATCTATGTTGCATACTCCTGCTGTTCAAGGATGTTGTTCTGGGTAGTCCCCAGGTCCCTGGCAGTGCCTTCAGGGTTCTGACAGTGCCCTCATCCTGTCCCTGCTCTATCTCATGCATAGCAGTGTTCTGGGAGTGCCTACAGAGCTGTGGTCTACAAAATACAGGAAGTTCTCATCTCATATCTGCCTTTCTACAAAAGACCTTTACAGAGCAACATGACCCCTTGAACTGTGAAATAGAAGCTACTGCAACATTTGCAGAACAGGTGTGATATGTCTCCTGGTGAGAGGACTGCATTACAGTAATCCTTGTGACAAAAGCCTGGATGATTGTGGTTGAGGTCACAGCCAAAAGAAGAGGTTGCACCCTTTTTGCCAAATGCAGATGGACAAAAGCACTCTTGGCTACTCCTGCCATCTGGGCATCTTGAAGAATCCAAGAATCCAATAAGACTCCTAGGATGAATAACAAAGGCAAACAGATACCTTCCACTGAGGAGCCAGGTATGAGGTACCTCTGTTATATGACTTCCCTCAGTCTGGTATCCTGAGATGGAGGAAGATTTTAAAACTCAGAAGCCTACATCTTGTCCAGCCCACTTAACTGCTGAATTAAATAGATTTTGCTAAAATGGAAAAAATGCACACACTTTTGTTGCACCAATTATGAACATCATTTACATTTTTACTATGAGTGGGGCATAACACAAAATGATCATGACACTGTACAATATACCCACATACATACTCCCCCTAACACCCAGTACACCCCTTAATTAACTGGCACAGATTTTTGTCTGTATTTGTAAATATTCAAGCACATTTTGGGTATCATAATAGCATAGAAAAGTGATCTAAGCACCATTTTGAATCTTGGGTGGTTTAGTTACAGTTTATATTTGGTTCCTCAAATCTGCATTTAGAAGTACAACTACACCTTTTGAAATCAGATTCCTTAACACTGGGTGTATTTATACCTGGAATTAGTGCTATATGGGTTTATTGTGCAGTAAACCTGCCCTGGGCGAGCATCTACACATGCAGCCATTTGGGAGCAGATTTGCTCCTTACGGCACTAGCCTGCTCTCGGGCACATTCAGCTCTGTTCTGCTCCCCTGCAGCAGCTAGTGGGAGTTGGAGGCTCTGGCTACAGCTGCCTGGGACCAGGGGTCCTTTTTAAAAGCCAATGCCATGTCGTGCTCCCTAGCCACCTGCGTGTCTGGCCTGGAGCAGCCTGCAGCATGCTGGCACAGCCCTCAGCAACTCTGCCGCCAGAGCCCCACCATGCAATGGCTGCTCCACCCCCAGGCTCCAGGAGTGACACCCTGCAGTCCTGCTTACCACTCTGCTCATTGTGCTTTGCTGCTGCGGTGACTGACACCAGACCCAAGTCAGTCTCAGCCCTGCCTACACCCAGGTGCTGCACAGCCATGTGGCCATGCTTGCTACTGTGTCTGAGGCCCCCTGTCCCCATGCACCACCCAGCCCCTGGGCCACTGCTTGGACCCTGGTAGAGACACTGACAACGCACATGTGGATGCTGCTGCTGGTGCTGTCCATGACCTCCTGGGGCTCTGGCCCCACTACCTGTGGGCCTGAATCAGGACTGGTGGCTGCACATTGACCAGCACACCCAGGATGACAAGGCACCTTTTAGGTGGCGTGTCCTTCATGTGGCACTGGCACGTTGACTAGTCATACCTGTGCTTCTGCATATGGGTTGCCAGACCTTTATAGATGTGGGCATTGGAACACCTGCCCTGGGTGACTTGGCTCTGGACTTCAGCCTTGCCCCACAGTGCTATGAGTTTCACCGTTTCATCCTGGGACCAGTTAGGCCCCTGGGGCACAGTGCGTAGCATCAGGGATCATGCCAGTGTTGCTCCCTCAATGGATCTCAGGGGGTGCATCCACACATGCAAGTATGTGAGCTTGCAGCAGCTCAAATAGAAGCAATGCAAATTTGAGCTTTTTACCTCAGCGCACGTGCTCGGACATGCACTTTGTTGTGGAGCAAATTGTGCCACTTGGGGCAAAATAACCCTGCCTGGCTCCTCCCGGATCTGCAGCCAGAGGGAGCTAGAGCCCAGGGCCAGCACTTGTGCTGTCCCCAGCAGTATAAAAAGCTGCCCTGTCCTGGCCCCAGCAGTACAAAAACCTGCCCTGGCCAGCAGCTCAGGGTTACTTGACCTCAGGAGCTTCTGGGGCCCAGGAAATTTGGTATCTGGGGACACTAGCCTCTTGTGTCAGCGAGACTGCTGAAGGAGCTTCCCAAATTCACTTTTTAAAATACCCCCAAATCCACATTCTTCCACAATTAGAACAAGAGAGAGAGAGAGAGAAAGGGAGATTGATCAGATGGGCAATGTTTTATTGCTATATTTACGATGTTAAAGAAATTTGGAAGCCTACCAGTATCTCTAGCATCATAATAAAATAAATCCTAAAAATCTATATGTTTTAATGTTTGCTTTGGGTTTCCTTATCACATGGTGGGTATGGGGTTTTCAGGAGGGGGTGGGGGGATGTGGAGGGATGTGATTCGCTGTGTGAGTAGGTGTAGGAGGACTGCGGGTGTGGTGGATGCTTAGGAGGAGTGGGTCCCCTGTACGAACACTACATGCCCCTGGCAGCTGGCGGGGCACAGAAGCGCTGGTGGCAGCGGGAGTGTGGTGGCAGTGGTTGTCACAGGCCAGCTGGGCACTGTGAGTGTATCAATTTAGTTGCAGACTGACTGAGCACTGCAACTTTATTAAGTGCTGGGCTTTTTGGTTTGGGATCGAGGAGGTAATGTTGGGGAGGAAAGCAGTGACAAGTTTCACTTATGAAAAAGATGAATTTTACTTATAACAACAAAAGATATAGTTTGCACATATGACAGTTAGTAAAAAGGTTAAGTTAATAAACAAACAACATAACAATACAAGTTAAAATTGGCAGTGATAATAAACAGACAAAGAAATTAACTAAAGAAATCAACCAAGAATTCTCACTTGGTTAGTAACTTATTGATAGTCTCTCAGTCAGCTACACGTCAAGTTGATTCAGCAAAGTCAGGCATCCCCAATCTATGCTTTTGGAGGCCTCTACCAGCGGGGAGATCCCTCTGTCAGGACCTGGTCCTCGCTCACACAGGGAGTAAGAGAGATCTGGGGTAATGGGACAGCAATGACTCTTCTGTTCCTTCCTTCTCGAGGGTTACTTAACGTGCGTGTTCTTTTATATCTTGTTTATGCTAATTTGTTGGTTATATAATAATTTATAATCTTATTTTATAGCTGTTATCCTATGGAGTTAAAAGGTGTTAGAAATCATTACAATAAGTTACTACCCAAGCTTGGGTTTACTCAATAAGCAAGTCATACTACATCATTTTGGGGTCTGAGATTAACATGTCCCCACTCAAGTTCAACCCACTATATTAATTATACCTTTTGATTAGGTCATTAATTTTTTCTTAACTTAAGCAAAAATTATTAAAATTAGCTCAATTTGCAGTTTATTTTTCAGTTTTGCTTTTTAAGGCTTTGCGTCTTATGACAGCTATATATATATTCTCTCCAGACAGACAGGAAACTGTTTCATAAGTCTTATTTCAGATATCTTCAAAAAGCAGATTTCTTTTGTTATAACTTGCTTGTTAACCCTTCTGGTTCTAGCTATCACAAGTGGTAAGCGGGGAGCTCCCACAGACACCACTGGCACTGTCGGCAGTGGAGGGGAGGGGTGGCGAGCACCCACAGGCACCACTGGCAGCAACAGTGGTGGCCAGTGGCAATCACCGACTGCCTGCAGACACCACTGCAGGGGAAGCTGGTGGCAAGTGGCAACTGCCTACAAGTATCGCCGATAGTGTCAGCAGCGCCTTTTTTGAAGAGGTGCACCGCCATGCTCAGGGAGACAATAGGACAATGAACAGGAGGCTTGTTCCTCCCACCCCCGTTGGTTTCCCCTGCTCCCCATTCATTCCCCTGCTCCCTATTTGTTCCCCCCATCCACCATTCATTCCCCCTACCCCCTGTTTGCTCCCCTGCTCCCCATTCATTCACCTGCTCCCCACTCTTTTCCCCTGCCCCCCATTTGTTCCCCCATCTCCTGTTCATTCCCCCCACCCTCTGTTCATTCCCCCAGCTCCCTGCTTGCTCTCCCAGGCCCCCCACGCTCACCAGCAGTAGCAGAGAAGGAGCAGGAGGATGGAGAGAGCAGGGGAAGTCTCCAGCTTAACTCCAGAGGCTTGTTTCCAGCCTCCTGCTGGTCTCTAGCCCCCTGCTCCTTCCCCTGCTCCTCTCCAGCCTTGGGAGGCTGGAGACAGCAGTCAAATGAGCAGGGGGCTGGAGACAACCCCAGAGACATTCCCCTGCTGTCCCCTGCTCTCCCAAGGCTGTAGACAGCTGGGGAATGTCTCCAGGGCTGTCTGCAGCTTCCTGTTCATTCTCTGGTACTGCTGGGGAGTGGGGGGGGGAGGGCTGGGAGGCCAGCAGGGAGCTTGGGGAACAAACAGGGGGCAGGGAGAACTAACTGGGGGTGGGGGGAGTGATCTGAGAGCTAGGGGAATGAACTGGGGGTGGGGAGAACAAATGGGGGCGGGGAGACTGAACGGGGAGTTGGAGAAGGTCCCCTCCCCCCCCTCCCACTCCAGCCCCTCAACCCCCTGCTTACCTGGCAAAAGATGGGTCCAGGTCCCTGGAGCTTGCACTGCTGCCTGCCCAGCAAGGGCAGGCAGCATGCTTCAGGACCAGGGAAAGGGCCAGTCACAGAGACTCTCTGTCAGAGTATCTCTGGAGGACCGAGCCTCTGGTTGCCTCAGGGCATGGTCTGGGACCGTGCCCTGACCCAATTTTTTCCCCCAGGTTTTTGTTTGACCCCTGGGGTCTAATTTTCTCCCTGTGCTGCAAATTTATAGTGCAGGGAACATTTTTTCATTCCCACACGTGTCTCTTGTCCCTTCTCAAAGGGGTTTGAGATGGGGCAAGAGGCACATGCATGCTTGTCTGGATGCACCCAGGGGCTTCAGCCAAGAGTCCAGGTCTGCCAGTCCTGGGCAGGTGCCTGCAGTGGTATGAGGCAGGCAGGAAGGTGGTGGGTCTGGGTTGGGGGCCAGTGCCAGGGTCTGGGCAGGCTGCTGTGGCTGGCCCAGGGCCACTGCTGTAGAGCCCAGTGACCAGAGGCAGGCAGCAGGTGGCACAAGCCCCCAGGGTCACCACAGAGTTTTAAAGGTCAGGCTTGGACAGGCAAAGAGTCACCTCAGCTCTGGGACTGGAGAAATTCCAAGCCCCATGGTCCTGGGGCAAGCTTGAGGGACACCCTGGCTAGCCTTCCTCCTCTGATGTCTTGTGGCCCGGCAACAGCCAGAAGACGTCAGAGGCGGAGGGCCCCTTGGGGCACCAGGAGCCCATCCTGCTAAGGTCCCCACCCCTGGTGTTGTCCCAAAGCTCCAGCACCCAGACCAGCTCCCTGGTGATGGGGCTCACCTGGGAGCATTTGTTCCCAGGTGGCTCTCTACACGTGTGCTACTGTGCAGTTACTATGGCAGTAGTCGTTCATTTGCAGGTAGCAAATTAACCACTCTGTAGCCTTATTTACTGTGCAGTAAGTGCTTGCTTATGTAGATGGTGATGCTTTACCATGCAATCAATTAGTCAACTGAGCGGTAAAGGGTCTTGTGTAGATGTTCCTAGTGTGTAATACCTTCCTTCATAATGAATCCCATTGACTGCAATACAGGAACAGAATTTCTCAGGGTCTCTGCTTCCCATGAGAGGAATAAATAAGTGGCTGGATTTTTGGAAGTGCTTAACAACATGGGTGCTGAGTTTTGTTGTTGTTGGTTTTGTTTTTGTTTTTTGGTAAATGTTGTCCCAGTTGCAGAGGCAGAATGAATGAAAATCTAGCCTTTACTGTCCAAGTCTCTCCATATATTTTCCAAATATCTATTACTTCCTGTATATAAATGCTCATCTGAGCAGACTCAAGTGGAACGTGAGGCACCCAAGTTTAAAAACATGGCTCCAAGCTTAATGCTTTTCTTCACAGCAGAATGCTACAGCAAAATCAGTGTGTGTTGCCATACATATTTAGTAGCAAGCTCATAAGCCCAGCAAATGCCTTTCTGTGCACATTGACAGTGTTTCTGTCTATAGCCACTCATACGGGTGAATAAGTGAAATGACCAGCTGATGAAAGATTATGTGGCAAGGAATAATAATGTACATGCCAAATGGCTTAGCATTTCTTCCTTTCCTGTCAACTGAGTGCTTTCTTGCTGGCAAAGCAGCTATGAAAGAAGCTGTTAGGAAGCTTCTTATTATATCTGAATTCCCCTTGTGAAAAATGAAGTGGCCACAATCCAGAGCAGCAGAGCTGTAAGCCACCTTTCATTAGATTATCTATGGAGGTTTAAAATGAAGCCCAGCAGCTGTAATTGGAGACCCATATTGCTACCATTCATTAATGTTATTTTGATGTTTGGGGCTTGAGAAAGAGCACGTATGAAAAATGGGGGAGACTAAACAAAATATTTCTGGCATTTTGCTAACATTGCTGCTCCTGCATGAAACCATCTGGAGGAAAGCTCTGAGTGCTGAATGAAAGGTGTAAACCTGGATTAGCATTGATATGGTTTTCTATTGCGTTTGGCTGGTTCACATCTCACTGGATGTTATCCAGGTTCCTTTAGAAGAGCCAAGATTGCCATCATACAGTGTAATGCCATATGTTAAGATTCATATGACATATTACCTAAAAGTCATAAATTATTATACTGTGTCTCTTTACTGTGATTAGAAATGATTATGTAAATGCACCTTGCAAAGAAAAATGGCACACGGTGTTAGACAACAATATGCATGGCAGCTCTAATGAGGTACTTTGACTCAGTCAGGATGTTGTCTTGAAAACAATCTGATCCTGATATAATGCGAAATTAATGTCCTTTTTTAAATGCACTGATCTTTGATGAGGTTGCTGGTGCTGCTGCTTCTGGAATCACTTAGGAAAAAATAATTGTGTGGCTTCAAACACTAAAATAGCATAAGGCAGCAAAACATCTCTAAAAAAGAGAGAAATAATATTTGATACATCTGCTGATACCTGTCTGGTCTGCACTATTTAAAGCTGGAGGAGACCACAGTTAGCAGAGGTTTATATTGGAGATATGCAGAGGGATATTTTAAATTACTAAATTGAGAGGAGATTGTTTTAAGAGACAATTCAAAGGTGCCTTAAGTGATTCAGAGAGAAAAACCTCTAGAGGCTGAATCCTGTTCTTTATCAGCTACTTGCATCTGTGGTTTGATTGGGCCAATATAGAACCTGGGAGTAGAGGCTACTCCCCAATGTAAAGTTAATCTCTTTATTAGAACATCTCCCAAGCATGTGAGAGCTTGGACTTGGAACTTTATTTTAGTTTTAATTCTATAAATAATTAATGTGCAATATAATGCATATCCTCCAACATATATCTGTGAGAGGACCATGATATTGTATGGGTTATATTTTTGTTAAAAGGTTTGAGAAAAACTAAGGTCAGTGTCACTGAATGAACATGTATTCTTTTATAACAGATTCTGCACCCCAGACATCTATCAGTGATATTTAGAAATATAGAGACAATCAAGTTTTTCCAAGATTTCTTCAACTACTGCTTCAGAGGTAGAAGACAAAAACCAGGAAACAAGTAAAGAACAGCAATAAATATATTTATTTCCAAGCTAGAAAAAAGTAGGCTAAATATTTGCATGCATAAAAAAAAATCATAATGAGTCAGACCTTTCAAATACTTAACAAAAATATCAAAAGAGACAGTACCTTATTTTGAACACTAAGGAGGTTTGTTTTACATCTTGTTATAAAACCATTTCCTTACATATATTAGATTTTTCAAACTATATGAAAAACCTAGGATGTGATTATTTTTATTGACACTAAGTCTCCATACACTATTTCATGAATGCAGTGGAACCTTGAACTGGGTGTTACTGTAATTTAATACACGTGTCCTCTTTTGAAAAAATTAATATCGAAGTCTGCATGAAATTAAAATAAAGGTAAATAATGAAATTGTTTTTTAAACAAAGCTCCGGTATCAATATATTTCTGAATCTACACTAGTTATGAGCACAACAAAGGTGCTTTTAACAAACACTAACAATTGTAGAAATACTGTTTTTGTCCTAAAGATTGTTTTTAAACTAATCTCTTTGTATTATTTTTAAGATTTTATACATAAGCACATGTGCCTGTATGTTTGTGCACTATATTAGTTCAGTATTAGTATGATCATTCACTTATAATATACATATAGGGCAGCTTATTAGCTTGTGTAAATTAACATGGTGCCATGGACTGTAACTGAGCTATGCTGATTTACATCGCCTGAAGATCTCTGATGGCAGCCTGTGGTAAATATATCATGCTACTGTATTTGCACAAGAATATATTTGCACCCATCCATGCACATGTGTGCCCATATCTACATTTCCTTGTCAGTTACACATCAGTATTGATAGGCATGTTCCCAAGGCTCAGTGTCACAGTGGGATCAGCTCACACATGATTATGTGAGGGATCAGCATGATCGGCTGTCACTGATTTCACTGACATCTGTCCCCACAGTGAGACAAGCTGCAACATGAATTATTGAAGACATACACATGCAGGTCTGTGTCATGATTACGCCAAACAATACTCTGCCACACTCTTGAGAGCTGAACGGAGTCATACAGACAGCTGCTTTAACCCTTTTTGACAAGCTGTTACCATCTTTCAGGCACAGAAAGTTTCTTTCGGTTTGTGAGACTTTGGGTAGCCTTTTTTGCCCTAGATGCTTTTGTGGGGGGGGGGGGGATTAAATACTTTGTTATCTGCTGCTGTTGGATATTTGCTGATCGCGAAAATATTCATGGGCTTCTTAAGACTTGAGGTTGCCCGATATTGTAAAATACCTATTAGGCTTGAGTGCAACCATGGTGAGTGCCACGGTTCTGATCTAGCAAAGCACTTAAGGATATAGTTATCTGTAAGCATGAACAAGAGACTCAAACATGAAAGCCGCCCCATTATTAGCATTAGTGTTATTTATTTGTATTCATTGTGAATAATGTGGCCAAAGAAGCAGCAGACAAAGGATTGGATATCAAGGGTAACTTTCATGTTAGAAACCCGTGACAGGGAGGATGATGGTGTCAGTAGTGGCAGAGACTGGTGGAGTGAATGATGAGTGGTGATGGCATTATGGACTTGGAAGGGACATTGGGGGAGGGTGGAGCCATATCTTCTGGGGGTGGAGGCAGGAGAGTGGGTGGGCAGGGGGTGGAGGAAATAGGAAGAGGCTTTGGGGTGTTGTTTGGGGAATCTATTATTATTTCCTATCTGTGGGCCGTCTTTCTGATCATTGTAAGCTGCTCTGAGTCTTTTGAATAGGGTGGTATATTAAACTAAAAATAAATAAAAGAGCTTTATCCACATGAGTTTGTCAGTGGCTACATTATCCCAAAGTAAGTTTTGCAGATCAAGCTAAAGGACTGCCAGTAAAACCCTCACAGACCCATCCTATGCTTTGCATAAGCCAAGGTTTTCACAGAAACACCATTTTAGATATATATTAGAGAATATTTAAAAAATGTGTACATAGTTCTGTTTCTTGAACTCTACGGCCTTCGGATGGGAGGATGATTATTACTGATACCACTTGGAAACTTGTAACCCATATAAAACACATGATAATATGGTGACTTTGAAATTAAACACTTGGAAACTTTTAGATTAGGATCAGTTGTATTTTGTCCTAACAATAGCTACTAGAACTAGTGGTGGGTTTTTTGCTTTTTTTTGGAAATTCAGTTTTTTTGTTATTTTCCATTAAAATATTTGGATGGGCACTATCATTAGATGCAAATTGTTTTTGTAGATGCCATTACATAGGCTTTGCAACACCTAAAAATAGTTATCTTGCCTCAGGAGGGCAATCCACAATGCAGGGTTGAATGCCTATAATACCTATACAGTTGGTGAAGATAGCCATTCACTTCTAGACACTGATTTAGACTGACTAGGACTGAATACTGAGGTGGCAGTGGGCCATTAGGAATGCTAGGCACAGAGTATTTTTGAAATCCTGTTCCTCTTTGGAGCATGCAAGGCTTATGTGGCTGACTAATGGCTGCACGTTAAGTTCCTCCATTATCTTGGGATCCTGAGTGCCAAGACACATGTTGCTTAAATTAGCCCAAAAGCAGCATTCAGTTTATTGGACAGCGCCTACAGCCACTTTCATTCTCAAATCTGGACGTGGAGGGTGGTGGTGGCACCCACCATTTGCACGTTAATGGTTACAATATTTACTTTGCTGTCCTGTAGAGCCAGGCCAACTCTCAGGATCTCAAAATTTCTCTGTTAGTCGGGAGGGTGTGACAATTGCATGTATAGAAACACACAAATCAATTAGGGGCATACACACACACACTAGGTGCACCCCCCCAACTACCAACTCAGGGACACACACACATCCAAAATTACCAGCTGAGGCACATACACACCTATTACCATTTCAAGGTCACACACACTATACACACGAAAAATTAGACAACAATCAGTTGTCAGTACCCACACACTCAGTACACATACATGGATCACTAATTCGTATATCATGCACACAATGACATATATATTCACCAGTTCACACACATACCATCCACCTACACATACACACAGGTGAGTTCCTAACTTGGATGGTATGGTGTGTATGCGTGTGCTTGGGATACCTGGGGGAAGGTTACGGTGAGAGAGTGAAAGTGTAGGGAGTGAAAGTTGATGGGATCAGGATTAGAACCAGTAAACTAGAGAGAAGCTGGGCTGAGGAACTGAGGCTTGGGGTTACTTAAGGTCAAGTGGCCCCAGGGTTACTCGAAGTCACTGGTGCTGGGTTGGAAGCAAAGGAAAAAGCCCGGTGGCAAGGAGGAGACAGCCAGGAAAGGGAGAGGCAGAAGGCTGGGAGATTGGAGCTGGAAACTGAGGCAGAAGGCTGGGAGATTGGAGCTAGAAACTGAGAGGCTGGAAACTGAGCTGGGAGATTAAGGAGGGTTGGGAGGTCAGTAAGACAAAAACCCAACTAGGGGTTTCAGAATAACAGATTTATTAAACTGACAACACACTACATAGCCCCACAAAGTTATTGGTTTCTACACGTACACACACACACACACACAAACACTCACATACACACCCACACAATGGTAGCAGGAGAGAAAAAGTCTTGGTGGAGGGATTGAAGTCAAGGTGTGTAGGGGCGGAGTCCAGGTCCTTTGCTTGGGGAAGGAAGGTGGGTGTTAGCTACCTATCCTGGGCTATGAGTTGATCCTCAATGACCAGTTGGGGTCTTCTCCAGCAAGGTTTTGTCCAGAGGGGGGTTGCCGGCAGGACCTCTGGGTGGATAGGTGGTGTGGCATGGTGCTAGTCTAGGTGGAGAGGGCATCCCACTGAGTCTATCTTCACTGCCCCCTTTTATAGAGGAAGACCTTTTATGACCCTAGTGGGAGGGGCATGCCCAGGCAAGAGTCAGCCCCTGGTGTACTGAGCACGTACATTACAGGTCAGGACATGCAGTTTCAGGTGTCTGTAATGGTGAGTTGGCTGGTTTCTGCAGCAGTCTTTGTCTTCCAAATCTTGAGCCAGGGAGGGCCAATGCAGGGTGACGGTTGGGTCATTGAGTTGATGGTTCGGTCATTCAGAGGGAGCTATTTTTAGACCTACTGCCATTGTCTTTCAAGCACTCTCATTCATCCCCATTCATTCAGGAACCAATTTACATGGGAGAGGTTACAGACTTAAACGTGAGTCATAATTGCAACATACTTACACAAGAGGGCATGGGAACAAGATGGGAACCTGACACACAAAATGGATACTTGACATCACTCATGCCAACCCACCTTGCAGGCCAAAATCATACCATGTTAATATGAAACAATCATCAATGCACAAATGATAGGAATACAATATACACAATAGAAAACAGTAAAAATCAATACAAACATAAAACACTATTTACAATATAAAAAGGGACTTATTACAGTAATAGCATACAAGAAATTAGCTTAGCTTACCTAGTAATACTTGTAGTCACTTATAAGGGATGGAGAGGGCAGAGAGAAAGTCAGAGATGGTTAGGGGAAGGGGAGAGAATGTATTTTTAAATAATAAAAAAAGAAAAACGGGGAGTTTTGCCACAACTTGGGAAGTGGTAAATATGGGCTTAACCAAATGTGGCTCAAGCCTGCATCTCCCACTCTTCCAGAGAGTGATCTAAGCTTCAGGCTACAGCAAGATTGGGTAGGGGCCTCCTCCACCTGTTCTGTTGATGCTGGTCCACTAAGCAGCCAAGAATGCAAGAGCCATAGGGCAATGGGGAACACACAAGAGGGAGCCTGTGACTGTAGTTCAGTGAGGAGAGCATTCCTCTATGATGGAAGAAAGCTGGGCTTTAGAACCTGTTGCCAGGGTTACTGCTGGATATTTTCTAAACAATAACTCTTTAATGATAAATACATGAACAGTCCTGACAGCAGGGATGAACTTGTAGCTTGGTGGTTAAGGCACTATTGTGGGAACTGAGAGATCTGTATTTGAGGACCTTTAGGAGAAGGAGAACCTAGGAATTCCTGCTTTGTAGTTTAAGTGTCCTAGCAAGGCTCCAACCTGATCAGGTGTGTTCAAGAGTGAACGTACAATGTGATATACTTAAGTGTTCTGTTCAATTACAGCAAATATAACAAAGAAAAAATTCTGTGCACACAATCACTCTTGTGCAGTATAAGGCTGCTTCAATCTCATATCCAGGGGGCAAATGGTACCTAGAGGCTATATGGGGACCCTATATGGATTTTGCTCCACTTAAAGTAATAGACAGCAGAAAACAAATGACAATTAAGTGAAAGAAAACCTTTGCCCATTAATATACTTCACATTGCCCTAGTCAGTCTTCTGTTGTGCCCTGTTTTCTGCTTTTGTAGTGTATGGATGTGAAGAGCGCCTCGTTTGTCTCCTGTTCCTTTTTCTATTTTGTTTCACCTAGCAGGTATCTGAGAACATTGCATTCAATAGGATAAGGTCAGATGATCAGAATATTTAAGGAATGTGGATGATTTGTGTTATACACTTAAAGTTCACATTACAAGACTGGGCTATTGAATCCTGAATGGTAGCAGCCTTTCCTATGCAGTTAGCAGATGTTTATGTAGGATTGTTTGGTATGACTCTTTTTTTTCTTCTCTCACCCAGTTTTTCCCCTATGCAAGAGATCTCAAATAAAATAAAGACCTAACCATGGCTCCTTCACTTCCAAAAACAAAAAAGAAAACAAGGATAAGCTATGTTAAAGAACTTATCAAATATCAGACATTGCTCTCCCCCTTCCCACAGAAGTAATCATAATCCCACCCTTGGACAGAGTGTCCTGTATTAGAAGCTATGAATATTTAGAGCTTTATGGGAATGGATTATTTATTCTAAATATACTCAAGTGTAATTGTATAGCTCATATCCAGCAGGTCAAGATTAAGGATTTCATTACAGTTTTCAGAGACTGGAAGCTTTTATACAATTACCATAAGTCCAACTAAGAGGTAAAATCATTTCCTCAATATGGATCAGTACACTGATCTGACATTACTTTCTCTAGACTTTAGTTTCATTATGGAAATAAAAATCCTTCTTCATTTCATCCAGAGGTTTGATATGTTCTTTGACATATGGCAGATCAGGTGTAATATACAGCAGAACCCTTCCCCCATCCCCTCTCTGTTCCCTTCCCACCTCTGTCCTCCAGATCATTTTTTAAAGATACAATAGTTTATTTGGTTAGGGTTGGCTTTTGTCACTCTTCTTTGGCTGCGGTAAGGTTTGAATAACCCTGCCCATGTTGAATAGATTCTTACTCTTGGGGGGAAATTTTTACACTTCAGGTATTATTTTCATTCTGAATTAGAATGGTAAAAAATCTGCAGGATGAAATTTTAGGAAAAAAATCAGAACATTTTAGAACAAAATTATTTGGGGTCAGTTAGCACATTTTCTTGTGATTTTTTTCATTGTAAGATATGCTTTTATTTAATAATATAACATACATTTGAAAATGCAAAGTAGAGATGTTCTTTTTAAATTGGAACATTCTGCTATTCCCAGTATATTCCCCCATCCCAATTTATTTTCCAAATTAAGGTTTTTTTTTTTAAATTACACACATCCCCAGAGGAAATTCCAGTTTTGATAACTGGCATTTTTGCATGGAAAAATGTCTCACTGGAAATGAATGACCAGTTCCACCCTGACTTGATGGCCATTCTATTGAATCAATGGGACAGCTAATAGAGTAACAAACTTACTACATGAGAACCAGGCCATCAGAATCTAGCCCATGAACATTTAGTTACAGCAGAGAAATCCAATGGGCTTATTCTGGAATATGTTTTTGTCCTTCAATAGTCCTAGAAAAGATCAGAGCTATAAATATTTTTTCTTTGCTATTCTAAGAAACCAAGCCTTAGAACTTTTATTGGAGTGTAAAGCCCCCTCTGCATGTTACAGGTTTAATGTAACTAACTGGTTAATCACACAATTACCTTGAAACCAGCTACACATACAGAGTAGCTATCCCATGATAAAAAGCTCCAACCAACTATAAAGGTAGACTTTGAAAATGTGTACTAGCTTTATAGCTGGTTGGTATCGAGCTTTAATTTACACATGTATCTGGGTCTCCCCTGTGGTTGGGAGCCCCATCAGCTGATGGCTCCCAGCTGCAGAGATGCATCGTGCCTGTATGAAACCCCCTAGCTCTGGGGGTTGCAACTGCTGTGATCACCAAGGCTTGGTGGTACGTGAAACCCCTGGGTCCACATGGAGCTCCTGGTCCTGGCTGCAACTCACCTGCAGCCAGGACCAAAAATCCTCAAAGCTGAGGTGCAGCCGGTACCCAGATCCATGTTAGCTGGAAGGACTCTTGGTCCCTGCTACATGTGGCCCTCCTGGCCAGAAGCTTCCTCAGCAAAGGAGACTCCCAGCTGTAGATGTCTGCTTTTTGCTGATGTTTTGTGCCCAGGATCGGGCTCCCCCTACACCGGCAATAAGGCATGATTGAATCTAATGCACAACCCTACAATTGCGTGTCCTGCCATGCACTTGTAGCATGGTAGGAGGCACGATTGTGAGGATCATGCATTAGATCCCATTGTGTCTACCTGCACATATAGAGGGGGGCCTAAGAATTACAACCAAGGTTAGCCATTTGCTATTGATAAATAACTACCAACTATTCCCGTTTGATCCATCACTTTGTTATGAGCAAATACATTTTCTTCTGGCTGTCATTAGAAAATTGCCAGCCCTTTACTTTGATTGCTGATTAGTTACAGCTGTCAGTAAGAACAGCTCATATGACCTTACTGTTCACCAACATGAATAATTTGGTCTTGGGTTTGCATTTAAACCACTGTAGATAGGATGTCATTCCAGTGCTCCTGCACTAACATAACTTACTTGGACAATGTTTTTTTTTCAAGCTTTGAGTTACACACCTGCTCAGTGGTTAGGTGGCTGAACGTAGGCAAATGTGACAGTGATGCACATGGAAGTCTCCCACATGCAATGTGAACAATGTTCATCAGTGACAGTTAATCTTTGGTAATATTAATTGAGAACACACACAGAATGTTGTTGGCCAAGCCTTTAAATTCATCCTTCCCTCTCTGTAAAACAATAGAATTGAAGCTTTATCATAATCTGAATGCTATGACAGATGAATGGGATTGCACCTCTAAATGGATGTCTCCTTTCAAGGATCTCTCCCTTATATGTCACTGAGGTGTTTGCTAGGAAGAAGGTTCTGTGTCTACAACATGCTGCAGAGTGGCAGAATAGCATTGTTTGAGGAAAATTTAAAGGCTTATCAATTTGTTTTTGACTTGAGGCAGGGGAAAGGGGATGCTGCTCCAACAAGATCCCGTGCATATAACTGCAGCCAGGCTCATGTTAATTACGTTGTCATTGCAATGAGTGCTGTTGCTGGTTATTTTAAATGGATTATTTTTTGTTTCTTCAAGTAATCTAATGAAAATACAGAGGGGGAGTTTATTTGACAGGCATGCATCTGTTAGTTTCCTGAAGGAAGGAAAGGGACTACACTTTCATCTAGTTTATTCATAATATTATCAGAGCTGGAATGGAAATCATTAGCTTCTCTGAGTCTTGTGATCCTCACACCCTCCAAATTTCTGAACCTGCAGCTCTAATCACAATTCTGACAAATGTAGTCATGGAGATGGAAAAATCGAAATGGAAAAAAACACAGCTATCAGCTAGTGTCTTGCTGAATGCTGCAATAAATCTATAAAAGCAGAGTGAGTCAAATGAAAATACCATCTCTTTAACAAAGAAGTTGGTAGTTTCCAATTACGCAGGCTTGCTGAAAGTCCTAACTTGTCCATACAATAGTCTCATGTATTCTGGCATTACTTCCTTTGGGAAGTAATGCCTGGTCTTTTCCTGAGGGACTCTCATAATTCAGTTGAAGTGATTTCAACTTTATTTAGTACAGTAATTAGGTAGAAGGGGCTTTGCCAGAGTTTACTCAGATCTGTTAGTTTCTTCAGCAGTTGCAGAAAAGAGTGCTCTGGGTCCTCTCAACACTGAAATATGCATGGTATATACAGTGGGGAGAAACCACTAATGTACAGGACTCCTCAACCAAAACCTTTGATCCTGGGGTTATGCTTCTTGTTTCAAGCTATGAGCCATTTTCACGTGTCTCTGATTCCACCATATAACCAGTTAGGAGTGGGTACAGTTACAGTAACTCCCAAAGTGTCACTGGAAGAGTCTAGGTAGAACCCACAGATAAATGAAACTTCTCTGCAGTTGTATTTCTATTTTGTTCATCACTAAATGGAGGCAGAGAACTTCTTTCCCTCCAGAACACCTGTCCCTGTGGAGTTCTGGATAGACAAAGACGAAACAGCTTTCTGACCATTTCCCCCCCTCTTGAGAAATGGGAGCAAAGAGTTCCTTATATATGAGAGCTTGAGGCCACAGATAACAGAAGAACTGAAGCCTCTGCTACCACTTCGCATTAAAGGAATAGGAACTAATCTTTAGGCCCAGAAATGGTATGATTTGGTCTTGATTGGAGAAGTAAAAGACCAGCCAATTCTGAGATAGGTTGTGACAAGCATCAACAATCTGACAATAAGGGGGTGCAGAGACCTCAGATTTGATTAGATGTAAAGGTTTAGCAGCTCACTAGTGCCTCCAGGGGTTTTCAGATGCTGCCCCCTACATTTTGAGAAGATATCTGCTGGCAAACTAGGAGTCAGAATCTTTCTTTAACATGCTGTAGTCTTTTAAGGACCACCACAGAACTATCTATCCTTCCCCAGCAGAGTTGACATTTGGAACGCATATAACACACACATAATTTGTCACACAGATCTGTCATGTGATAGATAAGCTTTTGGAGGCTGGTAGAAATTCTTAGGGCTCAAAGCCTACTGGAAGACGCACATTATAGTTCTGTAGAAAATGCTGCAGCACCTCTGTGGAACTCTTAAACCCCAGACACTCCAGCTACCCCTAGAATCCCACAGAAATTCCTGCAGATTTCTAGGCATGACTATCTGGGTTAAAGAACTTGAGGAATTCACAGGTTTAGTAAGCAAGGGTCCCTCAAATGATATGTTATTTAATACCAACATCAAATGAGAACAAATCTGTTTTAACATATTTGTTGGTGAATAAGTACGTCTGTGAAGGCTCTCCTACCTCCCACTTTAATTTTTTAAACTTGACAGAATTATAAACAAATAAAGGAAGATCTTTGTCAGAAAACATAGGATTACAAAGATACAGAAATGCACTAAAATATTGGTAGCAAGTCCTGTTACTATCCACTGACTATAGGCTAAAACCAGGATTAAGCAAAAACAGACAAAAGCACTTTCTCTCAGTGGGACTGCCTGCGTGTTTTGCTTAAGTTCCTACGTGGGTCTCCAGGTGATTTTTTTTGAGCTGTGATGTCTGTAGCAATAGGCATGACCTGACTGACACCAGGCTTAAAATGACAGGAAGGTGTCATATGATATCTGTATGTCAACAAGTGAGGCCTGGAGTTTAGTTACACTTAGAATAGCAGTGGATGTGGGAATTCATTCTGCGAGGTGAACAAACAGGATTGTGTATTTCCCATCAAAAAAGCAGCATCTGTTGTTTATAGCACTTCTCTAAATCATGGATGTCTTAAATCAGACCAACAGTGCAGTAAGGTTATTTGATATATTAATACTGCATATTTCCATATTTCCCATTTTTTTTAATAGTACTTTTTCTTAAAACATATAGGCTTCTCAATATCTGGATGTGCTTTCCATTCCAGTGTCCATTTAAGGGTTTTTATTCCCTTGTCCGTAATAAACCAATATTACTTTAAAACCATAACTCCACTGTAACAAAGTTTTTGTCTGTGAATATACATATACAGTACCTGTGGGTCAAATTCAGTGTTCTTGGCTGCTCCAGTAATCTCGTCCTTAAACATGTTATTAGCCTTTGGCTCTGGAAAGCCATATGGCCAACAAATCTGGCCAGAAGCAAACTGATTCCAATTCACAGAAAGCTGGTAAACCTGGGTTTGTTGCTGTGAGTGGCCAAATGTTGTCTTTAGTCAGCCAAGAAAATACTAGCAGTCAAACTATTATGATAAAATAGAACTAATCACTGTATTTTCACCTGATAAACCTGGATGATCAACACAAGAGGGGTAGAATGCCATCATCACCCCTCTTTAAAATTTTATAGATTTAGACCTATGAAGATGGGGCCAGACTAACCTCACATGAGTTTTACATGATAGGACAACTTTGACTTCAGTAGAGTTTCTCCTGATGTAAATTAAGGTGAAATAAAAGAATCAGTACAAAACATACTTTATCTTCTACCGTTTGTAGCAGGCTTTCGAGAGTAAGGTTGGCACTTCATCAATGCTAAATGGAGACCAGATTTGAGTGGCTAATCACCATTAATATTGATTGGGGTGCTGACCAATGGAGATTGAATGCATAGAAATACTTTGAACTGGGGAAACACTTTTTAAACCTGCTTTTTGTAGGTTTATGTGAGAATGGGCTATTTTTGTTATTATCTTTAGCTTCTAAGAGTTACAGACTTAAGAAGCTTTCAAAATATTAACCAGTCGCTGAAGGTTCTTTGAAGAAAAAGATGACTGCTCATGTAAACAATTAATGGTTGTTAAGCATGGCAGTGTATATTATGACAAACAACACATGCTACATTATGCCAGCTGGTGTAATGATGTGATAATGTCTGACTCATTAACTCTGGCACACAGTTTACAATGCCCTTCTATGACAGGATTAATTGATTCACACATACATTAAAACAAAAATAACTAAACTGAAATTCAGCTGGAAGCCTGGCTTCTCATTTGTCATAAACCCTGTTGGTGGTTAAAGGCGATGAAGCCCAATATAGAACGAGCTGAGGTTTATTCACTGACCTTTGTTTTGCCTAATCTGGATCAATCCTTTGCAAGTAGAAAGAGAAATTATATTTAAATATTGGCAAGGGTTTCAGCTGTAGGTTCCCTCTTTTGGCTTTAAGTAATTGTACCATTATGTTGACTTCAAAAGGAATTTTTTACCTGAGTCAGGATTTCAAGATGAAGTCTGCTGTTTGTTAACAAAGTAATAGCTGATTATCTAAACTTGCTTAAGAGGGAGAGGATTGGTTAAAAATAACATTGTTGATGTTCAACCCGTGTTTCCAAAAATCAGTTAGAATATAAAACATATACTATGAAATTTAAGTTTAATTAGGACTTGTAGAATAGTAGAAGTAGTAAATACAAAACAATTTCATTGACCACTGATTTTAAAGCATCAAGTGAATTATTCAATCATTTCTAACCAAGGAATCATTCATCTACTGTGTTTTTCTGTCTTTGATAGTGACCAGTACCGAATGGTTAATAGGAAGGAACAAAGTCTACATAAGACACCTGCTATATTTCTGTGCATCCCTGCTGTATGACTGAGACTACCTACTGCATTTTTGCAAAACTTATGTGAGGGAGGGAATTCCTTTCACAGCTAACCTCCTGCTTGGTGTATTACCTAGAAAAGGTAACTCATTTAATTCATATTCACTAAGGCAGATTCTTGGGGCTGTGTAATTCTCACTGTGTGCACATCTACACATTCATTAATGCGCTGTAATTACAGTGCATTAAGTTTAGTACTTGTAATGACAGGTATTAACTTAATGCACCAAAATTGGCACTACTGCACATTAGCGCAATTAAACAGGTTTTTGGTGACATTAATGCGCAGTAGATTTATTCTACCGCACATTAATGCATTAGCAAGGGTTTTGTCCACCTCACAAATGCACAGAATTAATATTCTGAACATTAAGTGTCTTATGTAGATGTACCCACTGTCTTCAACACGGGTAGGAGCAGGATGGCATAGCTGGGACTAGAATCTGATACAGCACAGTGAGTCTAGAGTTTAAAGCAGGGCATTCAAGATTTATTCCTTGCTTTATCTTAATAAACATGCAGTCAAATTGATTAAATAAATCACAGGGGTATTATGAGGTTGGTTGTTGTTATAGGTAATATGGTACTACATAGTACAATATTTAAAAGAATTTTGTTTGTATTATGAAAAAATAATTCTGAAACATCCATGTTTATTGCTTTTCAAGCAGTTGTGTCCAGGAATACCCACACTGGGAGGAGCAGCATGTAAGCCTAGTGAGGTAAAGAAGGATTGAAACATATATAGAAAATTCCCTTCTTTCTTTCTTCGTTTACAGTGTGGGTTCAATTTTGCCTGCAGTTGCACCGAAGACAAGCATAGCTTGGTCCTTGAAAATCATCAAATTAATAAACCTAAATTAATAACCTTCAAAGAGTGGCAGGCAGAAAAAGAAAAGAAAAGATACTGTAATATGGAACAGTTGCTAATTTGTACTGAGTACTATTTACTCACGTAGACTACTCAGTAATAGTATGAGGCATGAGGAAAGGCTGAAGAATTCACTGTGCTAGGGGTAATTGGTAAATGATGGAAGAGGTCACAGAAAACAAAGTTCTTGGGAGGAGAGAAGTTACCTGTAATGTCCTATGGTAGCTAAATGGAGCTGCAGTTATAAGCAAAGTTCAGTTCTAAAATTATTTCCCATTTCCTCTGGGAAAGGTTGTAGGCAGTAGCATTAGTTTTTGGCTTTCAGTTTCATTTGTAATGACTTAATTTTAAAGTATAGCTTACTTCACAAACAAAATCAATTTTAAAGTAGTTTCTGTATGCAAGCCAGGGGGATCTCTTAGCGTGTGTTATATGTTTATAGAGATGTGCAATGGATATATACTATGGAATGAGGGCAAAGTTCCTTGCATTCATATTCATTCATCCTTGCATTCATATTCATGTTACAACAAACATTTCAGTTTTATTACCAATACGGCTATACCTGTTACAGTAGCAACGTGCTGATGCCCTGGTAGTATGTTCCTTGTAAATGGCTATTGCTATTATAGGGAGAATCATCTGAATACACAGCAAGGATAACGCATCTAGAGGAAATCTTGTTAGTGAGTATGTCTACACATGCATTTACTCTGGCCGCTGCTGGGAGACCCTTGTATCCCAGCCTGAGCGCCATGATCATGGGGCTTAGGCTGGAAGATAAGGAAGGGTCTCACAGCCCCCTGCTCCCCAAATGCAATTTCAGAGTGGGGTGTTTGGAGCTCCTTCTGCTGGGGCAGGGGGACATAATCCCTGCCTGGGCTCCTGTGGGAAAGCCCAGCTCGGCAACAGGCAGCTCCCATTTGCTCCTAGTCAGGTGTCTCCACAAGTGCTACAGCACTGTTACTAATCCCAAGTAAATTTGCAACTTGTACTTGAAGTAAGCATGTGCTTGTGTAGATGCACATGCTTACTTTGCACTAAACTATGCTAATGCAAAGTTAAGTGGCTCATGTAGACGCATCCAGTAAGTTGCTTTAGGTGGTGGTGTTTTTTTAAACAGGTATTGCCACAAACAGGTATTGACTGTACTCCTTTCTCTCTCTCTCTCTCTCTCATATATTGTCCTTGATATAAGCTGTGCAAAGTCTTGGATCATGATTTGGATTTGGAGATGATTCAGATGATTTGGAGACCAAATCTATGAATCCGAATTGAATTGCTGGAAGCTTTAAGCTTTCCGAATCGATTCGGAGAAGATTCGGTGATTTGGAGATTTGGCCATAGAGTATAATGGGGAATCAATGAAATATCTATAGTTTTGTTGTCTTTTGGATGATCTGGATGAAGCTTGCAAGAATAGTAGCCTCTGCTGAGAGCATGATGCATACCAAGTTTCAAGGAGATAGGTGCAGGGGTTTGGGGGAAACTGTACCTCAAACTGCAGACAAGCAAAACTCGTGACATGGGTGACACTGTGTGTGTTAAGGCACAGCAGGGTGAAAGCTGCAGACCTGCTCGGCCCTGCTGAGGCCACAGTCTGCCAGCTTTCAAGGAGATAGGTGCAGGGGCTCCTGGGTTCTGGGGCCCTGCACCTCTGGCTGCTGACAGGCAAAACTTGTGTCATGGGTGCTTGTGCAACTGTGTCTGTCTTGGGGCACAGGGGAGGAGGGCGGGGAAACTACTGCAGGCCTGGCTGCTAAGCCCTGCTCCGGCCACAAAGCCTGCCAGCTGTTAAGGAGATAGGTGCAGGGGGGTTCTGGGGCCCTGCACCCCTAGCTGCTGACAGGCAAAACTTGTGACATGGGTGCTTGTGCAACTGATTGTCTCTGTCTCGGAGCAGAAGCAGTTCCTGGCTCTGTATTGATTCTTTCCTCTCCTTAGTCTGTGGTTTCATGGGTGTTAATCCTTGCTCATTAACTCATTATCCTCCCTAGCTACTGTGTTACCAATGAATCATGATTCACTCAGGGACCAGCTCAATACATAGTAGCAAGCTACTAGATAATGAGTTAATGAGCAAGGATTAACACCTACAATTCCAGTCAAATTAACTTTAGACCAGTCTAGGTCTTTTTGTCACTTTGGCTTAGATTTTCAAAAAAACCTAAGGAAGTTAGGTGCCCATGCCTGATTACTCTAGGTTCTTCTGCAAATGCCAAGGGTGGATATTATAGATAAAGTTAAATTTACGTAATTTAAGAAACTTCTATGTAAGCATTTGTGGTTTGGATATGTTTGTGTAGTTATGAGTAGGGCTGGCCAAAAGTGTTTTTTTTGATCTAAAAATGTTACTTTGACTAATGAAAAGTCTTTTGTGAAAGGTACTGACTTTCCATAGAGAATGATCTGTTATATATATTTTGCAAAAGAAACAAATGACCCTGAACAGAAGAGTTTTTGGATGTTAGTTAAAACCCAAAATATTTTGGCACCAAATTGAATACTCTGATTCAGATATGTTGGCACAATACCTTAAGGGATTTTTAATTCATATGCTCATTATTCTTCATGAGTGGGGCTCCCCTCAGCATGAATGATGTGTGCCTGTGGTGGCAGGAGCATGATGGCGGTAAGCTGGGAGCTCCCACAGACACTGCCGGCACTATCAGCAGCAGGGGGGTGGGGGTGGCGAGCACTAACCACGGGTTGGCAACTACCCACAGATGCTGCTGATACCCCCTTTTCTTAGGGGGTGTGCTGCTACACTCAGAGGGTGCATGTGCACCCATGTGCACCCCCTATGCATCACCAGTGCCCCTTAGTAAGGAAAAACATAGCATAACTAGCATAGTGTGAGTGAGGCACTAGCCCCAGGTGCTGTTTTAGAAGGGACACCGGAATGGTAGCTCCTAGAAAGCCTGCACCATGGCAGAAGCAGCTGAGGTCTTTGTGATCCCACACCCAACTAATGGCACCCTGCTCCTGCTCTCCAGCACTCAACACCCACTCTCACTCTCTGGCACTTGGCCCTTCCACTCTCAGCCTTGGCACTAAACAGCATCTCTGCCCAGGTCAGTGAACTTGCTAGTTATGCCTCTGGAGGAGAAAGCCTTCTATGACAGATCACTTTACCTCAATAAAGGCAGAGACCACAGTGAAACATGAGACATGTAGTCCAGTCAAGGTGCTTGGCCTATAGAATTTATGAGAAACATGAGATGAACAAATTACAGATCAGGTGAGGTGCCAAGGTGTCATTTATAAGTTGAAATGTTTACATTTTTCTTTGACACACTTCTTCCTCTTTTTTTTTTTTTCTGAAAGGACAAATTTCTTCACCCTCCCCCTTCTTCCCTTCCCATCCCATTTTCCTGGCCAGTTCAACACAGTTATGTTTCTTAAGTGCCCTGTCTTTATGATAGTTCACATATTAATTTGTGAACTATCCAAATCCTCACATTGGACTGAGGTTCTTAAAGGCCTGTAAACCCCCCCCCCCCCCCCCCCCCCGGAGTTCATTATACAAATCCGAACAGGGGGCTGTAGTGTTAAGTATATTTTGTCCAGTCATCTACTTTGCTGCTGGATTAGGACTCACATTGTATCCATCTAGATTCTAGGGTCAGAAGGGACCTCAGTGGGCCTTCTAGTCTGACCCCCTGCCCCTGGCAGGCAGGAAAAGGGTCACCAAACCTGGGATCATGTGATCCCATCCAGGCTCCTGTCCAGTCTCTCTAGTCTGTCTTGCTGAATACTCAGGTTGTAAGCTATCTGGCATGGGTACCAGTTTCTTTTGTTACGTGTTTGTACCATACCTGGAACAATTGCAACAATAAATCTAATAGTAGTCTTGTTTGTCCTTATGGATATAAATTAATTGTTCTTGAAGTAGGGCGTGCCTGCCATATGGGCTGCAGCATAGTATAGAGATACTCAAACTAGCTGTAAATGTTGGAGCTTGCATGCTGAAAGAAGTTAAGCTGGGGCAGGTCTGTTGAAAAGCTCCTGTGGCAGTTCATCTGGTTCTGGTACTGGTGTTACTTCCATGTGCAACTTGCTCAGGTCACTGTGTAGACATGCAAATTGTAATATAAGTTACCTGCTAAATCTGGGGTTGTCAACCGGGGGGTTGTCTCATTGACTGGCTGGGGGACTCCCTGCTTCTCAACCAGCTGCTTGGGGTGCACCAACCAAAAAAACCCCCTGTGCTAAATGCATGATCCTTTCACATGAGTTAAACTTTTGCCATGCTACATTTTTATTCACATACTCTTCCTGTGAAAATCTTTCATGTGTAAGTACACTGTAGGTTTAGGTGTAATATCTAAATGCAGTGAGAACCCTGGATGCTTCCAAGGTGGGCTAATGCTAATCATCCTGGAATTCCTTCAGGCAGCAGGAACATTGAGCTACTGTTGAGTTATCAGTTCATTCCTACTTATTTGAGCTGAAAGCTAAGGCAGTTTGCTAACTCAGCATCGCAACACTCGTCATAGTTATTGTACATGACATAAGTCAGCCAGTATGAATCAAAGACCTATATCTCTCAGGTGCGCAACATGAAGATGTTATAGCCTTACACATCTTCTTTTACTTAGCAGTTATTACCTTATTGTAAAGCACTTTTTTTTTTGGAGCAAACAAAGGGCATTTTTACATGTGCTCTGGGAGGTATGGGGGGGCACTTTAATTAGTGAGAGCTTTTAATTAAAAGTGCCCGTGTGTCATGTGTATCAGCATTACCCACGCTGAAAAATGGTGGTGGGGCACTTTTAACTTAAGCTCGTTGAATGAGCTTTACTTCAAAGAACCCTGCCACCATTTTTCAGTGTGGGGACACTAATACATGTGACACCAGAGTCTGTTGGAGCGCATTTATTTCTGTGCTTCAGCAGACTTAATTAATCAAGTCTGCTCCAACACTCTGGATTTCCAGTGCATCGGAGCCAGCTCCCTGCATGTGTATAGGAGCCCAAAAATGTTAATAAATATTTCTCACCTACAGGCTGAATTGACATCAGGTCTCCATTGTGGTAAGAACAGTAAGAAACTGTCCCTGGGTATGTCTACACGTGCACTTTACTGTGGAGTAGTCTAATTTGCTCTGCAGTAAAGCATTGCTGTTTACATGCATGCTGCAATTAAGGTGCAATAGATTAATTTATTCTGGCATAGGATAGTTCCATCAGACATGAACACTATCCTACACTAGAGTAAATAACTGCAGTTAAACAAACATGTAGACAGTGATGTGAGCACGAATTGTGCCTGATCAGCTGAGCCAGCACAGGGCCAGGCTTGTGTCTGCTACTGAGCCTAAAATGCTCCCCCAGGCACAATTTGTTCCTGTCACCAGGTGCACGTTGGGCACATCTATACAAGACCCTAACTGTTCAGTAGCCTAATAATACTGTGTAGTAGTGTGTCATAGCACAAACAGTGCTAATACACTACTGTGAAGTATTATTAGGCTACTGCGCAGTAGCATCATTAAAAAGGCATGTGCTGGCACTACTGTACAGTACCACTGATTACTGCGCATTAATTTAGTAACTATGGTGCATTAATGAACATGCAGACGTGCCGGTTCAGATCCTGTGTCCAGATTAGTTTGCCATTATTAGCAATTTGCACCAGAGTAAACTCAGTCACATTAATTACACATGTAGATGTACCCCCTATGTCAAACAGTTTAGAGTCTAATAGAAGAAAACAAAAGATAACAAACCCTATTTTATACAGGGAGACTAAGGGACAGAGAAATCCATTCAATTACCCAGGAATGTATTGCAAATATTTTTAACATTCAAAATAGTTGCAGTCTTTGCATTAGACATCCATTTTGAAATTGGAGCTTTGTTGGTTAGGTTTGATTGGATGTGTACACTGACTGGCATGTTTCTGTTCACTTGTTGGATATGCATAAATCTTTGAATCAAGTTTACTGTGCAAATACTTTTGATTATGACTTCAAAATTTGCATTCTAGAATTATTGTCCAATAATTACTTAAGGTACGTTGTTTCTATGAGTACTTCTGCTAGAAAACTCATTCACTAGAAGGCTGACAGAACACTAATGCAAAAGGAAAAGTGATTTTGTTTAAATATTTACATGACTCTCCAATTAATTTTTGGTCATTTAAATTTAACCATTTGACCAATGCCAATACTTACCAGGCTCCTGGAGATGGCATGTGAAAAGAAAGAAGGCAAAATTAGATAAATAGTGAGATAACATATGGGGAAACTGTTATATCCCTAGAGTTTCCTTTGAGTTTTTGGACCCTTTCACATTTAGGAAATCCTTGGCTAAAGTAAATCAATGCTGCAGTGTTGACTTCTATGCAGGTGTGATGGTTTGTTCCAGCTGAGGTCCTGGCTCTTAATATCATATTTATTTAGAGCATCATAAGGCACCTGGTGACTTCTGCATTCAGACACAATTAAACATGGGTCATACTTGTTTAAGTATCACATACCAGTATCAGGGATGTCTAACTTGCTACAGTATGTGGACAGAATTATCTTGACAAGCAAGGTCATTAAATGCCTTTCTTGAAGGCAGGTGGTTCTAGTTCATTGAGACTCCTCTGGTTTTTCTGTCACTGAAGAGGCATGCATATATCAACAGTCCTCGCCACACTCACTGCTAAGGAGCTGGTACCAAATGTTCCTGTCTTTCGAGGTGGTGGCCCATGAGCAGGTTATACCCTACCATAGGTCCGGAGGACATCTGGAAAGCTGTATCCTGTCACAGCAGGTTGTAAACTGCTGTATTTTGGATCACATGCATACAACTCAATGCTCAACCATACAGAAATACCTCTTAATCAGCACTTCTAATTATGCCTGTGTTTGCAGCTGAAAATATGAACTTGACCTCTTCAGAGTACAGAATCATTGCTGTAGTCTATGAAATAACCCTGAAGGAGTCAATTTAAAATTATTATATACACATAGATACATACCCAGTAATACACACATATATACATACACATGCTGTGTACAGTGGTAGAATTAATACATTGTAGAATTACATTCTGCATAATACTGTATACAGATATATATATGAATAGGTATACACATGCCAGGCACATGGCATGTGTATCTAATATAGCTTTACTCTATGCATATGGAGGTGTGTGTGTGGGGTGAGGGGAGGGGGAAGGTGTTCGTGTGTGCACATGTATTGCTTAAGACTGAACTTTGATGAAAAATATTCCTGGAAATTTAGTTATTGAATAAGATTCATCTCCGCTAAAAGAATTATCTTATGACATTGGAAAGATAAACAATCACCTATAGAGGAAGAATGGATCACATCATTAACTCAGATGGCATCTTATGAAAAGGTGATTTATGGGCTACAGGAAAGCGTGGACAGATGTCATGAAATCTGGAGTTCTATTTTTGGAGTATTAGCAACATTACTGTTATACTGGTTCAACATATAGTAAAGATAACATTTATCTTATTATTAGTAATTCAGAGTTTAATAGTCCTTTTTCATCTAATATTAATAGTAATTTAATATTGATTTATATCATTCTTTTTTAATGACACAAGGAAATGTATATTTACTTTTGGAGAAGATGCTTTATTTATGTCAGCAGTGGCCTGATTTTGCACCCACTGAAGTTGGTAGTAAGAATCCAGTTAACTCTAGTGGCCTCAGAATTGCTTTGCGGCATGATCAGTAAACTCAGGTTGTGGAACACAGCCAGAGGCAAATTTATAATGAAGGGACTTTGCAAGAGTTCCCATCTATGAATTTTCAGAAGTTTCCATCTTCATTCCTGAATGCATTCCTCTTTAACCTTCTTGTTCTACACGTAGGTATCACTTGCTCAATGGAAACTGGTTGCTGGGGGGAGGGTAGATGGAGAAGGAGGAAGGGTATTTGGGTCTACTGGAGAGCATCCAGATGAGCACGTGCATGCAGCATGCGGCACCACAGACCGCTCTGTGGCTCTGCAAACTGTGCATGCTGCACATGCAGGTGTTCCCTGCTTTGCTAATCTGCGGTGCGGCAGGTTTTTATGATACTGGGAAATTCCTGTGTTAAAAAACCCCACACTTGAAAAAAGTGCGGCAGTGCACATGGCAGCAGTTTGTGCCATGTGAAACTGGAACCTGGCTGGCCAGAGCCACATTTTGGCTGCTGGCCAGGCTCCACACACTGCTGGAGTCCCAGGAAGACCCCAGGACCCTAGGAAGGCTGAAGAGGCCAGCCCAAGTGCTGACCCCAGTCTCCCCTTCCCCACCAGGGGTAACTTGACATGCCCCAGAGCACACATGCACAAGTGGTTCCCAGGGACAAGTAGCAGCAGGACAACTATATGCCGCTGCTGTTTGTCACTGGGGATGTGCCCAAGAGGAACAAAGTAGATCTAATATGTGACCTAGGAACTGACATGCCTACTTGCTCCCCTCTTGAAAGTTTCACTCTGCCATGGGATTTCCCCAAGCCCTGGTGAAAAGCTTAACCCTTCAGTGAAAAATCCCCTTTAGATAAGAATCCACACCCTCTCCAGGGCTGGTTCCGATTAGTATTTTCCTATTACGTTGTTCTATCCCTTGGGGAAAGGCTGGAGCTCAAGGCATCTCTGGGGAATTGACAAACAACTTGATTACCCTGTGACATTGCTGGCTGTCTTCAGCTCTTCTGGCAAAGAACAACATCTCACTCACTCAGCACTTAAATAAAATTGGCATCTGCAAGGAAAACTTGGTCAGGCTCATCTATTTTGTGTTATAATTAAGGATTCCTCTGTCAGGCACACCTTTGTAAGCCTCCTACTCATGTCAAGAACTGTCACAGATATAGAAGGAAACATGCATATCACCAATGACAATTAATCACCAAATGTCTTTGGAAATGTTTAAGCCCCATGGGCCCTCACATCAGGCTGTTAGTTCTTCTGTGAAGGAGGCAGTGTTTGAAGGTTGCTACTGTACTATTTAAAGACCCAGTCTTTTTTTACATTAGGCAAATATTCATTACAATAATGATATTGTAGTTAAATAGATCATCACTAGCTTTAGGGAAGTGGCTCTATTTCTTTGTTTAGTAAAGCACATACTGTCTGCAATTATAATAGCAATAGGTATATATTATAGTGCATATGTATGGCATGTTTATTTTAGATTTCAAAATCTAGGAAAATTTTTGCATCAGAACATGTCATGGGTGTACACTATCTACTACCCTGTTTGTGTGTGCATGTGAGAGAGAGAGAAGATGAGGGGAAAGCTGAATTATATGAAGTGGGCATAAGTACTTATATCAGACATTCAATACATGATTTGTTAGAGATTCTGAAGTGATGAATGCATTCTTTGCCATGTAAATATATACCAGATCCTTGGAAAATTACTGTTGAATGTGCAGTGGGCAGTCAATGCCACTTCTCCTTGCATGTATATCCACAGAATTTTAAAAAGATTGTTGTAATTGTTATGCTTGTGAATGTGAATGGTAACTAACATATGATATCCTTCAGCAGAATCAGCAACCTGGGGAAAAGGGATTGTGGCCCCAGGCTGATGAAGAAATTTGGTTATTCTCCCCCCTGGATTGGGCAAATGTGCAATGGTGAGTTTAGGGGAAGAAAGGGGTTTCCTCTGCAAGTGCTCAGCATTAAGAAAGGCCTTCAGGCAGTATTTTAAAATATTTCCAGTCAAGTGGAATCTTTTCAAAGTTGAGCTGTGCCTATAGCAATTGAACCTACAGCAATCGCTTATACAACTCACCTGTTCCCTCCTTTTGCTTCCTTTTTTTCATAGATTTCATAGACATTAGGGGCTGGAAGGGACCTCAAGAGATCATAGGGTCCAGCCCCCCCACCATAGGTGGGAAGTCAGCTGGAATCAAGTGACCCCAGCAAGAAATAAATGCAGCTGTTTTTTGAAGGAGTCCAGAGTAGGTACTTGCACCACCTCTGGGGGGAGTTTGTTCCAGACCCTGGACACATGAACTGTAAAGAACTTTTTTCTTATATCCAGTCTAAATTGGCCTTCCTGGAGTTTATGGCCATTAAACCTTGCTCTCCCTTGGGGAGCTCTGGTGAACAGATGTCTTGATGTATCCCTCTTATGAAGTTGTAGGCTGCTACCAAGTCCCCCCTGAGCCTTCTCTTCTCCAGACTGAAGAGTTCCAAGTCCCTCAGCCTCTCCTCATATGGCCTTCCCTCCAGGCCCTGGATCATATGAGTGGCTCTCCTCTGGACTCTCTCAAGTTTCTCTACATCCTACCTGAAGTGGGGGGCCCAATACTGGATACAGTACTCCAGCTGTGGTCTCACCAGGGTCAAGTAAAGTGGGAAGATGACTTCCCTGATTTTGCTTGAGATGCGTCAGTGGATGCATGCCAGAGTTTGGTTAGCTTTTCCCGCCACCACATCACATTGGTGGCTCATATTCATCTTGTGATCAATCAAGATTCCCAAGTCCCTTTCGGTCACGGTGCTAGCTAGTGTAGCACTTCCAAGCCTGTATATATGCTGAGGGTTCTTCCTACTGAGGTGCATCACCTTATACTTCTCTACGTAGAAGGCCATCCGGTTTTGGTTGGTCCACCTTGAGAGTATGTCCAAGTCGGCCTGTATTCCCAGCCTGTCCTGCAGTGTGATGGCCCTCCCCTGTAATTTGGTATTGTCCACGAACATGGCCAGGTCACATCTGACTCCTGAATCTCGATCATTGATGAAAATGCTAAAGAGTACTGGCCCGAGTACTGAGCTCTGAGGGCCTCCACTGGTAACCCTGCACCACGTTGATTTACTCCCTTCAACTAGTACTGTCTCAGTTTGACCCCGTAGCTAGTTGCCTAGCCATTGGATTGTATGATGATCAAGGCCACAGTTTCCCAGCTTAACCATGAGGGCACCCTGGGGAACTAGATCAAAGGCCTTCTTGAAGTCCAGAAAAATGATGCCCACATCATTTGCCTTGTCCAGGGCATATGTTACCTGGTCATAGAAGGAGGTAAGGTTGGTCAGGCAAGACCTGCCAGTCACAAAGCCATGTTGGCTGGCCTTCAGAAGCTTGCCTTTGTTAGTCTGGTGTTGATGGATCCCTTGACAATTTTCTCCAGGATTTTTCCAGGGACAGACATCAGACTGATTGATCTATAGTTCCCTGGGTCATCCCTCCTCCCTTTCTTGTAGATAGGGACCATGTTGGCTCTTTTCTAGTCATCCATGACCTTGCTCAAACACCATCATTTTTCAAATATCCCTGGCATGGGGGATGCAATGATGTCTGCCAGTTCTTTCAAGACTCCCGGGTGCATTCCATCTGGGCCTGCGGACTTGTGAATGTCCAGTTTCTCAAGGTGTTCCCTTATCTGATTAACATCGATTTTGGACCTGTCACCCACTCCCAAATTGGTTTGAACTCTTCCTTGCAGTGTGATCCTTGCGGAAGGGTGGAAAACTGATGCAAAAAAGTCATTTAGGAGATTGGCCTTTTCTTGGGCATCTGATGTCAGTTGCCCTGTTGGATCTCTCAGGGGCCCAATACTGTCCTTGTTCTTTTTCCTACTTCCCACATATCTAAAGAAAGACTTTTTGTTGTCCTTGATCCCTGTAGCTAGCCTAAGTTCAGTTTGTGCCTTGGCTTTTCTCAACTGCTCTCTGCAGGTGTGGGTGAGTGCAGAGTAATTCTCTTTGGTAATGTTTCCTGTTTTCCAGCTGGTGTAGGCTACTCTTTTGAGCTTAATGAGGTCCACCAGTTCCTTATTCAGCCATAGGGGCTTCCTTGCTCATTGACTGCATTTCTTGTGAGAAGGGATGACTTTGCCCAATGCTTCAAGGATTATGTTTTTGAGCCATGACCATTCTTCATGCACTCCTTCTTCTGGGTGTGTGTGGCCTCTGATTGCCTGACTGACCAGTTCTCTCAGTTGGCAGAAGTCAGCCTTCCCAAAATTAAAGACTTCTGTTTTTCTGAGGGGTTTGCCTGCTCTTCGGTGAACTAAGAAGGTGACCAATTCATGGTTGCTGTCACCCAGCTTCCCCTTGATCCGCAGATTGCTCACCAGGTCCTCCCCTTTGGCCAGGGCCAGATCCAGCAATGCCTCTCCCCTACTTGATCCATAGACCTCCTGGGCTATGTAGAGGTCATCAATGCATGTGAGAAAGCTATGCAACCTGTCAGATTTGGCCATGTGCTCATCCCAAGAGATGTCAGGGATGTTGAAGTCCCCCATGATGGTCAAACATTGAGAGCGTGCAGCTTCAACCAGTTCCCTAATGAATTCCTGATCTAGGTCTTCCTCTTGGTGGGTGGGTCTATGGTAGACTATAACAAGTCAATCACCCTCCCAATATTCTCCTTGTATCTTGATCCAGAGGGTCTCAAGACACCCTTCCTGGCTTGGAAACTCCATCTGCAAGGCAGTGAGCTGATCTTTGATGTAGAGAGCAACACCCCCACCCCTCTTCCCCACACGGTCTCTCCTATACAAGGTGTAACCCTCTACTGCCACCAACCAATCATAGGTGGAGTCCCACCAGGTCTCCATAATTCCTACAAGGTTGTAGTCATTATCACATAGGAGAAGGGCCGGTTCCTCATGCTTGTTTCCCAAGCTCCTGGCATTTGTGTACAGGCAGTTAAGTCTGCCATGTGAAGCCCAATGCTTCCCTGAGGGATTAAGGGGGACCTTTCCTCGGGATGACACCAGAGTAGGATCCCTTAGGCTGCCCAAGTTATTGGTAGTGAGGCTGACATGACCTGGGCCAGAACTGTTACTAGATCACCCATCCCCCAGCGGTCTCAGTTTAAAGCCCTGTCAAGAAGGTCAACCATTCTGGCCGAGAAGACCTTCTTCCCCTTCCAGGGGAGGTGGAGCCCATCCCTTCCCAACAGTTCACTCTCTTTGAAGTGCAGACTGTGGTCAAACCCCTCATAATGGCACCATTGCTGGAGTCTTCTATTCACCTCACCAATGCACCTGTCCCTCCGGAGCCCATGTCCTGTGACAGGGAGGATTGAAAAGAAAACTATTCATTCATTTTTCATTCACTGCCTTCACAAACTGGCCATCACAGTGGCTACATGTACAGCATAAAGTGGTATTGTGTTGAGACACCCCATGCTAGCTCTGTGTTACTAGCTTCAGAACTAGAAACAATATAGCCATATTATTACTTGTCTGTGCGGCTAATTAATAACTGGCCAAAGGGCCAGACTAATGCAGATACACTGTTTTTGTTTCCAGAACTAGCAGGTAAAGAGTCAGGCTTTTTGTCAGATAGATATACCCAATGACTCTTTCAAACTACAGATTGGCTGTGGCTCTACCCTGAGTATGCAAGTCTTCTTTTGCAGTGTCTGGCTCCTTCTCTAAACAGCTCAGCTTTCTTACTACCTCCATGAGGTCTTTCCAGGTCCTCTGCATTTGCATTCAGTTCCCCAGGGTGGCAGCATGTTGCCAAAGAAAAATAAGATTGGCTTAAATACTACAATATTATACAACAACAACAACAGTAGTAGTAGTAGTAGTAGTAGTAATCATAATAATAATAATAATAATTTGGGGTTGTTTTTATTTACCCTCTGGTTTTTGACACTTTAGGGTTCACTCAAGTCAGCTTTTCAAACTTTTATTCACAACCATGAGATCTAGAAACTTACCTTGTTCTTTAAATGAAAGCTAAGGTGTTCATATATTCACATGACTTCAGGAACAGGGGCTTTAAAAAGCACAAAATACTGAGGGACTCCTGAGAAAAAATCACAATATTTTGCAACACTGCTGTGCACTCACAATGCGCCTCCTTCCTTCCTACCCCCAGCTGTACTTGCTACTGTATTTCATGTGATTCAGCAAAACCACCAGGACTTCATAAGTATCTTCAGGTGGGGTGAGAGTTTCTAATGAGCTCTGGAGTAGACTTTTAAGTGCCTGGGAGACTTTTAAGAGTGCCTGTTAGGGCTGTGCGAAGCTTTGGGTGCTAATTTAATTCAGAGGAGATTCAGCCCAATTCAGCGGCCGAATCTCCGAATCTGAATCAATTTGGGAGACCAGTAAAAAGGTCTGAATCAATTCAAAGCTCTCCAAATTGATTTGGAGAGTTTCAGAGATTTGGGGAGTCCCCACTTGCCGCTGCAGGGAGCTGGACCTGGACTCCATGTTGGTAAGTGCGGGGGAGGGGCTGGAGGGACCCCCATCAGGTCCCATCCCCTGCCTGCTCCCCCAGCCTCCCTGAGTGTCCCCTGATCCCTGCCTGCTCTCCTAGCTCCATTCACAGCTGCCCCACCTGGCCCCAGCTCCCAGTTCTTTAAAAAAAAAAAAAGCCCCACACTCACCGGCTACTGCTGTGGCTGTCAGGGCTTCTGAGGGCTCATGGAAGAGCCCCCAACACAGTGCAGGGCAGTAGAGGGCAGCAGGAATTGACCCCCGCCCCTACCTGGAAGGAGCTAGTGAATGCGGGGCTTTTTTTTTTTAAAGACCCGGGACACTGGGGCTGGGAGAGCGGACGGCGGGTGGGGGCTCATGGCAGAAGCCTTCACATAGTGGGGGGAGGGGGGATCACTCCCCTGCCTGGCAGGAGCTGGTGAGTGTGGGGCTTTTTTTCTTTTTTTTTTAAGAGCCAGGACGCTGGGCCTGGGCAGGGCAGCCATTGACCGGGCTGGGAGAGTGGGTGGGGGATGAGGCCTCTTTGATTCAGAGATTCATCTGATTCAGCGGTGGCTGAATCTCTGAATTAGAATCAGCTGAATTGATTTGAGACAGTGATTTGAATCACTGAATTGAATCACTGTCCCTTGAATTGGACGAATCTGAATCTGCAGTGAATACTAGCCACTTCGCACATGCCTAGTGCTTATCCCCCAGTAGCTCCTGTTGACACCAGTTGTGGGTAGTGAGGGGATTAATTAATTAACCCAATATAACAACTCTCCTTTTTCTTCTTTCTTCTAATGCATTTGCTTGTTGGCTACAAAGGACCAACTCACAGGATCATCATGAAATTCTAGTTTATTGGATGGACGCAAAAGTCAGACCATAAACCTTGGTGCTGATCCCCTCAAACACACACACATTCACGCACACACACACACTCACAGTAGCTAGCTATGAACACTAAGCACCGAAGTTAAGATATACCTATCCCCAAGCACTGGAGTCCGCTGTCGATGGCCAGTTGAGGCTTCTTTCAGTGTGAAGTTGCTTCAGAAGGGGGTTGCTGGCTGGTCCCTCTGGCTGGACAGGCAGGTTGCTGGTCAAGTCAAAGAGGGTGCCATTGGGGGTCATTCTTTGCTGCCTTTTATCCCTCTCTGGCAGACTTTGGTGACTCCCCAATTCTCAGGCTTACCCAATCCAGGGGTCGTTCACCTCGAGGGACATCCCTCTTGGTAGCTGCTGGATGGCAGCTGTCAACCCCAGGGGTCACGTCTGCATGTACGTGCAGTCTCAGGAGTCCGTTGATGAATTTTGATTGATTCACTGCCATGATAAATAGAGCTCTGGAAGTGGTTGATCAGGGGGTATTTCAGCCCCAATGGTCTGTTTCCAGCGTTGATTGATTAGTTCCAATAGGGACTTCCGTATCTTTAACAATGAAGTTTCCGGGAATTACTGGCTCTTTATTGATTGTTTCTTCTCCTTGGTCTCTGATTCTGTAGGTGTTAATTGCCGCTCATTAACATGCTTATCCAGACTAGCTACTGTGTTATACAATCAACTATGATTCATTCAGGGACCTGCTCCATACAGAGATTCCTGCTCTTGGTAACATTGTTACATGGTACAACTTACTTTTAAACTTAAAGTACATTTGTAAAAGCATCTACAAGCTCTATTTTCACTACAAGTAAACCTTATATAAAAATAATAATAATATAATAAAAGAAAAAGAGAGAGGAAGGAAGAAAAGGTAGAAAAGAGAAAGCATCCTAAAGTCAATGCTCGCTGAGCAAGAGGATAGCACCAAGTTTTTGGTAATAATAAAGACTTTTAATAGTAAAATTAAATCACAGCACTAATAACCAGACTGCAGAGTGCATTGAACAGTTATATTCATGCACAGTTGCTGCATGCAAACCTGCACATTAGTGGGTACAGAGCCACTTCTCATTTACAGTGTGGTTGGGACCTGCAGAGTCCCAGAAAGAAACAAAATGATGAGCTTTATGCTCCTTCCCTGGAACTCTGTTGAGTTTGCTCTTGTGTTGTACATGATACCCCTCCATAAAGTGACTTCTGGTTAGGGGAGGGAGGCTCACTGTCAAGTTTTTGTGGAGACAGTGGGTGATAGATCTGTATGGCTATAAACAGTTGTTGCCAAATGAAGCAGACCAGCTGTGCCAGAATGTTTTTCTGCACAGTGGATCACCTTCACTGGGTGAAACAGGCATTGTCCTTTGTCTTAAAGAGCTGGGCCTCTGCCACTCCCATGAACTGCAGGTGTCACCCTGTTTTGGCCTACTTGGAGCTCAAAGTGCTGACTAGGGTCAGGGTTGCAAGCAGAATCCAGGGACAAGCTGGGTCAGGAAGCCAGGAGGTCAATCCAAAAGCAGGGTCTAGGAACAAGCTCAATCAGGAAGCTGGGAGATTGAGTAGAAAGCAGAGTCAGAAAGCAAGCTGCACTGAGAAGCCAGGAGATCAAGCAAAGTCCTTGATCTCCTGGTTCCTTGCTTGCAGAGGCACACCTGGGGATTCTGACTCAAGGTATGCCTCTGCAAATAGGGGATCCCCAGGATTCCCCCATTTGTAAAAGAATGCCCAGAGTTGGGGTGCAGCAGCATGATATGGGTGCCTGGGGAATCTCTTATGAGGGGATTCCCAGGGCATACTTCTGCAAATGGGGGAACCTCGCCTCATGAATGGGAATTCCTGGGACATGCGGGATTGCATCTCTGAAGACCCAGGAGTGTTTGTCTAGGGCAGGTGGAGTGCGTGGGCAGCTCCTTGCTTCCTGTGCTCTCTTGATATAAACCAAATGAATGTCTGCTGCAAAAAAGCAGCCCAAATTTATACTACCTATTGTCGTGGTCACAATTTTTGGTATTTCTGGTGTGACAAATGGCATGGATGACTGTTAGCTTGGCATTTGTGCCACCATAAATATTTTTATGGAGGCACAAGGGTGATGTTTGCTTCACCACAGACTAGTTTGAACATTTGTGACCTTGGTGGGCTCTGGTTACAGACTGATAGCTCCATATCATAGCTGTCAATGGGGCTGTTGGGGCAGGGCACTGACTTAAATCCCTCAGTTTCTTACACTGTTGCTGCACTACCACTGTGAGGTATAGGAAGGTGTTTCCTTTCTTTGACCTCATTCTCCAACTGCTCCATGTGCACAAATGAAGTAAGTGCTTACATGCACACACGCATTGTTGTGGCAGGAGTCACCAGATGGCACTGTTACATATCATTTTTAAAGTTCTATTTCATTGCATGTGAACAAGTTTTCAGTCTTTGAGGAAATGTTCTATTGATGTCAGCTGTCCTTGGAGAGAAGGAATAGCAGATAGCCATGGCTTTACTTTTTCTCTACTTCTATAACTGAAGCCAGTTCTTAGGACAGTGCTGCTGGTATGTGAAGTGAGATTTTTGGAAGGGGAGGGGATTTTTGCATGCAGTTTGTGATGGGCTGTTCCAGGACTGATGTCTATGTGGGTGCATCTACACATGCAATTAGAGGGGAGAAATAAACTCTGGCACAGTCCATAACAGAGTTTATTTCTCCTGGGTCCAGCGTTTACATGTGCATCAGGGACTGTAGCATACCGAGCCAGGGCAGAGCAGCCTTGGTCTGGCAGGTGGGAGAGGAGGTTAGGGGTCAGTCTGCCAGCTTAGGGCTGCTCCAGCCCAGCTCAGTGTGCAGCAGAGGGACAAGCTGGGGCATGGGGATGCTATAGTATGGGGCTAGCCAGCAGGCAACCCCCACAGTGTAGTGTCCTTGTGCAGTAGCCAGCTCTGGTCACCCTCTACACATGTGTTGAGGTGTACTAAATGACTCTGCTGTAGGATAGTACTTGTGGATAGTACTGTCCTACAGTGGTGTTAATTAATTTACAGCACCCTAATATGGGTGCATTTGTAGTGGTGACACTTTGCTGCAGAGCTAATTAGTCAACTCCACAGTAAAGCCCACATGTAGATACACCTTGCATAAATAAAATGAATTACACTTTAAATGTTTCCATTTTCTGGCTTACCAATGTATCTTCCCCTAGGGAGCAAACTTGGCAAGGCCCCTGAATTTGGCCTAGCAGAGAAGAGGCGGTGCTCTGAGAAGTGGAACACTGGGGTCAGAAGTAGTAGCAAATTTACTTATATTGTTTATATACAGGGAGAAAATAGGTGAAGGGGTGATTAAAACTTGAAGATTCATTCAAGGAGACCTCAAAACAGGAAACATTCATATTTGAAAAAAATAAAAGCACTCACAGGATAGTAATTTTGCTCCATCTCTCCATATGTTTCTATGTGATTGTATAGATAATTTTCCTTTTACAATCAGGTGTGGAGATAGCACCTAAAATACTCCCATGTTCCTTTTATTCTCCTTCAAGAAACTGAGCCTGAAATCAACACAATTTGTACATCTTTACCCTCTGTTTTTCCCTTCCCATTTAAGGTCCCCATTTTCCTTTTTCTTCTCCTACCCCCAGGCCACACCACCTCCACCCCACACTGTCTTTTTCCCCCCATTTTGTTTTATATTGAGTTGCTGGAGCTGATAGGATAATAATGAACTATAATGTATGCTAAACACAGCAGCTACACATTGCAGGCAATTTCTTTGGTGCTCAAATAAATCACATTGTAAAGGTTTTACTGGAAACTCCAGTGGATATTTAAATATTCTCCGGGTTAAGTTTATTCATTTTGTTTTGATTGAAACAATCAGAAAAGATTGCGAGGCTGTAATTTCAATGGGAGGTTAAAGTAGGCAACTGGCTGGGATGTGATCGTATTTACTTTAGACCTCAGCAGGGAGATTACTCCTGAGGATCTCATTAGGCTGCATGATTAAAAAAAGGAAGCAGCAGCAGCAAATTTCCAATATCTAACACTCATACAGTACCTGCATAATGTTCTGCCTAGATGGAGGATTGCTTAATTTAACATTTAGCCTCATGCACTGGAAAAAAAGGCTTACTCTTAGTCAAACAATGGCTTACTCCCATGAGACCATAGGTATTCATATCAAAATGATAACACAAGCACCAGAAACAGTACTTTGACAGGTAAATGGGAATTCTCAGGAGCCTGATCCTCATAACGGCTGATTGATTTGGTTGTCCTCACTGCAACATTTACTTTTTAAAAGAAAGAAAGGTCTCCATGACTTCATACTTTGTGCCTGTAGGTGAAACCAAAGACTCTTATTAGGTTCTTGTGGAAATCCCTGATGAGATTTGTACAGTACACCTTGTCCTTTAGTAAAACTAATAAGCTCTGGTCTCTGGCTGTGTTCAAATACCTGTACCTCGATTAGTTCTCATCCTTCTCTCCCCTGAACCCTACCGTGATCCTTCTCAATTCATCCACTAAGTTGGATTAGCTTTTATTTAAAAGTGCATCCTTGAAAAGCAGTATAAGAAAGAGTGTTATCCTGGCTAGTGATCAGCACACATGCGCATGGTGCACACTCACGGTATTAAATGATGACTTGATGTCTCAGAATGTGCATGTAATGAGGCACCATCATCATAATTTAACCGTGTAGTTCTGCTTAGTGGCAATATAGAGAAATTATTAATTAACCAATTTTATAATAGAATATACAGAGGGTATCTAGTAGCCTAAGGGGAAAGAGTGCTGTAATTTACCAATATCAGATGAATTAAATTATGAAAATGAGGTTCTAGAAGCCAAAGAAAGGGGGAGGGGAGAGTATAGCTATAAAAGAGTGAGTTTTTGGATTTTCCTGATTTGCTAATGATGTTTGTTGTATGTCCATCCTTAAGGTCATTTGTAATTTGTCCCATGCTGAGAATTATGACCAGGAGCAAGAAATGAGAAATTAATTTGTTTTAAATGATACTAGACATTATCAGTAGAGACAGAGAGAGGGAGAGAGACAGAGACTACATTCCAGCCACCAAAACGATTTCTAATGAACAGCTTAATTCTACCATCAGATAGGCCCAGAGCACCATGCAGTTTGGAAAATCAGTCATTGCACAGTAAGTTTCAGCTCAGATTCTTGGCCACACAGCATTAACGTCTGAATTCACAATAAAATATAAAGATATGCTTCTGAGCCAATTTTGGTCATAATGTAAATGGCTACAGTTCATTTGACTCAGGGGAAATCCAGGGAATTGCATGATTATACAATATAGAATTTGGATCTCTGGCTTGATGGACTGATTCTCCTCTGATAGATGTCAGTGTTAGGATATCTTGCAAGGTGTGAACACCTGTAGTTCCTACTGTCTTATTGGAGTTAAGGACCTTCCACACCTACATGTTAGGATTCCAAAGTCTACTTCAGTCAATAGGAGTCTTTTGTATAGGAATATAAGGAATATAGTCTTTATATAGTCTCTATACCAGGCCATTCTAGAGCAAGTTCTTTAAGGATATGCCTAACTTTAAGCACACGAGTAATTCCATTTAATTAATAAGAACAGTTCACATACTTTAAATTAAGCATGTATTTAATTGCATTGCTGAAACAAACCATTGGGAAAGACAGAGAGAAAGAAAGAGAGAGAGAAATACTTTTTTGACTTTTTATGAAGGTTTATTAAGGGGAAAAGGGGGTAACAATCCAACAAAGTAATAAAACACTGCCCACATGGGGGCCCAGATACAACAGACAGAGCCTGGGGCTTCAGCCTGCCAGGCCTGCCTTCACAGTCTAAAAATTAAAAATATCCAGTACATCAGCTTGCTGAGACCCCTGCCTCTACCCTGGGAAAGGGCTCACAGTATCACAGTGTGAGGACTAAACAGCCACCCTCAACACTGTACAGCACCCCCTGAACTGCCCAATGTGCCTGAAAGGCGGGCACTGTCCGCTGGAGGATTTCATGCTCAAACTCCAGTGACAGGTGTGCCTGCACCAAAAACTGGAAAAGCCGCAGGGCATCATCTGAGCTGGCCCTGGCTCCTCTTGAGGATCGCTGTTTTAGCCTGGCCAAGTAAGAAGTTGGCTAGACAGATGACATCCTCATTGGCCGCCCAGTAGGGGACGGAGAACAAATAAATGGCCTCCGAGAAGGCCAAGTCTAGCGCCTCAAGTAAAGCACTGAGGGCAGCAAATAGCAGTGACAGCTGGGGACATCTGAGGAAGGCATGATGAAGATCCTCCTCCATTCCCCCTGGACAAAAGAGGCAGGCTGCTGACACAGCTGGGTCCATATGGCGGATGAGAGTGATGATGCCCAGTATCCCATGTAGCAGCTGCCACTGGAGGTCTTTTTGGAGATGGAAGGCTTATAAAGCATGCACCACGTGGGGCGGGCTGGCATGAGTGCCGGTACTGCTATGTGCTTCTGCCACATTGTGTCAAGCCAAGTGGCAAAGATGCAGGCATGGCGAACGTGAAGCACCCACAGATACAGGGCCTTCCAGGGGAGCGCATTGAAGCGGATGCCAGTGCTGCTGTCAGGAGGCATGGGAAGAGCCAATAAGGTGCTGGGCCCACCACCCAGGTCACCATCCATAACCGGGACAATGGGCAGTGGTGGAAAAGGCTCACCCAGGACATCCCCCGTGGGGAAGGCTCTCTGTGCCTGGAGGTTGTCCTCCAGGGCAGCTGCTGCATCTGGTGGGAGAGTGGCCTGCACATCCCCCAGGAAGCGGGTGGCACAGAGGACCAAGCACATGCCCAAGCAGGCAGCAAGAGCCTCAGCTGACAACCAGTCTGACCGAGTCATGTTGAGGAGGTGTCCCAGCCGAATGGTATGTGACTGTAGGAGGGAGTCAACAAGGCTGCTAGAAGCGAGGCTTTGTAGCCTGCAATGCAGGGTTGGGTTATGGACCAGGGGCTCTTGCAGTAACTGTGGAAACCTTAGATGCCTGGCTTGGGGCAGGAGGTAGAAGGCAGCCCTCCAGGACCATGCCAAGCTTCAATAGAAGGGCGGAAGGGCACCCCAGTCCAGGAGGGTGGGGTCCAGAAGGATAAGCTCCCGGTCAAAACCAAGATCCCCCACCTGGTGCAAAAACAAATTTGCTAGCTACTTCCAGGGGAGGGGGTCCTTGCAGTAGAGGAGGCTTTGGAGGGCCTGTAGGTGGAAGGCCATGACACAACATCACCTGCAAGCTTGTTAAGGAGAAAACAACTATAACACTGCATCCCTGGATTGGAGTGCAGCACTGCTGCAGCCTTAGCAAACACCACAAATGTCTCAGATTCTGGGAACCATTTATGTATATCCTGTGCAACCCCCCCAGTGGTGCTTGGTCTGGTGTAGAAACTCAATGAGGTGTTCAACTGAGTATCTAGCACAGGGAGGTTCCTCAGAAGCAGGAACAGGTTCTGGCTCTGGGGTGGGGACACTCCCTTAGCTGAATCGGGGGACCACTACCTCCTCAGGGAGGACTTCTGCCAACTCATCCTCAGAGGCAGAATCAAAGTCTGACTCCAAGGAGAAGGAGCTGTACATGTCAGGTACTGAGAGCCATTGAGCCCTGGGGGGAGCAATTGAACCAGGACTCTCAGCATTAGGCCCTGTGGGAGCAGCGTCACCTGAGGGGTCCTGGGGGGGGCACATCAGTCCCTGATCTCTTGGGTGGGGTGCTGTCTGGGGTTAGGCACTCTTACTTCCAGAGCTCCTTGTGACTCCCGGAAGGTCCAACCTCCATGTCAACCTCGTCAGGCTCAAGGATCTGAGAGGTGGGAGGAGGGCTGTTGGACTCCCCCACTACCTCTCCTACTCCCAGGTCAACCCTGAGCACTACAGGGTCTGGGGGAGGATGCTGAGGAGGCAGGCAGAGAAGGGGGGCTCTGCTCAGTAACCTCAGCTCCCCTCAAAGTGATGGGGAGGTCTTGAGGGGATAATGAGGCCTTTTTTGAGACCCCCTTTTTTCTGGGACTTCCCCTTCCCATCAGGAGGGGCTAAAGCCTCCCCTGAGTGGGGAGGAGAGGGGATGGGTGGGGGGGGGTGTCCACTGCCACAGAGCTAACTGACTTTGACGAAGTGGGGAGTGACTGGGAAAAAGGCGCTTCCCTACCACCTGACAGAGCTGCTGCACCAGAGGTAGATGAGCCACTATCGGGCACAGCAGCAGGTGGCTCCACTGTAGCCAGCTCCTTCTTTGGGCATTGGGTAGCCAGGTGGGACCTGCTACCACAGCAGAAACATGAGGTGTCCCCAGTGGTAAGGTAGACCTCTTAACACTGCTCATCAAACAGGAAGGACATGGAGTGAGGAAAACCCCAATCCCCCTTTTGAGAAGCATAAACAGCTGCCTTTTAAAGGATAGGATATGCTCAGGGACCTTGCTGCCAAGCAGCAGGGGCTCACACCTGCATGTGGCAATGCCTCGGTTTAGGACAAAGGTTTCCACCACTGAAGGGCCTGGCAGAGCTGGGGTCCCAGCATCTCTGCCCTCCTGGCACATCATATTGCCTTCCCATCTCTCCCATTTCCCAGTTGCCTTCAGCACAGCCCTCAAAGTCCATGGGAGGACTCAAACCCATGACCATGGGGAACCAGCACCACTTCCCTGTGCTGCCAGGGGTATAGGGCTGGTGTCTGCTTGCCTGGGGAGAGCCCAGATAAACTGGCAGTAGCCAGTGCTGCCCCTGCCTGCCTGCCCAGCTGCTGACAGCTGGAGGATGCTGTCAGGGGGGTTCCACCATTGCCAGGGTTGGGCTGAGCATGCTGAGTTCCTCAGGGCCTTGCTGCGACCTCCTGAGGGTGCTGCCAGGCAACACGGTGGAAATTTAGGCTGGAGAGCAGGAAGAACTTTCTGACTATGAGTGGTGAGGCATTGGAAGAGGCTACCCAGAGATGTTGTGGAATCTCTGCTGCTGGAAACTTTCCAAAGAAGGTTAGAAAGACACTTGGCTGGAGTGGTTTAGTTGAGGATAATCCTGCCTTGAGCAGGGGAGTGGACTAGATGCCTTTATGAGGTCCCTTTCCAGCTCTACTTTCCTATGATCATAGGCTACTGTGTGCACTTTGTACATAAGAAATATAGAGCATCTAAGACTTTTCTAAAGATACCAACATAAGTAAGTAAATAAATAAATAGAAAGAACCACAGCCGGGATTTTAAAAATTGTTTATGGGTTTTAGGGGCTTTGAACTTTGAAAGTCAATGGGACTTGAGTTCCTAATTCCTTCATGACAGTCCCACTCTAATTTTTTTTTCTCTCTGGGTAATCACTCTGAATGTGACATCAGAAATACTAGTTTTTTTCCTTACAATTCTTGCTATCAACTTTTGGAAATTACAGAATGATGCACTGTCAGATAGTTCCTGGGAAGGAGAAAGTAGCAAGAAGATTTCACAGAGTACTTGTTTTATTTTGATTTAATGGAGAGATCCTGAAAGGGGAATGTTGTGTTACTCTATCAAAATGAGACTTAGGTACAGCTAACCTCAAAAATATAAAAAAAAATTAAAAATGAAGAAGGCTGGCAGATAGCTTGTGATTTAATGGGGCACCACTGTTAAGAATACAAGATGGGTATCGTATGCTCAGTTGCTTGAACCAATAGTGGGATATAGTGCTGTATTTTGAACAAGTGGCACTTTACAGAGAAGGCCTGCTGTGAGCCCTGCTAAGAGAAAGTACAATAATCAAGTCTTGCGGTTATGAAGGTGTGTATCATTAATGTGAGTTTTTATGGGATACATGTGAATGAGGTCTGCATACATCGCCCAGTGAGGCAGGGGAAAGGAATCAGAACTGCCAAGAGCCACTTCTCAGACAAAGGAAAAGAAAAGACACCAGAACGTTTCACCAGGATAACCTGTCCGCTCAAAATGACTAGGATTACAGAAGGAAAAACTCTAAGTATGCTGATGATCTCTACCCAGCAAAAAGATTTCTCTTTTGGCTGAGTTAAGAATATGTTCAGTATTGCCCAAATATTTGTTCAGTGAATAAACCAAACTGGTCATATGGCGGGGGGGGGGGGGGGGGTGACACAGAGTGAGGGAGAACAAAAAGAGGACTGGTCAAAAATGGTAATAATTTCCAGTATCACATTTAATTTTGTTTTAACTTTTTTCATGGAATTTTGGGGCTTCTAATGCAATGAAATTGTTTTTCATTCCATTTCAACTTGAACAATATAATTTCATTCTTATAAAAACAATTTTTCTTTTGATTCCCCCTTTCTCATCTCTAGTCTTTCAATTTTATCAAAAACCCTCACAATTATCCATATTTCCTTTCAAGAGCCATTATTTGTTTTAAAAGAGGAAAAATGTTAATCTGGCTTCCATATATATAAACAAAAATAACAGTGTTACACAATGCAATATTTAATTTCATGAATATGTTAAATACAGGTCAGTAGGAATTTATTTTATTCGAAAAGGAAAAATAGTTTTATTAAACATTTTTTACAAGTTACTCCTTTTCAATTGCCAACCAGCTTAGGCATTGAGCAGCAGAGCGTGTAAGATAACTCAAGGATTTTATCTTATTATTCAGATCCCATAATAGAATCATAGAATCATAAGAATAACTATAGATTATTGTATAATAAAGCAACCAAAATTTCAATAAATAATTTATTCACTGATTGAAAATATTGTGAATTTTTGGCCAAATATTATTTGACTATCTATCATGCTGACCAATTAAAAGATGAAAAATATTAATGAGTACTATATTCACCAGTTTAAGAGCAAATGTGACCTGAACCATGAATAAGTACTCTGAGAACAACTCCTATCATGCCATTGTGGGTATGTGTCATTTCCAATTGTCCATCATGGCCAAAAATGTTGAAAGGTGTGCAGAGGTCTATTGTGGCCAAAAATGGCCAAACGACACTGAGCTAAAACCAATAGGCCCTGAAAAAAGAGGTTTCTGCACCCAAAGAAGTTAAAAGTATCTGACTTAGAGGTGGTTAAAAAAAACTTAGCCATTTTTACAGCTGAAGAAAAGGGAGAAAAGGTTAAGAGTCTTGCTCAAGGCCTCAGAGGAAACGAGTTTTAGAGTAAATACAGTGTAATTCAGATTTGTCTTGCCACCCAGCATGAACTTTTATCACTGGACCATGGTTGTCTCTTGATTTATAAGGTGCAATCAACAACCTACTAAAGTCAGTGAACAGATTCTCATGGAATTTGGTATCAAGCCTGTTTTTAGCAATAATCAGCTACACCAAACAGCAGTGTACATTCCAATAATGTTTCTTTCAAATATTGAAATAAAAATGATTTCTGCTTCTCCTATCTCGTTCCTTCATGGACAGTTTGACTGGTTTAATGATGAAGCTATGATAGTTTTGGTAATGTCACAGTCTCTTTCTTAGAATATCAAAATATTTGGTCAATAAATCTAGTTCCCCACCCTCTTAACTTTTGGGAGCTTTTAGATCCAGCATTATGGCATGAGCTCATCATTAAATAAAGTGAATAAATGACACACTGTCACAATTTATAAAGTTTGAAAAATGAAATCTCACTGGATTTCATTTTCTTCTCTTGTATGAAAAGGAAAGAAAATAATAGACCAAGGTATCTCAGAGAGAGATTTTATCTAGTCTCTTTAGACAAAGACATGTGCATAAATATATCTTTGCAGGGGTTTAGGTTGTAGCCATGTTGGTCTAAGAACATAGGCAGACAAGGTTCCTTGGGTGAATTTGATATCTTTTATTAGACCAAACCAAATAGTTGGAGAATACTTATTAAACAAGCTTTCGGGTTCAAAAACCCTTCATCAGGCTAAGGAAGTTTCAGCAGTTGGTGTGTGCTCTTCCTGGATGGAATGTAGCTTTGTAATTTCATATCTAAGTACCTGTAGGGTTGTAGAAGCGTCTATGTGATTTAAAAGCATGTCTCATGAGCTTGGCATGAGACTTGTATGCCTAAGTCACTCATGTGCTTCTGGAAATCCAGCTTTGAATATCTGAAGTCTTTTGTACTCAGGTGCCCTTCTGGAAGGGCCTGGGAAATGCTGAATACTCACTACTTCCGAAAAGTAGGTACCTAAATATAGACTTACAAGCCTAGCTTTAAGCAGTTACTTTTGAAAACCTTGGACTAAATTAAGTCACACTTTATTTCCAGCAATGTGAAGAAAAATTGAGATCAGCGACAATGGCTTATCAGGCTCATATTGTTTATTTATTGTAAACCACAGCTGTCTGTTGAGTGCTTGCTCGTGACTGACAAACAAATGAGTTTACCCTTCATGTATTTGAAAGTGATACTGAGAATCTCCACATCCTGTATTTTAATTTTTGTGTCCTTCTTTGTCATTTTCCCAATGAAAATTACCCCAGCACTGATCTCAATGTTAATGTATTCCTGCTTACATTTGACTTCTGAATATGTTATGGCTAATTATCATTACACAGGATGAGAGATCAGAGCCCTGAGTAAGGTGCTTGGTATGGGAACAAAAGGAGGCCAACTCTGCATCTTGGCATTGGGCCCAAAAATTGTGATTGAGCATCTTGAAACTGATGGAGTCTGGATTTTTAGTTTTAGTTTTATTTTAGTATATTTTGTGGAGTGGGGGAGGGGTAGGGACAGGGGCTAAAATTTCCCCTTGAACATGATGTCAATATGTTGGCACGTCTCCTTTTATTAAGATGCCATCCAACTGATAACAAGTCCTGCTGTGTTTTACCAACATAAAAAATTAGACTGGAGACCGAAGAGCGGCAGGTGGCTTTTGGCACCAAGAAATAATCACACTTGATGTGGAAAGTAAAGTAAAAGGAGCCATCTGTTCACTGCAGGAGGACGTGAAAAATCACATTAACATATTGTCACTAACATCATGAAATACACAGTTAATAATAAATTTAGTTATCATGGCAAGCTGCATTGGATGTTTCCTTCAAAAAAGTATTGTGTGTAAGATGTGCTAGCTCACACCCTTTTATTGAGAGATATTTTTTTGTTTGAAAGCCTTAACCATGCCATTTGTCATTGCCTATGTGAGCAGACATGCATCTCCTCCACTGGGAGAGTGAATGACTTTTCTGATTCCCTCTCCTCCTTTTGCCCTTTAATCTGCTGTGTTTAGCTCCATCTTTCTTTCTTGACTGGCAGCTAAGTGCACTAAATGGGAGAGAGAGAGGAAAAGGAAAGAAAGAGAAGAAAAAGAAGTCTTTGACTCACAATACACATTGTCGGCTTATGCCCTTTTAAGTAATTGGGAATTTTTCCTTTGACTTCAATTGGCATTGGATTAAATTAGCACCCAGTGCTGCTTGCCATGATTTCAGTCTTTCTTGGTATAAGACCATTCCCTTTTTCCTTCTCAGAAGTATTTAATATCTGTTGGAAAGATATTGAACCTCCACGTTTGGTCCTGTCCTTGGTCCTTGCTGCAATGACCATGCAACTAGACTTAGCATAGAAGCAAGTATGTCTCTGTATTAGCCTACCACAAGTGATCAGTTTATGACATGCCTAGAGACTGAGAGAGAAATGGGTGCTCAACTCCAAAGATACATGGCCCTGCCTTGGCCTCTTGTACATTTTTGCTTACATCTTACAAAGCATTTTCCTGCTGACAAGCATTGTTTGAAAATGCAGTTTGCCTAAGTTAGTAAATAACAGTTTGCCTGAGTTAATGGTTATTTTAGCAAATATCATGCAAGACTTGCTCTGTCAGTCTGAATTCTTCAAGATCTTTATAGGCTAACTAAATAAAATATATATGTATATAGAGCACAAGCTTTTGTGAACCTAAGTTCACTTTATCAGATGTGTTGGTCTATAAAGGTGCATATTTACCTTGCCTTCTGACTAAGAGAGCTAACTACCTCTGTCTTTAAGATCTTTCCACTCCCCTTATCTGGTTTCACCCTGGTGATAAACATCATTCATTAATAGATTCATAGATTCATAGATTTTAGGGTCGGAAGGGACCTCAATAGATCATCGAGTCCAACCCCCTGCATAAGCAGGAAAGAGTGCTGGGTCTAGATGACCCCAGCTAGATACTCATCTAACCTCCTCTTGAAGACCCCCAGGGTAGGGGAGAGCACCATCTCCCTTGGGAGCCCGTTCCAGACCTTGGCCACTCGAACTGGGAAGAAGTTCTTCCTAATGTCCAATCTAAATCTGCTCTCTGCTAGCTTGTGGCCATTATTTCTTGTAACCCCCGGGGGCGCCTTGGTGAATAAATACTCACCAATTCCCTTCTGTGCCCCCGTGATGAACTTATAGGCAGCCACAAGGTCGCCTCTCAACCTTCTCTTGCGGAGGCTGAAAAGGTCCAGTTTCTCTAGTCTCTCCTCATAGGGCTTGGTCTGTAGGCCCTTAACCATACGAGTGGCCCTTCTCTGGACCCTCTCCAGGTTATCCGCATCCTTCACATCTCATTGTGTGATCTGCTTTACTCAGGCCAATATTGGGGATGAACTTCACCCATAGATTCAGCCCATCAGATTATGGAATCCAACATTAGCAACATGAGCCTTTTTGCCCCCCTTTGCCTTCCCTTCTTGGTGGACATGGCAGGTTTCCTGAATCTGTGATGTCTGTGCAGTAAAAGAAAGCTGCTTTTATAAATCTCCTTGTGTATTAAAGTTGGTGAGCTGTTGTTCACTTTATATAGCAAAGCTTTCTTGAAAGGAAGCTTCTGGCTAAGTACAGAAAGTAAAAAACCTGAGGCTGAATTGGTTCAGTCTTTGCAGGTTAGTCTAAGCTGCAAGGATTGACTCAATGCACAAATGAACAGAAATTAACTTTTGATTTAGGAAATACAGCCGCATATCTACGGTGGCTCAAGCCAGAAGCCGGGGTGGAGGGGGGCACTAGAGCACAGCTCTCTGGCATGCAGCCAGCATGGACTGTGTGTTTGCCCCCGAGGTCTCTGAGATTTGAAGTCCACAATCATAAGAGTAGCATTCTGTAGGTTTCTCATCACTTCCTATTCCTGCTTTCAGGTGCTTCTGGTATGTGTAGTCCACAGTCAATGATAGCACTAAGTAAGCCAGCAGGGCAGGGCAGGCCTGTACTCAGGGGAAGGTGAATTTAACCCCCATCCCTGGCCCCAGACCCCAGCCAGGGTTTGCCGGGGGCGGGCGGGAGGGGACAGTGATCCAGCCCTCACTGCTCCAGCTAAGGAGCAGAGGGGTGGGGCCAGCCCTGCTCTCTGGCACAAACAGAACAGTCCAGACAAGGGCTGCAAAGCATGCTGGGGGACTCTGATTTAACTTGAACCAAGAAGGGGTCTGGGACAGAAGTTTTATAAACCGGTTTGACCTAAATCTGTTACATCTGATTTAGGGGTGAACTACATTCAACCAGGTTTATCTTAAATCAATTTCAGCCATATTGAAACTGCTTTATTTGCACTGAAGTTCTGTTCTGTTACAGGTTTAAACTAGTTTCTGATCACTTAAACTGTTTTTAGTGTAACTTCTGTCCCTAGCCTCTATGTTCTTTTGTAAAGCAAAGTGATTTTATTAATAGCTGTGGATTTAGATGAAACATGTTCAAGATTTAAAACAATGTCATGAAAAAGGTGTTTGCATGCTGAAGAGTGATTCAGTAAAAAGTTGGCATCAGGGTACTGTTTATACATTGTATTCCTCAGATTTTTCTATCAAATATGCTCCATGTACAAGTAGAATAGTGTATTTTTTTTCTGATCAGCCAGCCCTGCAAACTCACTGCGTGCTCTAAGAGTGAAGGTAAATGCTTTCCTCCTTGTATGACATCATTGGAATAAAGGTTCTTCAAACCAAATTAGGCTTTGACTTTCACCTGTGCAACCCTTTGTTTTTCAGATTGAAATAAGAACTGAGTGTTGCAGGGCACTAAGGTGTGTCTGCTCCTATAAGAGTAGAAGCAGTTTAGCCAGGGAGCCCTGAAGGTTAGGCAGGGTACCACAGCTGCCAGTCAGCTGAGCTATGGGTTAATGAGGTAATTGGCCAGCACCTGCAGGTGGTCAGCTGACTGGAGAGAAGCAGGGACTTGGGAGCATGTAAATCCAAGGCTGAAGCTTACAGGAGTTCACTTTCTGGTCACTGCCAAGGGAAGGGGCTTCTGTATGTGAAAGCTACCCAGGGATATTTGGTTGTCTGTTTTTCTGCCTATAAGAATAAGAAAGCTCCAGAAGCTCACAAGGTACCCAGGGCTAGGAGACATGCTATGCTAGGGTAAAGGCTTGCCTTCTTAAAGGGGAAGAGCATTGTCTTCATCGTTATTGTTATGTTATAGCCCAGGGGCTTATGTTTACATTGCTGTTTGAACTGGAGGTTTGGAATGGGGCTGTAAGGGGAGCTACATAATTCCCCTTAGTGCCTGCTGCGGGGGACATGCAATCATCTTGAGCCCTGCTAGGGGGAGGCTCCAGTCTCAAGTAGTTAGCCATCCTGTTGCAGGCTGAGGCTGCAAGGCACAGAGCAGACAAGGGTCAGAGGGCCCGGTGCCAGAGTGGTGCAACTAGACAAGGGCCAGAGGGCCTGGTGCCAAAGGGGTGCTGCTACACAGGGGCCAGGGGCCTGGTGCCAGAGGGGCACAGCCAGGCAGAGGCTTGGGGCCCAGGAGGCAGGGGCCAGGGGCCTGGTGACTGGAAGGGAAAGTTTGGAGCTAGTGCCTAAAAGCCAGGTCCAACCCAGTGGGCCTAGGCTAGAAGGCTAGACTAAAGGGGCAGAAGCCGAGGAGGCCAAGGCCCCAACGGAGGGAACAACATTTTTGTAACATCCATGAGACATAGGTCATGGTGTAGGGAAGGTTTTGGAGCCACGCAATTAGCCCTTAAGGCTCAAGGTGCCCCGTGCGGCACAGTACTAGAGTGAGATCCGGCAAAGGGCCGAAGGACCACTGAGTTCTAGCGGAGTTCAGCAGACCAGAGCCATGCCTGTGGGCAACCTCCCAATTTATTATTTCACCATCAAGATGTGGCAGGCAAGACAAGAGGGTGCCCTCAGGGCAGATCTGGTATGGTCGAGGAGCCACCAGGGGCAGCGTGGCCACCCCTGGGGACCTTGACCCATGACACTAAGATATCATTGAATTAACAAAAGACGTAAGCCAAGTTACATGATGCAGTCAGGTAGGAGTCTATTAATGCCTAGCTAAAGATGTGAGTTCAAATGAGATGTACTTGGTCATATGTAACTTGAGTCTGATGAGTTCAGGTTAGTTCCTTGTGGAGATTTGTTCATCGTCAGGTCAACTACTGTATCTCTGGCTGATTTTTTTTTTTTTCCTCAGGAGAGGCCTCTTAATAGAGTAGAAGTGCCTTGGTGATCAGGCAGAGAGGTTCAGTAGCCAACCTATGCAGAGTTTAATTTAATGAGAAAAAGATTACTTTTTCTCTGGCTTCAGTCTCCATAAAAAAGTGTCATTGGAAAGAAATAGTTGATACAATTTTCTGATATTTGTCTATGGATGTGATCTGTTTTATCTTCCTTTTTAACCATCTCATTAGTTATTACAATAGATGTACCACTATTTGGCCCCATATACAAGAAGTATGCCTAGGATTCAAAAGAAAAAATTCTGTGCAAATGAGAAGTAAAATATGTTTTTTAAAAGATTAAACTGAAAAAAAAAATAACTTGCAAAATATTTGGTCATGGACAGGGATACCCATGAAATCAAGTTTTCTTGTGAAGTTTCTTGTATTTCCTCTTTCCATGTGGACAAGATTTACCACATAAAGGATGGGGTTACATGAGACGCTGACTGCACATCAGCCCAATACTACTGTGCAGTAGTGTTGTGAGGCAAAAACCATGCTGGGACACTACTGCACAGTAGGGCTCTGTGAAGCTTCAGGTGCTGATTGGATTCAGAGGAGATTCGGCCCAATTTGGCAGCCAAATCTCCAAATCTGAATTGAATCAGGAGACTAATTAAAAGGTCTGAATTGATTTGAAACGCTCTGAATTGATTTGAAAAGATTCGGAGAGCTTCGGAGATTCAGGCAGTTCCTGCTCACTGCCTCAGGGAGCTGGATCCGCACTCCATGCTGGTAAGTAGTGGGCAGAGGAAGCGGGACTATGGGGGGACCCCTGACAGGTCCCATCCCTTGCCTGCTCCCCCAGCTCCCCTGAGCCCCCCTGGCCCCTGCCCACTCTCCCAGGCTCCCCATGGCTGCCTTGCCCGGCCCCAGCTCTTTAGAAAAAATCCCACTCTCTGCTGCCAGGCGGGGGGCATGATCTCTTCTGCCCCCCCGCTGCCCCATGCCATGTGGGAGGCTCTGCCATGAGCCTCCTGACTCCCACCCACTCTCCCATGGCTGCCCCGCCTGCCCCAGCTCCCAGCTTTGTAAAAAAAACAAAAAAGAAAAAAACCCCAAAAAAGCCCCCACTCACAGGCTGCTGCAGTGGCCTCGGGGCTTCTGGGGGCTTGTGGCAGAGCTCCCCATGCAGAGTGGGGCAGTGGGGGGCAGCGTAGATCATGCCCCCAGCCTGGCAGGAGCTGGTAAGTGTGGGGCTTTTTTTTTTTTAAAGAGCCAGGATCTAGGGCGGGTGGGGGCTGGGAGAGTGAGCGGGGGTTGGGGGCTCATGGAAGAGCCCCCCACATGGTGTGGGGCAGCAGGGATTGCCTCCGTGCCTGGCAGCAGCTGGTGAGTGAAGGATTTTTTTTTCAAAGAGTGGGGAGGACAGTGATTTGAATCAACTAATTGAATCTCTGTCCCCCGAATCAGCTGAATCCGAATCCGAAGCAAAAGCTAGCCGCTTCGCACAGGCCTACTGCAGAGTATTATTAGGCTACCGCATAGTACCATCACTTAAAAGGCGTTTGCTGGCACTACTGTGCAGTAACTTCAGTTACTGAACAGCTATTTAGTACCTGCTTATACAAGTACTAAATAAATGTGCAGTTACTACTGCGCAGTAGCATCTTGTGTAGATGTGCCGAAAAAGCTACTACTGTTGATCAGAATGCAAGTAGACAGAAGGGTGAGATACAAGAACTTTTAAGAGTTTTTATAAGTATAAGGGAAAGTGTGGCTCCATTATTACATAAGTGAACAATTTAATCTATCCTTAATCAAGACCTGATAATCAGGTATTCTATGCATTAACACCATTTCTCCCATTCTGAGGGTTCCATTTCATCTTCTTTTGTGTATGATGCCTACTGGAGATCTTTAACATGAGGTAAAATATAATTACAAAGTCTCAACTAAGAATTTAGGGAAAGAGGAAGGCTTAGAGGAATATAAACTAGATTGGAAGTCAAGAACACATGAAACAGTCTAATGTTGATGGGGTGCATAGAGCTGGGAAACTGCCTCACTTCTTGTGCCTCATAATCCACATCTTCAAATGGAGAAAAAATTAGAGCTGATCTAAATGTTTTTATCAAAATAACCTTTTTTCTATGAAAAATGGCTTTTGACCTAAACAATATTTTTTCTGGAAATCTCTAATGGTGGTTCAGTAAAATTGTTCAGTTTAATTGTTTAAAAAATTGTTTTAAAAATGCTTTAAAAATATTTTTGCTAAAACGTAAAGCTGTTTAGTGAAAATTGGTTTTGAAAATCAAAAATGTATTCTTTTTTCTTTTTTTACAGAAAAAACTAAAAATGTACTAGTAAGAAGAAAAACAGTGTGTACGTACTTTTGTATTTTGTATAGTGTATTTTTCAACCATCCCTGAGAATGTGGGTGTATATATAATACATATAGGGGACACACACACACGCACACATGCGCGCGCGCACACACACACACAAATAGTGTGAACTTCTGTTCTGTTACAGGTTTAAACCAGTTTCTGATCACTTAAACTGGTGTATGTGTAACTATCCTTGGAGGCTAGGGACAGAAGTTTCACATAAATTGCTGTAAGTGATAGGAAACTGGTTCAAATCTGTAACACAACAGGGGCTCAGTGCATGTAAACTGCTTTAAAAATTGCTGAAACCAGTTTAAGATAAACCTGGATGGATGTAGTATTCAATTTAACAGATTTAGGTTAAACTGGTTTATTGAACTTCTATCTCAGATCTCCTCCAGATTCAAGTTAACATTATCCCAGCATGCTTTGTGCCTCTCCTACAAACCCCCTTCTCCGGGTGAGCAGGCTAGTTTTGGTCCAAGCTCCCTCCAGCCAAGGAGGGAGGCATGACCTAAACCCCCTGGCTTCTGGCCTGGACCACTGCAGGCATGTGACTGCATTTCCGGAATCAAAAGTGAATGTCTACTTGCTTATCGGTCAATCTATGCAGTTTAGACTAACTTGTGATTATTGAATTGATTCAGTCTGGGGCTTTTTGATTGTCTGTACTTAGCCAAATTGGGCAATGAATAGTCTTTCTTTAATAGATATCTGGCTGATGTGCCTCATCCCATTTCCATTGTAGAGAATGTCAATTTTGGTAATCACTGAACTAAAGGCATGACTGATTCTTAGTATAGTAATAGTCTTGTCCAGTTTAGTATATCTGCTGGTGTGAAAAACTCTATGAATGTGTCCAGACAAGCATGGCCTTGCGGTATGTGGCATCGCAAACATGTCTGCACCACCACATACTGCACACTGAGGTGCTCTCCATGCTGCAAGGGTGCGCTGTCCATGCATGTACTGCTCCATTTTTTTTTTCTGTGGGTTTTTTGACCCTTAGCGATCCAGGAGTCAAAAAAACCCATGGAAAAGAACAACAGAACAGAACATCACATGCACAGCAGCATGTGCTGCTGAACAGTGGAGCCAGGCCGCCCCGAGCCACACTGCAGCTGCCAGCCAGGCTCTGCCCAGGAGTACTGTGGCTGCAGACCCGGGAGACCCCTAAGACTCGAGGTACGGCTTCTGGGGCCAACACAATGCTGGCCCCAGCCTTCCCTACCACCCCTGAGGTAACTTGCCATGTGCCAAAGCACATGTGTCACAGGTGTTCCCCAGGAACAAGTAGTTGCAGTGCAAGATGCACTGCTGCTAACTTGTCCCCAGGGAACCAAATATCTGAGCTCATCTGGATGCGGCCTATGAGTCTTTAATAGAATCTCCTCTATGAAGTATAAGAAACATATGTTTAGCCAGAAGCTGCAGTAAAGGCCAAGAACTTGCCAAGCTTAAAGAGGAATTGGACATTTATGGATGTCTTGTTATATAGATAATCATAATATCCCAAGCCATGATAGTTAATGCCAACAAGGGATAGAAATGCTCATATTTCAGGCCTTAAGTCAATCTTCAGCTATTAGGAATTAGTAAGAGAATCTGTTATCTACCTGCTGTGTGGTTACTCACACATTCCTATGAAACAGCTAACAAGGGCCTCTACTGCAAGCAGAACCCTGGGCTGGATGACCCCTGGTTTGATTCTGTCTGGCAATTCCTGTGTGACTGCAAATAGACATAGCAAAACCATTTTATCCTGGGACAAAGTACAGTCATGCAGATATCAATGTCCATTGCACTGGCATAAATCCTAAAACAAGTTTCCCAGATGAGAGGTAGAAATAATTTAGCCTGAGATATTACAAAACACATCTGTACAGTTATCCAAGCATTGCACCATTGAATCATTAGGAGAAAACTGTTACTGTAGTCAGCTGCTCACTAAACCCTGATTAGAATGTGTATATATGCCAATCCTTGGATATTTTTCTTCCAGGACAAACACAGGCACAATTTATCCAGGGACAAATGCAACATCTGTTACTAGCTTATTGAACAGAAGACAGGGTGGAGTTGCACCTTATAGACTAAATCATAAATGCAGGAGGTTTAATAAGCAACAGATTACTTCATCAGGTGCTAAAAAGGATGCTTGTAGATACATATTTTCAGAAAGATATTAGGTCAGTGATAATCTACCTACTTACATCACCTCTATGATCACGGTATTTATCTGAGCTCCTTGTAAACATTAATAGAATTATACTTATAGCCTTCTATGGAGTAGGATATTGCATTATCATTCTTTTAAAGATGAGGAGTAAGACATGGAAAGAGCAAGCAACACACACGTACGCACATGGGCAGTCTGTGGCAGAGCCAAGTTTTGAATATAATTAATGTCAATCAGCATAGTTTTGTGGAAAAGAGATTTAGTTGAATGGAGTTGATATCTTTTGTATGCAAGTACAAGTTTGGTTGATAGACTTCTGATTCTACTGAAAGACATGTTGACTAAGAAACTAAAAGGATGCAAAATCACCATGACATAGATGAAATAGATCAATTTGCTCAACTTGTTGCCTAACTTTTTAAGTTTCACAATGTAATTGTCAACAGAGAATGATCCTTAGACAAGCATGCTTCTTGTGATATCCTTTGGGGATTGGTCCTTGTCCTATTTTACATTTTTCAATGATTTGGAAGAAAACATAACATTATTGTGGATAAAGTTCACAGAAGACACAAAAATTGAAGAGTGATAAATAAGAGGGCAGATCTCTGAAACAGTTTCTTGGATTGCATGGTAAATGGGATGAAAGCAAGCAAATGGAAAGATGTATATCTTGGAAAAAGAATGGAGACAGGACAGGGGACTAGAGAGCAGTGGCTCTGAATAGGACATAAATATCCAGGATGAAACTGGTGAAATGGCATAATGAGATCCTTCTATGTACAGTTAAGGCTGAGTTGTCAAACATATGACTCATAGGCCAGATCCAGATCTGGTCTCCAGAGTCTCTCTGTCTAGCTTGCTGTACTCCTGGCAGGCCACCAGAAGTTGTGGGGTGTGGTTTGCTGTGGAATCCAGGGCCCTTTGACCATGCTGGCCGTTGTTATTAGTGGTGAACTTTGCTCATCACTGCTGCCCCTGGACTTGCTCCCCCAGAGTTACTGCTGCCAGTGGACCCCTTGTAGACAGCAGAACACTCACTGCTTTTGTTGCCACAGCAGTGGCCATTGCAGCAGCCTTCACACTATGGGCTGGATCTAGCCTGCAAACAGCCCCGCGGTCTGGATCTGGTCTGAGACCCCAGGTGAATCTGACAGTCCTGAATTAAGGAAATGTTAAGTGGAGTAGAGAGGCTATAATGCTGCTATATCCAAATAAATGAGTGTAGTTCAGGGGTAGGCAATTACTTTGGCTAGAGGGCCACTTAGTGAGTTTTGGTGAGCTGTTGAGGGCTGCAAGGGTTGCTCTTCCCCTTGACAGGTGCCCCATCCCCTGGTTGCCATCTTAAGACTGGAAGACCTGCCCCTAACCCCTGACCTTTGCCACTGGGAGTTCCTCCCCTTGCCCCCTTGTGGGAAGCCACCCCTGCCTGGAAGTACTCCTTTTGGGAGGGGAGGGTTGCCATCTTGGAACCAGAAAAAACCCAAATAATATACTAAATGTCAAACACCTACAATAACATATGCTTATTTTATTACAAAAAATAATTTTGTCACGATATGTGTTTGCATACTGTATATAGAGGTGATTGCACAACAACTCAAAATAAAGTCTTACTCTTGTATATTGTGTGTGGGGTGTGGTTGGTGTGTGTGTGTGTGTGTGTATGGTAGAGTGTGGGGGTAGGTGTGTGGAGGACTTGTGAAGGGGTGTGGCTGTGTGTGGGGGCAATAGGGCATGCTGGGGCATGTGTGTAAAGTGGGGGGTTGTGGGGGCAAGGTGTGTAGCATTTGTGGAGTGTGAGCAGAGGTGGGGGTTTGGGGACCCCCCCACACACTTCCCCCCATGGTGCACAGCCCCCACCAGTGGCAGCAGCAGCAGTAGCAGGCGGTAGGCACTCAGGGCTCTCAGCAATGTGCAGGTCTGGCCAGTATTGCATGTGGTGCAAAGGGGGACAGCCAGGCTGTCTTGTTTCTATCATATGAGGCTCCACACAGTGCACGTGCACCACTTGGTACTTGCATGGCACTGGGGGAAGCCCTGCCCGATGGAGCCAGCTGTTTTCTCTGCTCCCTGCTGTGCAGGTCCTGGAACTCCACCAGGAAGCAGGGGCTGGGGCTCCCTTCCACTTGCGATGGAGTCCTGGAACCTGCATGGCAGGGGGTGGGGAAGGCAGCCAGTTCTATTATGCAGGGCTTCCCCTGGTGGCACGCAAGTCCCATGAACTACATTGTGTGCCACATGGAACCCTACATAAGAGAAGCAGGCTGGCCTGGCTGCACTCCTTGCCACTATGTGTAGCATTGGCCAGAGCTGTGCACTGCTGGGCAGCATCAAGTGCATAGGCCATGAGTACCCCAATTGCCCACTGCCTGCTGCTGCTGCTGCTGGCAGGGGCTGTGCATCATTGGGGGGGGGGAGTGTGTGGGGAGTCCCCACACCTCCCCACCCTCCCTCACATTCATGCCCTGCCCAGCTGAGCTCCACACTCCTATTGCCCCCCTGGGCTTGGGCTCTATGCTGCCACTGATCTCAGCTACAGGTCCCCCCACCCCCACTCCTGCCACTTCCCTTCCTGCTGCTTGGAGTGAGAGGGATGCTGGGAGAGCAGTGGCGGCAGCAGCTCGCTCCACCTGGAAGCTATGTGCTGGCTGGGCTAGGCCCTTATGCCCATGAGGGTGGGAGCAAGGTGTGTGGGCTTGGCAGGGTACAAGTAGTTTGTGAGTACCTGTGGGACAGATGAAATTGCTTGGTGGGCCAGATCTGGCCCGCAGGCTGTATTTTGCCATCCCCTGGTGTAGTTCCTACTGGAATACTGTGTCCAGTTCTGGTATCTACAGTTCCAGGAGACTGTGGATACATTGGAAAGGGGTCAGAGAAATGTTTTTAGAATGATTCAAGAACTCAGCAACATGACTAGTAGGCTAGAAACAGACATTGCACATATCTGGGGATGAATTGTGCCTGTGTTTGTTCTTGAAGAGAAAAGTCCCAGGACTGGTGTGTACATACATTACCTTTCCAATTGGTGTTTAGTGAGTAGCTGATTGGACTTCTACTTTTCTGCCAATGATTCAGTGATGAAATCCTGGGACAACTGTTTAAATGCATGTTGTGATGTCCCAGGGCAAGCTGTTAGCACTTCTTATCCCAAGAACCTTTGTAGAGTTTGTCTTGGGACAATAGACATGGATATCTGAACAATTGCACTTTGTCCCAGAATAAAATAGGATATTCCAAGACAAATGTTGTGTCTGTAGCTGTAATAAAAGAGTCTTGGAGCTTGATTTTTTTTTAATTGACAGAAAGAGAAAGGTAAGGTGTGACTTGTTCACTCTACAAGTACTGACAGAGGGAAACAAATGTGGTAGTAATGGGCTGTTTATTCTAGCAGACTGTGGCAGAAGGGAGGTGAGAGAAAGAAAAACCCTGCTCATAACCCTTCCCCAAACAGCTAAATGCATGAGACTTACCTCATAGTCAGCCCCAGTGCAGGGCCAGGAGAGCCAGGACAGCATCTTGGATCAACCCCAGCAGAATGGGGCTGATCTGCGGACTCCTGGCTATTCCGGGAGCCAAATCCAGTGCCTTCAACCATGATGCTGGGCACAGACCTGACTAAGACTGGAGGTATGAGGTGGAGGAGCTCCCAAACTTGGTCCTTAAGGCTGGATGGATGGACAAGAGACCCAGTGCTAGACAAACTGTCAGTGTTGCGGGGAAGACTTTTCCATCCTAAGGTGGACTGTTCCTGGCACCAGAATATCACCGCCTTTAGGGTTACATCAAAGGCATGGCAGGTGAGACCAAGTGAGGGCAGAAGCAGTCTCTCCCAGGAAAGGGGGGCCAAACCCCAATAACCCCAGCCAGAGACTCTAAAGTACCTGGATACTGAGCCCTGTCAGTTCTTCCCTCCATGGTGACAGAGGCTCAGTGACACAGACAAAGGTATAATAGAATCCAGTGGCTAGAAGCTGAAACTAGGCAAATGGAGATACAAAATAAGTTGGGAACGTTTAATAGTAAGGATGATTAACTATCGTAACAATTTAGCAAAGTTTTGGTTGATTCTCTGTCACTGCATATTTTTAAATCAGAAGTGGATGTTCTTCTAAAAGATCAGCTCTGGTTGAAACAAGAATTAATTCAGAGAAGTCCTACAGCCTGTGTTATGACAGGATTAGATGATCATAATGAGCCCTTCTGGCTTTATAATATATAAACTAATCTATAATCTAGGCCCAAGCTCTAACCACAAGACCATCCTTCCTCTCACAGGCCCTAGAGCGGAAAAATTGTTTGCCAAGATGTTGAATTGCACAGAGTAAAAATACAGAATGTTTGGCCTCTGACATTTCACTCCATTTTGTAAAGAAAACGATGCTTGTGGGAGAATGCTGTATGAATTGACAATCACTTTGTGTTCTGACAACCCTTTCTAGTGTATTAGCTATTTCATTATATACATGATGGACCTCTATGTGGCTGTGGAAATCTGAGGCAGATGGGCTCTAAAATCAGCCTGAGGGGACAGGAGAAATGAAACTTCAGAGCTCTAAAGTACGAGTTTCCTCACTTTCATCACAGTGGCTAATGGACCCGTTGAGACTGAGAAAATTCAGTGATCTCCTGGAGGATCTTACGGGTGGCCAGGGCTGAAGTGTATGGGAGATCTTTGGTTTCACAAGGAGAGAGGGGAGAGCATCTCCTGCAATGTGGCAGAAGGATTTTGACAAGCACAAGGGGAGAGTGTGGAGTTGCTGCATGAATATAATAAGTTCCAATCTTCTCTGGCTTTCACTTGTTTATCTCTCATCTCCACTTGTTCGTTCTCTCTTTCTCTTTGGCATTTTTCCACCTGCTATATGATGTAGAGGCCCTATTTGTTTTCCATCACGCAGGGAGTTAGCACCTTGCAGTTGTCTGAATCATACAGAATGTGACTTATAAATATAAGCAGCAAGTTTCAAGTGCTGTTAGTTGTGGAATCATATTGTTTATTACTCAAAAATCTTACATATAGTCAGTAAGTTGTTTGTAAATCTCAAGTGCCTTCTAGGTATTAGCAGGAATGATGATAATTCATTGTCTGGATTGCAGTGCCATCTAGGATACATAAGGTTAGGTACCTAGGGACTATTTAAAAACAGAACAAAAAGATGGTCCCTCCCACAAAGAGCTTAGTCTTGCAAAGTGCAAGACAAGAGACAACAGGCATACACAGACATACAGATGGGGAAGAACAAGGAAATAATGTGACAATCATGCTGATTAATATTTGAATTTTTCTTCAGAGCACCAGAAGTGTCTTATCTGCTGTTTGTTATGAAGGATTTATTATTCTCCTGTTAAAAACTGAGCAGCAGAAAGAGTTCTAGCTCTACTTGTATAAGAGATGGACTGCAGCCCAAGGAGTGTTCTGGGGGTTTGCTTTTTTTGGTTAGATTTAATAGTAAAAATGCTTTCCTCCTTCATTCTTCTGTTTGCATTGTGCTTTCAGCTTGCAGAGTCAAGGCTTGGAGATAAATTCTTGCTAGCCAAAAGAAATACTGTTCTATGAAATTTACATTCCTTACTTTGGACTTTTCTCAACTCCTACTCAGGTTAAAGGAGAGGCACCAGTTGACTCCAGTGGAGATGTATTCTGTTTCTAAACAGAGAGTGTGATGATTTTGTAGTTACAACATAGGCTGACAGGAAATATAGGCAAGATTTACCACAATAGAAGCCTAAAAATGTAGGCACTTAAATCCATATTTAGGCATGTAAAGGTGGAATTTTCAAAATGGCTTGAGTCCAGAAGTCCCACTTAATTTAATAGAAACCACAAAGTTCTCAGCGTTTTTGAAAATCAGTGTCGGCACAGTGTAGGATAGGGTCACAGGGCCCAGCAGCCCTGCGGCCTGTGAGAATGGGCCATGAGGATGTGGGCTCACCTAGTTCTAGCACTCAGTGGAGGTCACCCAATGCTTTCCTACCTCATCTTGGTATTAAATATGTCTTTGTTGGGAGATGGTCTATTTTCACAGTCCTCGATGTGCCAGGTCCGGGTCTTCCTTGGGGCTCCTACCTCCTTTACACACCATCCAAGCTCCACCCTGTTGTTACAGTGTACGTTGTTCCCTTGGCTCTCAATAGGCAATTTTCTTCCGTTCTTTCTTCCTGAGGGCCTGCATTTGTCCCGAGCCTGGCTTAATGAGACTGCAGCTGAGCTGGCCCTGGGATTGTTCTGTCACTGCTTGATACATGAAAGAGAAGTGAAGAACAAGACAAAATGGGGAAATGGAACTCAGGTAAGTATCAGCCCTTAGGGTTGTTGCAAACACAGGCTGTGGCTACTAACCATGAGGTAATTCAGTCCTTAGGGGTACAGGTTATTCCTAGGTGCCCTACCCCCACAAATAAAAGGACCCCCAAAAGAAATATACAAGCCTTCCTGGCCCCTTTCACCTACAGCTTGGGCATTTGTCAGCCCTGGATGCTTCAGTGTCAGTCATCAAGGCTTCAACAGCACCTGTCAACTCTCCAGGTGTGATGGGCCAGTCTGCCCACCCTTATTGACTCAGCTCCTTGCAACTGATGGGGTCAGCTCACTTACCACTGTGCATCTGGAACAGGGCCGGCACTGACTCTTTCTTTCCCCTTCTTTCAGGTGGTGGCAGCCTAGCCTCCTTGGCTCCATGGCACTGTAAACAAAAGTAAAAGTAACTGAAATGAAAAGACCTGTTTGGAGTGTTGCCAGCTCCCATGACCACCAGTTCTCTCTGCACGTTTCCTCACTGGCACTCTGTGCTGTTCCCTGCTGCTGCAGGCTTTGCAGTGGTGTTTAAATTATTGGGGCCCCTCCAGGTTCCTAAGGGGAAACTCTGCCTACTTCCCACTGCCCGGTTTTCTTTGCTGGCATTTCAGTGTTCCCGGGACTCTGCTGTCATCTGGCATCTAGCCCATTCCCTTTCCGGTCCTAGTGGTGGGCCAGAAATATTGGTGGTTGCTGGCCCCTGATAATTGTTGGTGCTGGCCAGGTCAGTAAGTTTCCTACCTTCCCTGTTGTGGGCTCAGAAGAGTTTTCTCTTGACTCTTCACAATCAGACCACTCATTAAATATGGATGAAGAAGCCTAAAACTAGGCCCATATTTTGGAAAGGTTCCAAACTCTGCCAGTGGTGGCTTGCTGCATAAATGTGAATAAATCAGTTATCCTCTCTAGCCACGTCTACATGTTCATTAGTGTGTTTTTGCTACTGTGCATTCAATTTAGTATCTCTAATGTGAGGTACTAAATAAATGCACATTAGGCTGCCCTAATGAGCAGTAGTAAAAGCACACACTTTTTTAGTGATGCTTACTGAGAAGTAGCCTAACTAAAGAAGTAACTTTACTGCATGTTAGCATATTAACATGGTTTTTGACATGGCACTGTCATGTGCAGTAAAATAGGCTACTGTGCATTAAAGAGCACATGTAGACACATCCTCTGTGACTCAGTTTTCCTCTCTGTAAATGTTTCTATCCCTTACAGGAAAGTTAGGCTTAAAATCACTAGCTTTGGTGAAGTGCCGACTTCATGTATCAGGCTGTGTTTGGGGAACCTGGAAAAATATTTTCAGTCCATGTGCAAATGTACCTAATCATAATGATTTAAATCCATTTAATGTATTTGGGGGTCACCAGACTTTCTAGTAAAAGAAGAGGCTCAGTATTTTAAAAGCAGATTGTGTTGAGGCTTGGAGGTAATAAAGCTCTTATAGCGACAAGTTCAGATATGAAGGTCATGAATGGAAAGAGCCAGATTCTTGCACCCTAACTTCAGATGAGCAGAAAACTACTTCAGAAGAGATGCACTGGCTACAATAGGTGCACCTACAGAGGAATGAACTATTCTGCATGAGTGAGGATGTTAGAACATGCTCACGCACACATCGACGGTATTTTGCTTATTTTAAAGAAAATATTTAAAATTAAAATACTGTTAGAACAGAAATAAAGCACTTGGAAATCCATCTTTATAGTAAAAATCCTCTCATGTGGGGAAGTTTAGTTTCAGAGAGCTACACTGCATGTACCCTATTGTATTTATGCATATTCAGATCTTAGGAACAATAAAAAGAGGAATATGGCCATTATATTTTCTAATTTACATAGCTAATTGGAGCATGGTCCTTATTATTTTGATGAAGAATCTGCATAATAGGATGCCTCCTTATAGCCCAGCAGGAGACCAGGGAGATAAATACTTTTGAGGTCCAGTGTGCCACTTCCCACAGTACCCTTGCACGCATAAAGTGGTGCTGAAGATTTGCAGAACATCTGGCAGGAGCAGGTGGCAGTTTACCTTTCAATATGTTATTTAAATGACAATTTAGTTAAGTCTGAAAATAAAACTAAAAAAAAAAAGTTCTCACATGTATCCATGTTTTATTATAAAGCATCTTCTGGAGTGAGTCACTCTTCTCTCTCCTTTCAGAAAGTCTGGCTATCTTTGTGGCAAAGTTGTAAACTTTTAGAGTCTGTACAGACAGGGCTGGGTCCAGAGGGGGTGCAGTGGTACCATTGTACCCCACGTTGATTCCTGGTCCACCCATAATTTTAATTGCCTGGCAGTGGCAGCAGCATTTCTATTTAGACGGCAGTATGCGAGTCAGCTGACATCATGGCTCATTATGTGTTTCCTAAACACAGGATATGGTCAAGGGCCCTGGCGGCCCTGTGCCTGATGAGACTGTGAGGAAGTGAAGCTCACCCAGTTTAGCCGCTCAGGAAAGGTTGCCCGATTCTTTCCTGCCACATCTTGGTGTTGAAGATTTATCAGTCTGGAGGTGGTTAATCTGCTGAGCAGTCAACTTGGGTACATGCAGTTTGGTTCCTCTTCGGGGCCCCTACCTCCCCTTACTCCCCTTCCTTGCACCACCCAGCTGGTAAGGTGTTCATTAAGTCCCATGGGCAGCACCCAGTGTTCTTCTTATCTCTTAGGCTTGTGGTTATCTCAGGCCTGATCCATGGATATAGCTATCTATACCACCACAAAAGTTGGTAAGCTAGGGATCAAAAAATGGAAATGAAATGAAGAATGAAAGCAAACCAGTGGAGCTGAAACTCAGGTAAGTTTCCTGGCCATAGAGGCCTTCATGGCTGGTGATTGTGACCTCTGTAAACAAAGTAAGTCTTCTCTAAGGGTTGTGGTGCTATTCATGTGAGGCCTGGCCCAGTCAGGTATAGAAACAGAAGAAAAAAAGGAAAACCATGGGAAAAACCTGTGTCAAGTCCCACCAACAAATTTAGGCACTTTATGTCAGCCCTGGGCCATAACTAACTCAGTCCCTGGCTTTCCTGCCAGATCAGTCAGCCCTCATAATGGGGCGAGTCCTCCTCCCAGTCCACATTTATTTGACTCAGTCCCTAAACAGTGGAGCTATGTCTCTCAGCCAGTGTTCCCTTCCATTCAGGGACAAAGTTCTGAAAGTTCAAAAGAAAGTAAACTGAAACTGAAAACAAAACCTTGCTTTATGTGCAAAGCTGCCTCTTCTGCCACACACCTCTCTCTGGTCTTTTCCACAGTTCTGGGAACAGTATGTTCATTGGTGGGGATTCTGGTTATTGGAGCTCCTTCGACCTCCTGGGCTGAGGTCAGCCCTTCCCCGTCTCCCAGGGTACTGGTTCTGGAGTCCTGATGCACTACCCAGTATGCTGCCTTTCTCCGCTCATGTTCTTCCCCTTCCAGTGAAGTCAGCAGGCTGGAAGTACCAATGTGGCTGTGAGGAGGACTAACACAGAAAGAGCAATAGCTGGTAAAGCAGGGCTCCCACAGCTGCTGCGCACCCATTTTTACTGCTGGCTATGACGATGCAGGTGGGTCTCTTCCCATTCTTGCGCGAGCTCATAAGAGGCTTTTCTCATCTTTTCACATTATGATCTACCTGAATACTCCGAAGCTCTCCATTCCACAGGTTACCCTCTCTCATTTTTTATGGTCTTTAATGAGTCCGCTAGTCAAGCTATCCTTTGTTTTGCAGTTCTGTTGTCCACTGGCTGCTTCTGGTAATGTAGCTCCTATTTTAGAATCCTGCAGATTGCTTTTAACTCTAGCTAGCAAAATTAACTCAGATGTGGAAATAACGTTCAGTGAAGCACTAGATGCCCTGCCAAGATGCTCAAGAAGGCTAGGTTGTGTTTTATAAATCTGAAAAGATGTACATTTAATTCTAATGACTCCAGGGCTAATGAAAAATCTTTTGATTATTTTTGCCTAATTTATTTTGTTTTTATACATAATAAATGATATAGCAAATTAATGCTCATTCCAATAAAATTATATTTGTTTTTGCTTGGAACTTAAACTGAATAATATAGCCCCAGGCCCTTAGCCTATTAGTAAAGTTCCTGGTTTCCTTTTAACTGGAGAAAAATATGTGTTGTGACATATGTGGTGATGCACCACACTATCTGCAACCCCCTTTTCAAAATCCTAGATCTGTCCATGCATACAGAAGTTACATTTAGATCAACCTAACTTAATGCCTAATTGTACAGGCATTCAGGGAGGTTAAATTGGGCAAAAAATGGTGGGCCCATAAGCCATTGTCTGTGTGTTAAGTGTTCTATGTATCCTCCTTTTGTGCCCAATCCACTGACAACCTGAGGTAATGTGTAAGATTTTCAGGTTCAAGTCAGTCCTTGGTAGTGACCAAGAGAGGGTCATTGATTATCACACAGATGTTCTTTCATAACCAGTGTCCTTTTGTAATTTTTAAAGATATTTACAAAATCAAACCAACTCTGTGTATAAGCTAAGTGAATGACAACTCTGCATTTCTATGTATGTTGTGCCATGCACACTCTAGAGACATTCATTTATCTCAGTTGCATAAACAGTGTTCCTACATTGGTATGTACTGTATCAAGCAGTAATGAGAAGCTGATTAGCATTAAAGAAGTACTTTCTTGTGCTATTTAATTGACTAATGAAATTAAAGGCTTCATTTATGGTTGGAAATCTGATGATAATGGAAAACATATTAAAGTGAGCATTGAAGATAAAAAAATGCAAGATAATTCATCTGGAAAAGAAAATGTGCAAGAAGAGGGACATTTTATATTTATTAGCAATGCCAAATGTTTGCCTGTATCTGTGTGTGTTTATGAGACTGCTAAGTATTTTGACATTGTGAACAATGTACATAAATGTTTTGTGGCCAGACCGGTACTTTTTGCAGTTGTCAGCATTAAAGTATAGCAACCCCCCACCTAGTTTTTCTTTTTTTTTTTTTTTAAATGCATTCCCTCCCCTTCCTTAACCATTTCTAACTTTCTTTCTGACCTCTCTATCCCTTACAAATAGTTATTAGTAGTATTAGGTAAGCTAAGTTCTTATATACTCTTATGACAACCCCCCCTTTTTTTTAAATTGTAAATAATGTTTTGTTAGGTTTGTATTGATTCTTACTGTTGTATATTGTATTATTATCATTTTCGTATTGATTTTTATTGTTTCAAATGGATATTGTATGGCTTAGGCCTGTGTTTGTAAGTGAACCAAAGTCATGTCAAGTTTCCATTTTGTATGTCAAGCCTCCATCTTGTGTCCTCTGCCTGGGCATCCCCAGTGTTGTAACTGTGCGACTGATGTATCCCTCCCATGTAAATTGGTTCCTGGATGAATGGGAGTGATTGAAATACAATGGTAGCAGGCCTCTACTGAATGGCCTGTAACAACTGGGCCATCACCTTGCATTGATTCACCCAGGAACCACGGACCTCACCCAGGAACAGAGACAAAAACCCAGCATTTGAAAGACAAAAGACCCTGCAGAACCAGTAACTCTGCCATTGTACCCCACCATTACAGACACCCGAAACTGCACATCCCTACCTGGAGCACACATGCTCAGTAAACCAGGGGCTAACCCTTGCCTGGGCATGCCTCCTGTCACTAGGGTCACACAAGGTCTGCCTCTATAAAAAGGGGCAGTGAAGACAGACCCAGTGGGAACACCATTTCTATCTGAACCAGACCAACTCCATGTCACGCTGCTGATCCACTCAAGAGGCCCTTCCAGCGACCCCCTCTGGACAACACCAAGCTGAAGGAGACCCCGAATGGTCATCAAGGACCAACTTTCAGCCTGGGATAGGTAGATATCACCTGCACATTTCCTCATCCAATTTGGACTCTCTCTCTTTCTCCTCCCGGACTTCAGCCCTGCACCAAGCCTCTTTAATCCCTGCTGCCAGTGTGTGTGTGTGTGTGTGTGTGTGTGTGTGTGCACGCGCAAAGGAACCAAAAAGATACTGTGTCACTATCTTCCCTGTTCAATAAAACCACTGTCACTTGTAACCCCAAGTTGGTTTGTATTTTACTGAGCCCCAGTCCCTTCCCCATCTTAAATTCTGGTCTCTGTCTCTCTCTCTCAGCTTCCCCACCCCACTTTTCGTGCCACCTCTCAGCTCCTCTCTGTTCCCCTGCTGCAGCCTCTTGGCTCCATTGCTTTCTGCCGTCTCTCAGCCCTGTTTCCGCCGCTTTTTGCCTCCTCTCTGTCCCTTCTCTGTTCCCCTGCTGCAGCTTCTTGGCCCTGTTCCTTTCTGCCATCTCTCAGTCCCATTCCTGTCATCCACTGCCTTCTTCTCATGTCTTTCTGCAGCCCTTCCCACCATTTCTGCTGCTTCTAGCCTCCTGGCCCCATTTCTGCTGTCCACTGCCTCCTTCCCAAGTCTTTCTGCAGCTCTTCCTGCCACTTTTAGCCTCTCATCCCTGTTCATTTCTGCCCCCTGCTGCCTCTCCCTATCTTTCTCTCTCTCCACCTTCTGTTCCCAACCTTTCCTGCCCCTCTCCCTCTTTCCTCTGTGTTCTCCAGCTTCCCACAAACCTTCTCTAGCCACCCCTTCTCCCCCCACAGTCCTCTGGCCTGCCACCAACTTCCCCGCAGCTCCTTTGGGCTGCTCTGCAGGTTTCCCAGCAGCTGGAGCCCTTCTCCAGCTCCTGGCACCGGCAGCCCCTCCCCATGTAGCTTCCTGAGCTCCCCGGCAATCCCTCTCCAGCACCCCTGGTTCCCAGAGCCAGCCCCCAGTTCCCTCAGCACCCTCTCTAGCTCCCCTGCACCCTCTGTCCCAGTTTCCCTCTCCCTGCTTACCTTTTGGCTCCCCTGTAGCTCCGGCTTTGGTCCCAGCCTCTGTGCCAGCTTCTGTCTGGCATTGCTCCCCTGTTCTGCAGGCTTTGGGTGTTGTCCTTTAATCAATTAAGGTCAATTAACCTAAAGTAACCCCCAAGCCTCAGTTCTTCAGCCCAGCTCTCTCTAGTCTACCGGTTCTAATCCCGGTCCTGGTAACTTTCACTCCCAGCAACTTTCACTCCCTACACTTCCACTTTTTTACCTTAACCTTTCCCCAGGTATCCCAAGCACACCAAGCACATACATACATACACATCACAACACCCAAGTTAGGAACTCACCTGTGTGTACGTGTAGGTGAGTGGTATGTATGTGAACTGATATACATATATGTCAGTGTGTGCATGATATACGAATTAGTTGCTGCCCTGGGGGGTCAGGACAACTCTCAGGATCTCAATATTGAGCTGTTAGACAGGAGGGTGTGACACAATTACACATATACAAAACACACACAAATCAATTAGGTACATACACACACACTACCAGCTCAGGCACATACACATCCAAACCAGCATAGGCACATGCATACTTATCACCAATTCAAGCACGTACACTATACACCCCAAAAGTTAGACACAGATCACTAATTCGTATATCATGCACACCATGTCACACACACACATACACACACACACATTTACACTAGCAACTCAGATACACACATGTTCAAACTAGCCAGTCTAGGTTCATGCACACCTATCACCAGTTTAAGCCCATACACACTACACACACCAAATTTAGACAGAATTAGTTACCAGTTACCAGCACCTGCACATCCAATACACATACGTGGATTACCAATTCATATACCACACACACACACACACAATGATATATATATATATATATATATATATATGTGTGTGTGTGTGTGTGTGTGTGTGTGTGTGTGTATGTGTATTCACTAATTCACACACATACCATCCACCTACACATACACACAGGCGAGTTCCTAATTTGGGTGTTGTGATGTGTATGTATGCATGTGCTTGGTGTACTTGGGATACCTGGGAAAGGTTAAGGTAAGAAAGTAGAAGTGTAGGGAGTTAAAGTTACTGGAAATGAAAGTCACCGGGACCGGAATTAGAACCAGTAGACTAGAGGGGCCTGGGCTGAAGAACTGAGGCTGGGGGTAACTTTAGGTTAATTGATCTTAATTGATTAAAAGACAACACCCAAAGCCTGCAGAACAGGGAAGCATGCTGGCACAGAAGCTAGAACTGGAGCCAGAGCTAAGGAGGAGCTGAAAAGGTAGGTGCTGGAGAGGGGAAAATGGAACTAAGGGAAAGTGTGGGTGTTAAAGAGGGGTTCTGGGTGTGGGGAGCCAGAGGATGGCTCCGGGGCAGCTAGAGAAGTTGCAGGGAGGGCAGTAGGTGCTGGAAGCTGGAGCAAGGCTCCAACTGCTGGCTAATAGGAACTGGGAAGCTGCAGGAGGGCGGGGGAAGCCTGAAAACAGAGAGAGGGACAGCAGAAAATCACAGGAAAGCAGCAGGCAGCAGGGCAGCAGGAAAGCAGAGAAACCCAGCAGAAAGTCACAGGGAAAAGGCAGTAGGAGCAGGGGAGGCTGAGAGGTGGCAGAAAAGGGGAGATGTAATTGGGATTAGATCGGGAAACTAGCAGAGAGGGTGGGGACTGGAGCTGAGAGAGAGAGAGAGAACAAGGCTGGAATTTAAGATAGGGAAGGGACTGGGATTTAGTAAAACATGACCCAGCTTGGGGTTGCAAATGACAGTTGTTTTATTGAACAGGGGAGATGGTGACACAATGTCAAATTGGTTCCTTTGCACCCACACACACACACACACACACACACACACACACACACACAATGATAGCAGGGGTTAGGGAGGCTTGGTGCAGGGGCTGAAGTCCACTGAAGTCCAGGAGGAGAGAGAGAGAGAGTCCAAATTGTAGGAGGAGGTGTTGTGCAGGTAATATCTACCTATCCAGGCTGGAAAGGGGTCCTTGTCCAGTAGATGTTGTCCAGAGTGGGGTTGCTGGCAGGGCCTCTGGGTGGATAGGTGGTGTGGCATGGTGCTGGTCCAGATGGTGAGGGCGTCCCACTGGGTCTGTCTTCATTGCCCCTTTTTATAGGGGCAGACCTTGTGTGACCCTAGTGACAGGAGGCATGCCCAGGCAAGGGTTAGCCCCTGGCGTAATGGGCATGTGTGCTGCATGCAGGGATGTGCCGTTTCGGGTGTCTGTAATGGTGAGAGTTTCTGGTTTTGCATGGTCTTTTGTCTTTCAAATGCTGGTCTTGTCTCTGTTCCTGGGTGAGGTCTGTGGTTCCTGGGTGAATCAATGCAAGGTGATAGCCCAGTCATTACAGGCCATTCAGTAGAGGCCTGTTACCATTATATTTCAATCATTCCCAATCACACTCATTCATTGGGGAACCAATTTACATGGGAGGGGTACGTGACTCATACAGTTGCAACATGGGATGCCCAGACAGAGGATAAAGGTGGGACTTGACATATAAAATGGAAACTTGACATGACTTTGGTTCACTTACAAACGCAGGCCTAAACCATACAATATCCGTACAAAACAATAAAAATCCATACGAAAATGATAATAATACAATATACAACAGTAAACATCAATACAAACCTAATAATAGTACAATATAAAACAGTGGATATCCAAAACCAAAAACTTGCTACCAAAATAAAAATGTTTAAAGCTTATCCTAAGTCTGAGCTCACTTATATTTATCTATAGGGAATAGAGAGGGAGAGAAAAAGTCAGAAATGGTTGGGGAAAGGGGAGGGAATGCATTTTAAAATAAATATATATAAAAAAAAGAAAAACTGGGGGTTTTGCTACATAGTGATCTGTGTGTGTGTATTGGGTGTGCAGGTATTGATAATTGATTCTGGTCTAATTTTTGGTCTGTATAGTGTGTGTGTATGTAGGTGTTTAAACTGGTGACAGCTGTGCATATGCCTAGGCTGGTAATTGACTGTGTGTGTGTGTATGCACCTAATTGATTTCTGTGTTTGTGTATGTGCAGTTGTACACTGCACCCTCCTGTCTAGCAGCGCAATTTTGAGATCCTGGGAGTTGGACTGACCCCACAGGGCAACAAAAAAAATGCTTTTTTGCTCTGTATCAGCTACTAGGTATACTTTAGTCTTTGGGAGATGCTTTTCTTTTTATGGAGATTAATTTTATAATACAAGGATGTTTAGAAGAGAAAAGAAGGTTAGGAATTAGAAAATCTTTGAATGTTCACTTGTTTTCTAAAATTGTGTGTGTGCATGTGCCCAAACGGTCAGATCTGGGTATATTGAATTTGGCTTCATAGCATCTTATTCCAAAGTTGGCTTCAGTGAAAGTGCACATACAGTAAGTTGCTATACAGAAGGCAGGGCAGGGTAGCACCTTAGAGACTGACTGGTTTAGAGAGGCATAAGCTTTCATAAGCGATGGTTTACTTCATCAGATGGCAGCTGTCACCTATAAAAGCTAATGCCTCTCTAAACCAGTCAGTCTCAAAGGTGCCACCCTGCCCTACCTTCTGCCTAACTGCCTCTTTTGATCTAATCTTCCAATTTGTTGAGGTCTCTGAATCCTAGCCATACCCTCCAGCATATCTACTGCTCCATCAGCTTGGTGTCATCTGCAAACACGCTGAGGGTGCACTCCATCCCATCTTCCAGATTTTTAATGAAGATATTGAACTAAACTGGCCCCAGTACCAACCCCTGGGGCACCCCACTTAGTAGTGGCTATTTAACTAGACATTGAGCCATTGATTACTTCCCTTTGAGCCCAACAATCCAGCCAGTTTTCTATTCACCTTACATTCCATTCATCCAACCCACACTTAGCTTGCTTGCAAAAATGTTGTAGGTGATCATATCAAAATCCTTGCCAAAGTCAACGTATAGTCACCTCTTTGCTTTCCATGTAATTCTTGGTAGGTGCAGAGGAATGTATACTTCAGAGGTGTTTCTTGTATGGGAAATGACTGAATACAGACAGAACAAGAAATCTGGGCTCCAAAACTTAAAATTGCACAGAAGTGTCTTTGTCATTTAATCATGACGATTCTTTCAAAGTTTGCTAATTGTATTATTTTAGCTTGTGAAAGGATGCTCATTGTGTCACTTTAAGTAGATTCTGCCTCAGGTCAACCCTGCTGTGTGGAGGTTGCAGTAGAGGAACATAGGTTGGACATTAGGCAAAAAGGAAACCCCTGTCTGTGGCTAGGAAGCCACATGACCAGAAGGGGTAGAGCTTAGAGGTATATAAGCCTGTGGCATAAGGCAAAGGGGGTACTCTGGCCTCTGCAGGCTTCAAGGAGAGGCGCTCCTGGGGAAACTGACTGTAGGAGATGGACTGCCAGGTACTTGAGCTGTCCTGTAGAGCTGGAAGGAGAGAGCCAAGAGAGACTTATAGCTTGTGGGGAGGCAATGACCCAGAGCAGGATGGATTTCAGTTGTGATTAAGTTGGATAGTGGAGTACTAGGTTGTGGCTATGGGGGAGGTGTGGAGGTCATGAAGGGGAGCCTGGTGGGGCATACTGTGACGGGCAGTCCAGCCTGAGATCAGGGACCCAGGGGGCTGAGTCAGAGCCAACCCTAGCAGGGTGCAGGGCCCAGGGCAAATCAGCTGTGCAGGGCCCCTTTAATACTGTGTGGGGCCATGGGACCCCCACAAAGGCAGAGCACAGAAGTTCTGTAGCAATGAAATTTGGTGCCTGGGGCCAAGCAGATCCTGCGTGCCTGGATGAGCTGCTCTTCAGCAGATGCAAAGCCAGCAGTGTGCAGCAAGGGGGTAAAGGGGTGGCGAGAGACCAGACACTTCTTCCACAGCATGGGGCTGAGCTGCCAGCTCCAGGTGGGGGACCCACAGGAGGGGCCGCGGCCACTCCACCTGGCTTCGCGGGGCCCCCAAGGTGTGGCACCCAGGTTGGTTGCCCCTATTTACCTTGCTCAAGGGGCGGCTCTGGACTGAGGTTGATCTAGTGAGAGGGTGGATGGAGTGAAGGCAGCCTGGCTTGAGGTCAGAGAACTAGAGGGCTGTGGACTGATGCAGGGAGAACAGCCCAACTTGGGTTTGGGAACCCTGAGGTCTTGTCAGGAGCACAAGGGTCCTGGACAGGAAAGGGCCAGGGACCCAGAGCCTGTGAAGGGTGAGACCAGGGCTGAGACATCCAAAGCCCATGAGAGTGAGACCGGGGCTGAGAGGCCCAGAGCTCATGAGTGATGAAACCAGAGCCAAGGGGCCCAGAGCTGATGAAGGATGAGGATGGACCTGGGGCGCAGGAGCCTAGGGTCCTGTGACAGTGGACTTCAGGAAGAAGGGCCCAACCAGAATAAAGTGGGTCAAGGCCAGTGGGTCTTAACTCAGACAAGGGCCTAAGACCTTAAATGAAACCCCCTGACCTCTAGGGGCAGCCATTTATGACACCAAGATGTGGCAGGAAAGACAACAGAGTGGGACTCTTAGATCCCAGAGCGGGTGAGTAAGGCGGGATCCAGGTGGCTGCTAGGAGTGACATGGCTGCTCCAAGGCCTGACTTGCCACACCCATATTCACAAATATTTTGTCACACTTTGCAGCTGGGTCTTCATTCTGGAAAGTTTGGTAGGTGAGAACTTACAGAGAATACCAATTTTGAGTTGGATTATTCACTCCACAGTTAGTTTTGCATGGAGGTGAGTTAGGGTAGGGGAAAGGATCAAGTGGACCATACGCAAAGTAAATCACCCTATTTCTTCCACTCCCATGGGAATTTCCCATAAAAGCCAATAGAAGATGAGCCTGTATCAACTTTTCTGTATTGCATTCCCTCTTCATTCCTTGGGGACCTCAGATGCTGTCATGGCCAGATCCTCTGGTAGCATGGCTCTGGTAGGCCTCATTCCAGCACAGTAGGGATTAGGGCATTGCCTGCCTGTTCCCAAAATAGGAAAACTTTGGAGCAGTTTTTTAGTGAATAGGGAACAAGCCATTGACCTGATATCACAATGAGAATCCTTTTAGAGATTTCATAGCAAAAAAATCCTTCTCTTGTGTTCTAACATAGGATGGGACAGTCTGGCTTGTCAGGCTTTTTAGATTGGTTTCATGGGAATCATGGCTAGAATGCAATGCTATATAGAGACCAATGTAAGTGGGGGTTGTGAAGTACTTAATTTTGGCACTGCTTCATTAACTGCTCTTTATAATTTATAGTGCCATATGGAGCCAGGTTGATAACTACCCATCTTTATGTGAACACACTGGTTTCATTTACCTGGAGCAGGATTTTTAGTTTTGAATGAAATCAAAGATACTTTGTTGCCTCATTACAGGCCAATTAAAACATGGCTTTAACCTAGCGCTAGGCTGATTATTAATTATCTCTAAGGCCTTTTTTTTTCTGTGCCTTTAATTAGTATTTCCAATTACAGCCTCACCCAGACACATAGAACACAGAAAACTGTGAGCATTGCTGTGATGCAGTACATTGGTTGGGTTAAACCAGAACCATGCACATGAAGGAATGCTGGTTGCCAGCCAATAGATTACACATGACATCAGGATTTGAGGTTCAGAACTCCAACTCCCCCCACCTCCCAATAAAGATCCATACGGTGATTGAGAAGTAAATTATGCAGACCTTATACACAATTTGGAGTTCTTAGGCTAAGTACAGGCATTCAAGAAGCCCATGGCAGAAGTGTTTAACTTTCAAACTTTAAGTATACCTATTTAGGTTGGGAGGAAGCAGAACACATCACAGGGAACTTGGAGCCTGTTTCCATGTTCCAAGTGCAGCAGGTAGTGTGTGCATATGTCGAGCACCTGGGTTCCATGTGTGTGTCCAGGATGCCTGAGTTCTGTGCGCATGCGTGCATTCCCCCCCGCATACAAACAGAGCCCAGGCATCCTGGATACACACACACACACACACACACACACGGAAACCAGGCATCTGGGGCACAACTAGGCTGGCTGACTTTCATGTGGCTGATGGGAATGATGCCTGCCTCTTGTGCAACTCCTCATTCCCCGGGGTGATGGAGAGCAGGTGCTATGCTCCCAGGGTTCCCAATTCCATCATTGGCAATGTCATCATCCCCCCAATCCTCATTGGGGGCCCAGTCTACCCCCTTCTGCCCTGGCTCATGAGGCCCTATGGCAGGCAGCTGCACCACTGGAAGCGGAACTTCAATTATGGAATGGGTCTGGCACTATGAGTGCACATGGCACAGGGATGGGGAGAGGGTGAGTCCCCTTCTGATGTGTGTGGCCCTGGGCCTGCACTGTGTCAGGCTGTCCAGATCTGCAAAGCTCTGGCCAACCGCCTCCTCACCTGTGTGGACTGGGAGCACCCCCTGGATGAGTTAGGGCCCAAGGACTTCGAGTGCCCATGCCCTGGCACTGGGCCATGGGTCTCCTGCTATGGGCTTCTCTGGCCCTGCATCATGGGTGCCACTACCCACAAACTAGGCTGCCCGAGCACCATCTCCTTTCTTCTCTCCCTTCCCATCCCCCAACAGGGACACACACTAGGGTGCAGGGGAATGTGGCATGAAGGAGAGAAGTGCTTTGTTTTAATCACATGTTTAAGCAGCCAGACTTTTAGTGTGTTTATTAACAAAAACTGCAATGTTGCCCACTCCAGAACTTGGAATCTTCCTGTCAGTTAACATTGAGAAAGTGGGGAAAGACTCATCTACACCAGGTGCTGTTGAGGGGGTAAGGGCAGCCTTGCGGGGCTCAACTTAACAAACGCAAATCCTTGGGGTGGCAGGGGGAGTGCCATGCATGAAACTGATGCCCCTTGGTTTAATTAACAAGCTGCCAAACTTTTCATGTGCAAAATAAAGGAGGACTGTGGAACATTGCTTGGGTCAGAGAACTGCCTATCCTCATAGTGGCTGTGCTGCTCCCCCACAGTGGGACCTGGGCCTGCAGTGGCCTGGCCAAGAAGGGTTGGTGGGACACCCCTTCTCCCTGCATTGCCCTTGGGGCCCTGTACCTACACTGGTGACCACCAGTGGCTGGGTGTAGCAAATTGGCTCTGGAGCCAAGCTGAGTCAGTGCCAGCCCTGGCAATGGGTCTTGGGAATCCTGGTGCCCATCCTCTCTCTCACTGATGCTCCCAGCTGGTCTCACTGCATGCTTTCCTGGCTCCTTGGACCATGGGTCAACAGCTCCCATGTACCATATCTCCTGTTCCAGAGGCCCCCACCTCCTAGCATCTCCAAATCAATGTGTGGTATGGAGCATTCCTCCATGGCCACCATCCAGATTCCCTCATGGGAATCTTGGGCATGCCACCTAAGTGCGGAATCCCTGGAGTGGTGCTCTCCATGGTTTGGAGGGGGAAGGGGGACAGAAGAGGGCCCTATTCAATTTGGATTCAGATTTGGCCCAAATCAGGGACAATGATTTGATTTGTTGCTTCAGATTACTGTCCCCAATTCGATTCAGCTGAATCCGAATCTGAAGATTTGATGCTGATTCAGAGAATCAGTGATTCAGGCATAGACACAGCTTTAAAAGTTTTTTCTACATACCTTGAGGTAGTAGCATGGCTCATGATTGCTGTGATGCTGGGGCACATGGAGTGTCCCACAGGAGTGTGGGGGGACCCTCCACATGCTCAGCAGCAAACCCAGAAGTGGACCAGAAGTACTTCCAGGCCAGCTGGGAAGCATGCTGGGCCCACCCCCCCACACCTCCCTGGCTCGCTGATTGGTCACAGGGGGACCCTGGGTGTCCCCCTCCCCCCCCCCCCAGGCCTGGTAAGTCACCGAGCTGGGGGAGGATGCAGGGGGCTCCCCAGTACGCTCCTCAGCGGACCCAGAAGTGGACCGGAAGTGCTTCTGGTCCACTTTTGGGTCTGTTGCCGAGTGCACTGGGGTGCCCCCTATGCTTCTGTGGGATGCTTCATGTGCCCCAGCATCTTAGCATTCACAAGCCCCTGCTACCTAGAGGTATGTAGAAAACACTTTTAAAGCTGTGTCTATGTCCGAATCTCCGAATCTTTCCGAATCTCTCCAGATCAATTTGGAGGGTTCTGATTTGATTCAGAGAGATTAAAGGGTCCTCTGATTTGATTCAGATTTGGAGATTTGGCCACCGAATCAGGCCGAATCTCCACCAAATTGAATCAGGGATTGAAGTTTTGCACAGCCCTAATAGGCAGCAGCCTGTCTTACCACTCTAACCCAGGGGACAATGATCTCCCTGCAGGAAATGGTGCTGGTGCCATTCAGGGGTATCATAGCTGGATCCCAAGTGGTCTTTGATCCTGTGCATAAACTCCTTATCCTGGTGCTATGATTCTCTCAGCTCTGTAGGGGTGCATGCAACCTCCCTCAGACAAAAGCTGGCCATCTGTAGACCTTGTTGTTGGACCTTCCCTGTGTTCCTGGTCCTAGACAGCTCATTCAAGTGCCATGGCAGTTGTGCAAGCAGTTGCCAACCTGTCCATTTCAACCCCTCACATTAAGGGCCTTCTTTGGTCCTCATGTTGCCTGCACCACCTACGCATGCATCTCCGTTGCTTTGTAGGTGTCTGGCTCACCATCCTGGATCCAGCATCTCAGGCTCCATGACCAGGCCTCCTGCACACAAACATGGAGCCTGCAGACAAGGGAGACACCAAGGGACCTCTGGTGAGTCCCCTGTCTGGACCCGTTCCCCCATCCAGGGCCAGAAGCCTCACAGCTCCTCAAGACCCAGTGAGGACCATGGCACAGAATGCCCATGTTCCACTTCCCAGCTGGGAAAAGCAGGATGCCTGGCTTTCATTTCCCTCCTGTGGGAGCTGGTTGGACTGGGAAACCCGTGTCAGGGCCTATAGGCATGAGTCTTCTCTGGTTCTCCAGGGGGGAATGGAGGGAGGGAGTAGGGAAAGAGTGGAGGAGGGGGAGATGTAACTTCTATATTTAGCTTCCACCACAGAAGTAGTCCCATTGACTCCAATGGCATTATTCATGTGTCACTTCAGCAATGTGAAAAAGTAGCTCCAGGAGGGGCCTATACCTATACCTCGACTATAATTTATCATAATAAACATAGGCATAAAATACAGGTTAAAATACATTTTTCCAGTTTCTCAATGGAGATCTGGGATGAATGTTGCAGGCATACCCAAGATAAGGATGAGAACAAGGAAAAGAAAGTACCCTCTCAAGCTGCCTAAAGGCCCGGTTCTACACTCTGTCCCTGTGTCTGTCCCTGACCAAGCAATATATTTCAGGCTTATCTGTATTTGACAAAAAAATGAGGAAGTGCAAGTAGTATCTGAAGAAGAACATTAGCTGGAGAGAAAACACAAACAGCTGTATGCCCTCTTATCATCTAGGAGTAGAACTTTATTAGAGTAGTGTTAGGGACTAATAGGACTTTCTCTGAGGCCATGATGACTTATCCCAGCTGGAAGTCTGGCCCTTTTTGATTAGAATCACTGAAGCTGGACATTTCAAACCAACTGTTTTCCCAGCCTTATAATTGATTTTTGAATTGTCCATCCCTGCAAAATAAAAAAAAGATTAAAGGTTTTCTTTTGTTAATTAAACTGCCCCATTCACCTCGCCACTATAGATGTATTCTGAGAAGAGCTCATGGAAAACTTATTGTAAAAATATCATTCCCCTACTTGGTTATAAGGAATAGCTGCAGTGGTGGGGACATATAAAATGTTTTTTTAATTAATACCATTTAATTAATTAACCATATTATTTATTTAGTTTTAATAACAGATGTATTTGTTATACTGGCCAATTGCCTGTCAGGAATGATGGGATGGAGCCCCGTGACCCGCCCCCCCCATCTGGGTCCGCCCATCTCTTTACCTTCTGCTGCTTGGGGTCCAGGCCTGCTTCCCTCCTTCCCACCACAGCGGCGGAGGGAGGGGAGGAGTGGGCCCGGGCCCAATGTGGGGGAGGACCAGACCTGACAGTGGGGAGAAGCCTGCCTCCTGGGGTGGGGAGTGCAGCAGGCCCAGGCTGATGTGGTGGTGGCTGGGAAATGGGAGGAGTGGGCTCAGGGCTGACGCGGGGGTGGGGAGGAGTGGGCCCAGGCCCGAGGGGGGAGGAGGCCCGAGCCCAAGCCAGGGGAGAAGCTGGCCCACCACGGCGGTGGTGGGGAGCAGCAGGCCTGGCCTGACATGACAGCGGCTAGAGGTGGGGGGGATGAATCTCTTCCCTACCTCAGTCCTGGGCCCAGGCCCACTCTTTCCCCATCCCCATCCACCCCACCATTGGCTCCAAGCCCACTCCTCCCATTCCCCTGCTGGGTCATGTTGGGCCCGCTGTCCTCACTGCCGCAGTGGTTTGGCTTCTCCCCCATCTTGGGCTTGGTTCTCCGCCCCCCTGCCTGGGGCCTGGGCCCACTGCTCCCCTCCCCCTACTGCCACAGCTGTGGCACATCCATTATTCTCCCAACCCATGCTGGGCACACTCCTCCACCCACCTCTGCCGCATCATCCTGTTTTGGGCTCTGCAAGTGGCAAGGATGGAAGGGGGGAGGGGCGGGCTGAGGCCAGAGCCATGGCTTTGTCCCCCATGGTGTCCCCACCCCACTCACCCCCTGTGCCACCGCCACAATCACCTGCAAGGAGTAAGGGGGGCCAAGGCCAGGTCCAGTGGCCTTGCCCCCCCTCTGCTCGATCATTGCCACCTGCAGGAAGCAGGGCCAGGGGGGCAAGGCCAGTGCTGCTGGCCTCACCCCCCCTGTTCCCTTTGCTCTGTTGCCCCTACCTCCAGGGAGCAGGGAGGGGGGAGGGGGAGGCAAGGCTCTGCTGGCCTAGCCCCCCCACCGTCTCCTGTGTCCCCACCATCATGGCAGTGCTCCACCACTCTGCCAGCTCCTGTTTGAATGCTTGTTTACACTACAGCGTGAATAAGGTATTATGGACAGACACAGACAGACTTAGGCTTTTATAATATTAGAATAATTACTGGTCCCTGTCTTCCATGTACATCCTATGGACAGCCCTACTGTAGTTATCTGGAATTAAATGGTACATTTCTTCTGGCATGTCTGGCATTATAAGTTGTATTGCAGATGTCCTGCCAGGGAGGAAAGGAGCCCAACTTTCCTGGTGCTACAGGGACTGATTAAAAAAAACAACAGTGGCTTGTTCTAGGTTTGTACTCATAATAGGCATATGTAGCTTCCTGCCTTGAGTAAGAAATTACTTATTGAAAGATGATTTACTAGGTAGCACGTTTTCATCAGAAGTACATGATGTCATCCCACATGGAAGATGACAAAGGGGCAATTCAGTATGCCATGGGAATCCCAATAACTTAAATGTTATAATGATTATACTAATTTAAATAGCAGGATAAACTAAGAGAATGCACTTATTTTTCAGGCACAATCTAATATGCCTTCTGATAGCTTTCAGTTAGGGCATCCTACCACAGCCCTGCTTTTAGACAGCTTCCTTGAAATCTGGTTTGTGAATTAGCTCACATTCTGATTTTCTATTTTGTTTATATTACCTTAGGAGTGGGAGTGGCTAATTCTAGCACATTACACAGTAGGAAACCTTCTTTCACACAGGTCTTCAGTGATTTATTTTAGATATTTAGGCAAGGACTTAACTGGGTTACTAGACTAACACCTTCAGGGAAGCTGCTCTTTATAATTTAACTTCAAAAGAGCAGGTTATAGAGCTCTCAAGCAGTTGTGTCAAAGACCTAGAAAAAATTAATGGCTCAGAACTGATGGTAAGCTTTTGAGAATGTTGCTTTGATTTATTGAGTGGTGTGAAGCTCCAGCATCACTGTGTGGAGAGCACTTGTCTCTGTGTACAGTGCTAATATTACTTCAAGCTGTTGTCAGTTGACTTGGTGAAATTGCTTAGACTTTAGTCTCAGTGTAGTTAGCTGGTGATGATTACCCTTAAGTATTCAAAGAGCAGAAACCCTGGGGAAATGCTGATTAGCTGCCCATGAGGGTGATGTTCCAGCCACATAAACAAACTCCTGAAGTCTTCTGGCTATAATGAGGACCAGGCCCCAGTGGTAAAGCCCATTCTGCACTGTGTTGCTGCATAGAGGTTCAGCAATTTGCAGGGGAAAAGTGATTGGAGTCAGTCCCTGTGATGCACGTAATCCACTAATCACCACTCAGAGACTTCTGGTGCTCACAAACAGCAGGAGGGAATTGGCTTTTATGAGCTGAAGGAGACACTGGCATATGTTGTTGAGGAGGGGGGAGGAGGGACTACTTAAATATTTATAGATTAAGGGTAGGCTGGGTCCCTTCTATTCTTTGTATGCCTGGCTCCCTGATTTCCTTTGGGAGATAATGAGAAATAGGAAATCCTAGCCCACCTGGCTAGTAACTTAATAATAACTGTTTTTAGCCTCCTCCTGCCTTCTCTCTTTCAACCTACACATGTCACTGCGAGGCTGCTGTACCAGCAAAGAAGGTATCACAAAACTTAAGTAGGTATGTTGTAGGCATACATCTGAGGGGGATGCATGCCAGAGTTTGGTTAGCTTTACCCACCACCCCATCACATTGGTGGCTCATATTCATTTTGTGGTCAAACAAGACCCCCAAGTCTCTTTCAGTCGTGGTGCTAGTGAGCATAGCACTGCTGAGCCTGTAAGTATGCTGAGGGTTCTTCCTACCAAGGTGCAGCACCTTACACTTCTCTGCATTGAAGGTCATCTGGTTTTGGTTGGTCCACTTTGAGAGTGTGTCCAAGTTGGCCTGTATTCCCAGCCTGTCCTGCGGTGTGACAGCCCTCCCCCAAATTTGGTATTGTCCATAAACTTGGCCAGTTCACATCTGACTCCAGATCTGAATCTAGGTCTGACCTAGATCTGAATCACAGCTGGTCATTGATGAAAATGTAAAAGAGTAGTGGCCCAAGTACCAAGCCCTGAGGACTTCACTGGTAACCCTGCGCCACGTTGATTTGCTCCCTTGAACCAGTACTCTTTTAGACGGACCCTGTAGCTAGTTGCCTAGCCATTGGACCATATGATTATCAAGGCCACAGTTCCTCAGCTTAACTATGAGGACATTGTGGAGAACTAGGTCAGAGGCCTTCTTGAAGTCCAGATATATGATATCCACATCATTTGCCTTGTCCAGGGCATATGTTACCTGGTCATAGAAGGAGGTGAGGTTGGTCAGGCAAGACTTGCCAGTCACAAAGCCATGTTGGCTGGCCTTCAGAAGCTTGCCTTCCATTAGTTTGGCATTGATGGATTCCTTGACAATTTTCTCCAGTTGATTTTTCCAGGGACAGACATCAGACTGATTGGTCTATAGTTCCCCGGGTCATTCCTCCTCCCTTTCTTGTAGATAGGGACCATGTTGGCTCTTTTCCAGTCATCCAGGACCTGCCCAAGTGCCACAATTTTTCAAATATCCCTGCCAAGGGGGATGCAATGATGTCTGCCCGCTCTTTCAAGACTCTCAGTTGCATTCTGTCTGGGCCCACGGACTTGTGAATGTCCAGTTTCTCAAGGTGTTCCCTCCCCTGATCCACATTGGTTTTAGGCCTGTCACCCACTCCCAAATTGGTTTGTCCCATTCCTGCCAGTGTGATTTTCATGGGAAGGTAAAAAACCGATGCAAAAAAGTCATTTAGGAGATTGGCCTTTTCTTGGGCATCTGATGTCAGTTGTCTTGTTGGATCTCTCAGAGGCCCAATACTATCTTTGTTTTTTCCTACTTCTCACATATCTGAAGAAAGACTTTTAGTTGTCCTTGATCCCTGTAGCTAGCCTAAGTTTGGTTTGTGCCTTGGCTTTTCTCGATCACTCTCTGTAGGTGTGGGTGAGTGCAGAGTAATCCTCTTTGGTAATGCTTCTTGTTTTCCAGCTGCTGTAGGCTACTTTTTTGAGCTTAATGAGGTCCAACAGTTCCATATTCAGCTGTGGGAATTTCCTTGCCCATTGACTTCATTTCTTGCGAGAAGGGATGGCTTTGCCCTGTGCTTCAAGGGTTATGTTTTTGAGTGATGACAATTCCTCATGTACTCCCTTTTCTGGGGGGGTATGGCCCTAATTCATGGTCACTGTCACCAAGCTTCCCCTCAATCCACAGATTGCTCACCAGGTCCTCCCCTCTGGCTAGGACCTGATCCAGCAATGCCTACCCCCTCCATAGACCTCCTGGGTTAGGTAGAAGTCATCGATGCATGTGAGAAAGCTATGAGACCTGTCAGATTTGGCCATGCACTCGTCCCAAGAGATGTCAGGGAAGTTGAAGTCCCCTATGACGATCAAGCATCGGGAGCATGCAGCTTCAACCAGTTCCCTATTGAATACAATACTTTAGTTACACAGTGGGGAAAAAAGTACCTTCTTTAAGGGCAAACCAGCACTGTATAGGAAATGATTTTTTTCACAAGTACTTTGCAGGTGTACTGAGATCAAAAGGAAGTAGACAAGGTACCTTGAGCAAGTGGAATAGTGGAATCTACAGATGCATCTGTAGGCTGACTGTGAGCTGTTTAAAAGTGGAGGTGGCAGTAGAGTATGTTGCTTAGCTAGTTAAACAGAGGACTGAAGAGAATTCCTGGACTGAGTCCATTTCCCTGAAGTTGCAGACAACCATGTCATACTGAAAACAATGGGAATGCTCCCAAAGAAACAATTATTCACTAGTGAATATCTTTTTCCTCTGAAATTCAAAATCATTCAAGACAGTTGATCACTGTATTATAATCGAATGGTGATATTCCACAGCGCCTAAATAGTACTTTTCATCAATACTCAAGATGCTTCGAGTATAGTATTAATCTTGTATTATAGATGGGAAAATTGAAGCAGGTGCTGGGGAGACTCCCAAAGTCATCTAGTAGTTCATTTATGGAGCCAGGCATTGAACCTACATTATCCTAGCCCTAATTGAGTTTCCTTCCTACTTGACCACACTGTCTTTCCTATCAGCTGCTTGAAGAGCAGCAAGAGTCATAGAAAAAAAATAGCAGTATTTTCACTGAAATTACAATAGTCATAGAACTCTCACTTGGCTCTACTAATAATGCATGAGTACATCCTTTGCATTCCTGTTTACTGTTTGTGTATTTTTCTATTTAAGCATCCACTGTCAAGATCTTCCTAGTCCATACCCATTTTTGCATTTGACATTAGGAAGTATTAATCTGGCATTGACAAATAGTGCCAAAATTCTACTTTTACTTATGCATCAAAGGGTGCATGAATGAATATCTTCTATCCTGTTCAGGTTAACAGTACTTTTAATACTGATGAAAACCTACACTTATATAAATCACATATAAAATGGTTTAATATTGAATATTAAAATTTATATAAATCAGTTCTAATCATTTAAAACTGTTGCCTTAATGAAGATCAGCCTCTCAAATCTAGTACAATGCAACAGCCCTTGAAAGTCATTGCAGTGTCTGCATGAATGGTGTAGACACATCTACTGACATTCTGGTGGCACTTAAAACACAGTTACAAAATTAGCTTTCATTGTCCTCTTACAGGCTTTGGCACTGTAAGAACGTATTAGTAATTAAGGTTCTACATAACAACATATGCCTATAAGGATTTGTTAGATAATACAAAGAGTACTATTTCCTATATTCCTCCGAGTATTGAGCTCCTTTGATCTGATGTAAAAACAGCAACACTGCAGTTTATACTTTCTTTTCCATGATGCCATAGAATTATAATTTTTTGTAGGTATAGGCCTCCTCTTGTCCCAAAGGATCTTAAAAGACTCCCACAACATACACAGTGATTGCATCTTTTATTATTAGTGTGCAGTTGGATGGAAAAGGTAACATAGCAGCTGTTTTTCTGGGGACAGACTATGACACAAGAGTTTAGGATAGAGAATATCTTTTGAAAGAGATTTCAGACAGACAGAATGTCAAAGTTCTGATTTGCTGAAAACAGTAGTATATATGCCTGCCTACAGAGAAATGCAGGATCCGACAAAGGTTAGAAGCAAAACTTTCTGAAGCAGATTCAGGCTTCCCTTCTTGCACACTGGATCTGCAAGTAATAGCACAAGACAACTTTGGAGCTGGAGACAGTTTCATTGCTGCTGCATTCACAACACAGGTTTATCACTTAAAACCTTCCACATTTGTTAATAATGGGATAAACATCACAAACATCTAGGAAACTAGTAGCCATTGCACTTCTTTTATTTTGCCAATGGTGTCACTGCTGTACTACAAGATTTTGTTTTCCTGTAGATATGGAGAAATAGGAATAAAATATTAATATTTCAAAGGAGGAGTAACATAAATTGCAAAATATTACAGAATGAGAAATATTGTGCATTGGTGCTCTGTCATTAAGAACAGGGTTTCAACAGGTGAATGTAGTGTTGCAGATCAGTTGGCTTTATCATTTCCCCATCCATTTATGCATTTCCTCTTAAAGTAGCAGTTCCAAAATATTTCGATCTGAGAATCAGTGCTATAACTATAATTATGATTAACTTCGGACATCTTTAAATTGTAAGGCCAGATCCTCTGGTCTGGCCCTGATGAACTGGTGAATTGTGGTTAGCACAGCAGTAGAGGCAAAAAATGGCTGTCTGAAGTTTTTAGAGCTACCAGCATGTATCAGTTCAGTTTCACTGCTTCTTTAGGCTAGGGACAGACATTACTCATAAACCAGGTTAAGTGATCAGAAACTGGTTTAAGCCTGTAGCAGAACAGACATTCAGTGCACATAAAGCAGTTTGAAAATGGCTGAAACCGGTTTGAGATAAACCTGGTTGAATGTAGTATCAGACTTAACTGATTTGGCTCAAACCATTTTATACAATGTCTGTCCCAGACCCCTTCCTAGTTTAAGTTAAACTCCCCCAGCATCCTGGCATGCTCTCTGGGCTGGGCAGGGCTCTCTGCTCCACTGCAGGGCTGGCCCCTCCCCTTTGCTTGCTTGCTGGAGCTCCAGCAGAGACTTGCAGGCACAGAGTATCTGCCTGGCTTCCTCCTGCTTCCCCCTGCCCCCTCCTCCCCTTGCTGCTCACAGCTGAAGCAGGGATCCCTTCCTTGTACAGCATGGGTGGTAGCCAGCATGTAGTATGCTAGGTAATGCTGAGAGGTGTTTGTGTAAGGTAGACAGAACAGTGTTTTTAGGGTTTTTTGAAGCTAATCAATAGGTAATGCCCCTCCTTGGAATATTCCCTTCCTTGCAAAACATTGTTTAAGAAGAGCATGAACTAATGAAAAGGGCTTTGTTTTCTGATGGGGTGTTAAATGCTGATAATAACAGAGCTGATAAATGCTCTGTTATCAAGGCGGTGGGGGGAACCCCTCCCTAATCATAGCATCCCACCAGGACCTGGCCATGCCCCCTCCCCCCTCAGCTCAGCACTGTGGAAGGGAAGGGAAGGTTAGGTTGACCTAGCTCCCCTGGCTTCTGGCCTGAGCCACTGCATGCATAGGCCTGTGTTTCTTTAGTCATGAGGGGATGGCTGTACAGTTACAAACTGACTCAGCCTAACCTGCAAAGATTGAATCAATTCAGGCACAGGCTATTTGAATGTTTGTCCCTAGCCCTGATATCTGCCCAACTGCCAGCGGACACAAGGGGCCAGTCTCATAGGGAAACTCAGGGTGAAAACAGATGTCTCCGGACTGTCTCACTTACACTGTCATAACATTTTTATTGGGGTACAAATAGCGATCAAATAAACATTGCTACTCTTTGTCACACCACACAAAAGGAAACTTAGTAGTATGACAAAAGTTAGTAATAGATGCTGCCACTTTATTCTGGCAGATATCTATTAGCTCTGTGGTGGGAGAGTACAGGCAGCCTGAGCTGATCCTGTTCTTCAGCCATCCTGGGCAGGTACTTCAGAGGCATCAGGGCCCCTCAAGTTCCCAGAGCGCTTGCTTGCCTTCACCCCTAACAGAGAGACACCACAGGGAATCTTGTGGTGCCTCTCCATGAGCAGGGAAGTCAGATTTCCCCACTCAAGCAGACTCATCCCCTACGATTGCATGATGATATGTGTTTCGCCCAATGAAGCAGATCAGCTGTGCCATGATACATGACAAGGAACCATCACTTCACCTCTGTACCACTCAGTGATTTTCCCTAGGCTGGAGGAATCCATCTGAAGGCTGCTTCAGATGGCTTTACAGTTTTTTGGTACAAATCCTCTACACTAACACCCAGAACTTTTACTGATTCACCTTGGAGTTTTCTAGTGTAACCAAAAGGAAATTTAGTCAAGGAAAAGCCCTCAGATTTTTGTATGTCTGAATTAAGTTGTTAATTTCAAAGCCATAGCAATTAAGTGAGTCAAGCAAAATACTTAGACTTTCCCCCACCCCAAATTGATAGTGTTAGCTTCCCTCATAGGTGGAAGCATCTTGTCTATTTTTTAAAACTCACTGATACTGTATTTCTACTGACAAAGAACTGACAGAGTGTTTATCAGCAGTAGATGTGCCTGCTTTGGCTGAATTGCCAACGCATGTATTTAATCTTTTTTACAAGTTGCAGGCTATGGCTTCAACAATATGATGGCACCCAATTGAGAGACCTAAACTGAGGAAAAAGTACACATCAATTTTTTTGTCTGGGTGGAGAGGGGCGAAGGGGAGATCCTGTGATCAACTAGCTTTGCCAGCCTAAGACGGTGTTTCTGATCAAGCCACTTACTACTCCTTACTACAAAGGCTCAAACGACTTGTATTAAACATTGTGAGTAAGAGAGAAAGCTGGCTGAGACTATCAGTTCTGTGGGCATGCCCTGTCTCCACAATGAAAGCACTTTGCCCATAAAAAGCTCCATGGACCTTTTCAGAACAAAATAGTTTCATCTTAATCTGCCAACAGCAGCAGCACAGGGTATTTGCAAGGGACTAATGGCTAACTGGAGCTGATGAGCCTGAAACCATCATCTCCTGCTCAAACTAGTCATGAATTCCCAGTAAATGCTGTGTGTTCCTGCTGTCAGTGCTTAGTGCCCTGACATTGCACAGCAGTCAGGGCTGGTGGACCCACATGTCCATTTAGAACCCTACTGAAGTCAATAGGTCGCCATACAGGTAGGGAAACATGTCTGTATAGCTTGTTGCATTGGAACAACTACAGCTTGAATAATACTGTAAGAGTTAGACCCTGAAGTTTTAATCCCCTTGCTATTGTAGAGAAGGGGCAAAATGGAGATTAGGTGAATTGGTGGCTACAGTTGGGTACCTCCCAATATCCTTGATTTGATATCACAGGATCAGGTCACTCCAGATATATCATTGTATTAGAATGCATTAATATGATGAAGATAAATGTGGTTGAATTTCCTTTCTTGAATCATCTTTGTTGTGGAGCCTCTGTATTTTGCCCAGAAATGTTGTATTAATTGTTACTGGATGAAGAATTAAAAAACAAATCTCTTGAGGGGAGGAGGTATCCAGAAACCTGGAAGCGGCAAAAGCATTTCTTACTCATTCTGTATGTTCCTTTTCTAGATTAAACAGCTCTTAGCTTTATTGAAAGTTAAAATGAATGGGGCATATTGCTGCAGTGCTGGCACCCTCCATTTCATAGAGCACTTGGGTGTTTTAGTGTTATTTGCCAGCTGTGTAGAAGCAGCTATATATAATTTTTTTCTTGTTGGATTATAGTGTTATGTTGGGTCAGGGGAGAGTTATAAGGAATAACTCATTTGTTGTTCTATCATAGGAGGGATAAAGAGAACAATCCATAGATAGACATAATATTTAATCTGGAGCTACTATGTTCACTTTTTGGGGGGAAGGATTTTACATTGCAGCTAATTCCCTACAATGGAGAGTATTAACTAAATTCTTTCCTGACTAATGATCCTTGTAACTCAAGAGAAATCAAGAAAGTCACATAGAATTTGGCCCCAACATTGGCATCTGCCATAACTTTGAATTTGGGTGTGTTCCTAAGATTTCCCAGAAGCTCTGCTTTTGAAGACAATTTTCCTAGGAAATGGAATTATTATCTTATCTTTTATTCTTTCCAGAGAGAGACTTCCATGATTAGTTCAGTGTTGGCTCATCCTGCTGAGTTTTAGCACAATACAAAAATACAAGGGAGGAAAGTAGTTTTTGGCCAAATCAAAACTAAGATTAGTACTTTAATGTTTTCTTATTCACAAATGCTTGTGGATGTATAAAGAGTGTGAAAAAATATTAAGAGGTCCAAGGTTGAAAGCAAGTAAGTTAAAGCATGGCACCTATACAGGGCTAGATCTTCCATTAGCATGTCTCTAATGACTCCATAACTATGCAAAAGATATTGTTTGGTGGATATAATTAGGCCAGCTCATGATGTGTGAAGGTAAATAATATAATCATAGAACATTATTGTTTTACTTTCCTCAACAATTCTTAAAGGGTAAATCTGGCTCATCTTTTGTATGTGTTGTTCTTTTCATATTGATGGGACTCGATAACTGAAGTTACCTTGCTAGTAATAAATAAGTGCTCATCTTCATCTTATATATTGGCTTAGACCTCAAACTATAGTGAGTTTCCATAGTTCCATTGACATCACTGGAGCTGTCATAGAACAAAAAATCATAGACATGTAGGGCTGGAAGGAATCTCCCGAAGTCACACATGAGGCAGGATCATCCCTATCCAAACCATCGTATACAAATTAATTGTCTAACCTATTAGGAAAACTACACAATCAACCACAACACAACAACAAGACATAACACCTTAACCTGCCACAGATAAAGCAGGGGGATCATGGTGGCCAATGTTTTGCTGTGGCAAAAGTTGTTAAAATATGCTCAAGAGATACAAGAAAGAGGCCATGCTTTCTGCTACAAAGGAAGACAAAAACCCCAACAGTCCATACAACTCTGAATAAGGGGTAAAATTCCCTTCCTTCCCCAAATATGGTGATCAGTCAGACCTTAAGCAGAGGGGTAAAACCGTCTAGCCAGGAATCTATCAGTTTATGCCAGCTGAGACTCTGGCCTATTGTATTAGGAGAACCCATATTGTACATGCTTTGTTCAATCGATAACTCTCAAGTGTTTTCTTATGGTAGAGCTGTAGGTTAGGAAGTTAAAATAATGCTTCTACATTAAATGCTTTGGGGCAGATTTCCCACTGATGTAAACTCTTTTAAATGGAGTTATGTTGGTTTAGGCTCCCACTAAGTCTGAGAGTCCAACTTTATTTCCCTTAATACACACTGCTTCTTCTGAGTAATAAGACATCATATCAGTGATGAAACACCTGAGAAGCACCAATAGGAATTGTTTGTTAATGACAGCATCTGATGGCACATATAGGACTATGTAGGCAGAGCGCTGCCTATGAACAAACAAGATCTAACCTCTGGCAATTATTGGACACAGTTTCCTCTACAAAAAAAATCACAAGGTTTGCATCTCAAGATTTTAGCAGCCAAGCATAATAGAGTAAGAAAGGTGTCAGGTTGCATTTTATCTAATACAACAGGATGCTGTAGGCAACACTGTTTGAAATTGGTTGAAAAGCAGGTGACAGCCACCCAAGTATAGAGTCTCCCTTCCTTGATGTATTTTATGCTGTGCTGTTGCTATTAATTTCACAAGTCCTGCTTGTAAGTGGGGAAGTGAATGAACGATGCAATAGTGTTATACAAAGCCTTTTTGGCTTAAGAAGTTCTTAGGCTATTTAAACATGTTCTATGTAATCCACTTAATTGTATGTGTAAGCTTGTCAGGAGAACTTCCAGCAAAAGCAAATCAATAATGCATTCAGAGAAGTGGCAGAAAAACCTGTAATGCAGTGTTCAGTCTCCCTGAGTCCAGAGGCTGATTTGATTCCAAGTCTTGATGGCTAGGTTAATAATTAGAACAATAGCTTCTGGATCTCAACATAAAGTAAGTCAGGTGTGCATAGTGTATGAGGCTGATAGCAAGTGTAGCAGAAAATGTTGGTGTGGAATTACAAGCCCTACTGCAGTGTAATTCTCTAGATAATGCAGGGTAGGTGCCTGACCTCATTGTCAAAAACCAATGGGAGGCCAATTCTTGGAAATTACATTGCAGTCTCCCAGTTTTAAGGACTAATTCTGTAATTTTTTACCCATAGCTCTCATCTTTTTTATTTTTAGGGGACTAAAAGTAGAAATAAACAGGTGTCAGTATTTGTAAACCAAAGCACTTTATTTTAGGAATTTGGCACAAACCACAGACACGAAGGCCACGTCCAGATGAATGTGGATATTTGGTTCTGCAGGGACAAGTAGCAGCAGTGCACCTTGCGCCACTGCTGCTTGTACCTGGGGCATGCCTGTGCCACACACAGTTTGGCGTGCAGCAAGTTACCCTGAATGGAGTAGGGGAGTCTGGGGCCAGCACTAAGCTGAGGCCAGCAGCCTTACCTGGGGTTCTGGGGGTTTCCTCGGGCTGCAGCAATGGCTATTCTGCCATGTGGAGCCTGCACTATACGTTGCAATAGCTAAATTGGGGAGGAGCTAGGGAAGAATTGCAATGACTTGATCACCAGGTGTATCAGAGGTAGGGATTTTCTAAGAATAGCTTTTCTGTGGTTTAAAAGTATCACTGAAAAGTAATGTTAAAATGTTGGGACCAGGTTCCGAAAATACCTTATTCAGCCTTGCAGGAAATCTGCCTCCAATGTTATGAGGTGTTTTGACTCAATAACGACTGTTTTACCAATCTGGCATGTTAGTTTTACAATGACCTGGGTTAGGGACAGAAGTTACACACAAACTGGTATAAATGATCAGAAACTGGTTCAAATCTGTAACGCAACAGAAGTTCAGTGTGCATAAACCACTTTCAAAGTGTGGCTGAAACTGGTTTAAGATAAACCTGGATGGATGTAGTATCAGACTTAAGTGATTTAGGTGAAATCAATTTATTGAACTTCTGTCCCAGATCCCCTCTAGATTCAAGTTAACTCACAGTGATCCAGCATCCTGGGATGTTTTGCATTGCCACCCCCCTTCTCCCCTCACAGGGTGGGTGGGGTAGCCTTGGCTCAAGCTAACTGCTCCAGCATTGCAGGGAGGCATGGTCTATCACCCACAGCTTCTGGCCTGGGCATGTGGCTACATTTCCAGAAACAGAAGCGAATGTCTCTGTCTTGGAATGAATTACTGGGTTCAGAAGATTCCCCGTGCTTGAACAAAGGACGTACTCACGGTTGTTCTCACTCTTGCAAAGCTTTATTTAAGGATACTCGCAGAGGCAGGCAATAGGACAGAGCAGAGAGGATGATCACTTCACATCGGCTCTAGGCAGCAGCCGCCACCCCACATAGTTCCCCTGGCCCTAGAGTGTCTCGATCCCGGGGATGCGATAGCTTGTGCCAGGCTCTGCACAAGTCAGGATTCTTGCTAGAGTTTGAGGAACTCCCGTAACTTAAGAATGTACAGCTTATATAGTCTGGAGTAAATTACGTTATCTCGAAATAGGGATTTGGTTATCTCAAGCTAAGAATTTGGGGATGAGTCGTGATCCAACACACCTGGTGTTTACTGCATTCTGCTGTATTACAACATTCTACTATCTAGGTTCATGGTTCGGTCACGCTCACAGAGCAAGAAGCTACGTGCTATAATACCGGCCTACTATGGAGTCAGCATGCAAAACTCTTGTTATGAGCATTAAGCAAAGCCCTTACTATTACAGTCTCTTCACTTGCTTATTGGTTCAGTCTATGCAGCTTAGACTAACCTGTGAAGATTGAATTGCTTCAGCCTTGGGCCTTGTAACTGTCTGTTCTTAGCCCTGGAGTGTAGGGCAGTGACCTTGAATTTATTTTCACGTGAGATGAGACCCCTCAACTGAGGCATCCCTTTTTAGCTTGGCTCTGATGTCCTCTTTAGTGTTGGCCCAATATTTTTGCCTGTATGTGTTTCTTTTTTGTCTCTTGACATTTGTCCTTCTCAGCTATTTAACATGGGAGCTTGGTCTTTTGCTACGCTTTTTAATGTATGCAAAACAATTGGGCCTTGGTCTTAGTTACTGTCTGTAGATAGAATAGCAGAATTGCTCCTGATTGATCAGAGGCTTGGACATAGAATTTGGTGCATAATCTATAGTATATGAATCCATATCTCCTACATTCTAAGTTAATACCCTAACCACTCACCTGATAACTATCCTGACATGGGTATGTCTCTCTCTCACCTCCCCACACCTTATTATTTATGGGAAGCATCAAAATCTCTCAGGCTTGTTGTGATGCAAGATGGAAACATTTTTGAAATCTCAAAAATGTTTGAGAGGCAGGAAAGCCATTTCCAATCCAGTTCTTATAATGGAGGCATGAAATGTTTTATCTAAAATCATGCTGGGGGATACCTTTATCTTAACATCCAGGCAGTTCCTTTAGCCTCTCTTCTTTCAGCACCAGGTACAAATTCTTAATTTCCAAAAATGCAGTGCATTATTTTGCCTCAGTGACTGCATCCTTTCCTTCTCTTTGAATGTGCAAAACCCCAAGCCTATGTAGAAGCAGGGTTGCATCCTTCAAGCTCTGTTGGGAGTGAAAAGCAGCTGTCACTCTCAAATGTGAGTAACAAGAAATCTAATTTGTTGGGTGGAAAGAGTTAAATGAACTTTAACTGAAAAGCTCTATCTCTCCCTCTCAGGGTAGAAAATAGCCAAGGGCAACAGCGGATGACTAATGTGTAGAATATTGCAATTAGTATAGCAAGGTACTTACAGGGATCAAATTAAAAAATTCATTAACGTACGCACTTAATTAAGAAACACTTTTCGGTTTACATGATAAATTATGACACCTATTAAATCTTCTAGTACAAGCTGTAATGGCTTCTTTGCTCCTGGGCAGAGAACTATTGCCTTTGAGGTCCTTTGAACTTCCCCAAGGACCAGCAGCATTAGTTACAAGTGTATTAAAAACGATGCTTTTTTCCCTGAAAGGTACAAGCACTGCTTTATTGGAAACTAATTTAAAGTTAAGCAACCAGCCCTGGCATCAGTAGACAATCTGCAAACACAAGGGATGCTTGAATAAACAAGAAGTGACCTTGAAAAGAAATAAGAACAAAGTGTGTGGTGGGTGGGAGAGGAGGAGGTAGGAAAATAGGTCCCTAATAACTATCACGAAAGTGATTTACAAGACTGGGTCCTGATCTGACAATGAGATGCATGCATCTCTGTGTGCACAGAGCCCAAAAAGTTCAGCTGAGCTCTGCCCAAGCCTAGCAGTCTGGCCAGCAGCATTGTATTATAGGCTGAATAGCTCTGAGTTAAACTTTTCAAGCCAGAGAGTAGCCACTGGCAGCTTTTTTTTTTTTAAAGGAAGTAACTCATCTTTTTAAACAGCAGAATGAACAATAGTAACACTCTTGAAATGATTCACAACAGGCAAACATTCATTACTGAGGCTCTACAGTATCAGGAAAATAACAGCACCTCACGATCTGTAAATATTTAAAGGTATCATCACCTATGATGGAAGCACCTTCATATTTGTAATACTGAGAAGTGATTGGACCCCATCCTGGAGGGAACTGGTTCATACGTATAGTAATAGATAGGGTCTTTATCCCTGATACTTTACAATCTAAATATGCAAGACAGAAAGGGGGTAGGTGAGGTAAAGAATCATTCTCATTTTACAAAAGGAGACCCAAGGCACAGTGCAATAAAGGGACATGTTTTTAAAGGTATTTAGGTACATTAAGATGCAGATTGAGAGCTAGGTCTGAAAATCCCACTCAGATAAAAAAAAAGAAGTAAAAAGTACACCCAAACCTAATGACTCATCAAGGTATCATGATTACAGTACTCTGGTTTCTATAACCAAGGGTAGACAAAGGAATAATGTGGCTAGTATCACATCCAGCTGCCCCAGAGTTCCTGGCCTGAATGACTGGGTATCCATTTACAACTGAGTTTACCTGAGGTAGCCTTTAGGATGAGTCTATAGCAGCATGCAAATCAGGAAACCCTAACTATCCGACCACTAATGAAAATCTTACCAAGTCCCTAAATATTTTTGAAATACTGGTCCTCTTAATCAGCCAAGACACAATGTTGCAGGGAATCTGGACAGAAACTAGAAATTTGAATCAAGATTTCCTGAGTCCCCATTCAATGCTTTGAGCACAATTCCTTCCATCCTTTGTGTGTGCTCCCATAGAGGAGCATATTCTCATTTAAATGCACTTGTTCTACACAAAAAGCTGTGAGGGCATCTGTATGCCTTGTTACTGAAAACAGCCACTATGTTCTCCCCACACTGATGCAGGTTTGGTGCACTGTAAACAAGGAGTGGGGGCTGTGAAACTACTTATAAGATGGAGATCTGCCAAGACCTTTGTGACAGAGATATCCAGGAGCTTGATTCTTCATTTACAAGGGAGCTGCCCAGTTTTGCAGTTTCTTTTGTTATGAAATGGAAGAAAAACAGCTTTTCTAAATTTCTATAAACCGAGGGACTAAAAAACCATTTCAAGTCTGTTGAAACATTCTGCACTGACTTCAACATTTTTGTTCTTTAGAGCATGGTAAGTCATTCTGAAGTGGAAAATCAAACCCTTCTGTTTCCACACAGAAGAGGTTACCTTAGCAAAATGCAGCTTTCAGTTTTTCATTCAAAACTGATGTCCCAGGCTACAGTTTTCTGTAGAAACATTTTGCTTTTGCTGAATGTGCATTTTATGATGACAAAATCATTCCACTAGAAAATTTCTAACTGCTTGAGTTAGTAGAGCTTCAGCAGGAGGCAAGTTTCAGGCTAGCAGATGCCAGCACTGAAGGCATGACTGTCTCCAGTGTTTTAATAGTATGGATACTCCAGGTAGTGGATCTAGGAATGTGACCCTTCCATTGGGTAATGAATTAAGTGCATGGTAAAACTTGCACAATTTCTGCCTGTTTCTTCAATCATAGTTTCATAGTTGGTAGGGTCAGAAGGGACCTGAACAGATCATCAAGTCCAACCCTTGGCCCTGGCAGGAAGGAGTACTGGGGACAAACGACACCGGCAAGGTATTCATCCAGCCTCCTCTTAAAGACCCCCAGGGTAGGAGCCAGCACCACTTCTCTTGGAAGTTGGTTCCAGATCCTAGCCGCCCTGACTGTGAAGTAGTGCTTCCTGATGTCTAGTCTGAATCTACCCTCTGCCAGCTTGTGACCATTATTTCTTGTCACTCCTGGGAGTGCTCGGGGGAACAGGGACTCCCCCAATGCCTGCTGGTCCCCTCTGACTAGTTTGTAAACAGCCACTAGATCCCCTCTCAGCCTTTCTTGTGGAGGCTGAACAGATTCAGGTCCCTTAGCCTCTCCTCATAGGGCCTGCCCTCCTGCCCCCTGATCATGCGAGTGGCCCTCCTCTGGACCCTCTCCATGTTGTCCACATCCCTCCTGAAGTGCGGCACCCAGAACTGCACACAGTACTCCAACTGCAGTCTGACCAGTGTTGCACAGAGGGGGAGGATCACCTTCTTGGACCTGCTTGAGATGCATCTGTGGATGCATGACAAGGTACGGTTGGCCTTCCTGACTGCATTCCCAAACTGTTGGCCCATGTTCATTTTGGCATCAATAATGACTCCAAGATCCTTTTCTGCCTTTGCACTGACAAGAAGGGAGTTTCCCAGCCTGTAGGTATGCTGCTGGTTCTTCCTCCCCAGGTGTAGCACCTTGCACTTGTCAGTGTTGAAACCCATCCTGTTCTCATCCACCCACCCCTGTAACCTGCCTAGGTCTGATTGTAGCCTATTCCTCCCTTCTAGCATGCCCACTTCCCCTCACATCTTAGTGTGGTCTGCAAACTTGAACAGGGTGCTTTTTACCCCCTTGTCCAAGTCGCTGATGAAGATGTTGAACGGTGCAGGCCCAAGGACCAAGCCCTGGGGAACCCCACTGCCCACATCCCTCCAGGTCGAATGGGACCCGTCCACCACCACGCTCTGGGTGCGGCCCTCCAGCCAGTTAGTGACCCAATTGACTGTGTAGGTGTCGACGCCACAGCCCCCTAGTTTTTTAATGAGAATGAGGTGAAAGACAGTGGGGAAGGCCTTCCTAAAGTCCAGAAAGACTACGTCCACTGTGACACCTGCGTCTAAGGATTTTGTAATCAATTGTATCAGAATCTAAAAGAACTGCAGCATAAAGGAAGTGTTCTGCAGCACTAACTCTCACTCCAGAAGTTCTATCTTGTAGTACATTCTGACCACAAAGAGGGGTTGATTCTCCACCTAACAGTTGTCAGCTACATCTGTGAGAAGTCAGTGTAGTAGAAGGTTACATTCCCTCTACATCAGTATAAGGTACAAGGCAATGGAGAACAAAGTCTTTAAATGGCAAAAGGATTCTGTCAATGGATCTGCAAGGGCACTTCCTCTCCATATTTACCACTGAACTTTCTCTGAGTAATTTTAGTCCCTAATCCATCTTCTGCACCCCATAACAGAGGGGAGAGTTGAGGGTACTGTGTATTTGAACATGTCAGATTCAGTTTTTTGAAGAGCTCAGCATCCAACAGCTTCAATTTAGTAATGAAATCAAGTGCCCAGAATGTGTCTCCAGTAGTAACTAGGGACTTCATTTTGGGATATAAATGAGATTTGAGTACTTTGGAATAGTTTTACTCCAAATATGATTGGGGAACATATTTTCATGATCTGAGCCTTCTAAAGTAGATCCAGAACATTTTCTAAAGCTATATACAGTGTCTTCAGACTGTAATATGGGATTTATTTAAGGAAGGAAATTGGGTTTTGCATTTTGAAAGCTGTTAATAAAATGCATACAGTAGTTTTTTAAACTATGCAAATCATAAGTAGCCAAAAGATATATTGTTAATTAAACATTATTGGGATAAAGTAATGCTTATAACCCCTCATATGAGAAGCAGGAATGATGTTTGCCCTGTAGGAGGTATATAAATATAATCTGAGGCTTTCTTTCTCTTCTTAAATATATCTCCATCCTTCAATAAGCTAGAAGTTTGTATAGGTATTGTTTTCCAAATAACCCTCTGTTTCTATGTACAGATATGTGCTTTAAATAATTACCTTGGAAGTGCTTTGCATACACATTTTTGGGGGGAGAGGGGCAATCCATGGCTCACTGAGTAAGTCAGTGGGAAGACTTGCTGTTGACATCGGTCCTCTTTTGATTAGGTTCTTTCCTCTGACAACATTAAAGATATTTTCCTCTGACATTAAAAAGGGATCCTTAAGATCTCAGCACTCTTAGAAACTCAGCCAGATTCTAAGGTGAACTGATTTAAAATGATCAGCATTTTCACTTATATATTACAGCTTTCAAGAGCTTCCCTATTCTTACCTGAGATTGTACTAGACATACACTAGAATTAAAGTGCTGTAACTGAACACCATGGAACTCTGGGAAAAACTGGGTCCAGACTTAACAACTGAAGGTGATTGCGAATTGTTACCACAGGGCATGTGTTGATGACATGGGCATTAATGTAGAGTGCCTGAAAATTTTAAAGCGGCTTTTTTTTGATGTGGTGTGTTTGTGTTTGCACGACACAGTGTTTATGTTTGCATGAATGGCGTGTGTCATCCCCCCACAGGGGGGAGTCAAATACCACTTTACCCCTGCAATGTCTTTCCTAATGTATTGCAGCAGGAGGCGCACGTAAACCAACCAATCTCCCCAGTCCACACCCCCAGACTCTCACTGGACAGTCCGGACTCTCACTTGGAATCTCCCCTGGGTATGGTCACTCCAAAATCCTTGTCACTTGCTCCTGCCTATGCTCAGTCAGTCTGGTCTATCTCTGTCAGTACGCAAGCCCAAAGACCCTATCACAATCCCAACGAGAAGCTCCATGAATCCTCCTCTTCCGTTCCTTTTCCTTCCCATCCCACCATGTTACAAATATTTGTGTTTTTCTTTTATTTACGATAACTGCTATGATAACTACTATGATATCATAAAATGTTTAGGGTTTAGAGTAGCGGGGCCGGGGGTGTGTGGGGGGGTGTTTCGTGCTGCCTGGTTGCTTGATAATTGCTGTCAGTGTTGGTGGTGGCAGCCAGCTCTTCTGGCTTCGGGGGGGGGGGGGGGTTGGATTACATTTCCCAGCATTCCCAAGCTCACTGATCTTCATACAGTTTCCAAAGGGGGCTCCCATTGGAACCCTCCTGGTCCCTGCCCATGATTCACTGTCAATCTGTTTGTGTAGTGCCACATATGGCTTTTGGAGGTCTGTTGTGAAATCTTTTTGAAAATGTGGATTGCTGTTTGCCTTGGTCCCCCACAAACTTAGACTGCCAAGAGGTATAGTTAACCTTCTCACCCAAGGGGGTGGGGTGATTCAAACGTAGGTGATGGTGCGTAATGTCTCCTTCCCCAAACCACTGACATGGAGGCAGAAACCCCTGACCCAGTCCACGTTTCCTCCCCCCCACACTCCTGACCGTCCTCCCCTCTGTCCCCCATTCTCAACCCCACATGCTGCTGTATAGACACAGATTTAAAGTGTAAATGAATTTATTTTAACATAACCAAGAGAAAGAACAAAGCACTCCTAGGTGTTGTTGTCATCAATATAGCCTGTCAGACATGGACTTGCTGCTCCTGGGAGCAACACCCATTTTATTCCCTTATAACCCAGCATATAAGATTTCTGCTTAGCACATTCACAGAGGTTTAGACTTTGACTTAATTATGGCATGCATGTAATATCAACCATGCACCACATTCATGATTGCATGAATAAATAAGTTTATGCAATGAAATATTTTGTTGTCTTTTAATAACTCAATATCTGGGAACCCCATTAGAAAAGTTTTTTTCAAACAGATTTCAAAGTGAAACGGAAGGTACTAGGTTATCCTTTCTAGTGATTTTCATTGTGAATTGTTTGGTGTGAAATAAGATTTCTGATGAGATCTCCAAAACAGCTGCCAATGGCTGCTAATCATCATTTTTGTCAGAGCTTATAGCTTCAATATATCTTTCCTATGATGCATGAGAAGTCTTACTGATTTCAAGAACAAGTACTAAAAATCACTGTGAAATAAATTTTTAAGTCCCATTTCAACTAAATGCACATTTCTATTTATCACAGAGAAGGGTAGTTGTCCTGAGAAGAGATATCTCACAGAAATCTGACCTACATGCCTTTTTATTTATTTTTTAAATATGGGTATTCTGTATTCCAGGCAGTGTTGCTGGGTTGTCTACAGGATGAGGTGTTAGTGTCACTCAATTTCTTTCCTAAGACAAATCTTAGTGATGGGATGCAAAGCTTTGGAAAAAAAATGGATCTTGCTTAAGAGGAAGGTGTTCTGAATATGTTTTCTAATTCTTTCTAATGCTGGTAATTTGTGATGGTTCAGAGACACACATTCAAACTCATCACAGAATGAATAAAGAAAGGGAAGATGTCTGTATTAACAAACATTTGATATACTGCACTGTGTATCTGATATTAAATTGTCTTGGGTTGCAAGGCAGAAATGCTGTACCATATGCTTACACAAAATACCTGTAGGGGTAAGAATTTGAAAGCTGTATGTATTCATTTCTCAATCATTTTTTAATGTGAGAATTTCCAGCAAGGGCTAATTGTGCAAGCTTTACGTATATCAGAGGGTACTTAGTCATGTGAGTAGTCCTGTTGACATCAATAGAACAATTTGTATTAGTAAGTGCTTGTATATATCAGTAAAAGTGACACAATCTTGCTCATCCTTTTGGTTTTGATATTTATAACAAGAGTAGAACTACAGAGGATTTGCTGAATAACTATAAATTTTTGCACAGAGACACAGCTTGATTCATGTGTTTTAATGATAATGGATACTGTTAGGGTAAAACTCAGAAAGATATTTAGACATCTAAACACCCATTGATTTAATCTGTAAACTCCCATGAAAGTCTGAAAGATTGAAATCAGAGGAACTTTAGACACCTAAATGTCTTCTCGGGCCTGGTCCTTGCTATTATATTTTTAAAGAACCAATTGTGTATTTGGGCATGTAGAATGAGTCCCAATCCCAAGCCTCTTGAAGTCAATGCGCATGTTTACACAAGATGCTTAACTGCACAGTAGTGTTGCTTATTGCACAGTAAGTATGTACATCTACACATGAACATGCTTACTACAAAGTGAACCTCACTACTCGTAACTTTGCTACCTGCAAATGCAAGTAGCAAATTTACTCCTGATTAGTAACATCACAATAGTGCTTGTGTAGACATCTGACCAGGAGCAAATCTGCTCCCAGTCATCAGTCCACCAGGGGGTGGGAGATTGCTCCCTGCCCTCAAGAGCTGCCTACTGCCAGGGAGGGCTCCACCACAGGATCCTGGGTGGGGACTGTCTTGCTGCCCTGGTAGCAGGGACCTCCAAGCCCACTGCTCTGGATCATGATCAGGGAGATCCTCATCTTCCAGCACCAGCTCCACAACCCCAGGGTCGGCTCTGGGAGGCCTTTACCTCCCAGTGCCAGCTCTGCAGTCATGGGGCCGGCACCGGGAAATAACGATCTCTCAGGTCTCCATCCCCTAATTGTGAAGGCAGAGTGGGGCCTGGGAGATCCCTATCATGGATAGGAGCAGAGGGCTTGGAACTCCCTGCCTTCTGGGAGACACTGTCCTGCCCCAGCAGCGGGCAGCCCATGAGATCAGGGTGTAATGTCCCAGCCCCAGCCAGGAGACAGCTTCCTGGTGCTCCCTGCCAACCCCTGGGCTAGGACCTCCCTAGAGCTCATGCAGTGGTGGCAGGGGCCCATTGCAGGGCCCCAGGAAGAAGAAGCAGCTTGCTGCCATTAGCAGCAAATCTGCTGCCGGTTCCCTGCATGTATAGATGCCTGCCTAAGACCATTTACTTGTGAGTAGTTTACATGCAAATAAACTGGTTCCACATCAACTGCATGTGTAGATGCACCCACTAGGAATTTTTCTGTTATCGACAGTGTGCTATGGATTCATAGGTGTTTTGGGCACTGACAGATGTGTACTCCCCACTGTAACTCATGGGTCTTTGCAGGAAGTGTCATGAATTACTGTGACAGGGTGGCTGAAACACCTTGTCATGAGAGCTCGAGGGATGAAACAAAGAAGAGAAACTTACCAAGGGAGAACCCAAAGAAAAGAAAAATGGTGGTAAACCTGGGCAGGAAGAATGCTACACCATGGTGCCGAGCGAAGGGTGCGCCGGCGTCACGTGAGCGGCGGCCATGAAGGAGACGTGCGGGAACTCTAGGCTGGAGAACCAGCCTCAAAGGCATTATGGAATAACATCTCCAATTAGCTTGGCTCCTCCTAAGGAAATAGATTATATTCACACGCAGAAATTAACTGAAGCAATGAAGCCATTTGGAGTATTCGAAGATGAAGAAGAGCTAAATCATAGGCTAGCTGTTCTTGATAAATAAAAATTAAAAAAAAAACAAAAACAAAAAACAAAAGGGGGTCGGACTCGATGATCTATTGAGGTCCCTTCTGACCCTAACCCTAACATCTATGGCTGATTAGAGGAATCATCTGGGGCCATGACAGATCAAAGGCTGCCACAGCAAACCCCGCTGCCCTCATTCAAGCCCGGAGCAGGGGGAAGAGAGACGGCCAGGAAAAAAGAAAAGAGCCACACTAAAGAAACAAAGGAGGAGCAGCTGGGAATCGGGGGAGACGGCAAATTACAGTCTGCCAGGGTCAGCTCAGCTGGCTCAGGAAGGAAATTTAAAGGGACACCAAAAGAGTGGTTGGCATTGGTCCCAGGGAGAAAAGAAGAGAGAAGACTTGGAGAGGACAGATAGAGCCTATGCGGGGAGAGACCAACCCTGCAGCTCAGAGGAGAGTCCCAGCATCCGACTTACCTGGTGAGGGCCAGCAACAAGATGGAGGGGACTTCACCATTGGTGTGTTCAGTCCCAGGGAGTGAAGTTAACCTTCTCAGGAACCTAGAGGAACAAGGAAACAAGGATGAGATTACACCCTGGAGAGGGGTAAATCTGGTTGGCCCTGAAGATTAAGGGTGGGATTTGAACCCAGGAATGGCCATCTTGGGACCCATGCAGGGAAGAACAGGGCAAGAGGCTGAGATAGAGGTATACCCTCACAGGGAGTACATAAGACCGGGACTGGAATCCTTAGTCCAATAGATGAAGAACAACACGTCTGGAACATCAGGTGCGGTTACGGCAGGGTATGGGGATGGTGGAGCCCTGCGAAGAGAAGCTGACCTCATGAGCCTATAATAGATCTTTTGTCTCTCAAGAATAGTGTCTTGGCATCTCTCTTTCTAACATCAAGATGTGGCAGGTGAGTTTCTAGGGACAAAACACATCCCATTCCAGCAGGAGGAGACAACTTGGCTCCAGGCAGCATGTCACCAACCTCTCACATTTACAGTGATCCCCCGAACGCAAAAAACACTTGCTATTGCATCCAAAAGGTTGGGGGATTGAGCTCCAGTTTGGAATGGCTGCATGTCTGCAGCTGCTCTCCCCTAGACCTGCCCCCACTCCTCTTCCAGCTCTGGTACTGTCTTCAGAATGGGAGGGGGAGAAGGGAGCAGTGGGAGCTCTGTCTGGGGTTTGTCTAGCCTGTGCCAGAGAGTAGGGAGGGTAGATTGGAGTCCCCATGAGTTGTACTGAGGGTTCAGATTGTTGCACAATCAGTCATTTTTAAAGTGCTCTGGAGCTATGCTCTTCTGTTAGGGCATGGTTGTAGAGCACTGCAGGGGCCCAGTCACACAACAAGCCTTCACTTATGTCACTGCCCTCTGTTTCTCTGTCTCCATTGTGGTTTCATTAGCAATTCCTATAGCACTGTTCTGTAAGTGGTGTCTGTTTTCACGTTTAGTTTACTACACCATCAGTTAGTAGCAATCTTGCCATTAGAAATGTTTGTAGCATGCTTTAACATCTAAAAGTCCCTGCATGTAACAGAAAATGCATTAGCAGTTGAATTGGAAAATTCAGGGATTTATTATTCAGCATGCATAGTCCTAAAAAGTCTGTGCACATTTTGAAAATGTTTTCCTACTAATGTGCAGTTCTGCATATGAAGGGCCTTATTTTCAGAGGTGTCAAAATTTTCAGCCTGTAGTGTGAGGTGCCTTAGAGCAGCCTGATCTTTAGCAAGAACAAAGCATCTACCAGGTTAAAATGAGATTCTTTAAAAGTATCTCAGGTTGGCTTCAAATTATTAATATCTTGTGAAAATCATTGCCCTCATGCACAAGTTTGACTGATTTTTCTCACTCTACAGCCCTTCTGAAAAATGTGCTTTAATGTTAACTATCTCTAGGCAAATACAACAGACTCCATCTTTCCTGTTTCTGCAGAATTCAGAAGCAACATTCCCATTGACTTTCATGGGGTCATGGGCAGGCTCCAGATCAAAAACTGTTGTAGATGTAACAATGTTTTGCTGATTATAACAGGGTGCCTGCAGACCACAGATCAGTGGAGGAAGCAACCAAGAAAGAGATTCCACCACTAAATTTGGGAACATTTTTCTTTGTCTCTGCATTCCTTTCATTTAATTTCTCCCTAACCTTTCTAGGATGGTTTTTTCCCCCTCTTCATCCTGTTGGAAGTGGTGATGAATACTGATGAGGACATATTTGGTTTTAAGCCAGCTAGTCACTTTTGTTTAATTAATTGGAATGGTGATTGGCAAAAACCCAGCCCAAATTTTTGTAGGTAATTTATAGCATAGGTAATCGTTTACTCTTGGATAATTTTCTATACCTGGAGGTGGCAGAAGGTAATGGTTATTGAGGTCCAGATGCATTTTTAATAAATGCCATTTTAGGAAGTTGCAATTACTTATAGTAACTTATCTGTTTAATTATACAGATTGTTACTTGAATTGCACAGTTATACCCTCTCCCTCTCCCCGTTTATTTTCTTGTTCTGGTTCCCTGGACCTAACATCCAGATAAGCAGCAGTATGTGGATATGGTGCTCCCTTTAGTCCCACTGGCACATATGGGCAGGAGGGGGAGAGTCAACATTTTACTGTGGCCTGGCTAGTCCAATTTAGCAGGAGTTGTGTGGAGTCTGAATTCATGCCTGTCATCATCCACTAATCGATCACTGCTTACTAGGAGCGAGCAGGAAGAAGGGGAATAAATGTGGTTCAGAGGGGTATCTGGGGATCATGGTGTCACTGAGGGCCATGCAGTTGCATCGTACAGTGCACCAGCACACAGATTTAGGGATGCTATTTTATTGTACCAGAAGTCTCTAATTGGCAGGCTCAGCAAATAAGTAAGAGGGAACACACCAGAGGTGTAATTAGCAAACTTATTGTTAGTGTTCTGGGTAGGGAGTCCTGATTAGGAGAGAGGTAGGGGAAGTTGTGTTGAGGGCTGGAGAGCTGTGTGTGTGTGTGTGTGTGTGTGTGTGTGTGCGTGGCAAGCATGGGAGACGAGTTTTACCGGAGACTCAAAGACTTCAACTGTTGCTCCACTGACTGCCACTTCATGGGCTTATCACTCTAAATTGCACCCCCCAGTTATGCTACTGGAACAGAGGAATGTCTGGCTGAAAATCAGATCTGTTAGCCAAATGCCATGCTCATGAGATTTTGTCTAGTGGTTAGGCACTACCCCTGCAACTCATTGTTTAGACAAGGCAACCTTGCCAGTTGTCCTTGTCTTCAATGTTCCTGCTCAATTCACAAGTGGAAAACAACAACCATGGCAGACAACATTAAGGAGGTCCTAGCTGCTCTACACAGAAGAGTCATCCCTCAATCCCTCAGAAGTTGGAGGGGAGGACAGAAGGCAAGAGAAATGTGGATCACAGGTAGGAAGAGATGGTGCATGGGAGAAAGACATGGGTGCATGGGAGAAAGACATGTTTGGCTCTGGGAGCAGCGAGAGATGCACGGGTGAAAGTCCGTCACGCCCCTGCACCCTGAAGCCCTCCAGTGACCCCCAACAACCTCAGAGGACCCCTGTGTGGGGAAGAGGGATGGGGGTGTTGCTCTCTACATCAAGGATCAGCTCACCTCCCTGCAGATTGTGTTTCCAAACCAGAAAGGGCATCTTGAGACTCTCTGGGTCAAGATACGAGGAGAACATGGGGAGGGTGACTTACTTGTAGGAGTCTACTATAGACCTCCTCACCAAGAGGAAGACCTAGATCAGAAATTCAATAGGGAAGTGGTCGAAGCCATGCACTCCTGATGCATGATCATCATGGGGGACTTCAACTTCCCTGACATCTCTTGCATTAGCACTCAGCCAAATCTGACAGGTCGCATAGCTTTCTCATGTGCATTGATGACCTCTACCTAACCCAGGAGATCTCTGGGCTGACTAGGGGAGAGGCATTGCTTGATCTGGTCCTGGCCAAAGGGGAGGACCTGGTGAGCAATCACTGGATCAAGGGGAAGCTTGGTGACAGTGACCATGAATTGGTTACCTTCTTAGTTCACCAAAGAGCAGGCAAACCCCTCAGTAAAACAGAAGTCCTTAACTTTGGGAAGGCTGACTTTTGCAAACTGAGAGAATTGATCAGGCAGGCAATTAGAGGCCATACCCCACCCAGAAAAGGGAGTACATGAGGTATGGTCATCTCTCAAAAACATAATCCATGAAGCACAGGGCAAAGCCATACCATCTCGCAAGAAATGCAGTCAATGGGCAAGGAAGCCCCCATGGCTGAATAAGGATCTGTTGGACCTCATTAAGCTCAAAGAGTAGTCTACACCAGCTAGAAAATAGGAAGAATTACCAAAGGGGACTACTCTATACTCACCTGCACCTGTAGAGAGTGATTGAGAAAAGCCAAGGCACAAACCAAACTTAGGCTAGCTACAGGAATCAAGCACAACGAAAAGTCCTTCTTTAGATATGTGGGAAGTCGGAAAAAGAACAAAGATAGCATTGGGTCCCTGAGAGATCCAATGGGGCAACTGACATCCAATGCCCAAGAAAGGGCCAATCTCCTAAATTACTTTTTTGCATTGGTTTTTCACCCTCCCAGGAAGATCACACTGTCAGGAACAGCATAAACCAATCTGGGAGCAGATGACAGGCCTAAAATTGATATGGATCAGGTGAGAGAACACCTTAAGAAACTTGACATTCACAAGTTTGTGGGCCCAGATGGAATGCACCCAGGAGTCTTGAAAGAGCTGGCAGACATCATTGCATCTTCCTTGGCAGAGATATTTGAAAAATCATGGCACTCAGGCAAGGTCCTGGATGACTGAAAAAGAGCCATCATGGTCCCTATCTACAAGCAAGGGAGGAGGCATGACCCGGGTAACTATAGATCAATCAGTCTTATGTCTGTCCCTGGAAAAATCTTGGAGAAATTTGTCAAGGGATCCATCAACGCCACACTAACAGAAGGCACGCTTCTGAAGGCCAGCCAACATGGCTTTGTGACTGGCAGGTCTTGCCTGACCAGCCTCATCTCATTCTATGACCAGGTAACATGTGCCCTGGCCAAGGCCAAGGGAGATAATGTGGACATCATATATCTGGACTTCAAGAAGGCCTTTGACCTAGTTCCCCATGATGTCCTCATGGTTAAGCTGGAGAACTGTGGCCTTGATCATCATACAGTCCAATGGCTAGGCAACTGGCTCCGGGTCGGACGCAAAGAGTACTAGTTGAAGACAGCAAATCAACGTGGTGCAAGGTGACCAGTAGAGTCTCTCAGGGCTTGATACTTGGGCTGGTACTCTTTAACATCTTGATCGATGATCGGAATTCCGGAGTCAGATGTGAACTGAGTTTGCAGATGATAACAAATTATGGGGGAGAACGGTCACACTGCAGGACAGGCTAGGGATACAGGCTGACTTGGACACACTCTCAAGGTGGGCCAACCAAACCTGATGGCCTTCAATGCAGAGAAGTGTAAGGTGCTGCACCTTGGTAGGAAGAACCCCCAGCATACTTACAGGCTCGGCAGTGCTACGCTCACTAGCACTACAGCCGAAAGGGACTTGGGGTCTTGACTGACCAGTAGATGAATATGAGCCACCAATGTGATGCTGTGACTGGCAAAGCTAACCAAACTCTGGCGTGCATCCACTGATACATCTCAAGCAAAAGCAGGGAAGTCATCTTCCCACTTTACTCGGCCCTGGTGAGACCGCAGCTGGAGTACTGCATCCAGTATTGGGCACCCCGCTTAAGGAAGGATGTGGAGAAGCTTGAGAGAGTCCAGAGAAGAGCCACAAGTATGCTCCAAGGCCTGAAGGGGGAAGGCCATATGAGGAGAGGCTGAGGGACTTGGGATTCTTCAGTCTGGAGAAGAGAAGGCTCAGAGGGGACTTGATAGCAGCCTACAGTTATATAAGAGGGGTACATCAGGACCTGGGAGAACAGCTATTCACCAGAGCTCCCCAAGGGATAACAAGGTCAAACAGCCAAAAATTTCAGGAAGGCCAATTTAGACTAGACATAAGAAAAATGTTACCTACGGTGCAGGTGTCCAGGGTCTGCAACAAACTTCCCCCGGAGGTGGTGCTAGCACTTACTCTGGACTCCTTCAAAAAACAGCTGGATTTCTTTCTTTCTGGTGTCACTTAATCCCAGCTGATTTCCCGCCTATGGTGGGGTGGGGGCTGGACCTGATGATCTTATGTGATCCCTTCCAGCCCCTAATGTCTATGAAATCTATGAATCTATTGGAGGGGAAAAGAGATTAAAAAAAAAAAGGCAGACTTGAATAGTCCTAAAACTGCTAAATAGGTCATTACTGGATTATGATAATTCCTAACAAAAAGTTGAGGCTTGCATTATTTCTATAAACACACTACAGTGACTCATACTACAGTGCCTCATGTGCTACAGTGACACCAGTGTTGTCACAGAGAAAAGATGGGAAGCAATTTGTTGTGTTAAATGGGTATCTAAATCCCTTTGCTCATCTCAGCCATAGTGCATATCACATTGAAATGGTGCTAATTTTCTTAGTGCTGCAAGTTTCCTTTTCCTGCTGAGATGCCAGCTGGAATGGGCTAAGGATGCAGATATAGGAAGATCTGAGGCATTGCTCCCCAATGTCAGTACATTCATAGACAAATCCAGGAGGGACCACTGTGCTCATTGAGTTTGACTTCAGCATAACATAGGTTATGGAACTTCACTGAATTAATTATTGCTTGAACCAGAGCTCATCTTTTCACAAAAAATAAATTTTTTACTTAAACACTTATAACGATGGAGAATCCACCCTAAATTCTTGGTAAGCTGACGGTTAATTATTTTTGTTGTTTTTAGTTTAAGTAAACCTTGCTTCAGTTTTTCAGCTACTCCCTTTTGTTACAACTTTATCAGCTAGACTTAAGTGGTCATTCAAGCCTTGCTCTCCATTTAGATACATGTAGACTGTACATAATCACGTCACCTCTTCCCCTTCTGTTGGTTAAGACTGTGCTAAATCCAATAGAAGATCCAAGTTAAAGGCTGAATCCTGTTCTTCTGTAGTGGGTGTGTGGGTCTTGCTGATAGCAGAAACAGTTATGAGGCCAGGCAGGAACTGTGAATAAGTGGGGTGAAGCATAGCTGTCAGCACCTTCTCTTCAGTGCAGAGCCTAAGAAAAGGGAATAGCAAGACTTGGAAAGAGGATTTAGGTTATGTACTATGTGGAAAGATTTTGGTATTCATTCATGAGTATAAAAAACCTCATGTCCATTACTAATAGCTTTGAGCCCTTGAGTAAACAAGAAGTATGTAGGAAAATACCACAGGACAGAGGATGATTGGGTTCACTCTTGCAGTTCTTACTCAGGAAAGAACTTTATCTGAATCAGAAGATAATAAGGATGTTAGAGGCAAATTCTTCCATATATTGTAACTTGAGAAATCACTGATGATACCTCTATAAAGTAAATAAATATGTTAACACTAGCCAATTGCTCATCATGAATGACAAATTTCAAAGAAGTGTTTACATGGCCAGCCCTGAAGGGTGGGTGGGGAGGGGCAGGGCAGCCATGTAAACCCTCCCTTCACCACCACAGCCTCCTCATTCAGCATCTGGCCCGGGGGTTCCCTTCCCCCATCTGCCTCTGCCTCTTCTGCTGAGCAGTGGGGCTTCCCCCTGCCTCCATCCCCACTCCCTCCCCCCCCACCATCTTCCCCTCCCTGACAGCTGTTGTTGGGGCTGGGCGGCAAGGGGGCATAGCCACTGTGACCCCCCCCACTCCTCTCCCATTCACCACTGCCATCTCAGTGGTTAGCTCCCTTCCCTCCCCACTGCTTCCCCCTCCCTGCTGTCTGTGGGGTGCAAGCACGCATCAGGCACACTGCCCGACTGGGCACTTGGGGGCACTGGGGCCACATGGCGGGGAGGCGCTGCCACCGTGACCCCTCCTTTGCCTCCCCCCATCCCACGCCCACCAGGGCCTGCACAGTCAATTCTTGCCCATCTTCTCGGCTGTAGGTTTACCATATTTCCAGATCCAAAAAAAGAGGATGATGATTCCTTCTCCTTCCCAGAATTTCCCTTGCTATGGAACTCAGATCCAGATCCAGCTCCAGCTCTTCCTCTGGCAGTGGAAGGCTCAGGCTGGGAAGTGAAATGGGGGTAGAGGAGACTGTCATGCTGGTGCTGCTGTTTGTTGTCATGGTGGTAGTGGTGGGTGGGGTTATTACTGGTGCTCTTGGAGGGGGATGCAAACTCAGGCACAGACCGTGGCACTGGCACTGCTCCCCTCTCTTTGTTGCCTGTAGAATTAGTGGAAGCCTCATGCCTGCTTGTTGTAGCAAAGAAGCTGCATCTCAGTTTGTGGGGGCAGATCTTACAGCTCTCCCTCTACCCCTTCTTCTGCCCCTCCCTGAAGGCTTGCCAGCTGCGTTTCCAGTACACTTCATGGTGTGCTTCAAGTGTCTTTGCCTTGGTGTGCTGGAATATCTGTGTTTTCTACTGTAATGTTATCTGCTTTATGTAATATATGTAGATAGATCTATGTATCTTTATCAATCTTTAAATGAGAAACCCTATAATAAAAGGCTGGGTATTATTAGCATATGAGGTGTAAGATGTCCATAATCTCTCCTTAAAACAGCACAAAGAACAGATAAAGGCACAATCCTGTATGGAAAAATTAGCTTATGAGTATTTTTAGTTGTCTCCTGTTTCCCTGTACAGGTACAAGAATGACTCTGGATTTCAATTAATAGCTCCTTCTAGTAGAAGCTAGGGAAATGTTATGATGAACTTTATAATTAGGGAGGGTCCTAATTCATATTTGGGAGAAATTCAGAAGAAATGAGTAATTCAAAGAAGATCAAGGATGAAATAATGAGTTAGATTGGACAATAACAGAAGAGAAAAGGGGAGAGGAGAGCTCAGAATTTTAGTGGTGAGGATTCAACTATTCAGTCTATATGGGACAGCTCTAATGATTAAGGAGCAAGATAGGCACAGAATCACAATGATGGCAAAAGGATGTGGCTAGAAACTAGAACACCAATGCAGTGATTCTTACCACCAGCAGCCTACTTGAGAGATCTGGAAACCCTTGGTAAATACCAAGTAAGAGTGGGTATAGAGAGAAGTTCATACAGACCTTACATATTATGAGCCCTTTGGCATGCGATGTCCCTTCCCGTGGATGAAAGAAAGATGCCTCTGGGTGATCTCTCTCTGTGAGTGCTTTCTCTCTGTCAAGTTTCTAAAATGGAAACAGTGGGCCAGTAGCGAGTATATGGTAAAATAGTAGTTCCTTCCCTCACCTACCAATGCACAACTGTAGTGACACATTGGTGGAGCAGACCCCAAGAATTTTATATTACAAGTATTAAAAATGAAGTCCAACAGATGTTAAATGAAATAGCTTGGCTGAAGTGGCTTCCTGGGAAGAGCATCAGCAGTCACAGTGACTGCTAAGCTCTGATGTGTATTAAATACACATGCTGAATCCTTGCAAATGTTGTTCTAATCATCTGCACTAAGCACTGTTCTCCTTTGCATGCATGTTTCTTCCCTTTCCCTTAGCAGTTTTAAAAACAGCCCTTACAGATTCCTTAGGCACATGTTAAAAAATAAAGCCATGGCATCGTCATGTGTAAGTGTGTGTGGCTACAATGAAGTAGTGGAACCACAGTGCTTTACACCATCTGGCCCAGGAACCTTAACCTTAAGATTCTACAGTCCAATCTTAGGTAGACTGGGCAGAGAGGGTGCGTCTACATGAGACACTGACCATGCAGCACACCGATACTACCTTGCAGTAGCATTGCATGGCAAAAACTATGCTGAGACACTACTGTGCAGTAGTATTAGGCTACTGCGCAGTAGCATCACTTAGAAGACGTTCACTGGTGCTGCTGCACAGTAACTCCATTTATTTAGTACTTGCTTATACCAGTGCTAAATAAACGTGCAGTAACCACACTCAGAGAGTGAAAAGCCAAGCAGATGAAGGGAGGATAAATTAACAAGACATTCAGCTGTTTCATACATATTTCTCCTTAAGCCAGTGGAGTAACAGCAAGAAAACTCACTGAACTTAAAGAGACATTTTGAATTTTGTTGCTCAAGAGTGTCAGGCTTTTCTTTTGTTTTGGCTTTTCAACAAGATTAAGTACGATGCGTCAATATTCTGTCCTCGTCTTTTTCAAGAGGCTCTTTGACCAGCACGAGCTATATTTTCTTGCCACTAGCCAACTAACAATGATTTCATATTGGCTCTTGCCAATCTACATGTGCGATTAATATGAAGTAATAAACTCCAAAGCAGTTTGAGCTGGAGTAAACTACTCATGGGCACAGTGTCTACCCGTGTGCCCGGGACAGCAGCAATTTGAGCCAGAGTAGAGCAGTTTACGCCAGGGCCACACAGCCTTGGGCTCTGGGTGGTGGCACTGGGCAGTGGAGGGGCTGGCATATGTTTAGTCCTGTTTATCAGATGACCTTATCTGTTTTAGCAAATGCTGAAAGCACCCTATAAAGTAAGCTGTTGTTCAGTTACCCCTGGAGTTTACACTTAAAAATGATTTGCCCCGAGATGTAGCTATCTCTTTTTCTGCAAATGCTTTACTGTGAATGGATGCTTGTCAAAGTTTTAAAACACTATTATGCTAGTAGTAGGTGCAAAAATGTTTCCAGTCACATCACATTCAGGCAAAAGACAACAGAGAAAGTGAATAGGATCTACGTTCAAATGGAGTTTGCAGTAGGATATACATATGGGGAGGAGGTAGCAACCTGAATGCATAACTTGCACATAGATTCCCCAAATCACTCCAAGATATGCCGTTAAGGCCATCAGTTAAATCAGACCTGTGGGTCCAGTTCTCCATTGCCGTGCAGATAATGTACTAAAGTGCAAAAACACCACTAGTCTGACTTGGTCACATTTTTATATGCATTTTTCCCTGGTGTAAATGAGATCCAGGCTGTGGCTTTCTAGACCTGGGTACAATTCCTCTATCTAGGATCCTCTTCTGATACCATGCACTCCAATGAGATCCAAAGCAAGGTTCTTTTTGCTAACCAGGGAGATAAACGTTCTTGTAAAGAATTTGGCATTCAGTATTGGAAAATTCCTGCTGGTCTATTCATGCATTCAGACTCCCACTTTATGTTATAAATTACATCATGAATGAATTTTGATTCAAAAGGGTGCTGGATTCTGATCTATGTACAACATGCGTAGAACTGACAGATACATGATTAGAAGACCAAAACTTTAATGGGTTTCTAGGCAGCAATTCTTTTCCTTCTCAAAGGACCAGAACTATTCTGTGTTCTCCTAATGCTGTTTATCGTACCTATGAGAATGTACTCGTGAAGTTCCCCTACCTAAATCTTTCTCCCAGTACAAAAATGTGTTAAAAGAACATAGGATATTCTTACTGTGGATTTCAGATATGTTGTTTTATTTTCCCCTGTGAAATATTTTGTAGGTGCATGGTTTAATTTCCATAATAGAAACAGTCCTGAGATTGTTATTTTGAACAGGGAGGAGTTCTATATGCAGTCACTCTTATTTGCAAAAATAAACTGCATTAATTAAAATAGAAAAATCAGTGTTGCTCCTAGCAACAGAACACTGACTCACCTGAACTAAGGCATTCTTACCCAAATGTTGGCTTGGTGGCATATCCACATTTTGGCCTCTGGCACCTTTGCTTAGGTGAATGGGACTCAGGGCAATCACAGGTGGACTTAAAAGGATAGATAGAACCTCCCCTGTAAACACAGTGAAGTTCGGTGCCCGGGACGAAGTCCTCAGTGGCAGCTCGCCTTTGTCCCATGCACAGATCAGGGGGGCACCCCCCCCCCCCGCCATGCTTGCCTGGGTGTGCATACAGAAGCGGGAACCACCCTTCTCCTGTCCCTGTGCCCCCACAAACGAGCTGTTCACAGCTCTGCCCTGCACCCTGCCCTGACTGGGAGGCACCTGTTGGCACTCCTTTGCTCTGGTGCCCAGGGAGGTTGCCCCATTCGTTCTCCCCTCCTTCCCCCCTTGCTACGGCACTGTGTAAATATGTCTGCTTTGTGTGGTATTGCTGACACATCTTAGGTTTAAATATTGCAAAGATCATCCCTGATGAAGCCCTGAATAAGGGTTCATCCTTCAATAGCATCAGAGTTGGCCAATGGCTTCTTAAAGCAGTTTTTCCCTACCAGTGTGCCACAGAACAAAAGTGTGCTGTCAGAAATGAACAGGTATGCCCTGGAGTTTTGCCATGGTGATGAGCTACAATAGGTATGAGGATGGGGAATGCCTTAACAGGTGTGCCGCAGGAAATTTTTATTTATGTAAGTGTGCCTTGGGCTGGAAAAGTTGGGAAACACTGTCTTAAAGCACTTATCTGCCTCTCTCCTAAGTTAGCATAGCCCTTAGCAGTGTAAGCTGGAACAGCTGCTTGAACATAGCAAATGGGATGTCTTTTAAACAGATCTGCCTGAACTTAATGTTATTGGCATTTTAACTATGCAGCATTCAGTTGTGGAATTCCTTATCTGGTTTATAAATTAAACCCCCTCAAAAAGTTACATATAAAAAAGATGATCTTTTAAGTGAATTGGGTTTGGCCCAAGAGAGGCAAATAGAATAGGAAACCAGGCACCCAGAGGTACTGCAGAATCAAGTGTGTGAGAATTGCAGTTACTCAACCAATTATGTATCCACTTTTTGGTAAATCTATAGCTGATATTGCTAATGAAAATGGTCCATGGGACCATGCCCAAAGCCTTATTAAAATCCAGGTACATTATGTTTTCCCCATTCTCTTCATTCACCAAATGATTTACCCCATCAAAGAAAGTTATCAACCTTGTTCTCAACAATTCCATGTTGGCCTGCTGTAATCACCCTGTAACCCTCAAGTTACTTACGAATTGACTGTTTTAGAGTTTGCTCTAGTAGTTTCCCAGGTATTGAAGTCAGGCAGACTGGTCTATAATTCTCTGGGTCCCCCTTGTTTTCCTTTTTAAATAGTGATACTTTGTTGTAAAGAAGGGTCCTTAAAGCATATCTTCCACACCCCGTATGAGTACTCTAACCATGGGGCTGTCATGGAAGTCTGTCTCTTTCTTCTAATCTCTTCTGTTCAAGCTGTTCCATTCTGTAAAGAATATTTGCGAAGCAGAATTCTTGATTTCCAGTGGGCCCTGCAGAGCAAAGAGCCTCTGAGGAAATGTCTTATTGGCATTTTATGTTTGTGTTTCAGGGAATCCAAAGAACTTTTGTTCAGTTTGAAGATGGCTAGGTCTTTTTCTTTTCTACCTGTCAGTTTCACCAATTAGACTGGCTTTGAAAGCTGTTTCCTGCTACTGAACTATCACCTTTTTTAAAAGTTTTGAATGACAGGTATTTCCACAGGTCGGTTGGTCGGTCGGTCGGTCTAATCTCTGTTATGGTTTTTGCTGTTGCCCATCACCAGAGTTTCTGAACATAAAGACATTTTTAGAACTCTACAATGATTTTGTGGGAATAGGCATGTGTAACCAAGGACCTCATAATTTTCTGAAGAACCTTTCAGGGGTTTATGTTGTAGCAGTGTTGGTCTAAGGACATAGGCAGACAAGGTTCTTTGGGTAAATCTGATATCTTTTATTAGACCAACTCCAACTATTTGAGTTGGTCTAATGAAAGATATTGGATTTACCCCAAAAAACCTTGTCTGAAGAACCTTTGTCACAAGTTGCACTGAAAATGTAACTCCAGGCTGATTTACAGTATGACCAATCAGTTTGTACACTGTTTAGGACAGGGCCTCTAAAACTCAGCAAACTGACTACTGCTGGTTTTAACACATGCACAAGTGCAAGATATGAACCCACTTACACAGGCATGTGTGAATCCCTTTTTGTACCAATGAGAAACTGAATGACACCTGCCTTAAGGCCGAGAACCTGGAGTCCACCACTACTCAGCAAAGCTATTGTGTGCTTAAAACTTTTGTTGAATTGGTGCCTTAATGACCACTCTAAGGGCTGTTCTAAGGCTAGTTGCTTAAAGAAGTGATCTTTTAATATATTGGTAGAATTGTACTTGGTCTGTCTGGTACCATTATGGCGGCAGTATTTCTTTAGAGGTACTTGACAGAGGTAATTGCTTAATACAATTTTCATTATTCCCATATACCATTGCAATTCCTTATGGATGTACAACACACAACTGATTTAGTAAACTGCATTGGGATGAAAGCAATCCTACAGAGATTTTAGCCTTCATGCGCTTTATATACTGTATTACCACCAGAACAAGATACGTGCTCAGCTGGTCCACTGTGATGCAACCCAAGTGGGTCAGGTAGGTGGATAAATTACTGGATCACATACGTTTTGCCAATGTAAAATTGTACTCATAAGCATAAGGAAAAAAATAGGAATGTCTGTGAGGGTGATGCCTCCTCTAGGGCAATGTACTTCTACTTATTAAATTGAAACACAGTCCTGAGTATTACTTCCTTACACCAGAGTAAATCAGAAATAACACTAAAAAAATAAAAGACAAGCATGGTTGTTTGTCCACCTCCAATGAGCCATCAGTGTTGCGATCTAAATATAAATCTAGCTAGGAGCCCAGAAGAACATATACTGGGAGTCTCTGTGTGTATAAAACTCATTAGTAACATCTCTGCTAAAATGAAAGTTGGCACATATATAGTCTTTGCTTGGGTTTTCTGTTGTTACATGCTTTGCCAAATTCAGTTGGGCTATTTTCATTTTATGCAAGTGTGAAAAATGTTAGCTGTTTAAGTTGCTTCTTTGCACTGCCATGAATAAAAAATGGCTTTAATTAAATTTAAAAAGAGCTTTGACAAGTGATTTGTCTATAATATGTACTTATGGTTTGTGGCATTTTAAAGAATAAATAACCAAGATGTTGAGGTTTAAACATTGGCTGCTGCACATGTTCTGTCAATTTCTTCATCAAGAGAGAAATGTTTCTTTGCTTGTAGACTTAGGTTTGGATCTTAGATTTCCTCTGTACTCAGACAGGACCACTGACTTCAAAGAGACTTCAGGATTACAAGGATTATGGTTCCAGTTGCTCATTGTTACAGTGGAGGAGCTGAATGTCTTGTGAGCTCCAGATGTCTTTGAAGAGGTCAGTGTCATTTATTAAAAGAAAGATTGTGCCTTGGAGTGCTAGCCATGTAGAATAAGAAGATGGAACAAGAACCGCCTTGAATGCAGTTTCCTGAGTATAAATAAATTGGAGAAGCTGGACATGGAGTAAGTTGGGTGGGGCCAAGTAAGTAGAGATTTTGATCCATCCTCAACAGTACATTAGCCATTACAGACGTGCTACAAGAGAGAGTGAGTGAAGAGATAGTAATTTCTGACTGGTACAATTCTACCATCAGGGAAGCTGGGATGTAACCATGGATCACTGCGGTGTATGGTTACTTCCTGAGGCTATTCCTGCAGGGGTGGTTGATTGAACTATTGAGGAGAATATTAAAAAAAAAAGGTTCAAGACAATTAAAATGGAGACAGATATTTCAGACATGGGAAACGATAAATGACTTCAAAATGTTGACTTTTTTGCAGACTGATGTTTTTATTTTTCAGAGAAAATCCTTAAAAAAATATCCTTTTTTAAAACTGAAAAATCTATTTGTATGGGAAAAGGAAAAGTTGCTGGTGATCTTGTTAAAAAGAGTTTTTATGATGTAGGTGGACAATTACTTTTATTTTGCCTCAAATGAAAAATGTGGGCATTTTTCATTAATAAAAATTGGGTTGGGAACAAAGAAAAAACTTCCCTGAAAAATATCAGCTTTAATGGGAATTGTGCTGAAAAGTCCAGGCTAGCTATAAAGGGTCAGTCCATCTAACCTCCACAGGGCAAAAAATCATAAACCGATCTCAAAATCATTGTTGGTAATTGCAGACTGTATGTGAATACTGAAGCAAAACTTTCCCAGATACCAGGCTGAAGTTTTAAATTAATTTATATCCATGTCTGTGATGCTGCTTTCTTTGCTTTCTGTGAATGATCTTATGGTCATTAAAACAGCAAAAATCAAGCCAATATTACAGAGTGTTGTAAATAACTGTGAAGATGTAAGGGTTCATTCCCACAGCTTGGTTCTAAGGAATAATAATCATCCAATTAACAATTAGAAGCCCATCATATGACCTGTATGTCCAGTCAAAACTAACCGACATGGCTTTAAGTTGAAATGTCAAATACTCAGGAGGAACTGTCAAATACAGACTAAAGGAGAAATCTTGGCTCCACTGAAGTCTATGGGATTTTTCTACCTTTTCACTTTTAGAATTAAATCACTTGAAACAGATGCGAAGTGGAGGGGGGGGGGGGCCACTAGAAAACTCCCCCAAAACTGTAGTGCTTGTGTATTACCCAGGCAGAGCTGCACTTAGGGTTGCATGGTTCCCCATAGCAAAGTGGACAACATGGGGTAAGGAAGACACAGGGTTATGGCCAAACTGTTATTCCAGGCTAGTCAAAGGATTAGGTCAAGGGTGTGGCAGGTTAGGGGTACCCTGTAGAGAGATGTAATTGAGGACTTGTTCTTGTGAGATAGCGACATGTTTATTGGAGGGTCAGTAGGGGAGAGTGCCTCACATCCCCATCTCCATCCCTAGTCCCCTTCCCATACAGTGAAAGGCAGTCCAGTCCTGACTTATTTAAGTTAAGAATTTTAAGTACTGGGAACTTTGTCATCATTTCAGCATTGTTTTTTGGTGGGAAGGTGTGATATAAGCTCAGTACATTCCAGAGAGAGAGGGCATTGCAGGCATAATGCCTTGTGGAGACAGAAGGGGTGGAGCATACTCCCCATGAACAGTTGGCCATCACTGCTGCCCAGCAGGCATAGCAAGTCCAGGAATCTGTCTACACTCCAATCCTCCTTGCCACCACTGGGATCACTGGGATGATCCTGGAGCTTTGCTCTATTTGGTCCTTATGCAGGTCATACAAATTAAGGGTGTGATGTAGATGAAATGGGGGCCCTAAATTGAAATTGTGGGTTTTTAAAAACACCACTTCAATTTAGGACCTATTAAACCCCTGTGCTGTGCACACACCCCACTGACTCACCTGCCTCTCCAGCAGTGGGGAGGGCAGGGTGAGCTGCCCGTGGGTGGAGCAGCCCCTGGGCTGCAGGGGAGGGGAAGGAATGTGCTTCCCTCTGTGGCAGCGGTGGGCCCTCCCCAGGTGGCACCTGCCTGCAGGCACCCAGCTCAGGGAGTCCTAGGGGGCACTGCAGCCATGGAGGGAAGTCCTGGGCCTCTGTGCAGCTCAGGCAGGCAGGCTCTAGGGGGGGAAAAAAAATCAGGCTTACCGTTTTTCTTGGGCAGAGCTTGCCTTCCTCAGGTGCTGTCAGGCTGCCTGCTCGGGCTTCCTGTAGTGCCGTGGAGCTGCATGAAGCCCAGTGCTTCACTCCATGGCTGTAGGCACAGGAAACTAAAACTCCTTAAAGGAGTTTTAGTTTGCTGCACCCCGAGTCATTTAAGGTGGATTACGCTGCTGAATTTGCTACAGTGGCTGGAATTAATGTGCAATACACCACCGAGGTGTGCAAGAACCAACACCATTAAAGTGATGCAAAAGCATCTAGCCCGCTTTAAAGTGTCATGCACACACAACCCTCATTTCATCTACACACAGCCTAAAGGCAGTTCTTTTTTTCTTCCCTCATCCACAGTACATATCCATATAAATTGAGCTGTGAACACACTCAAGGAAAACATAAGGCTATCATGAAGAATTCAGCAGAGAGGAAAATTTGCCAGTAAAATCATTTAATGTGGAATGTTCCATTACTTAAAATAATGAATACTATAGGGTTTGGTGCCTCAAACCAAAAAAATATGTGTTTGCATATATAAGCAAACAGACAGAGGAATATAGGCAAATATAGATAGAGGCATGCATGGCTATTTATGATCATGGACCTGATTCTGAAACCTTTACTCACACTGGATAATATTTTGTCATTCAAATAAACTCTATTAAATCAATGGGCCTGATTCTCAGTCAGCTTACCCTGTAAGTAATGCCTTAATGTAAATAATCAGAAAGTATTGGCTTCTTTTGAAGGTGACATCAATAATTATTGACCTGGAAGGGAAATATTGATCAAAATGAAGCAAGTTCGTACTTTTCTCCTGAGAGACTAAATGTTGATGTGCACTGAATCATGAACTAAATGTGAGCCCAACTGTGCAGTCCTTACTCTTCAAGGAGACTTCTTGCATAAGGGAATGGTCCCTCACCAGCATGATCAAGTGTTGCACAGGTTAGTCATGTATACATGTTGTCCTTCCAGATGTTTTCCTCTGCCATGTCTAGAGTCCTTCTTTTCTGGCCACGGTCATTTTTTTAAGTGGAGCCTGCCTGCCTGTCTGCCTGCCTGCCCTTTAAACTCATTTCATGTCATTCCCAGGAAAGCCCAGTTGCAGGCCCCCTGTCAGTAATAAATGGCCAGATCCATCCATCACTTATGCCAGATCTACTGAGGGAAGAATACCCTGAAGACAGTGGGGTTACCTTAGGGGAAAAAATGGTGCGTGAGTTCAAAATCCAGACTTAAGCTTACAGGGGACTGGTGTCAGCTGTGCCTAGATTCCAGTAGCATTGCTACTGTGTCCTTAGTGTCAGGAGAGATGTAGCTTGGGGGTTCATAACGATAATTTTAAAAAAGAGCACCTTCCAGTCCCATTCAGTATGCTTTCCCCTTTGAAACATGTGCACTAGGGACTGCAGATATGCTTAAGTATGCCTAGCAAGATGCATACGCTTGTGTTATCACAGAGCTTTAGCATGTGGTTCTCAAAGGTCGCTTCAGCTGCTAGGTGGGAATCCAGCCCATGTGGTACATGGATTCATTGTGGGCACATGCTGAGAGACATGCCTACATCCTCCCTGTTCAGTGCATACAAGCAACATAGGTCCCCATAGGATGGGACCCCTAATGTTTAAGGTTCCACTTCAGCAAAGTGTTTAGGGGGGCTGATTTCAGTGGGCTTTGGATCCAGCCCTAGAGCACATCCTTAACTTTGAGTATGTGTGCAGTTTCATGGAAGTCATGTGCTCTTCTGAATTTGGGATTAGAATCATGTTATTTTGTCAGATACCAAAGTAAATAAATAGGCAGGACAAAATAAAGAATGGCTGTCTTGCCGCATCAGTTTGTATTGGTGTTGTAGTTCAGGGAATGATTAAAGAGCAGGATTAGTTAGGTAATCTCTTTTCTTATACAAACCATATATTTGGGAGAAGAGTTAGACAATCCTTCAGACACAACACGCGACCTGAGGAAGGCCATTGTGTGCCTGAAACCTTGTCTAACATCTCTCCAAATGGTCTAGTAGGTCTAATAATGGATATTACCAAACATATCCTGGTTCTTGCCTGCTTCTTTTCACCTTCAGTTTGTAAGTTTTAAACACAGGAATTTTCCTACCCTTTTATTGAATTGCCTTCTTGTGATTGCAAAACCTCCTCTGAAAATGACAAGTGAGGGATTGAGAGGCAGGTGACGATGACATTATCATGTAAAACCTTGCTCCACAAGAGCAGAGGCAGTGCAGTGTCAGGCGTGGAGCAGGGTCAGGGTTGACAATTGCCTCTACCATTTGTGGGGGATGAGGGGAACCACACAGGCAGTCTGCTGTGAATTTGCCTGTGCTTCATTTTGCTAGCGAACTATACTCTGTCTTGTGTGGTGCAGCCTACCTTTTTTTTCCCTGACTCCTTGACACCCATCACCTCCCTGCCAGCCTGGTGTGGCTGATCAAGCTGTTCAAACAACTGGAAGACATCAGAAGTTAAACACTCATTATTTTAATTTGATGCTAATCATGTGTTAATGAGACTAATCCTTGCAATGATTCAGGTAATTTGCTTAATGGCTGCCCAGAGTACAGATTACAGCAATCAGTCATGTCTGATAAGATGTCTGTTGTGGAGGAGGCTGTCAGGTGAATGAGATGGCAAAAGACTAAAGAGTAAGGGTCTGTTCTCATGTAAGTCACGAATCTTTGGCTATTTGAAGGGTGGAGGAGAAACCCTGCTGAGGAGTCTTGCTGCTTTAAAAAGATTTGCCTGTTTTAGAGCCAAGGGAGAAGTAGTTCAAATTCCATGTTTACAAGCTGTTTTAACCCTTAGCGGGGTGGTGTACTTTGGTTCTGGAGGTGTCACAACCCTGCCTGGTAGTTACCTTGTGTGTAAATCCTTTTGGGGTAAATTTGTTTTCTGAGTTTAGTGAAGTTGTGGAAGGGTCTTAGAAGAGTTCACTGGGTCTCAATGCTGTAAAGGACAGCCAGATACAGTATTGATGGGAGATACTGGTCCTATTCCTCAGCTGGTTTCAAGTGGTATAATTCCTTTGAAGTCTATATAGCTCCATTGTTCTATATAGGACGAGGATCCCAACTACTGTAAATCATTAAAAGGAACCAGTGACCCCACTCCTTGCTGCTCTTCTCCCTCTCCCTCCCTCCAAATTTCACTTCCCAAATCCCTTCCAATACTGTTAATTTGAGAAGTAGCAACACAAAGTGACTTTGGTAGTGAAAGGTCATTGTGCTGCACTTCAGTGTTGGAGAGGTTGTTGGTGTCACAACCCAAAGTTGTGATTTGTTGTTTGTGTGTGCTTCGGCAACGCTAAATTATGTTCCCGCTAAAATTACAGCTTCCTTGCACGATCAAGTTCTCTGCTGCAGGAGAGAACTCCGGTGCAACGGGGGATTTCCCGCCAGATTTGCAGCTTCTTTGCATGGTGCATTTCTTTTGCATCTCAGAGATGCACGGTGCAAAGGAGTTCCCGCCATTTGTATTTAGATTTGCGCCACATTATTGGCCGGTTCTGAATAAAGGCATACATGGCGGCTAGCTATTGGCTTGCTAGCCCTACAAAAGGCTTGGGTAGTTTCTGCCCAAGTCGGAGAGAGGGGAAAGCTGGAGAGAGACAGAACTCGCCAGGAGGAGGAGACTTCGTGCTGTGTGAAGATCTCTAAGCGATGCGGACCCTTGCAGACCCAACGCGCCTTTCTTAAGCAGGCAACAGAGGTCTAAACAGCCTCTGGCCTCTCCCCGTCGCCGAGCGCAATCCTAGACGTAGCCCTATCCTATATACCCAATTTTCGAACCCATGGAGTCTTAACAGCTCTGGGGACCTGGGAACCGAACAGAGCCCACGGAGCTTCGACAACTCCGTGAGGGAAGAATTGCCGAACCTGTGGAGTCTAAACAACTCCGGGCCAAAGAACCGAATTTGTCAGAGTCCTCCAACGAGGATTCAAGCGGAGCTGCACCTGGAAAACTGTCCAGCCTACACTGCGACCATCTTGGGTGTAAGTAAATAATCTTTTCAATCAACCATTACGCCTCTGTGACTAATTCTAGCCTGTGCGTGCCTTGCCGCCGCACGGTTTTCTCCGGCCCCACGTGCCCGGGCTGCTGGCCACAGTCCGCGTGCGCAAAGACGGGCCCGGCTCGCCCCCGGCCTGCACAGTTGGTATGATGTGTTCTGTAGTCATATATATGAACCATATGGCACATTTTGCACTATAGACACAACCATGCAGGGTTCCAGATACACACACTACTCTTAATAAGATATAGTTTTAAAACAAGTAAGATTGTCTCTCCTACAAACTTATCCCATTATGTATATTTATACTGGTAAGTAGTTTGCCTCAGATTATTTCCTTGCCCCTAACTAACCTCTGTTAGCTTCTCTGTCCATCCTTCTCAATGCCAGCATAATGATTTTATTGACAGACAAAATGTGGCTCAGGTTTCAAGCCTGCTCAAAAAGCAACAGCTTGTGGCATATATTTCCTCAGTGGCAAAACAGTTTTCTGCTGCTATACTGTAGACATGCCCTAAGTCACACAAGGCAGAGCTGGGAGTTGAACCCAACTCATTTGAGTCCAGTGCCTCAAGCACAAAGCCACCTTTCTCATGATTCCCTCCCTGGGACACAAATTTAATGGAAGTTCCATAATGATTTAATATTCTGCATCCTTAGATCCAGTTTCTATAGATCTGGTCATGCCCATGTGGCATGCCAAAAATCACTGTGCTTTTTCTCCAAGGAAAAACAATTCTTTGGTTCAACTACTCCAACAAAATAATTAAAAAAATATATAAACTACATATTTCTTATTTTAAATGGATAAAAAAAACCTTAAGCCTAGATTCACAAGAGAGGCTTTAGTACTTGGATGTCTAACATTCAGGTGCCACTGATATTTTCACCCTTCTCTCTCCTTTCTGCTACATAATTTTTCAGATAGCTAAAATTTCTGGGGATCTAAGTTTCTACTGCATGTATAAATCCTGACCATGCTGAGCCTGTTGGCATCTAGCTCCTTCTTAAGTGCCATGAGAATAGAATAGAGAATAGTGCACAGAATAGAGGTCCAGCCATCTGTCTTATTTTTGTGACCTGATCCAGTAGATATGCACAGACTGTATTTCACCCTATGCTAACCATGCTGCAGGATGTCTAACCTCTCTTATCCAATATTCCTGTGTTTAGAGAAGTTACTTATGCAATGGGGGATGTAGGTTCAAATTGAACCTGAACTTTTCTCTTCTTAAATGAGTGCTCTAACAACTCTGGTATTGGATAAAAGGAAGAAGAAGCAGCACTCCCTCCTTTTCCAGCTGTGTTTTTAAGTACTGAATACTTCCCTTAAGTTTTGAAAGAAGAGGGTTTGACTTCTAACTCTACGAGAGGGTTCATGAGTGTAAATCCCAGCCAGGAGATCAGAGTCTTTTTACTGAACAGTGTTAGGGACCTACTGGTATATCCCTGAGAAGGGCATAAACCATGCATGGCCTTCTTCTCAGCATCTCTTACAAGCTAGTACAAACCTCTCCCTGTTCAGTGTGTTGGCATCCATCTTAGAAGGCTAACTGTCCCCTGGGCATAATGCAGGGAGTTTATCTGCCCAGCTTGGATGTTGTGAATTTCACTGGGTGTATCTACATATGTACAGTTACTGCTCAGTAATTTAGGTTACTGCGCAGTAACCAAAAATTACTGCACAGTATGGGCATGCATCTGCACATGCATGCCCATACTGCAGAGTGTGTGAAACGGGCCATATTTGATTTGGATTTGGATTTGGATTCAGCCCAAATCAGGGGACAGTGATTCGATTCTGCCAAATCTGACTCTGAAGATTCAATGCTGATTCAGAGAATCAGTGATTCGGCCATAGACACAGCTTTAAATGTTTTTTCAACATACCTCAAGGTACCAGGCACAGCTCATGAATGGTACAATGGTGGGACAGATGGAGTGTCCCACAGGAGTGCGGGGGGGGGGGGGGGGGGGGGCAGAGGTGTGGGCCCTGTCTGCTTGGCGGTGGACCCAGAAGTGGCCGGAAGTACTTTCGGTCCACTGCTGAGCGTGCGGGAGAACCCCCCCCCCCCCCCCCCAGTGCTTCTGGTCCACTTTTGGGTCTGCTGCCAAGCGCATTCCTGTGGGATGCTCCATCCACCCCAGCATCTCATGATTCACGAGCCACACCTGGTACCTTGAGGTATGTAGAAAAAACATTTAAAGCTGTGTCTAAGTCTGAATCATCAAATCCCTCCAAATCTCTCCAAATCTATTCAGAGGGTTCAGATTTGATTCGGAGAGATGAAAGGGTCTCCTGATTCGATTCAGAGATTTGGCTCCCGAATCAGGCAAAATCTCCACTGAATCAAATCAGTAACATGGTGTTACTGCGCTGTTTACCTGCGTGTGTAGATGCTGACATAAAAACCACTTACTGCGCAGTAGCTTAATACACAGTAATTTACTGCACAGTAAATGCACATGTAGACATGCCCACTAAGAGGCAGAGGGAATAAAAGTTAGGTGTCAGTGGAGGTGTCTACATGTGCATTAATGTACCTTTGCTACTGTGCATTAAGTTTAGTACCTCTAATATGAGGTACTACATAAAGGCACAGTAGCCCTTCCTAATGCACAGTAGCAAAGGTGAACAGCTTTTTTGTGATGCTTAATGAGCAGTAGACTAATTCATTAGTACAGTTTTTGATATGATGTGCTAATGCATAGTAGAATAGGCTACTACACATTATGGCATCTTGTGTAGATGTGCCCACTTAGCAATGGATCTAGCCCTTAAAAAATGCCTGGGAATGATACCAGAATGGAAAAGGAACGATACAGGATCTAGCCCTTAAAAAATGCCTTTGGGAATGATACAGGAATGGAAAAGGCAAGAGATTGGCAAGCTCTGCTCTGCTGACATAAAGCAGCTGTAATACAAGCTTACCTGGTAGGAGTAATTATTTGTCACCACCCAAATAATTTCTGATAATTCATAAAAGTATGAGCCAATTAACATGATCAAGAAATATGTTTAGATGGTAATGCCCTTGGGACACTGATTGTTCTCTTGTTTGGTGTTTATATTGAGTTTTAAATTGGACGAGATGCACAAATTTATGTGAGGTCAGTAACAGGAATATTAGCACTGAAATAAAAGCCATACGCAGTAGACAGGAAATAGATAGACATAATAGCTTACATAGATAAGCTTGTCCTCACTATGGACATATGTTAACCTAGCAGAGTGATCCATATCTATAACTCAGAGGCTACATATTCCTAAAATTCATGGGGAAGTTAGGTTTAGATTCCTACACCCTGTGTATGGGACTAAAAAGTCTAAGGGCCTTTGTACATATCACAAAAATGGCCTTTAAAGCAGCTTAAATGCCCTTTTGCACCACTTTAATGGCATTGCTATTTGCACACTCAGCAGTGTATTCCAATTTGATGGCGTTGCTGTTTGCACGCTTGGTGGCATATTCTGCTTTAAATGACTTTGGTATGTAGCAAGGTAAACCACCTCCATGGTTTAATTTGCTACCTGACAAAGTGCAACAGCGCACAGGGTGCTGGAATCTGGCTGTGGAACTTGGGACCTGTGCAGGCTGGCTCCACTGAAGAAAAGAAAAAAAAGCGGCAAGCCTGATCTTTTTTTCTCCCTGGAGCCTGCCTGCCTGAGTTGTGTAGGTGGCCGTACTTCCCTCTGCAGCTGTGGAGGGGGCCAGTGCTTTCCTCTGCGGCTGTGGTGCCCCCCAGGACCACCCGGTTCAAGTGCCCCATCAGCAGCTTGCCTCCCTCCCCCACTTGTGTACACACCATGGGGGTTTTGTTCGGTTTAATTCTCCCTAAATTGAAACAGTGTTTTTAAAAACTCACCATTTTAATTTACAGAGAACTAAACCAAATTAAATCTCCTTTGCATGTACAAGGAGCCAATGTACCTTTGTTGGCTACAAAGGACCAACTCACAGGATCATAATGAATTCTAATTTATTGTATGGGATGTGAAGTTACCAATAAAATCATCAATGCAAACTTTGAGTTATGAGGGATACCGGCCACCTTAACACACACTGACACACACACATAGACTCACACACACACAACTGCTGCAATAGTAGTGTAGCATCAATATTGGTTTACACTTATCCAAGGCACTAGAGTCTGTTGTTGATGGTCAGCTTCCTCCAGGGTGATGTCTTCTCCAGAAAGGGGTCACTTGCTTGTCCTTTTGTCTTCGTAGGTCGGGTGCTGGATGAGAGGGCATTACTGAGGGTCATGCTTCACTGCCTTTTACCCCTTTCTGGCATACTTGTGTGATCCCCCAGCATCATCTTGGCTGCCCAATCTGGAGGTCGCTGTCTCATGTGGGCCTAGAGTAGTGCATGACAGCTGTTAGTCACAGTCACTGAGGGTTTCGCCCAATGGTGTAGTTTTGGGAGTCCACCCTTGACTTGATTGATTGAATGGCTGTGTCCTTGCAGGTTTCAGGTGGCTAGATTAGCTTAAAATGGCTTGTACAGTTTTGTGATGGTAAGTTCCTCTGGTTAGGTTATTGTCAGTTAACAGCCAGAGGCTTTTGCTTTGTCATTCAATTATCTATTGACTCATACTTGCATTCACTCAAGGGACCAGCCCAATACCGCAGATTTTATCACTTTACAATTACAATTTCAATGCAGTTTTTAACAATGGTCCAAGGTGTAACTTCATTCTACAAGGAGTGCATTCCTTAAGGGGCAGGAGGAAGGGAGATGGTGGTCACCCACCCATCCTGTTCCCAAACACTGCTCCCTGCATGCCCACAGCCCCATAGGGAGTTTTGGTGAGTTGTTGTTGGGGGGAGTGATGATTTAGCCCATGACAGCTCATCAAAACTCCCTATGTATCCCTTGGGCCCAAATAATTGCCCACCCATGCTCTAGCCACTGACACTGCCCAGGGTGTAGAAGTGCCCAGGTACACCTCAGTTTAGAGCAGGAGTGGAAAGTGGTTTTAGTGTGAATGAGAATCCAGCCCTGTCAGCTTAAAACTTGCTACAAAATTATGAAAGAAATCAAAGGACAAACCAGGCTGTCGAAACTAACATTAAAAACAAATTATGCTCTCAAAACAGGCAATATACAGCCTAGAAAAGTAATTGGCAAACCTGAAGTGCATACAAATAGTCAAAATTACCTGTCTGGGTTGTATGTTACACACTGGAGAGTGTAATTTGCTCATATCTTAAAAAACAAAACAAAACAGTGAAGATCTTAATTCATGAAAAAATGTTAATAACAACCAAGAGTCAGCTGTGTCTATGGAAGACTTAAGGATGTAAATGAGGGAAAGCCCAGATATAAAAATGAACGGTGTGTGCTAAGTAGTCGATTATTTTTCTTTCCCCTTCATGTTTAAATAAATAGAGTATTCTCTACAGAAGAAACATTGGAGTCCAATCCTGCAAGAAGCCAGGATGTGCTGTAGCTCCCCCATGCCGTAACCCAGAGCAGATGAAGAATGGAGTTGGGGGGGGGTGGGGAGGGAAGGAGCACACAGGACATCAACCTTGGCTTGCAGAGAGTTCAGCCACAGGACTGCTGCCACCAGAGAGGAACTGACACTGCTACAGCAGTGGTAGTGGCAGCAGCAGCAGCAGCAGCAGCAGTAGTAGTAGTAGCCAAGGAAGGTAAGTCTTCCCTTCTCCTCACCCACAATCCCCCTTCCCTCCCATCTAGAGTGGTTCACATACCTCCACACTCCCCCCACTCTCCAGGCACTCAGCTAACTTGCTATGCCTCTGGAGAGAGATACTAGTGGTAAACCCAGAATTAACCCTTGACAAGTTACAATTCACCCAGTCTAGGCTGAAGCTTACAGATAAACAGAGCTTTGACACTATGAACATTATAGAGAATACAAAATACTATGTGGAATGTAGAGCTCCAAGCTTTGTTTGGAATCCCCAAAACAGTATGGGGCTACATATGCTGTGGCAAGCAACACTAGCTAAGGCAAAACCCAACATTTGGAAAAGGTTGCTAGAATTGCAAGAGTTTGCAAGCATGAACAGTGTGTGCGCAGCATGGACAGTGGAGAAGACAACAGTACCTCTAGCCCAGAGGGATTCTTTATAGGAGCAAGGGGCAAGATTACAACAGAAGAGGAATAAACATAAATAGAGTATAATAATAAAGTATGATTGAGTTTTAAATTGGACGAGATGCACAAATTTATGTGAGGTCAGTAACAGGAATATTAGCACTGAAATAAAAGCCATTCGCAGTAGACAGGAAATAGATAGACATAATAGCTTACATAGATAAGCTTGTCCCCACTATGGACATCTGTGAACTAGATATAGAATCAACTAAATTGGAAAACAATACCATTTGTAATAATACCAGAGGGGGAAAAGTACAGTCACTGAAGGAAAATTTTTGTATGGTGTTGATTTCATTCAGTGATGGGATAAAGAACCAATACTATTGAGGAAGCATTTGAGGGCATCTTTCAGAAAAGAGGGAAGCTCTCAAAAAATTAGTGAATAGGGGGCAAAAATCATTCTCATCCTAAGGCAGGGACTAAAAAAGATGCTAGTTAGGCTCATTGTTCTGGGAATCAAAAAGCAAGACTAATCAAAATACTGAGGAACTCACTGGCCATTGTAGAAAAAAACAGATGAAACCCTTTGCTTCTATGTAGACCCAAAGGAAATAAATGAATGAGCAGAGGGAATGTTTACCAGATCTTTGTGAGCTGTCTGATTCAGATATGTTTCTATATGCACTGTCTCAGCAGGCCCTAGCAGGTATCCTTAGAAAAGCAGCATGCGTGTTTTGCAGGTTCTGTGCTCCCTTTGGAGATATTGTTTCTATTTGGGTTGTGCTTAGCACCTGAAGCATTTCAGTGAAAAGCACAAGACATTTTTGATGGTGTAGATAGCACTGAGGTCAAGGTAAAATTTTGATCTGGAGAAAAGCAGTAGAAGAGCATACCCAGAGGCTCTGAACTGCTTGGGAAACAGCAGTTAGCATAGGCGGAGGGAGAAACATTTTTTTTTTTGGGGGGGGGGGAGGGGGCTGGGTGCATGTGTGCCCCCAGACAAGAAAGTCTGTGGGGGAAAGGGTGGGGGGAGGGGAAAGGGCTGTGGGGGTGGGGCTGGGGCTGGGACCGGGCAGGGATTGGTAGTGGAGATTGGAAAGTAGTGGAGCCAAGCTGGGCCCAGGATTGGGATCAGAACTGGGCCTGCTGTGCCTGTTCAGCTGCCCCTTCCCCTATGCCCAGGGTCATTGCCTAGTGCCAGTGCCCCCCATGCCAACGAATCTGGCACCCCACAGCCCCGCACTGGCCCTGGCTGTTTCCCTGCACTGGTCCCAGTCCCGGCCCTGCACTGCCTGGGGAGGCCTGGAGCAGGGCCGGCCTCAGCTGCGCGGCCAGGATGGAGGGGACAGAGCCCCCAGGACCCCTGTGCCTGCCCTGCCAGGCCCTGCACAGCCAGAGCAGGGTCTCAGTCTGTCCCCTCCTCCCCCAGTGCCCCCAAGCCCAGGCAGTCATGAAGAAAGTAGATTGAAAGAAATTTACCTGCCTGCTGCGATCTTGGCTGCACAGGGTATCTGAATGTGTGCGCCCATCCTCCCCTTCTGCAGCAGCTTGTAGCCAGGCTGCCCTGGCATTTGGGGTGGGCTGAGCCCCGGTAGCCCTCTCCTTCCACCGCCTATGGCTGGCAGTCAAAAGTGCAATGAGCTAGAATGTAAATTCTGTACAAGGAAAATAACTTTCCTGGGTTTAAAGGTGAAACTAGTGAGTACTGAACCCTAGATCATTGCAGTGCATGGTACAGGAGCAGCAGTGAGCAGTCCATTGCTGTGGGGGGAGATGTCTCCTTTTTTTGCCACTGATGTAACTTTTGGCAGCAACGAAGGAAATGTCATTCCCCCCCACAGCAGTGAACTTCTGGGTGCTGCTCCTGTATTGTATACTGTCTCTACTTTTCTGCCCTCTGGCTCCTCCACCCTGCACTGCTCACTCACCCATCTTTAAGCTACTGCCTGGGTTAAAAGGTAACAGAGAAGGAGGTGCCCAAAGATAGCAGTTGAGTTTGAAACATCACCAATATGCTTGCCTCAAGAAATAAGGAAGAATATAGTGATTCCTTGGAAGGGTGAGAAAAATGTGCCTAATCTGTGTATTGTTAACCTGAGAACTCTAGCATGCAAAGATGTCCCATGGAGATGAGATGAAAATCTTAATGAAGCGTTTGAGAATCTGAAGGAGTTACACACATTCCAGTCTTGAGGTACCATGACAATGCAATGTGGACTGTGTGTGGATACATTTAAGAATGTTATGTATAATTTGTTACATTGGCCCTGGGGATTGCAGGAGGGAACAGCAGACTAGTAGGCTAAGAAGGCTCTCTGAATAAACAAGTGTTATAATTTTATAAATGTATCTCTTTAGTCTTTTGAGAATAACACAGACTCTTCCAAATAGGATATCAGTCCCACCAGAATAGCAGGGATGGCAAAAAGGTTTCAGGAGAGACCCACAAGTCCATGCAACAGCACAGGAAACCTTAGAGGTTAATTGAACATTATTCATTAATAGGTGGTTATATGTTTTGGAAATTCTGTATTGTGTTAATGCTGACTCCAAGTTGTTATTTTTTAAATATTTGATTGGGAAGGAAAAGGTTGGGAACAGTGTCTTTAAGTGCCTTTTCCAGGGCCTATTTGGACCCAGTAGTTGTATTTTGCAGTGGCTCAAGATACACAATCCTGAGCAGTTAGACCTCAGAGAATGAATGAAGCAGACCTCGGTCAGACTCCTTGGTACTGAATGACTGTTGATCAACACAGTATTCTGATGTTGTCTGTGACAGAAAAAAGAATTGAACCCCAATCATCTCACTACTGCTTTCACCATAAATCCCTTCTTCTCCTTTCCTGCTGTCATTCAGAAGAGACAGGCACTCCCTCAGAAGTCCAGCCCATGTTTTGTCACTGGCAAAAGGTTTTGTTTTAGACATGCCCTCCAAGAATAGCAACAACAAAACCCACAAAGCCATATGGTTTATTTACAGCATGTGATAAAAGAAGCAAAGGTCCCAGTTTATGGATGTTATTTTCCGCTTTTAAGTGTTCTGATATTTAATCCCTGGAGGATTGCTTTGCTCTTCATTTTTTACTGCTATTTGTGACCACTTTTGGTTTATCAATTACTTTTTCCAAGATATAAATTATCTATTTTGAGAGCACAATTTGTTTGTAATATATGCTTTAACAGCATGATTTGTTTCATGTTTGTAATTAATTTTGAGCTTTGAAAATAAAAATTGCATGACAAATCATTATGGGTAAAGCCATTACCTTGGATATTGCTACTAAGGATTTGTAATACAGTGTAACTTTGTCTCTTATTATTGAGCACTTTTTAGTGGCCTCAAAACAGAGAAACCAGAAACTGTATACAGTAAAAAAAACTTCTGCTGGTGTATTAATATAGTAATATGGTACAAGACTACTATCTATACTATAGTTATACTGTGGCAATCCATGCACAACACTGATGGAAAATAGGTTAGTATAGCTCAGTGGTGCCTAAATTTTTCATGCAGCAGTAGGATGGGTGGTGCCAAATCTGTGGATTGAATCTGGCTGGTGGGCTAAGTCTGGCAGAGGCCTGATCTGACTATGGTGGTTGCATAGCCCAATGCTGATCTGGCCGCCCAGGGGGGATGGATAGGGAATGGCCCAGCCTTGCTCTCATTGGGAGATGTGGGGAGGGCAATGGGGTGGGGTGGTGCAACCACAATCTAGGCATGGGGGGGACGTGGGAAGCAGCTCAGCCCTAATCCTGATGCATGGTGTGGAAAGGAAGTAGCCCAGCCCTGATCCAGATGCACTGGGGGAGGGAGAGGGGAGGGAAAAGCCTGTCCCTGATCTTGATGCACGGGAGGCTGTTGTGGGGCAGAGCAACCTGGGCCTGACAGGATGTGCAGGATGAAGGAGTGGGGGGGGGGGGGGTAGAGAACTGAGACAGGGAGCAGCCCAGCCTCATTTAGATGGGTGGGGTGTGGGCCTGGCCCTGATGCTGCTGTGCATCACTGGCCCACAAAGCTGGATCCAGCTGCGTGCAGATTCCACCTCTCCCCCACTGCTGAATTTCCTGACCTGGACCAGTTTATATTGTCATGACCCAAAGGTCTGATTTTTTTGTGTGTGCTTCGGCACTAAGAATTATCCCCGTGGGTATACCGCTTCGTTGCATGGAGGAGTTCTGCTGCGCAGAGAACCCGCGTGCAGGGAAGTGTTCCCACCACTTTGCAGCGATCTTTGCAGGGTGCATTTCCTTTGCAGCACAGAAATGCACGGTGCAAAGGTTTCCCGCTCGTCGTATGCAAATTCGTGCCCCGCAATTGGCTAGTTTTAAATTATTCACATGTGGCAGCTAGCGATTGGCCTGCTAGCTGTATAAGAGGCTCGAGCAGTTTCCACCCAAGCCGAAGAGGACTCCGCATCCATCTCGTGGGGACTCTGGGTGTGCGCGGCAGGGTAATAGAAACCCTGTGTGTCGCTCAGAGGGGTTTGGCGGCCTGATCCACCGCCCACCTCTTCCCGTCTTCGAACGGAGCCTACTATAAGACGTAACGACGAGTTTAATGCGCGCTTGTCCTGGACATCTGGAGTTTGTCTGCGTGGAGCCTAGCAACCTCCACGTGATTGTTCGTGTTCTGTCTGCGTGGAGCCTTGCAACCTCCACGTGTGTTCATGTTTTTTGTTGTAACTGCAACTCAAGCAAGTTCTCAGCCTACACCACGACCATCTCGGTGTAAGTAAAATAATCTTAAAATCAACCGTTACGTGTCTGTGCCTAATTCTAGCTCGGCGCCCGCCCTCTCCGATCCGGCCTGCCCGGGCTGCTGGCCACAGCCTGTGTGCAGAGCGACGAAAGCGACCCGGGTCAGACCTGGCGCGCACATATATTTGTAACACAACAGAAGTTCAGTGCATATAAACCACTTTCAAAATGGCTGAAACTAGTTTAAGATACACCTGGATGGATGTAGTATCAGACTTAACTGATTTAGGTTAAATCAGTTTACTGAACTTCAGCCCTAGATCCCCTCCAGATTCAAGTTAACTCATAGTCCCCCAGCATCCCAGGATTCTTTGCATCTCCCCTGGAAACACCGCCTCACCGGGTGGGCAGGCTAGTCTTGGCCCAAGTTGTCTACTCCAGCAGAGCAGGGAGGCATGCTCTAGTGCTCCCCAGCTTCTGGTCTGGGCCACTGCAGGCATGTGGCTTCATTTCCAGAATCAAAAGTGAATGTCTGTTCACTTGCTTATTAATTCAATCTCCTCTGCTTAGACTAACCTGCAAAGATTAAATTGATTCAGCCTTGGGTTTTTTGACTGTCTTTACTTAGGCTAAGAATACTTTGCCAGCACAGTATTCTGATAAAACTATACTGGCAAAGTGCTGCTAGTGGAGATTTGGCATTCATGTCAAGTTAGTTCAAATGAGAAATAAGCTGAACAGTTGTTTTTCTTAAGGACTGGGATTAATCACTGCAATAAACTACCAAAGGATGGGGTTCAAGAATGACAGGCCTATATTATACCACAAGTCAGACAGTATGACTTACTGGCATTCAAATCTTTGAGCCTATGAATTTATAGTCTGGGATTAAGTACTATCATTTAAAGATGTTTAAGACCAAGTGCCTAGGAATCCTGCTTACAGTCTCAATTCTGCAATTAAATTCTCCCGGGTAGCCCCTTCCACCCTCTCAGTGTCCTACTGAAGACAATGGGATGGCAAAAAGGTTCATCCTCAGAGATCCAGGTATAGAATTTTGCTATGCGAAGTGACCTTTTTTCCCCTCAGGAAAACATGACTAGATTTAAAACTTTAAAAAAAAAATTGTGTGTTTGTTTCTACTGTAGATTATTAACTCTTAAAAAACAAACCTGGATATTATTTGTAGAAGTGTTATGTCACCATAGGCTTTTCCTGTCTTTCTTTTTCTGAAAGGTGGCAGGTGTCACTAGGATTTTTTGGTTATGGAAAGAAGGAAGTTATAACCAGAAGTAAATATGACTACATCCTGCTTACCACCAAACAGCTTTGAGGTAAACAAACTATTCCAACTGTTCTCTGAGCCTAAACTGCATATAAAATGAACTGTTCCAAACAGGAGATTTTATGAACCACCTTCAACTCTCCTATGAAATATGAACTTTCATTTCAATCCAAAAGAACTTTTACAATCTTTTCTCTTATGCCTGAAGAAGGGTGTTTGTGCCCAAAAGCTTGCAATTAAAGAATCTTTTTTTTTAAAAAAAAAATTAAGTTGGTCTAATAAAAGATATCACATCTACCAAGAGTCCTGATTCCTTTATATTTAGTCCATGATTTTTTGTATCCAGTGGATTGATAACATGAAGTTTATAGGCTTATCTGTGAAAGGTATTTTGTAAATTCCCTTTGAGGATTAGAATTGAGATATTGGAGAGAGAGTGGTTTTCTTGTGAAAAATGTGCTCCCACAGGTAATTGGATATGCTTGTCTTTGATAGATTTTTCCATGCGCATTTATTCTGGTGCACAGTTGTTGTCTAGTTTCTCCTATGTATTGTCCATCAGGGTACTTGGTTCACTGCTTCTAGGAAGATACTTTTCCTGAATTTAAGTCTTGGATTTATCTAATGCTATTGATGTTGTGGTCATCTGTCTGTTTAATGCATCTGGTCTTCAGAGAGGCATCTGCACTTCTACCACTGCTGAAGAATGTGCTCATCTCTTAACCTGTATCAGTAAAACTTTTATGATACTTCACACTCTTCAAATCCAATAGGAGTTAGTGATAACAGTGTAAAAAAATCATCTATCTTTTACATTTAACTGCACCTCCTTTATGCTGCTGTCCATAAGAACTAATCCATTTCTACCAGCACTAATTATAACATTTCAAGCCTCTGAACTTTCTAAAAGCTGTCTTTAATGTAAATAAAAATAGCTTAACACAAAACATCCTTTCCTTAAATGTGTACATCCCCTCAGAATTACAGCTGTGAAGCAGAGACTGAACGACATGTAGTCCTAGAACCAGGGTAGCTATAAAGTGCAGAATCTAGCAAAACTTTTAATATCAAGGCTAAAGATACATAATTGAAATATTGTAGAATGGGGACTCTACCTTTAAAAAAAATATTTTTGTCTCTAACCCTGATAAATTGAAACTGGCCAAAAGATATACAACTTCTACATCTAGGAAAGCTATTTAGATCAGTCTTAGAGGTCTCTAAACTGAAACTGTTTCTGCATACCACAGTTGGATGTGGACTGACTTTATAGGGAAAATTATGTATTTTTTTTAAAACTCTGTAGCAGCAGCATAACTTTGCATGGGGCAATTGAGGTTCTGGGTACCAATTCAGAATGGCAGCACTAAGGTTGCTGCCACAGCCTCTACAGCCCATATTCAAGAAAGCTGTGCTGAGGCAACAGCAGCTCATGCCACCACTGCTGTAGCAACCCCACCATGGGGAGATAAGTTCTCACTTCTCCCCTTCCTCACTTCACCCAGGAAGCCAAAATTTTAAGCTATACCTCTGCGGTATAGGCTATTCTTCAAAAAGGTTCTCCAAAATGTATGCCAGAAACAAAATGTGCAATGGTATAGGACAGGGGTGACCAGAGTTACTCACCCTGGGAACCACATCCAATCCTCCACCAAAGTTCAAGAGATGGAGAGTAGGGTGTGCTGAGTGACCCAGATTGGAGGTGACCCCCCCCCCCCCATGGACACACACAGCTGAGCTATTCTGGCTTTCCCAGTGGGACGTGCACCCCGGGGTACATGAACAATGCATGCCCCCAGGGGCTGGGCAGTGGTGGTGGTTTCTGTGGCAGGGGAATGGTGGCAGTGAGTGGGGTTCACCTGCAGGCAGTCACGGTGATGTTGGCGGTGAGGGCGTGCCAAGCATGGACTGCCCATAGGCAGCTGCAGCAGTGTTGGCAGGGGGTGGGGAGTGGCAGGTTGCGAGCAGGGTCCACCTGCAGCTGCCAGCGGCCACATCGGCAGCAGGGAGGGGGGCAGCAACCGCCCACAGAAGCTGGTGGTGGCTTTGGCAGCAGCCAATCTTGGGGGGGGGGCACGTGCCCCCGTGTCCCCCCTGTGCATTGCCTATGCTGGGGTAAGTGGCACAGCTGCAGCCCCTGCCCAGGCAGCCTGGTGCCTGAGCTGGCAGTCCCAAAGGGAGAGAAGGAGGGAGGAGGATGGGCTTGGGGCAAGCTCCCTGCAGGGAAAGCCAGAGTAGTGGGAGGTGCCAGGCTGTGCTATCCCTTGGAACTGCCTCAGGGAGAAGTGGATGTGGCTTTGGCCAACTTCTTTATGGTTCATGTGTCCAGAGTCTGAAATACACTCCTCCCAGAGGTGGTACAATCACCTTCCCTGGGGATATTCAAAAGATGACTGGACTCACACCTCGCTGGGGTCATCTGACCTTAGCAGTCTTTCCTGCCTTCAGTAGGGGAACTGGACCTGCTGATCTCTGAGGTCTCGTCTAGCCCCTGACCTCTGTGAATCTATGAAATTCTGGAGAGCTGCAAGTACCATGCTGGTGAGCTGCATGCAGCTCATGAGCTACAGCTTGGCCACCGTGGGTATAGGTGATGCATGAATTATGCTGGCAACCACTTGAAGTGGGATGTGGCACTCAGTTGTGTCACTGTTAACAAAACCTGCTGTATAATATGCAATCTAAGACACTGGCTCTTTCTGTACGACTGTAATCTCATTAAATATGGCCAAAAAAATTGATGGATGAAAATTCTGTTCAAATTTTCGCCATTTTTTTCACCATTTTTTGAAGTTCTAGTGATTTAAAAAAAAAAATTTAAACATATTTTAATTAAAATGTGTGTATATATGTATTTTTCAATTAAGAAATCAAAACCAGTTTGACCAATTCAAAAGCTATTGGGAAGACATGAAAAAATCACAAAAATGTTGTGATTTTTTAGCTCCTTGCCATTTTTAAAAATCAAAATTCCAATTTTTCACAAAATGTGACTGAGAAAAATGGATGATTTATAACATTTGGATGATGCACATACAATATCTTTCCATCTGTATATGAGAGGTATACACGGTACATACCTAAAATATTAATTAGATAATAGATTATGCAAGTATGATTCTATACACATAGTATGTAATGAATGCTAGAAACCCTCTTATTAAATATAGAAGTCTCCTCCAGCTATATATAACTTGTATATTATATGTCAAGAAATTTGATGGCACTATGTACTTTTTCACAGAGAAATACACTGGCTTCCCTTCTCCTTATGCTGGTGTAGCTCCATTGTCTTCAGTGATATTATTACTGATTCATACCAAGTTCCAAGTTAGGGGAGAATTAAGCTCTCAGTATTTAGCTGTCAGGTTGCCAAAGACACTGGTGCAAATTAGGGTAACTCCAATGACTTCTGCAGAGCAACACTAGTTTACACCAGCTGAGGATCTGGCCCCATGTCCTTTCCTCATAACAATCCAACACTCACCAATTATGAGGCCCTCAAATGAGCAAGAAGACAAATGTTCCTCATAGCTTTTGAAGCTTTGGCAGACAAGCTGTGAGGACCTTTAGCTGGCACCCATGTCTGGTTCCAAAAAGCCAACCTTGTCACGGCTGCCTTTTTTGCAGCTATTTCTCATTGTATGTCTGTGTGTGTTTCATGATACTTTGCAATACAGATTGACAGGAACCAGAAGCCAGGTTCATCAAAGCCACAGATTTCTGATCCAGAATTAGAGACTGATCTGTGCCAACACAGACCTAGACTGTCCAGATAGACTGAACAGGAGGAAAATGTAATGCCAAAAAGAAAGAAGCTGAAATCTAATTAATCAGAAACAAATAAGTCATCTTAATGGCAGAGCTGAAGAAGTACAAATTTAATTTGAGAGTACCCTATGTTCCATAAGGATGACATTGCGCAGTAATTCTACTGCCAGTTATTGCGATCAGAATTGCTGAATACTGAAAAACAAATGAGTCATTCCTTCAAATGGTCTCTGTTTTGTCTTTCTACAACCCAAGAGGTTTAAAGCTGTCTCCCTGCTTCTTAGTTGCAAGTTTGTTCTCCCCTACAGTAATACATTTGCCTTGTTGTTTTTCCTTGTATGACCCGATCTACCTGTGTCTGATCTTGTTAGACTTTCTGTGTCACTGCCTGTGTGTGCAATGGAATTGAAATATTCAGAAAATATTATGGTCTAGGCAGCTAGATGTGGCACGGGAAGGCTGAAAGACCCCATCCCCATTCCCTCATGTGACATTAGAAATACCCCTTTAGACCTAGGGATGTATGGAAAATGCTCAGTGTTCCAGGAGCCATTGGCAAGAACAAATACAAGGGTGCCAGCCTATCTATATAACCATGCCCTCAATGAACCCTTACCCCTAGACCACCATGTCTGTTCTTCAGAGTGAGCCATAAAAGGGTTGAACAGATTACTGGAGAGTAGCTGCTCAATACATTTCTTTCAGAGGATGGTGGTCCTCCTAAGGCAATGGTTTAGCTTTGTCTCCTTCCTGTCCTGCATCCTGCCTGGCCATATTTCCTGTACTTGCTCTAGAGCAGTAGTTTTCATCCTGTGGTTCATAGACCCTTGGGGTCCTCAGACTATGTCTGAGGGGTCCACAAAAGATGACTATTATCAATTAAAAAGATGTGAATATCCACACTTATACTTCAAAGGGGTCCACACCTCCTTTTGAAATTTCCAATGGGTCCATACCTTTATTAAAAATTTTTTAGGGGTCCACAAATTAAAAAAGGTTGAAAACCACTGTGCTACAGCCTGCCTGCCAGACTCCTGTTCCAAGCTCACCTCTTGGCAGACTTCTCTATCCTATTTCTCAGCTTCCTGACTCTGATGTAGACCCGCGGGTGCTGCAGATTTTGGTTTGGATCACGCCGGCTTGCAACCCTGCTCTAATCCGACATGTGAGACACAGGCAGAGTTGTAGCTATTCCCTCTGGCCCGTGCTCCAGCAAGTGGATCCAACTGGGCAGAGAAAGGCAGATATGACTTCCTTTCCTGAGGGAAACTGAAAGGTCCAGGGAGAGCCCTGTATCTCTCTGACAACCGTAGCCTTTCAGGGCTCTCCTGGTTATATGTAGGATGACCATATGGGACCACAGGAAATCCAAAACACTGTTCCCCCTCACTCCCTGACCACACCCCTCCCTTCACAAACTCAGCAGCACAGCACCTCTTCCAGCCTCTGAGTTAAGTTCCGAAGAGTGAGGAGGTGGGGGTTGGGAGGGAATAGCCCCATGGAAAACAAAAGCCCCCCTGCAGTCATGGGGTGGGAGGGGAGAAAGCTGGGCTGGGTAGGACGGAGAACAGAGTCCCAGGACAGAGCCCAGAGCTGATCCCCCAACACCACTTCCCTCAGGGCAGTGGTCCGAGATGCCCAACCCCCACTTCCGTCCCCCCAGGAAGCCCTGTCCTCAACTGAGCTCCACATGATGACTTCCTGGTCCTGACTCCGCTGGGCTGTGTCTCATGCACAGTAGAGTCCGTGAAGGGTGGTCGGTGTGGGTGACCAACCAGGGTGCTGTCACCTGCGGGGCATCACACCCCCCACACACACCAGCACACACAGGCGCATGTGTGAGCAGCTCACACCCAGGAGGTGCCAGGCCAGAACCATGTGGGTGGGGTGGCACCAATCTAGGACTTCTGTTTGAATTTTCACCTACCAGCCGGGACACTGGGACAGCCTAAGAAATCTGGGATTGTGCCGGCCAAACTGGGACATAGGGTCACCCTAGTTATATGGTACTGAGGGTCACAATGAGCAGAAACAAATGTATTTCTGCCAGTGCTAAGCAATGCTAATAGAATGCTAGGGAATGATTCTCATGGTTCCAGACTGTCCCATGTATTCCAAAGTTCACCTTTTCTAGCTGCCCTAGTCTTTCTCTCTCTCTCTGCTTTTCTGTCTAATTAACTGAAAACAATGTGACGTTACAAACTGCATCCCCAAATGCTTTGTATATTAGAGGAAGAGAGGAGAGCTGGTCTTGGGGGTTAACACAGGTGATTTGGAAGATCTGGCTTTTCTTCCCAAGCATGCTGCCTGCGTGGTATTGGAAAACATTCTCAATTTCCCTTTTCTTCACTTCTCTATTTATAAACTACTGTTCCCTTCTTCCCTACTGTTTGTCTTTTTGGCCTATTTAGACTGTTAAACCTTTCATTATATTGGTATAGACCCCCTACCTCATTGTGTCTTAAATCTTAGTGTAACTATAATAGAAATAATAACAGTAGCAAGCAGCAGCAGTGGATGAGGCACAGTATCAGCCACCATTCTTGCACTCACTTTAAATCATCAACTGGGGCTGTCACCCTGTTCACCCACCCTTAGCCCTTAGTTACACTACTGACAGCAAAGGTAAGTGACGAAGTTAAAATTTAAAATATATATGTGGCAAAATGAGAGAATGAGAAGGAAAGGCAGGAGTAAAGTGAAATGTTTTTAGATAAAATATGGAAAGAGATGGTAATGTTGCCCTGTGGGGTCAGGCCAACTCTCGGAATCTCAATATTGTGCTGTTAGACAGGAGGGTGTGACACAATTGCACATATACAAACACACACTACCAGATCAGGCACATACACATCCAACCCAGCCTAGGCACATGCATACCTAACACCAAGTCTAGCACATACACTATACACCCCAAAAGTTAGACACAGATCACTAAATCATATATCATGCACACAATGACATATATGTATATATACACACACACACTCATCAGTTCACACACATACAACACACCTACACATACACACAGGTAAGTTCCTAACTTGGATAGTACAGTGTGTATATGTGTGCTTGGGGTACCTGGGATACTTGGCAGAAGGTCTAGGTGAGAGAGAGAGAGAGAGAGTTAAAGAGTAGGGAGTGAAAGTTGCCAGAACCAGGATTAGAACCAGTGGATTACAGAGAAGCTGGCTCAGGAACTGAGGCTTGGGTTTACTTAAGGTAGACTGGGGCTGGAAACTGAGACAGACAGCTGAGATATTGGGGGGAAAGATAAGTGGTGGCAAGGAGGAGACAGCCAGGAAAGAAACTGAGGCAGAAACCTGGTTGCTCAGGGGAAAAGGAAAAGGCAGTGGGGATAAGACAGTGGCAAAGAAACAGGAGGTTTGGAGGCAGAGAGGAGCTCAGGACAGGTGTTGGAGGTGGCAGTGAGCCAGAAGCAGGAGAGGGAGAAATGAGACAGAAGTTAGAGGGGCAAGAAGCAGAGATTGGAGCAGGGCCAAACCATAGTAAAGCAAAACCCAACTTAGGGCTCCAAATAACAGTTTTATTAAACAGACAACACGCTACACAGCCCCATGAAGTTATTGGATTATATGCGCATGCGCGCGCGCGTGCACACACACACACACACGCACACACACACACACACACACTGGCAGCAGGAGAAAGAGACTCAGTGGAAGGGTTGAAGTCCAGGTAGGGAAGAGAAGCAGAGTCCAAGTCCTTGGTTGAAGAGGGGGTGGGGGGTGACAGCTACCTATCCAGGCTGGAAAGGGGTCCTTGTCCAGTAGGTGTTGTCCAGAGGGGGGTTGCCAGCAGGGCCTCTGGGTGTATAGGTGGTGTGGCATGGTGCTGGTTCAGATGGAGAGGGCGTCCCACTGGGTCTGTCTTCACTGCCCCTTTTTATAGGGGCAGACCTTGTGTGACCCTAGTGACAGGAGGCATGCTCAAGCAAGGGTCAGCCCCTGGCATACTGAGCATGTGTGCTCCATGCTGGGATGTGAAGTTTCGGGTGTCTATAATGGTGGGGTACAATGGTCGAGTTGCTGGTTCTGCAGGGTCTTTTGTCTTTCAAATGCTGGTCTTGTCTCTGTTCCTGGGTGAGGTCCGTGGTTCCTGGATGAATCAATGCGAGGTGATGGCCCAGTCATTATAGGCCGTTCAGTAGAGGCCTGCTACCATTGTATTTCAATCATTCCCAATCACTCCCATTCATCCGGGAACCAATTTACATGGGAGGGGTACATGAATCATACAGTTGCAACACAAGGGATGCCTGGGCAGAGGACACAAGATGGAGGCTTGACATACAAAATGGAAACTTGACATGACTTACGCTAACTTACAGGCCTAAAACAGTAATCACACAATATAAAAGCAGTACAAACATAATAATTATTACTTATAAAACAGTGGGTATCAATATCAAAATAGCAGGGAACTTATTTGCAAAGAGGGGAGAGAAAAATAAAACTTACTACCCAAAATAAAATGTTAAAGCTTATCCTACATCTTAGCTTACTTATACTTATCTATAGAGAATAGAAAGGGAGAGAAAAAGTCAGAAATGGTTGGGGAAGAGGAGGGAATGCAATTTAAAATAAATAAAAAAAGAAAAACTTAGGGTTTTGCTACAGCACATGAGGTAGGCCAACATAGAATGGCCTTCTAAGACTGCCAAAGAGAGAGGAACTACAGGGTGCCTATATGTGTGCTCAGGGGTAGGGGGTGGGGTGTTTTTAATTAGAGCAGTTTCCAGACAGCTGCTGTAATTAAAAAGCCACAGTGTCACATGTATTAAGCCCTTGCACGTTTAAAAATGGCTACAGGATGTTTTAACTACAGGTCATTTGACAAGCTTCAGTTAAAGTGCTCAGTCATCAGCAGGGCTACAACCAAAAACCCAGTGGCCATTTTTAAACCCGCGGGGGCTTATACATGTGATGCTGCAACAATGCTAGAGCATTCCAATTAGAATGTGGAGCAGACTCGATTAATCAAGTCTGTTCCAACACATTTGCATTGGAGCATGTGTATAGACGCAAATGTTCTCACACTGAGCTTTGTAGGATTATATGAAAAACAACATCCAATAAACACAGAGGTAGAGACTAGGAAATGAAAGAAGTGTTAGTCAGTCTTTGAGGAATGTAAGGAAATAAGCAAAAGGACAGTTCAGAACATGAGTCTGGACTTCAACCTGTGTAAAACAGCACAGTTACTTTTACAGCAATAGAGCTACACTGAATGGCCTCATGGACCACCTGTCCCAGACATGATTTGGTTTCAAAGCAATGTAGTGAAAGGAATGAAAGCAGAAATGGAACTCCAAGACTGAATGGGCCTGGCTGGGAAAAGAGGAAAAGAAGCTTAAAGAAAAGGCTTTGTTTTCAGATTCCTGGCACAATAAACCCTTAGATTGAAATGCTAGCCAGAGGTAAGCCACTAGGAGGAATTTTGTCATTGACTTCAATGATGCCTTATTTCACCATTAAGGTCAGACTATGAGATAGTGGAAACTAGCCTATCTGTATTGAAGTAGATACAGTTATGCAGATTTGTACCAGCTGAGGATACTATGCAGCCAGGATCCACTGAAATTCTTTCCAGGTGCATTGCTACACATTCCACACTGCCATATATACATCCTAAAATAAAGGGGGATGAGCTCGTTTCCCCAAGATCAGGATTAAAGGAAAGGGTGTAAAATAAAATTTAGAAAAGTGCTTTTCCCACTCATGTTGGTAGTGCATCAATCATTGATTTAAGCTCTTCTGTGAGATATCCACAGTAATTGTTACTGAGTATTTTGCTTTGTAAGACTGTGGTTCAATTCCAACACACGATGAGGGAGAATCACTGTCCTGATACTTTACACACTAATTTAGAAGACATATCAAGGTTGGAAGGGAGGAAAGAAAGGGAAAGAACAGAGGTCAAGTGACCTTTTTAGGCTCACATAACAATACAGTGATATAGCTAGTAGTAGAAATCATGCCCTCTAAATCAGGCATGTCAAACTCAATTCCTTCCCCAGGCTGGATCCAGACCATGTGGGCTGGATCCAGTCCAAGACATTGGCATAGCAGTGGTTGTGGCAGCAGTGATGGCAGCTCCACCTGCATGCTGTGTGCCCCATGGTGGAGCCGGAGCTGCTGTTGTCAACACATTTCATGCTGGGGCAGTAGCTTTAGCTCTGGCATAGAGCAGATGACAGCAACAGGTTTGGGTCTGGCACAGAACATGGAGCATGGTGCATTGGGCACATGGCATAGGTGGCTGTGGGGCTGGTACTGAGAAGTTGGGGCTGTGGCAGTGGTAACAGGTGAAGCAGCTGGAAGGTGACTGGGGCTGTGTCAGCCCTTGCTTGCTCTCCTGTTGCCAACTTCCATGTCCACTGGGGCCCAAAGGCCTCAGATTCTATGGCAGGACCCATCCCTTGTTTCTAGTGGCCCATTGGTAGTGTGGTGGGCCTGATACAGTGGCTCAACAGGTCATATGTTTGACACCTGTGCTCTAAATTCAAGGCCAGTGCCATAGAGAGACTGGGCCATATTGCTTCTCTGGACATAAGTTGGCCTTCAGTTTCCTGAATATCAACACCCCATGGACTAGAAATCTGCAGCTCAGGTACGGCACATGAGAGAAAGTCACTTCTGTTTCCTTGGTTACAGAATTACATGAATAAATTATATGAAAAATAAATATACAACATATTGAGTGGTCATTTTTGACTAGTCTCCTTTGAGTGTTCACAGTGGAAGATAAAAACAGGCGCCAAGCCCAGCAGTAAGTATACAGATCACTTCACTTAACATAGGCCTGATCCAAAGCCCACTGAAATGAATGGAAAGACTCATTGACTTCAGTAAGTTTTGAATTGGGCCCTATCTGAGCAGCAGGTAACACAGCTGATGGCTGATGGCTGATCACCTGCTGCTGGCACAAGGCCCAGCCAGGGGGAGATTCAGCAAGAATCTTCCAGATCACATCTCAATATGTATATATATATGAAACCCAGACCCAGAGTCTGAATGCTCCCTGACTTTGGACCTAGAACCTAATGTGAAGTTATACATCTTGGGGTGCCTAAATTAATTTACAAAGTTCAATGAAACTTAGGGCTACCTACCTAGGGAAGTTATACTGGCATAAGATACAGGTGATCATTCTTATTTCAATCTAAGAGCAACTTTTTCAGTTTTGATTATGTTGTTATGGAAGTATTTTAAGCCACTTTTGTTTTTCAAAAGTACTCTTTAAACCAATTTTGTTTTTTAAATGCTTAACCAGAATAAGACTTATCACATGGATTTGTAGAGGTCTTGCATATTTGATTATGCTGGTAAATTTATACTAGCATATTTAACTATGCTGGTATAATTATAACATTAAATTTGCTCAAAGAGATGAAATCTTATGCTCAAAAGTACCACAATTTCTTTTTGAGGTTGGGACTTGGATGTTCCTGATAATTTTACAGCTGTTCTCTGGGGAATCCCAGTCCAGGGTTAATCCGTTGCTGCATGATTATAGGTAGGGTGACCATACAGGACCATAGGAAATTTGGGACACTGCCACCACCCCACTCCAGTGGGGTGTAGCTGGCCAGCATCACTGTCCAGAGCCTAGAACTGACACCCCCCCAAAATGGGGCCCTGGCAGCCGGGTGGGAGGATGGAGGGGAGGGAGTCCTACTCCACTCAGGGCAGGGGTTTGAAACATCCCTCCTTGGGAAGCCCCATCTTCACCTGGTCTCCGTGTGGCAGCAGCCGCTTCCTAGTCCCAGCTCCATTGGGCTGTGAATGGGTTAATTTGTCTCATGTGCAGTAGAGTCAGTCAGGGCTGGCCTTAGGGGTGGGTGTTGTGGGTGACTGCCCAGGATGCTGTGGTCATGGGGGTGCAAGTGTTAATGAATTCAGCCTCATGGGAAACTAAAACACAGAGAAATAACCTGAAAACATATCTGTGGCAAAGTTCAGAATCACAGAGGTCTTTTTAATACCAGTCCTTTACCTTGGTGGACATTTTTAATTGTAGTCAACTGAACTAAAAATATATTAATGAAATAACTACAACACTTGTAAACAATAATCCAGTCAATGTCTGCAGTCAAATGGATAATAGAAAAATGGTGTAAGGTGTGTGACTGTCATTAGCAAAATCATTTTCATGCTCTTTGTATCTAATTTGCTGTTATGCCATCACTTTCCAGTAGTTATTTTGTTGTTGTTGTTGACATCTGTAGTTGTTTAAATGTACAGATTTAGTTTTTAATATCACTTATTATCATGTACAAATAACATTTTTGGGTGTAGTATTCCTCATACTTGGGCAGCAGTATTATTCTAGGAACCACAATAACGTAGCATTCAGTTTCACAATCTTTAAGAAAACTCAGATAAATAGCAGCTGGAAAGGCTATGGGGTAAATTTTACTAAAATGTATATCTACAGAGGTAGATTTGAGGGTTTTTTTGTAATAGGATTCTTTGCCTGTGAAGCAAATGTTTCTGAAACTCATGTGAAATCACACCCCAAAGCAAAGTAGCGTTGTTGTTGTAAAGCAGGGGTATGAAACATCCAGGGGTGTCACTGAGCCCAGAGGGCTCTTGAAGAGACCAAGAATTAAGGAGGCAGAGTGAGCAGGAGCTAGATCCTGGAGCTCTGTTGAGGATGTGTTTTGGGAGCAACAGACAAGTGACAGGTACATTAGTCCCCATAGCTTCCTGATGCCGCTCACATCACCAACCCTGCTGCTTACCTCTTCTCTGGAGCTGTGTCTGGATCCAGCCCATGAGGAGCCCCGTGGTCCAGATGTAACCTGGAAGTCCTAACACGTTTGACAATTCTGTTCTAAAGTAATGGAGAAAGATGGAAGAATGAGAGGTTCTAAAAGGATATTTGGAAGAACTCTCTAACTCTGAGTGTGGTTAAGCAATGGAATACATTGTTGGGAAAGGTTGTGAAATCTGTCATGCAAAATTTTTAAGCAGTGAGTTAGTCAAACATTGTCTGGATTGAGTTAGACAGGGATGATCCTGCCTTGAACAGGAAGTTGGGCTAGATGATCGCCTGTTTCTTTCCAGCTCCTCTATTTCAATGATTCCACGAACTTTCACTAGTGAATGGCTACAGAGATGCCATAGTAGGAGACCTATGGGAAAATATAGGACACAAGTTTATAATTAAAAACTGTCCTAATGAAGGATTTTGCTGGGAACTTTGCTGTAGCTATTTTGTATGGAAGGTGTTTAGATACTATGGTGATATGCATACCTTGGTATGTTGGTATGCATACACACAAAGAAGTAGAATTAGAGTTCCACAATTTTAATTCTGCCATTTACTTTCGAGTGTTTGACTTTGGGTATGGATAGACAGAAACTACACAAAGTTAAAGGGAGGTAATTTACACTGAGCAAAAAGAATCAATTTACTCCTGAGTAAAAGAGAGCCAAGTTACTATGCTTTCACTTCCACTTTCTACATGACAGGAGGAGACGCAGGAAACTGTTTCCATGGAAGATTTGACATGGTAAATCCTCTTAATTCCCCACCCCCTTTTACCTTGGTATAATTTGTTCATCTGTCCACACCCTTTGCAACATTAGTGGCACTCTTGGGTATTTTTTAATGTTGACTGTGTATGTGGGACTGCAGCATCCAGACAGTTAATTATTATTACTATTTCTTTAAAAAGTGTCTTTGGGGCTCATTTTGTTAATTTTTTGCCATTTAACATTTTCAAACATGAAAAGTTAACACAGTTTGAGAGACTTCTTTTTTTTTTCCTGGCAGTTATGAGTTCAGAATGCTTTTGTGCATTCCAAGTAGTCCTGCCCAGATTCTGCCACCTGTTCCATAATTCTGGGTATATTCAGGGTATAGTTCTTTTCCATATGGGCAATGTAATTCCATTAAGTAGCAATCCAGCACTGTTATTTTTTTAACATTAAACCTCGAGAGTTAATCATCCATCTGTGTGTAATCATTGATTCCATTAAGCCTTATGGCCTTGTCAGATTATCAAACATTTTAAACAGCACTTTTTTTTTTCTCAACAGCAAAAGCATTTGATAATTAAGGGCATGATTAGATCAAAGTTTTCAGGACCCACTCCAGTCCCTTACAGACAGTTACATTCATTTCAAAACAAATCTCCTTTTACAGAACCACAAGCCTTGCCCTTAACAATAGATAATCAAAATGACATCTAAAATAGGTCATTTAGGTATTTTCTAATGGACAAAGTGGAATAATTTACTTGGCACAAAACAGGTAAAGCTCTTCATGTCTGGTGTTTAAGCCATCAGATATTCACTGACATTTTCTTTGAGGTTTGGTTGAAGTAGTTTGCCTACAGAAAGAACAGCTTCAAACTTTCACTCTTTATCCAAACTGAACTTTTATTGTGGTTACAAAAAGTCAGGGAAACCCAGATCAGAGGGAAGTGCAAAATATTTTAATTCAAAGGAGGACTGACAGAGCTTTACTTAAGTCTGCTTAATATATGATCCTTTCAACAATGACTTCACCAGTAATAAGGCGAGATGATAAGCAGAGTAAAACAACATATATAGTCGCTGTTCTAATAAAGCAAATATTTAAATTAATGTTTATCTAATTTATGTAGGCAGGTCAAAAAGTCAAAGGTCTGTCAGAGCCTGTTGGACTACCATAGCTCCAACATACCAGTTTCTACAGCCAATGGCACATGTAGAAACAATGTGGCTAGTCTCATATCTGGCTACCTGTGACTCTCCAGTCTGAATGACCACGTATCCATTTTCATACAAGACGGCCTGGGGGAACCTGTTGCATAAGCCCAGAGTAAAGGTCAAACTCATACCTATAGAAACAGCAAGAGACCTTAACCACTCTGTCACTATGCCTCTTGTTGGCCCAGAGTCGCATTTGATTCAAAGGGATTATATGCTTAATATTAAACATATATTGACATATGTTTCTGAATAGGGTTGTAAAACTTTGCACAAACATAGACATCCATCCATGCTATAAATGGAAACCTGATGGCCTGAAGCCATAAAGAAGGGAGAGCTCATTATTAATACTCGTTGGTGCGCATGCAGAGCAGCTCAGAAATGCTTGACAACTACAGATAGAAACTCCATAGGGGAGGGAGTTTTCAGCCAACATCTATTGGTGAAGAAGGGGAAAAAATGATGGAAATGCTCAGGCTTCATTTGCATTTCAGTTATAGTTTCATAGTTTCACAGTGCTTAGGGTCAGAAGGGACCTAAACAGATCATCAGGTCCGACCCCCTGCCCTGGGCAGGAACGAGTGCCAGGGTCGTAACACCCCAGCCAAACATCTCTCCAGCCTCCTCTTGAAGACCCCCAAGGTAAGAGAGAGCACCACCTTCCTTGGGAATCCATTCCAGAGCCTGATAGCCCTAACTATAAAGTAATGTCTCCTGATGTCCAGCCTGAACCTTCTCTCTAACAATTTGTGGCCATTATTCCTAGAAACCCCTGGTGGTGGCCGGGAGAACAGAGCCTCCCCCAATTCCTGCTGGTCCCCCCTGGTGAGTTTGTAAATGGTCACCAGATCCCCTCTCAGCCTTCTCTTGTGGAGGCTGAATAGATTCAGGGCCTTCAGCCTCTCTTTATAGGGCCTGACCTGCTGCCCCTTGGCCATGCAAGTGGCCCTCCTCTGGATCTTCTCAATGCTAGCCACATCCCTCTTGAAGTGCGGCACCCAGAACTGGATGCAGTACTCCAACTGTGGCCTGACCAATGCTGCATAGAGAGGGAGGATCACCTCCCTGGACCTGCTTGTGATACATCTGTAGATGCACGACAAGGTGCCGCTAGCCTTACTGACCGCTTCCTCACATTGGAGGCTCATGTTCATCTTGGAGTCAACAATGACTCCAAAATCCCTTTCTGCCACTGTTTTGACAAGAGGGGTGTTCCCCAGCCTATAGGTGTGTTGCTGGTTCCTTCTCCCTAGATGCAACACCTTGCACTTGTCTGCATTGAATTCCATCCTATTCTCATCTGCCCACCTCTGTAACCTGTCTAGATCTAGCTGGATTCTGTCCCTCCCTTCCAGCGTGCCCACCTTGCCCCACATCTTGGTGTCATCAGCAAATTTGGACAGTGTGCTTTCCACACCCACACCCAGGTCGCTGATGAAGATGTTGAACAGTACAGGCCCCAGGACTGAGCCCTGGGGGACTCCACTGCCCTCAGCCTTCCAGGTCGAAAATGACTTGTCCACCACCACTCTCTGGGTGTGGCCATCTAGCCAATTTGCCACATATCTGACTGTGTAGGCATCAATGCCACAATCACCTAGTTTTTTTGAGAGAATGTGGTGGAAAACAGTGTCAAAGGCCTTCTTAAAGTCCAGGAAGACAACACCCACCTCGACACCCTCGTCCAGGGACTTTGTGACCTGATCATAAAAGGAAACCAGGTTAGTCAGACAGAACCTGCCCTCAATGAACCCATGTTGGTGCCCCTGAGCATTACCTCCTCTGCTGGGCACTTGCAGATGTGCTCCTTGATAATTTGCTCAAAGCTCTTCCCAAGGACTGAGGTGAGACTAACTGGTCTATAGTAACCTCGGTCCTCCTTTCTCCCCTTCTTGTAAATGGGGACCACTTTGGCCCTTTTCCAATCCTCTGGTACCTGGCCAGAGCCCCATGAGTGCTCATAAAGCCGTGCCAGGGGCCCTGCTATGACCCCCTCCAATTCCCTCAGCACCCTCGGGTGAAGATCATCTGGACCTACTGATTTAAACATGTCCAGCCCCTCCAACAATTCCCTGACTAGGTCATCCCTGAACCTAGGCATGGCAGTATCTACCCTGGGTCCATTCATAATCCTAGTGGGGGAAATGTCCCGGTCCCTGTTCAGGAATATGGAGGCAAAGAATTCATTAAAGAAGTCAGCTTTTTCATTAGCTGCACTCACCAGATTGCCAAGCCTATCCTGTAGGGGCCCCACGTTCCCCAGTGTCGTCTTCTTACTCCCTATGTATTTGAAAAAGGACTTTTTGTTATCCCTAATTCTGGTCGCTAGCCCTAGCTCCATCTCTGCCTTGGCCTTCCTAACAGCCTCCCTGCAGTCCTGAGCAACAGAGGTGTAATCTTCCTTGGTGATAGCCCCTTGCTTCCACTGTTTGTGCGCTTGCTTTTTTGCCTTCAGGCATTCCTGGATGCTTTTGCCGAGCCATGGGGGCTTTTTAGCACTCCTGCCCCCCTTGGTACACATTGGAACTGACTCCCTTTGAGCTCAGAGGATTGTCTCCTTGAGGAACAAACACCCGTCTTGGACTCCCATCTCATTGAAGCTCCGAGACCCCAGTGCCTCTCCTACTAATCTTCTTAGTTCATTGAAGTTGGCCCTTCTGAAGTCAAGGACTTTTGCCTTACTGCTTGCTTTCACCACCCTGCGCTGGATAGTAAATTCAGCAGGCGATGATCACTGTCATCCATGTCGTCAAGTACCCGCAGACTCCTCACCAGGTTGTCACCTGTGGTAAGGACCAAGTCCAGCAAGGCATTTCCCCTGGTGGGACTATGCACCTCCTGGGTGAGGTGGAGGTCTTGTATCCTGGCTAGGAACCTATGTGAGCGGTTGGACCTGGATGACTGCTCCTCCCAGCAGATGTCTGGGTAGTTTAGGTCACCCATGACAACCACATCCTTTGACTTTACAGCCTCTGTGAGCTGACCTGAGAATTCCAGGTCCAGCTCCTCCCCCTGGTGAGGTGGTCTGTAGTAGATGCCCACTATCAAGTCCCTTTCCCCACGGGTCCCTTGCATTCTAACCCAGAGCGCCTCAGTTAGACCCTCTTCTAAACCCATCCTGATCATTGAGGATGTGTATTGCTCATTCATGTACAGCGCTACACTCCCCTCCCCCCTTTTTTCCCTGCTCTGTCATGCCTATACAGCCTGTAGCCCTCGCTGTCCACTGCTCAGTCATGGGTAGAATACCACCAGGTTTCCGTGAGCCCCACTAGGTCTGGGTTTTTGCTCGATAGCAGGAGGGTGAGTTCCTCCTGCTTATTTCCTATGCTTTGAGCATTTGTGTAGAGGCATTTGAGGCCTCCTGTAGGTGCACGTGCCACCCCCTTGTTCCTAAGCCAGTTATTTGTCAGTTTGGGCATTTTGGTTGAAGTACAGTTCAGTTTTGAATTTAAAAGGAGGAAAACACTTTTATCCCTGTCAGATTTTGTTTAAAAAAAGAAAGAAAGGGGAGAATGACTACAGATATCAGATGAGGGATCACACTATCTGTAACTGCAGACTGGAGTGACTGAGTAAGGAAGCCCCAGGCAAGGAAGTGAGGAGGAGCTGGGTTTTTATCGGAAGTAGGTCCTTTCAAGGTAAAGCCTGCACTAGAGTCCAGTATACCACTCATTCCTATCTGAAGAGATGAGACACTAGACAAAGTTGAAATCTCACAGAGTTGATGATCAAGAGCTGAGATGGTACAGGGACAGCTTCAAGGTGCTGGATTATGCTGATATGTTTTGGAAGCAGGTTTGAGGCAGTGAGTTAGAGCTGTTATGACTTTGGCTGAAGCAAAAGAGAGTAGCAATCCAGCTGAAAGTCTCTTGTTGAGGCTTTCCTACACAGTAGCAGAGCTACATTATTTCAGGTAGGATTGGTGGTAGAGCCCTCTGGAGTAACACCTCCACTAAGAGTGGAGAAAGGACCTGACTGAATTCCACAGAGCCAGAGCAGCAACATGTGGCTTGGGTGCAATGAAGAAGAAAGAAGAGTGGTGGCTAACACTAAGTGCATTTTCAGATACCTCAGGAATGTGAGTCAATCAAATATTGTTGATTTACTAATTGCTGGATTGCCCAGTTTTATTCGACATCCCTACTCCTTCTTCAAATTAAAAATTGTTTTAAGCCTGCAGACTTTTTGCTTATGGCTAGGGATATGTTGTTCATCAAGGATATCCAGGGAGCATAATTTAGTCTTGAAGCTTTCTGGGTGGAGGCTAAAGCTTGTGTGATTTGTCCTCTATCAGGAGGACTCTGTAGGCCATTGAACCCAGGCCTTTTTGCTGCCTGCACCATCTGCTGGAACGGTTATATGCAAATATACTTAAATTACTAAATAGAACGAAGTGGACAAATACCATATCTTCCATAGGTAAAGCTACAGAAGACTATGCAACTGCAAGAGCACATCAGTTTACCTGAAGGAGCAAAAGGTTCAGTCAAACTTAATATTCTTGCATACAGGGTGTGGTCCTTTCATGTAATGAGATACACTTTTCACATTAAGAATGAAACTTCAGAGTTGGAAGACTCAGTATCAAAAGGCAAATTTCTCATTCGTATCAAGGATGAGTGTAGCCTTTGTGAAGCAGAATGGTTTAGTAAATAACAGACAAGATAGCCTCCCGAGTTGTTTTCATGGTGTATGACCTTACCTCTCAATTTTTCCTTCTGTTCTTTGCATGTCTAAGCTGGATTGCAATGTAAGGGCATGTGTGCACAACACTTTAAAGTGGGTTAAATGCTTTTGCACTGCTTTCATGGTGTCGGTGTTTGCACACCTTAGTGGCATATTGCACATTAATTACAGCTGTTGTAGCAAATTTGGTGGTGTAATGCGCCTTAAATGGCTGGGGGCGCAATGAAATAATACTCCTCAGAGGAGTTTTAGTTTGCTGTCCTACCAGCTGTAGAGTGAAGCACTGGGCTCTGTGCAGCCCAGGGGCTCTGCAGGAAGCCCTGCAGGCAGCCTGGCAACATCTTGGGAAGGCAAGCTCTGCCCAAGACAGAAAAAATAAAAGTGGTGAGCCTGATCTGCCCGCCCCCTGCCCCTGAACCTGCCTGCCTGCCTGAGCTGCGTGAGGGCCTGGTGCTTCCCTCCATGGCTGCAGTCACCTCCAGGATTGCCCAAGCCAGGTGCCTGTGGGCAGGTGCCACCTGTGGGGGCCTACCGCTGCCTCAGAGGGAAACACAAGCCCCCTCTCCCCCCGAAGCCCAGGGACCACTCCACATACTGGCAGCTTGCCCTTCCCTCCCCACTACCAGAGAGGCAGGTAAGTCAGGTGTGTGCATGACATGGGGGTTTAATTAGCCCTAAATTGAAGTGGTGTTTTTAAAAACCCATAGCTTCAATTTAGGGCTCCTGTTTTGTCTATACACACCCTAAGGCAGAGACTCATTTTACAGTGCTAGCATAATAGTAATTCCATCTCAGTAGAAACATCTATACACTAATGTAAAGCAAATAGTACATACTAAATATGTACTTTATTAAATTTAGAAAAAAATGTGTGGCACTTCACTGAAAATGACCTGGCTTTTGGCCATTCTTTGGATCAAAACCATCATTAGTTTAGGTGTTGCCAACACACTGACTTTTTCTTCAGCAATCAACACTGGTAGTGCAGTGGTTTGAATGCTGATGAAAGACATTTCCCAATATTTGGCTCTTCCCAATAATGAAGAGCATTATTTCATAGTTAGGGGCTGGAAGGGACCTTACAGATCATTGGGTCCAGCCCCACGGCACTTGGGCAGGACAGACCGCTGGGATCAGGTGACCCCAGCAAGATGGGCATCCAGACAGTTTTTGAAGATCACCAAGGTGGATGACTATACCGCTGCTGGGCAGGATCCTGTTCCAAAACATTGGTACTCAATTTGTAAAGAAACGTGTCCTTATGTCTAGCCTGAAGCACTCCTCAATCAGCTTGTGCCCATTATTTCTTGTCCTCCCCTGGCGGGGGGCTTGTTGAACAAATGCTCCTCCAGGCCCTGATGTACGCCCTTGATATACTTACAGGCTGCCACCAACACCCCACTGAGTCTTCTCTTCTCCAGGCTGAACAGTCCCAAGTTGTTCAGTCTCTCCTCATATGACCTGGTCTCTAGGTCTCTAATCATGCGCGTGACTCTCCTTTGGACTCTCACAAGCTTTTCCACATCCTTCATTCACCATTAGAATCCCAGTATCTTTGTACTGCATTTTATAGGGACAAAAATTTTTATAACCAAGATGAACTATAACATTTTATTTGGATTTAGATGTTGTACTGGATCTGGGATTATAGCTCACCTAAGGAACCACCTGTGAAATATTGATCTGGGAATGCACCGTTGCTACTGCACATTAAGTTTAGTAACTTTAATATGAGGTACAAACTAAACGTGCAATAGCTGGTGCTACTGCACAGTACCAAAGATGTACAGTCTTTTTGTAATGCTTAATGTGCAGTAGACTAATACTACTGCACATTAGCATGGCTTTTGCCATGATGTGCTAATGTGCAGTAGAATTCGTCTACTGCACTTTAAGCATCTCGTGTAGATGCACCCATTCTTCAATAGTTGTCTAGTAAATAAAACCTACTAGATAATACTAAGAGTTTCCATATTGCTAAAACCTGCTTATGTGAATGGGAATCTGCTTCTTTAAACATTTTGCTGTAGAGTATATGAATGTTAACAGCACAAGGAGTAAACAGCTATAGTAGCAGGTTGTAGAGTGCTTTTCCATAATGTGTTAGTTTACACATTACATTATGAAAGCATTTTGTTTGGTTTCTCCCTTCTTTGTGTGGCATTCATCCTTTCTATGTAAAAGAGAGCACGGTAAACCTGACTGATGCCCTGAGTAATAACCATGGAGTAGATGCTAGGTTATTTTGTGAAAAGCGATCAAAGTGATTGGATTTTGTTACCAATGAAAAATTCAGATCATGTTGATTGGAAGAAACTCATGGAACAAAGTGTAGGCTCACTTTTGAGTAGAGTTGGCTAGGTTTTACCCATAATTTTGTCATATACTCTCAAATAAACCTGTTTTTTTCAATTGAGTTTGGATTTCATTATGTGGATTCATTCAGACGTGATGAAAAAATGAAAACAGGGAATGCAATCTCACATAAATAGAAACAAATTAACTGTTTTCTTTGCAAAAATCTCCTCAGGTTAAACTCATCTCTAAATCCTTTCTGTGCATACAAAAAATGCATGTGTCAGTGCAATATGCTACCAGATTACAACAGTGGGATTGATCTAAGGCATGGATGTTAAACTCATCTGGCCCTGCAGGCTATATAAGTAGTCCTTGGTGTAGATCAGGGCTATGGACCCCCAGCTTCTCTACCCCCCTGCAGTGCCTGCTCCAGGACCCATTCTGCATGCAGTGCCCATTCTGGCTGGTCTGGGATCCAATGCTACAGGTGATGCCCATCTCAGCTGGTCCAGGACTGCACTGCACACAGTACCACCTCCCTTGTCTCCCCACCTCCCTCCTCCCCCTGCCCTCCCAGGCCAGCTTGGGACCTGTGCCACACACTCCAGGATCTCACTTCAGGATCTGTGTTGCAAGCAGCACCCCTCTCCTCTGACTGGTTTGGAACTGTTCTGAACATGGTGTTCATTCCAGCCAGCCTGGGACTCATGCTTCATGTGGTATCCACAGGTGCCACATGCTGCACACGTCCTGGACTAGCTGGAGCAGGCACCACATGTGATGCAGATCCCAGAGCAGGCACTGCAGGTCCTGGAGTAGGTGTTGTGGGACCAGTCTGCGTATGGTATGGGCCCTGGGCCCTGTGCACAGGACCAGTCTGAAGGCATGTAGGTCAAGTCAGACCCAGGGGCAGCACCAGGAGCTAGATGACATGGATCCCTGGTTGGATCTGGCCTTCAGGCAATATCTTTTCCACCCCTGGATCTAAAGTAATAGAAACTGTTGAATTTACTGTTTAAAAATCAAATTATTTCAAATTGAAGATCTAATGCAGATATCTTAACATGGCTGTAATGAATTTCTGCTTGAAACATAGGTAAATTCAGCTACCAAGCACATATGAGTGAGAAAAGTGATTTGTTGATATATAAATGTGCTAGTAGAGCTAATTTGTCATGTGCTGCCTGAAATTCATGACAATATATATTGTGTCATATCTTTTTTGTATGGAACATTTAAGAACTAACAATATTTCAGACTGATGGATGCTTAAATGATAAAATAGTTACTTGCTTTGAGGATGTAATGTAGGTTCAATCCAAACCAAGCAGAGTAACATTATAATTGATGTATATTTCCATCAAGGTGTGAGGAAAGAAGACTAGCGGTTAATCCAATAGATGGGCTCAGGATTATTAGGTTTAGTTCTCTCTCTGCCACAGACCTGTAATGTGAGCTTGGACAGGTCTAATCTTTCTTTGCCAGATTTGCTACCTTAGAAGTGCTTGGAATTTCTCATTAATGTGTTGTGGGTGATAATGTTGCATCACCATGATATATAACATAGATGATGGTACAGCTTAGTATACTTATGTAGTATGGTAAAGGTCATGGGGCCTTTTAGTATGAATGGTGCAATGCAAATAAAGGAGGGCATTGGATAAAAATACAAGGCTTGGTAAGATCAAACAAGGAAATTCTGAGACAAACACCAATCAAACCCAGAATGCCCTGACTTTTCTGAATATTTTCTGAATATTTCCATTCTGGGACACTTATGTTCAATCCTGCTTGCTGTGACATCAGTGACAAAACTCCCAGTGATGTCAGTGAAGTTAGTCTGATCACTACTGTTTAGTCCATCTAGAAACCCTATGCATTATTTCTGACTGTGTTGTGAATCACATGCATAAATTCTCCTGTCTGGATATTACCAAGATATGACAGTGTAAGCTATTTGCAACACATAACAAAATCCTACTTACCTTTTCTACACAAGCAGTCCAACTGAAAAAAATATTTGCATCAATATGGCGATACCATTTTGTTTCATAAAGTATTTGGCGAGCACACTAATCATTGGTACAAAAACAACATTTGTAGATAATTAGCTGTCTGAAATAACTGTGTGTATTGAACAATAACTTGTAATTATATCTATATATATAAAGGGCTTAGTCCATCTGTCTGTCTGTCTGTCTGTAATGCTCTTTAAATGTGAATAGCTTGAAAACTGTAAGAGATAGAACATTAGTGTCTTCAGAGAAATGTTTTTGCTAAACCTTAGTATTTTAGGTTTAGCGAGCATGTCTGGATGATCCCAACTTCCAGAACTTGGAAAAAAGTCAGGGGTCAAGTCTATTTCTACTAAGCTCCTCCTGGTAGAGTGCCAGAAGCCCAGAGCAGCAGGGAGAGCAGAGGGAGGGGCTAGATGAGAAAAAGCAGGAGCCAGGCAGAGGTGCAAAGCAGTGGGTAAGCAGCGGCATTCCCCTCCTGAACCCTGAGCAGGGAGAGAAGCACCCAGGGGTTGCGCGGAGGAAGCCCTGGGGCGTGGGTGGCTGTTGCGAGGCACAGAGCTCACCTGCCATTGCCCTTGTCTAGCAAAGAGGCTCGCAGGTGGCAGCTGGGCGGCAGCATGGGCAGGTCTGCCTCCAGCCCACTGGATGGGAGCAAGTGCAGGAAGGGATTGGTATTTCAAATGTTTAGCCTATTTTATTTAAGTTTTATAAATATTTAATTTATTTAATAAATATAAAAAGTAAAATCTATCTGTTTGGTTTTTTAATTTGAAATTCTTCCATCATTCTTGATGGGCAATTCACTAGTATTTCATAGAATTAATTTCATCCACTCAAAAAGGGAATAGAGAGTGTCTACTTTCCACTAACAAACACATCTGTTAATGCCATACAAGTATAAGAAAGTTTTTTCCTCACTGATATAGAGAGTCATGTAAATAATGATTAAAAAAATAAATTATTATGAGGCAATAAAGATATACAAAGGTAGAATTCATCCTGGGAATATGGTACACTGGAACCTAAGATGTTTCTAATGTACTATACAAGGTAGTCAATATGATGGATAGCTCTTCTTGGGCAATTCATTTTTAATTACATGTGTACAAACCCACTGGAAATAACTGCTGCATACATTACAGCAGAATCTGACTACCACAGTGGAGGGTAGAGGATGCTCCAAAAATTTAGCATTTGCCAGTTGGCAACACAGTTTTCTTAGGTATCTCCTAGTCTTAGTTTAGGAGATAGAGCAAAGAACAAGGATGGTCTTGTAATCCTGGTACCTGGTCTCAGGCTCAGAAAACCTGGGCTCAGTTCATTGTTCCATCTGATCTTGGGCAAATAACTTAATCTCTTTACCTCAGTTTCCCATCTGTGAAATAGGAACAATAAAACTTCCTTTCACTTGTTCATGTCTATTTTGAGGTAAATGCATCTGGCCAGGGACTGTGTCTTACTGTAAGACCTACTGTAGTGGGCTATGATCTCATTTTGGACCTACATTGTAGTGTAATAGCAATTGTTACAATTTTATTTATACTTTAGGTAAAGCACCTTGTGCTTATGTGAGAAACCAGCTCTCATTTTTAGTCCTTCTGGTAGTGGAGGAATATGATAACATGACCTAATTTTTGAATGCTTGATGTTGACAACATGGCTACTACTATACAGTGGAAAAAACTTTAATCCTTTTTGTAGCTCATTGCCTGTTCCAATAGAGATGAGAAAAAATACAAATATCTGTAGGCAAAATGTCATCTGAAAGAAAAGGCCAAGGGCTCATCTAGTCAATGAAGCTATTTCCCACAACTGGGAATCTGCACATCCAGGAGTAATGCAGTATCAAGGCAAAATTGGAGGATGCATATGATGTGAAACATAAGTGGTGTTATAACATAGATGCCATTGACTAAACTATTGGCACTTTCCACCCCATGTTTGTCTTTCCTAGCATTATCACTCTGAGATTGGTCTTGCACCAAAACCTGTACCAGCTCAGAATGGAGTTGACTGTTAGCATTCAGAATGGTTGGGAAAAGGAAAACATTTCATGATATGTACCCACCGAGTCCTATTTTAAGCCATTATAAAAGTTGCCTTTCTCCAATCAAAGAGAGGTATTAGTGAAATGAATGGGAGTAATTAAATCTAATTTAGTCATGCAAATGAGTTTAAACTTCTTAAAATTTCAAAATTTAAAAATCAAAACTTCAAATTTTCCAAATTTGGGAATTATGAAAGTACAAAACTGCATCATAAAGCTCAACAGATGACTTCCAGATAGGTGGGAAAGCTGATGACCACACCATTTTTCTAAATTTATATTTATTTATTTATTTTTAATTTTGATATTTAAAAAAATGACCAGCTTTGTCATTTAACTTCTACAGTTGATTCCTCCAGGTCATAATTGAAGCATATCTGAGGATTTGTGGGAGAATTTTCCACTACCAATACTCATGGTATATAAGCCCTGTAGATAAACAGAAGAATTCATTCTATTTGTTGGCTTGTCAGTTTGGTGCCAACACGGGCACTACAACTTTTAACCTGAAAAAAAGAAAATAAAAGGATGCACAGCATCTACTATATCTCAGTAGTTTCCCCATTATTTCTTACTTAAATCAGAGAACTGGCTTTTCTAGTATGAGCTGATTAGAAGAAAAGACCCACCGAGTCCTATTTTAAGCCATTATAAAAGTTGCCTTTCTCCAATCAAAACGAGGTATTAGTGAAATGAATGGGAGTAATTAAATCTAATTTAGTCATGCAAATGAGTTTAATTAAAAGAAATCTACCCTTTAATAACTTCAGGGGGAAATGCTGTTCCTTATGGAGTTTGAAATTTAGTTAAGCTAACAAGACACAATAGCTGAACTGATGAGACCATGATGTTGTAATCTGCTTATGTAAATAATGACTCATCCAGCATTTAGTTAGCTTCTTAAGGAGGCAACACAAAATGGTTGCTCAGACATTTAGATAAATCTGGTATGGGTGCCCAGATACAACTGCTATAGGAAGTTAGTTAGTACCTTCACTCAAGTTTACTCTGAAGTTCCACTTGCTTAAACTAGAGTAACTTTAGGAGTGTAAGAAAATCAAGCAAAAATCCCGGTAAGAAATCTTTTAGTTACCAAAGGAATAGTCATACTGAAAATAGCATAAATATCATAGATTGGAGAAATAGATGGGTAGATGGACAAATGGAAAGATGAATGGTAGGCAGGTGGATAGATGGGAGACAGAATAGACAGCCTTTTCACACACAGTCTTGTCCAAGTCCACATGCACATGGTTAATATTGGACTCATTTACCTTTTTTCTTGTTGTGTCATGTCTTTATTTGGCTTGGAAGCTCTCTGGGACAGGGAAAATGTGCGTTCAATACTAAACTGCACAATGCACTGTATAAAATACATAGAAATAAATAATGCATTTTGAAAATCTGTTAAGTTTCACCTCAGATTTGTGTATTATAAATTATATACTGGTCCAGAATGAAGCGGCTTCCTTATCTACTTCATAGGAGAACTTTAAAGGCACAGCCATTCAATGAAATCATTTTTTTCCAGGATGTCTGACACAGCAAACATTAAGAATGTAGTGAAGTTATCTGAAGTCTTCTTGGTCTGGAACAGAAGTTTCAGAAACCGTTTTGACCCAAATCAGTTAAGTCTGATACTACATTCAACCAGGTTTATCTCAAACCAGTTTCAGCCATTTTTAAATTGGTTTATGTTTGAACTTCTGTTCTGTTACAGGTTTAAACCAGTTTCTGATAACTGAAACTGGTTTATATGTAACTTCTGTCCCTAGCCCTTATGACATCTTATAACATGTGCTTTTTGACCAGATTTTTGCTCATCTTATGCGAGTTTTGTCCCAAGTTCCTGCAAAAGACTCATGCAAATCAGTTGGAAAAAGATGGAATTCAGATAACAACAAAATAAAAAGAAAGCCTAAAAGGGCACATCTGCATGTGTGCTTTTGTGCACATCAACCAATTTTAATGCTTGTTAAAGCATCACAAAAAACGTGCGCTTTTACTAATGTGCATTAAAATAGGTGAATGCACCTTTCTCTAGCACCTCACAATGGAGGTACTGAATGTAATGCACATTAGCAAAAGTGCATAAATGAACATGTAGATGTGCCCAAAATATCTCAGAATTGCAATTTTGCTATAAAGAAATATCATTTATAAGGTGGTTATGTTACAAAAATTACTTCATTATGGCCCACCCTTAGTAAAATTAATGACATATTTAACTTTAAACTTCATGTTTATATATTATTTTGATTTCAACAAGATCTAAGAAGAAGATGAAGATTAAGCATGTGTTTAAGTGCTGGGAGAGGACCTAAAAAAGCATATGCATTTACTTTAATTTTTTTTGTTATTTAATCTGAAGCCATGGGGTTTTATTAGTTGGTGAAATATGCTTAAAGGGAAAAAATGAAAAAAGAACTTGGTTTGATATACAAGTCATAAAGTTTGGCTTCATATCTTAATCTCATCTGCCCTTGATAGTGATGAGGATGTTGGTACTGAGGATTTTAGTCTGAATACAAGTTTAGATTTGAACAGCTATTTCATCTGCAGTTCTTTCAGCTAACAGCAAACATCTTAAATCAGGAACATTAAATATGCCCCAGTTTGTTTCTTATCAAAGTGAATGTCACTGTGAGAAATAGGATTGCGGAGGAGGAAACACCATTGCTCCCAGAAGGATTTCATTTACTTTATTCTGTAGTATCTTCCGGACCACTGAAGGTTGATGCTCCTGGCTGCAGCTTCACAAAACTGAGTTATAGTAGGTGATCTTTGGCATCTGTGGCTATGCTACAAGAATGGTGAGTTACAAATGTTTATATGCTGCCTATTGATGAGGTTTAGTAGGGAGTAGATTGTATATTCAGATGGAATAATTATTAATAGCCTTTCTACTGTACCAAATATAATGAGATTAACAAGGGCAAGATAGTAGGAAAACACTGACAAAACTTACTTTGCTTTTCAGATAGAGAATGGTAGAACTGCATTAGGACTGGTAGTGAATGCTTTGGGGTTAATAAAGCCAGGATACCAAATGCCATTAGGATCACTTTAAAACTCACTTACAGGCCTGGTTGCACTTCAGTCCCATGTGGGAATCTTGAAATATTGTAAAACACACTTAGGGGACCCATAAGAGAAGAACTCAGACACTATTTCAACATATGAGGATGAGGAACCACTACTAACGAAAAGCTTTCTGAAAGCCTGAGTTAGCAGAGATTGAATCACTAAGGAAAGATTTGTGTCTGGGCTAAAAGTACCTTCTGGTTGCTGATGATAATGCATGCCGGCTGAGGAAAACACATATTACACTGGGCTGAATACAGTGCTAGTGTGAGTGAGTACAGCTCCATTAAAGTAATGATAGTTGAATTCACTGATAGCAAATGGGGCACTAGTCAGTGGGTAGAACAGGAAGAATGGGCAGACAATGGACAAGAGTCTCTTCTGTGTTAATATGTAACCCATGCAGTTCATCTTCATGTTAAGATCCCTTTGTAGTATTGTTTCAAATGTGTATAACCAAAAACTGAGGGGAAACAAAGAAAGGAGGTCCAGTGAAGACTGCTAATAGCCTAAACAGACTGCTACTAGCCTCCATGCAGCTGGAGTTGCATGATCTCAGATGAAAAATCTTCTGTGGTTTCCTGAAGACTTCAAACATTATGGATCTCAAGGATCCATGAGGAAAACAGGATGCAAATGACCTTTTCTCTCACCATTTCTGGCCTTGGCCTTCCTATCTGTAATGTTTCATGCCTATGGAAAGCAGTTGGTTCTTCAGAGCCTGGCCCCCTGGCTGTTTTCCTGGGGCTGTGGAACTTTTTGCTGGGGATTAGAAACAGAGATTAAACGCTGCTTCTAATAGCATGAACTTCCATGCATATAGCTAACCAGAAATTAATTGTGTCTTGATAGAAGCAATAAAAATAGAGCAACTGGTCCCTGGCTCCACCACTGTCCAATCATCAGGGATCCCGGTTCTCTGCTCACCCAGAAAAACATGGTAAAACCCAGATTTTCTCACTTTAAGGACAAAAATGATGGAAACAGTCAGTTTCCCCTTGCAGGCTGGCAGGGTTCCAAGAAGCTGGAGGGAATGGGAGGAGGGGGGGCCATGTGCACACGTACATGGCTGCCAGGCAGCCTGGAGAGCAGGTCCCCACGGGTAAGACTGGTGGCCGGAGGGGGGAGGGGCGGCATTGAATTGAGGCCCCCATAGTGAGGGAAGGAGGGAGTTGGGCTGGGGCTGCTTCCCAGCCTGGTCAATCCCCGGGGCTTGGGGGCTGGGGCCAGAATGCATGGCCACAGGGCCTGGATGGGGAGCAGGACAGAGGCACAGGTGGCTCATCTGGGGGGGGTGGCAGGATGGCTGGTTTGCTGCCCCTGAGTGAGTTCCCAGGGGGGCCATGGCAGGCACATGCCCCCCAAATTTGTGCATGGGGCAAGGCAGACTGCCTGCTGTGGGCTGAGGCTCCCCACCCTACTGTCCTCCTCCTGGGGCTTCCGTGGCCCAGCAGGCAAGACCCAACACAGCAGGGCAGAATGGAATGGGAAAGCTCATTGCTGCCATTGCGAACCCTGCACCTCCATGGCAACGTGCCCCCTTGCCCACCCAGCAGCAGCTGGGGTGGCAATGCAAAGTTGTGTCCCCTGCTGCTGCTGAGCAGGCAGGGGCCACCTCGCCATGACAGTGTGGGGCTCACAGCAGCAGCAGTGAGCTTCCCTGCACAGTTCCACTCTGCCCTGTTGCACTGGGTCCCACCTGCTGGGTTGGAGAGGCCCCAGGGGGAAAGGCAGCAGGGCAGTTCACATCCACACCCCCCAAAGGGCTGCACTCTGACCATGCAATGCATAGGAGAGGGGGAGCTGGGCTCCGTGCTCCACTTCACTGCAGCAGCCGCCACCTCCTGTGGGAGGCAGCCAGGGCTCAGGTGCTGCTGGGGGGGGGGGGGAGGAAGGGGATGGGGAGTGATGAGCACTGGCAGGGTCAGGGGACTATGCTCAGGGAGCATAGGACCCAGGGGACTGCTGGTGGGGAGTGAGGAAGTGATTTTTATCAGAGAATTTGCAATTTTTAAACAGAGAAAACCAGGATCCCTGCTAATCATTACCCAGCATGCTGCACACTGCTGAAAAGCCAAGCTTGGGGAAGGTAGAAGGTATCTTGCAGGCTCAGAGGGAGGGAGAAATATGGAAGAGACCCACTATTTCCCCCTTGCAATGTCTCTGGACCCATGTCTCTGGCAGTTTACTCTTCTCCTGTGAGTAGAACATAATTTTATACCATCCTCTAGTGAAGCTCTTACCAAATATTTGGGTAAGTCCTTGGAGAACTCAACTGCAGTAGAGTCTCCCTTATTTACCTTTGGCATTATTTCTTCCTCATTTCTCTTTCCCTCTCTTCACTGCTCTACTCTTTGTTTTCCTAATTTCCACCTATTTACATTCTCACTGACTTATTGTTACACTTTTAGCTTCTTTCATTCCTTGGAGATCTCAGAACAGCAGAGACTCCCAATGCCTGAAAGCTTGCTAAGAACTTTTTTCCAACTACTCAGTTGGTCTAATAAAAGATATCACATCTACCCAAAGAAGCTCGCCTGCCTTGTTAACATGAAATATTTGTGGAGCTTATTTTCATTGAGATGAAATGGCTGTGTTCTGATGGTGAAATTCAATCCCTCCTGAAGGAAAGCCTGCCTCCTTCATACAGGCAGTGACTTGGGAGTTGGAGGCAGAGGGGGAATCCCCACTGTTTGAGTCCATGTAGCTGGGTAGGGAGTAGCTCTGCAGCCCCCTGCAGCTGCTAGTCCAGTCAATTAGCTTTTTTAGAGCTGTCTTTCTTGGCTGGCTATGAGAAAGCAGCATGCAGTACACCTACACTGTAAACAAATAATTCTCAGTGAGTCATTACTTCAGATCCATAAACATCATCTGTGTTGTGTTTTCAGTAATAGTAATTAAGAACCCAGAGGCAAGTTAGAAAATAAAAAATAAGTTTAAACAAGAACTGAATTGAAATGTACATGTTGGGGAAGAACATTCTGATTCCATTGAACTCCTCACCTACAACTTTCCAGAAGGCCATGAAGTAACAAAACAGGATCTGTCTACTAGGGCTGTGCGAAATTTCTCTGGGTGTTTTGTTTCAACACTGTTTTGACTTGTTTCAAGCTCAAAACAGTGAAATCAAAATGAAACAAAAGGCTTTGAAACAGCCATGAAACAAAACAAGGGCACTCAAAACATTTCGTAAGTTTTGAAACATTTCGAGTTTCAAAGTAGGGCTTGCTTGCAGGGAAACAGAAACTAAGGCAAGGGAGGGGGAAGAGCAGGGAAGGACTGCTCTGATACTGGCATGTGTAGCTGGCCAGTGACTGTGATCCTTCCCTGAGGTCCCTTCCAATCCCAGTGTTCTTGGGGAGGGATGGAAAAACAGCTGCGCCTTAACACACACACAGTCACACGTTGCAAGTTTTGCTTGTCAGCAGTTTGAGGTGCAGTTTCCTAGAAACCCCTGCACCTAACTCCTTAAAACATGGCAGGCTTTATGGCCTCAGAAGGGGCTACCATGCCTGCATGTTTCATCCAAATCAGGCAAGAAATGACAACGTTATAGGCAGTTTTGTGCTTCCCGATTATAGCCTATGGGCGAAACGTCGAAACAGTTTCGACAAAACGAAGCGTAACAGCGGTTTCAAAACTAAATAAAACTTGAAATGAAACACTGTCCCATCGAAATGGTGAAATGGAAGTTGAAACAAAATGGTGCTGTTTCATACAGCCCTACTGTCTACATTGCAGTCTACATTGCACTTGCTTCTGTGACTGCAGCTCATATTACTGCAGATAATTTTGCAGTATTTTTCAGGTTTTGCCCTCAGCAGAGCAGGCAAGAGCTGCTTACAATTTAGTTGTGAGTTAGTACTGTAGCTTGTACCTGAGCAGAAAAGGAAGGGGGATTGAGCTGAAGTTTAGGCTCTGTTCTTGCTCTATACAGAAATAATACTGGAAAAAACTTTTTTTCTTCATTCTGCTTTCCTTAAATAAGGTGTGTGTCTTATTTGGGGAAGTGTGGCATGCAAGAAAATACAGTAACACAGATTTATGGTAAATGAAATCTTTTGTGTGTATACAAAACAACCTAAACCCCTACAAAACAACCTGTCTTTTATTGCATTTTTTTCCATGTCCAAGTACAAAATATTGGGTTGGACATTGGGCAGAAACTTATGCAAATTCCTCACCTTAGGGATGCAGTGGACCTACTTATGAGCTTAAACTTGAATGAATTCCTAGCCATTTTTTTCAGACCAGGACCAGTGTGTAAATTCCTGTTGATCAGGGAGAAGTTCATAGAATTCTTTCCGTTTTTTCTAGGACAGATGCAGCACAGGACACTTCTTTTGAAATGAAGTCTATGCAGCATGTTATCTTCAATGTGCCGTATACCAATGTTGTTTCTGACAACATTCCCAATACCAGGACATCCAAGCTGTGGTTAGAATCATAGAAATCATAGAAACTAAGGGCTGGAAGGGACCTCAAAAGATCATCAAGTCCAACACCCCTGCTTTGGGCAGGAATACTGCTGAGATCAAACAGTCCCAGCAAGGTATCTGTCCAGTCTCCTCTTAAAGACTTCCAAGGTTGGGGACTGAACTACCTCCTTGGGAAATCTATTCTAGATTCTGGTCACTCTTACTGTAAAGAAGTTCTTCCTTACATCCAACCTGAAACCATCCTCTAACAGTTTATGGCCATTGCTCCTTGTCCTCCCCTGGGGAGCCCTAGTGAATAGGTTTTCTCCCAGTTTCTGATATTCACTCCTTACATACTCATACACAGCCCCCAAGTCCCCCCTCAGTCTTCTCTTCCCCAGGCTGAACAGTACCATATCTCTTAGTCTTTCCTCATAAGGTTTGTCCTCAAGGCCCTTAATAATTCTTGTCGCCCTTCTCTGCACCCTTTCAAGATTCTTCACATCTTTTCTTAAAGTGTGGCACTCAGAACTGGACACAGTATTCCATCTGTGGTCTCACCAATGCTGAGTACAGAGGGAAGTATCACTTCCTTAGCCCTGAGCGCAATGCATTGGCTGATGCATCCTAGTATGCTGTTAGCTCTGTTGACTACAGTGTTGCTCATGTTCATCCTGTGATCAACCATAACCCCGAGGGCCCTTTCAGCCATCATGCTGGCCAAGACATCTCCTTCTAACCTACATTCATGTCTCTGGTTACTTCTCCTCAGATGAAACACTCTGCATTTATTCTTATTGAACTGCACTCAGTTCTGCTCTGCCCACCTTTCCAGCTTGTTCAGGTCTGCTTGGATCCACATCCTATCCCCTAGTGTAACTGCTGTTCCCCATAACTTGGTATTGTCTGAAAACTTGGCTAGTATGCTTTCCACATCCTCATCTAAACCATTGATAAAAATGTTGAATGGCATAGGGCCAAGAACCAAACTCTGCAGGACACCACTGGCCATCTCCTACCAAAAGGATACAGACGCATACACTAACACTCTCTGGGTTTGTCCCCTTAACCAGTTCCCAACCCACCTGACCATGGACTCTGCCAGCTCATGAATCTCCAGGTTTTTTTTATGAGAGCATCATGGGAAACCATATTGAAAGCCTTTTTAAAATCAAAGTATATGACATCAATTGCATCTTCCACACCTAAGTGGTTCATTATGTTGGCTATTCTTCAGCATCACGTCTTCTGCCAGTCTCTCACAAATGGACTTCTTGATAACTTTTTCCAAAATTTTACCCAGTATTGAGGTCAAACTGACTGGCCTATAGTTTTCCAGATCCTCCCTCCTCCCCTTAAAGATTGGCACCGCATTGGCCTTTTTCCAGTCTTCTAGGACCTCACCTGAGCACCATGAGTCTTCAAATACCTTTGCACCCTTGGGTGTAGTCCATCTGGTCCTGCTGACTTGAAGACATTCAGCTACTCTGAGTGCTCCCTCGCCAGTTTCACACTGACCATTGGTTGGCAATTGTCCCCCTCCCCCCTGTATCCATCCAGTATCTGACCAGGCAAGTGACCACCATTTGTATGCAGAAACACCGACACAAAGTATTCATTAAAGAGTTTAGCTTTCTCTTAACTGTCTGCTATCTACTGTCCCATCACATTCTGCAAGGGCCCCACATTTCCCTTGGTCTTCCTCCGGCTCCCTATATACCTAAAGAAGGACATCTTATTGTCCTTGACTTTGGTCACTGACCTGATCTCAGTCACCACCCTTGCCTTCATTTTCTCCCTCCAAATATGGGCTATACTTGTGTATTCCTTCTTGGTGACTACCCCTTGTTTTCATTGTCTGTAAGCCTCCTTTTTCTTTTTTAAGAACTCCTTGACCCTTCTAGAAGGGTTCTGGGTGGCAAGAGTCCTCTACTTTTGGACTAAGATTGTGGAAGTACTTGTTTTTTCACATCTGTAATTGCAGAGATTACTTTTTGACATGATAACATGTCAGTTTTCACAAGGCAATCACACTTGTGAAGTTGTATATCTTTTAAGAAACTAAGCAGGTTTTCTATGATGTATTCAGTAGATAAAGTTAGTAGTTTAGTAAGGAAAACAAAATGAAATTCAGCCTTGACTTGTATGTGGAACCCGTTCAGCTTTTAAAGGGTTTTATATTTGTTCATCTATTTTTTTTGTTTAAATTAAAGTTACTGTCCTAAGTAGAACACAGTTTGGCCTCTAGCTCAGGTTACTGTCTGTATATACAGACACTTAGGCTGTTGATATTTTTATCGAAAAGGATACTGATTTTTCAGGTAATGCTGACGTTATAGCTTAGGTTTATGCATTGTCTGGAGGGATTCTATATACACACCAGTCTGTAGAGCTCAGAGAATTTGGTTTGAGTTATAATAGATATGTGGACCAGATACAAGTTTCAATCTAGATCCAGTATTATGAACTGCCTTTCATAGATTCATAGACATTAGGGGCTGGAAGGGACCTTGCAAGATCATTGAGTCCAGCCCCGCTGCCTTATCAGGAAGTCTGCTGGGGTCAAATGATCCCAGCAAGATAAGCATCCAAATGCTTTTTGAAAGAGTCCAGAGTATGTGCTTGCACCACCTCTGGGGGGAGTTTGTTCCAGACCCTGGACATTTGGAATGTAAAGAAGTTTTTCCTTATGTTCAGTCTAAATGAGCCTTCCAGAAGTTTGTGGCTGTTAGACTTTGGGGAACCCTGGTGAACAATTGTTCTCCAAGACTCTAGTGTGCGCCCCCTTATATACTTATAGGTTGCCACCAAGTCCCCCCTGAGCCTGGGTTGAAGAGTCCCATGTCCCTCAGTCTCTCCTCATAAGGCTTGCTCTCTTGGCCTTTGATCATGTGGGTGGCTGTCCTTTGGACTCTCTCGAACTTATCCACATTCCTCCTGAAGTGGGGGACTCAAAACTGGATGCAGTACTCCAGCTGCGGCCTCACTAAGGCCGAGTAAAGTGGGAGGATGACATCCCTGGTTTTGCTTGAAATGCATGAGTGGAGGCATGCCAGGGTTTGATTTGCTTTGCCAGCTATGGAATTGCACTGGTGGCTCATATTCATCTTGTGGTCAACCAAGACCACCAAGTCTCTTTTGGCCATGGTGCTAGTGAGCATAGCACTGCTGAGCCTTTAAGTATGATGCTGGTTTTTCCTCCCAAGGTAGAGCACCCTGCACTTCTCTACATTGAATGCCATCAAGTTTTGAATCACCCACCTTGCGAGCCTGTCTAGGTCGGCCTGTATCCCTAGCCTATCCTACAGCGTGACCACCTATCCTCATAATTTAGTGTCATCCATGAACTTTACCAGTCTGCATTTGACACCCAAATCTAGATCATTAATGAAGATCAATTGAAGAGTACTGGTCCAAGTACGGAGCCCTGAGGGACACCACTGTTTGCCTTGCACCATGTTGATTTGCTTCCATCAACTTAGACTCTTTGGGTCGGACCCCAGAGCCAGTTCCCCAGCCATTGGAACATGGGATAGTCAAGGCTAAATTACCCAGCTTAACCATGAAGACATCATGGGAGACTTGATGATCTTCCGAGGTCCCTTCCAGCCCTAATGTCTATGAATCTATGAAAGTCAAAGGCTTTCTTGACATTCAAATATATGACTAACCTCATCTCTCTTGGCCAGGCAATGCGTTACTTGGTCATAGAAGGAGATAGGGTTGGTCAGGCAAGACCTTCCAGCAACAAAACCATGTTGACTGGCATTCAGAAAGTTGCCTTCCATTAGCCTGTTGCTGATGGAACCCTTGATGATTTTCTCCAGGATCTTTCCAAGGATGGATGTCAGCCTTAAAAGCTTCCAGGATATTCAGACTGGATGATGAAGTCCAATCACAGCTCAAGTCTAAAGACATGGACTTAAAAACAAAGTTTAATCTCGTATTCATCAGACAGAGGGCAAAGTTAGGCATGGAACCATGGAACTTTGGCTAACTGCATTTCTATCATTGTTCAGATGCTTTGATTTAAATTCTGTTCTTTGATGACAGTTGCTAAGTTCCATTTGCAAGTTCCATCATATGTTTTTTTTCTCAGTGACTCCTGATTTTTACCAAATTAACCTCAGTAAGCACTCTGTCTGTTCTTCAGCAGCACATACAGTTCTACATCTTGAATCCTGAAGAATTCTAAAGACTTGGCAAATATAAACAGTTAGAACAAGGAGGGGGAGACTTTAAAAGTCTGAATATTCTATTTGAATAACAACTAAAATCTTAGTTATGTTCTGCAGCCTAGATGCTTATCTGTCCTCTTCTTTTACTTCCCTTTCTAGTAAATTCTTGTTCACAGGGATGACACGAGCTCCCCAGTCCTTTTCATAACCATCATTGAGACCTGCCAGCCACATAGTAATTGACAGATTATTGACAGTAAAGAACAGAAATCGACTCTTTTTTATCTTTCCATCCTATTACCTCTCAGAGCATGCCCTCCTCTATCCTACACTCACTCTAACTTAGGTGACCAACAATTAGGCTGCCAAATTTTGCATTGGACCACAGAATGGGATCTTCTGATCTACTACTTATATTTCATGTACTAAAAATTATCTTCAGGGATCCTTCCAGAATGTATCATGCAAAAACCTGTAATATTTTAATATATTTGACTGGAACCAAAGCCCTGGGCTGTTCCACATTGAACCTAATTCATAGATTCATAGATTCATAGATGTTAGGGTTGAAAGGGACCTCAATAGATCATCGAGTCCGACCCCCTGCATAGGCAGGAAAGAGTGCTGGGTCTAGATGACCCCAGCTAGATGCTTATCTAACCTCCTCTTGAAGACCCCCAGGGTAGGGGAGAGCACCACCTCTCTTGGGAGCCTGTTCCAGACCTTGGCCACTCAAACTGTGAAGAAGTTCTTCCTAATGTCCAGTCTAAATCTGCTCTCTGCTAGCTTGTGGCCATTATTTCTTGTAACCCCCGGGGGCGCCTTGGTGAATAAAAACTCACCAATTCCCTTCTGTGCCCCCGTGATGAACTTATAGGCAGCCACAAGGTCACCTCTCAACCTTCTCTTGCGGAGGCTGAAAAGGTCCAGTTTCTCTAGTCTCTTCTCGTAGGGCTTGGTCTGCAGGCCCTTAACCATATGAGTGGCCCTTCTCTGGACCTTCTCCAGGTTATCCGCATCCCTCTTGAAGTGCGGCACCCAAACTTGCACGCAGTACTCCAACTGCAGTTTGACCAGTGCCCGATAGAGGGGAAGTATCACCTCCTTGGATCTATTCGTCATGCATCTGCTGATGCACGATAAAGTGCCATTGGCTTTTCTGATGGCTTCGTCACACTGCCGACTCATGTTCATCTTGGAGTCCACTAGGACTCCAAGATCTCTTTCTACTTCCATGCCACCCAGCAGGTAATTTCCTAGGCTGTAGGTGTGCTGGACATTTTTCATCCCTAGGTGCAGCACTTTGCATTTCTCCTTGTTGAACTGCATTCTGTTGTTTTCTGCCCACTTGTCCAACCTGTCCAGGTCTGCTTGCAGCTTTTCCTGCCCTCTGGCGTGTCCACTTCTCCCCATAGCTTTGTGTCATCTGCAATCTTGGACAGAGTACATTTCACTCCCTCATCCAAGTCACTGATGAAGACATTAAAGAGTATCGATCCAAGGACCGAGCCCTGTGGGACTCCACTGCCCACACCCTTCCAGGTCGAAACCGACCCATCCACCACGACTCTCTGGGTGCGACCCTCCAGCCAATTCGCCACCCACCGGACTGTGTAGTCATCCAAGTCACAGCCTCTTAACTTGTTCACCAGTATGGGGTGGGATACCGTATCGAAGGCCTTCCTGAAGTCCAAGTATATGACATCCACCCCTCCTCCTGTGTCCAGGCATTTTGTAACCTGGTCATAGAAAGAGACTAGATTAGTCAGGCACGATCTGCCTGCTACGAACCTGTGCTGGTTTCCCCTCAGCATAATTTGTCCTGCTGGGCTCTCGCAAATGTGAGCCTTGATAATTTTTTCAAAGATTTTTCCAAGGATGGAGGTGAGACTGACTGGCCTATAGTTGCCCGGGTCCTCCTTCCTCCCCTTCTTGAAGATGGGAGGAGCTAGTCAGCCCCAGTACTCACCAGAACTTGAGTAGATTTCTTTTGGACAACTGAAGGATTAATTAAGTTAGAAGGATGACATTTTGGGGTCACAATAGAGGATGGATTCTGTTGTGAATAAACTGTTCATTTATCAGCTACGTTATACCATTTTTTAAAGAATAGCTCCTTAGAAGAAGTAGTTTGTGCTGAGGACAATCAATCATAGGCCTACTTTTGGGTATCCTGCTGGAAATCCCTTGAGGAACTCATGGATGAACAGATGTCTCACAGACTGTAGGGAGACAAGGAAGTGGTAGAACATTGAAAGAGATGTTCAAAGAGCTGAGGCTTTTGTGTCTGATTTTTTAAAAAATACATTTTTTGTTTCACTTTTCATCTGTTCCTAATTTCAGTATTAGAAAGCCATTCCAAACTATCCTGAAAATATTTTAGCAATAATATTTCCTGGGCACAAGAACAAGAAACAATTATTATTAGAACTGGAAACAGGAGAATGGGAATATTTTATGTATTTCTGTCTTCCAAAGAATTCAAGTATTGATGTTTCTAAATTAAAAACATTTCAGAGAGCTCTAATAATTATGTCCAGTGCAAGCTTATCAGATCACGCCAATTTCCTTGAAATTAAAACAATATATTTTCTTTATGCCAATTATTTTCTTCTTTAGGTTTTTTTATATTATGGCTGATCATAAAAGTAAAACCCATTAAAGCTGTTACTACTAAATTTCAGTGTCCTCTGCTTTCTTTGTCAATTTTTAAAAAATGCAGTGAAGTTACCAAACTTATTGTTAATTGTTTGTATTGGAAGACAGTCAAAAATCCCTTATGTAAAGTTCTTTAAATTACTCAAATTCTGGAATTTTTCTGACATGTCACTGTCCTCTGTAAGGGCTCTGTTACTTGTTGTATTAATGTTTTTTTTTTTATAGACTTAACTTTGGGAGCCCCACTCTGCTTTTCTTAAATTTCAATATGACAGTTAGCTTTCCCCCAATTTTCAACCATTCTTCTTATACATATACACAAAAACTGAACATGTCTAGTTAAATTGGTAATATGTGTGTGTGTGTGTGCATGTACACACAAATTAGGTATATGATATGATATATATATATATATATATATATATATATATATAATATAATATGTAGATTTGAGTGTGTGTGTTGGTCTGCCCCACATATATCCTTTCTTTAAGTACTAAAAGGGGTCCTTCTCACCATGATTGTCCTTTTAGATAAACAGGTTCTATTACCCCTATTTTAAGGATGGGAAATAGGCACTGAAAGCCAAGATCCTCAAAGGTACTTAAATGCCAAAATGGGAGTAAAGTGCCTAATATGAGTAAGAATACTGTTACAGGTTACCTTTAAACCATGCTAAATCTGTGGAATGTTAGGCAGTGTTTTAGTTAGAACAATTCAGAGCAGTCCCAGTTTAAGGCTTAGTGCTCTCTTTGACCTGCACAAATGTGACTTGCCACTAGAGAACCTGGGAAGCAAGGGCATGGCCAAGAGCCAGGACCCTAGTGGAGTCCCAAGGGTTAAGAGTGGTGAGAGCATGAAACCTGAGGAAGCATGTCTCCTTGGGCTCCATGCTGGCTGCCCAGTGGCTCTGCTCCCAGCATAGAGCTGCTGGGGGTTAACCGCAGAGACGGCATGGATCCTAGGGAAGCATGCCTCCCTGAGCTTCATGATCTTGCCACACTGTGTACTAGGTAGCCCTTTTTCCCCTTCCCCCAGGAACACTGGAGGCTGGGGAGGGAAGCCATAGCCCCCCTCACTTCAAATTCCCCTAGCTAAGGAAGAGCTGCCTGGATGTGGCAGCAGATGAGTGTGTTGTCTTGGGGCCAGTATCACCCCCTGGACAATAGACCTTGGGAAGGTGAAAGTTTGTCAGGGGTAGAGGGGCTGTGAGCCTGCATCCTGGGATGTTGGAAGATGGCATAGTAGTTGCTTTATCTCCATGGAGCAGATTAACAATATCCTGGCTCAATCTAGGTAGAAATGCACAAAAAGGCCACCTCAGGCAAGGGTGATAATTTTAAAATGCTTAGAGGGTAATTAGCACAATTTAACACCCATCAATGCATCGACACTCCCATTTTAAGTGCCTTTAGAATTGATTAAAGATAACTTGCAACACCACCCTTAGGCAGTTGCCCTTGAGTATCTAGGCCTAAATAACATCCTCAAGGCCACACAGGAAGTCTGTGGTGAAATAGGGAGTCTAATCCAGATCACCCAAAGCTACTTTCCTAATCACTGGATTGTTTTTCTTTTATATATGTCTGTATAGATGTATCTGTATAACAGAGAGAGAGAAAACATCTGGTTCCACAGAACACTAGAAAGCTATTGGGGAAAGTTAAACCAAAACTACTACTAATTTTTTTTCTGGTAGGACAGATATCCAAAAACAGAGAAAATGCCATAAAGCAGGGAAAATGCTATAAAAAATACATTTGAAGATATCCTTACCTACACCTTGAAGTTTGCATGTTAAGTGTGCTGAAATAGTAGTGAAATAGAGACATCTACTATATCAGCTAGAACTTCTCCATGTGGTTAAAATTTACTGTGTCACATGCCTGACACTAAAACCATGAACAGGCATTGCTCAGTGGTTAGGTGATGTATGCAACTGCTTTCATAACACTATCCTCTAACAGTATAGTCAGAGCATGCCACAGACTTGTAAGGGGCAGTAGAGAAGAGAGTAGAATGTGTCAGGAGTCAATAAAAACATAGAAAAAGAAGGATTTTTTTAAATGTAAGAATCTATATAAAAATGTAAAAACTATGGAAGTATTTTCATGAGAAATGAAAGTCTCTTTATAAATTTCTTCATTAAGGGGTTTAAATGGCTTTTAACAAATAAAAGTCTCTTTAATAAATTTCTTCATTAAGGGGTTTAAATGGCTTTTAACAGAAACCCTTGAATGAACTCTACCAGCTCTCAGGACTGAAGTATGGAATAAGCCCCAATGCTAATATCCAGGATGGCACAGACCAAATTAGGTATATTTACAGGACAGGCTTTACATCCCTTAGATCAGGAGTGGGGAAAATATGGCCCGTGGGCCAGATTCAGCCCACCAGGCAATTTTTATTCAGCCTGCAGGTAGGTGCCTACCAATTTACTGTATCCATCCTGGGTCTGGGCTGCCTCTGCTGTGATCACATGAGGCCAAGCCCCACTCACTCCCATGGGGGCTGTGCATGCTGTGCTCCCACTGTCATCCATGGGAAGGCCCTGACCCTGGCTCTGCAGGTAGTGCATTGATGGTGATAGTGAGCAGTAGGGGGGGAAAGTGGGGATGGGTGGATGGAAGTGGGGAGGGGAGTAGGGGGCGGCAGATGAACAGTAAGGTAGGGAAATGGCAGGAGAAGGGCAGCAGTGGTGGTGGGTGGTGCTGGGGAAGTGGTGGCAATGGTGGAAGGTCGGAGTGGTCATGGTGGTGGCAGGAGGGAAGTGGTGGTGGCAGCCTTGGCAGCAATGGTGGATGGGAGTGAATCAGTAGCTCTGTGGGACCACAGGGCCTGCTCCAGTGCCCCAAGGCTAGGTCTGGGGCTGGTGGGGGCCTAAGGAGGGATGGCAGGAGCACAGACCATGGGCCGACAGGGGTGTGGGACTCTACCACATGGCTCTTACATACAGTTCCTGGGTTCTTTGCCTGAGCCATGCTCCTCTTGGGGGAGACCTGTGCAATGGAGCCAGCAGCCCAGCTCTGCTCACTGCTACATGCAGGTCACGGGGAATGGCAGGGAGCTCCACACTATGGAGCTAGCCTGGCTCTGCCCCTTTCTCAGCCACCCTGGCAAAGCCGCATTACCTGCATCACTGGCTTCATTGTGTGGGGCTCCCCCCAGCAGCACGGGGCTCAGGCATATGAGCCTGGCACAATGGAGCCAGCAGCCTGGCCATGTGCAGTCCTGGGGCTCAGTGGGACTGCACGTCGCCAGGGGGTTCCACATGCTGCTGCTTTTGGCAGCAGGGGCTGGTCACAATGTGGGGGAGGGTGTTTGCAGGGGGGGCCTACACATGCATTGCACCATACACATGCACCCACATCCCCCCACATACAGCCCCCCAACCACCCTTCCCCTCCACACACTCCACAACCCCCCACAAACCCCATTCTGCCCAGTCACACATCTGCATAGCCCTCCTACAAATCTCCTATACCTACCCCCATACACAGCCCCCCACCAACAGCCTCCCACAACCCCCCACACATTTACACACACACACACACACCCTTCCCCACACCTCACATACACACACCCACACATACACCCACAACCCCCCACAAACCTCATACCCCCTATACCCTGCTCCACCCCCACAATATATAAAAGTAAGACTTGATTCTGTCTTGTTATGCAATCACTTCTATATACACAATGAAAGCACACACAAATCAGGACAAAAATATTTTTTAAAATAAAATTAAAATATGTTATTGTAGTTGTTTGATTTTCAGTATATAATTTAATTTTTATCTGGTTCCAAGATGGAAAACCCCCTTCCCAAAAGGAATAGTTCTGGGGGCAAAGGGTGGGACTTCCGGTGCAAAGGTCAGGGCGGGACTTTTGGACCCAAGATGGTGACCATGGGATGAGGCACCTGTCAAGGGGAGGGGCTACCCTTGTGGTCCTTGACAACCTACCAAAACTTTTTAAGTGGCCCTCCAACCAAAATAATTGCCCACCTCTGCCCTAGACACCTCATTAAGAAGCTGATGCTGACTATCTTTAAGGTAATGCTGCCAAAAAGTTTCCCAAGATCTTTTTTATTTCAAAAGAATAGTAGCTAAAGGAGAACAGATCAGGCCTGCAGTTGGGTTCTGCCTTTGTACTTCCCCTGTGGCCCAAAAAAGAATTTTAATATACATAAAACCCTTAAGCCTTCTTCAAACAACTCACTTGAGTTTTGAAGCTCTCTGCAAAAAATAGTTCTGCCATATTCTCCAAGCCTTTATCCAAGATATATCTTTCCTGAAATCCAGTGCAACAGTTCAAGTAACACTCTGTTTGGTAGATATGCTCTAGTGCATTTTCATCCCCATTCTATCCCCTGTGGATGTGTGGATTTCAACCAGAAGGAAACCCATTTTTTATAGAATCTTGTAAAAGTTGTGATGTTCAGATAAACTGTGTGAAAAAGACAGTTAAAAAATTTACCAGGCCTTCATGGAAAAAAAAATCATAGAAACCTAGGGTTGAAAGGAACAACAAGGGTCATCTGGTCCAATTTTCTGAATAAGTGCAGGAATTATATATCTAAATCATACCTATTCAATGTTTATCCAGCTTCCTATTGAAAGCCTCCAGTGAAGAAATGTCCACAATTTCCCTGTCCAGTCTGTTTCACTGTTGTACTGCTCTAGCACTAAGGATGTTCTTTCTGATATCGAATCTAAATTCTTCAATTTGTACCTAATGCTTCATTTTGTGGCTTTTGTAGCAGGAGAAAACATTTCTTTTCCTCCTTCTTTTTCTGAGAATATTATCACTTGTCAAGAATTTCTCTTTCTGACAGTGTAAGAGTGATGTAGCCAGTATGGTCCAATAATTATGTGAGAGGCAAAGATTTCTTAGAGTGATATCTTTTATTGGACCAACTGCACAGCTGGGATAGAGTTAGACAAACTTTTGAATGCAAAACATTCTTCATCAGGTCTGAGCAGTACAAGTCAAGCACAGCATGCAGTTGGTTCAATTAAAGATACCACTCTAAGAAGTTCTTGCATCTCTCTTTCACATTTACACACACAGTAGTTTAAAAAACCCCCACCTTTTTAAAATAAAAAATTGTATATTGATTCTAATAGTCTTCCTCATTCCAGATTTTCTTGCAGCAGGTTAAATCCTAAGAGAGGCTGCTAAGGGGTAGGACCTGCATGGATTCCTTACTCCATATCCTGCAGCTGATGTGGTCGTGCTGGCCCCACCCACCCCATCTGCGGGTCACACCTGCCCTTTACCCAACCCATGGATCATGCCTGCCCCACCTTACCCCACCCATGGGTTGTGTTAGCCCCACTCACCCTGTGCGGGCCGGGAGCGGTCCGAGGCCCTTTTTTTCGCGCGGCGGGCTGTGGCCAGCAGCCCGGACACGCCGGGTCGGGGAAGGCAGGTGGCATGCTAGAATTAGGCACGGATGCTTAATGGTTGATTTAAGATTGTTTACTTATACCGTAGATGGTCGCGGTGCAGGCTGGAAAACTTCCAGGAAAACTTTGCTTAAGTCCCAGTTTAAGGACTCGGACAGAGCTCTGGATTCACTCACACGAAGTTTGCTAGGCTCCGTGGAACTTGTGCGCGGAAGGGTACGTCGAGGGATCATTTGGCGACGGGGAGAGGCTAGAGGCTGATCAGACCCCTATAGCCTTCTTGAAATACACGTTGGGTCCGATAGGCTCCGCAGTGCTTAGAGATCTTCACGAGACGTGAAGTCTCCTCCTCCTGATGTTCGTGGAGTCCTCCAACTTGGGCGGAAACCACTCAAGCCTCTTATATGGCTAGCAAGCCAATCACTAGCCGCCACGTAGGAATAATTTAGAACTGACCAATAGTGGGGCACAAATCTAAATACAAATGGCGGGAACTTCTTGCAACGTGCATTTCTGTGTTGCAACGAAGAAATGCACCCTGCAAAGAAAGCTACAAGTGGCGGGAAATAATTTAGCAGTGCTGAAGCACACACAAACAAAAATCACACCCTTGGGTTGTGACACACTCCACCCACAGATTGCACAGGCCTGCCCACCCCGCCAGTGGGTCACGCCTATCCCCCACCCCTCATGGGTTTTGCCTCCCCCCACCCCTGCTGGACCCCCAACCCCCTGCTGGTTCGAATGTCTGTACTTATCCTTAATGTCAGTGCTGCTAATAAGTTACCTATTCAATTTCTACCTGAGAGTGGGTCTTGCATGACTGACATTCACAAGTGAAATACATAATCGTTTCTTGCTTTTACCTTCACCACTGTTTTCTTACCCTGGTGAACAGGGAACCTGAGGCATAGGGATGGTGCTTTTTTTATTATGACATGAGAGTGTATTTATCAATCCCATTCTTTTTACTCAGATGGTACAAAATTCAGAAATTAGAGCCAGCTGTATATTGCAGTCTATTACTGCTATGCCCTTTCCAATGCAGACTTTAACATGGAGGGAGAACTTTATGCTATGATGCTGAACTATAACAACAGCAGCTGCTCCATGCAGGGGTACTGTAATTTGCTGCTGGTCTGAGGAAGAGTCAAGTTCCTTGTCCACTCTTGCCAGGAACCAGTACAGCACAGGAGGAATTTGACACTGAGAATACTTTCTAAGGGACAATATCTTTAGGGACAAAAGCAAGAGGTGCAGCTGCTGTAGTTGAGGACAGTGCTTGAAGTCAGGAGCTGGGCCTTAGCATTTATTGTCTAACAGAAAGTGCAGGAGTAATGGAAAGGCCTTCTGAAAATCTTACTGTTAAGACAGATTGCTTCAACAATGGATCAAAAGCAGTGAGCCAAATTCTGCTCACTTTTACATCTGGCCTAAAGCCCCTGATGACAATGGAATTACATCAGTGTACTTGAATGTGGCTTGGTACTGTAACTCTTAGCTTCCGTGCACTGTACTATATTGGACTGGATTATATAAATTATGCAAAGCTCTGGTCTCTTCTGTTGTGGTTCAGACTGTTTGTCATTTGTGCAACATACTGAAACTCCTGTATGTCTAACATGTGAGGCTGCTTTTGGCCTCAGTGGAAGCTGGAAAGACATGCTGGTTAAATGCACAAGTATATTGAGGTGACAGCTGTCAAAGACTAAAGCTGGAGTATTTTCTGGATGCTTTCAGTACGTAAGGGAGAATGAATATCTACTGGGACATGGAGGTTTTAAAGTCAGTTTCTCTCTCAGCATTTGACATAGTTATGTAGTAATGCTGGTGCTGCAAAATTAAGCTCTACTATATCTGACTAAGTGTGTTTAGAGTACAAAATATTCATTCGGTATGAAAAGAGGGTGTTTATGTATTAATGTGCATTTCTTTCATGCATTCCTGATTCCATTAGTAATGGAGGCATTGTGTAATATAATAGAAATGATTAACTTTAATTGCGCTTCTTTGTTGGGGAAATAGACATGTAATTAAAAATCTGACATGCATTGTCCTTTTTTTTTCTTCAACCATTTAGTTGTTGGCATCTCTTCAAAATGATATTCCATAAGGCTACTACCATATCCTCCTTCAAATATTTCCTGAAGACCCAACCCTGCTATGGTGCCTGTAAGAAACAAACTAATTTATGATGTCTAGATTGAAGCTGATGATAGTTGAAGTTGATAATCAGTAGATGCTAGCTAGCCAATTTATCTTTTTGTAAGATAATGGAAAAGATTTCTGAAAGCAGCTAATGGTTTGGGGTGTCTCAGCTTTTAATTCTCTATTTAATAAACTTTCTAAGAGGTGTGAATTTCAGAAAGGTCAGAGCACCCAGGAACTGAAAATCTGACGTTTTTCAGTTTTTAGAAATTAAGCACTCCCCCTCGCCCCCACCCAAATAATTGACTTGAAAATCTTGTTTGATATTTTTGTAAATGATATATCAATAGTATATGTTTGCTATTCATCTCTCCTTCTAGACCCTACCTTCTCCCTTTTACATTATTTATATGACTATTTAGATGGTAAATACTTTGGGACAGATATTTTGGGCCAGATACTATTCTATCTATTTAAGCACCTCAGTATAATCCTGTTCTACCCTGACTGAGTCCCTGAAAAGTGATTTGTGTAAAAGAGGACCGGGTCCTCTTCCTGCTCACAGCTTTTTCAGATTTAGACTTAAGGCAAAATGGATGGCAAGTTACAGACATAGCCCAATTCACATTTTGAACATAACACTGTTAACATCTCTAAAACCATAGGAGAAGTTGTTTTTAAAATGAAAAAGATCTTCTATGGAGGTCTTCCCTTTAGTTATCAAGGGTCAGTCTTTGCCAGTCTTTGCCATTTTAAAGTAGCTACATAACTGAAATATAAGTATGTGATTTAAGATACTTTGCCTGTGTTTTGCTTAATTCTGGAGTTATTTAAAAATGTCTGAAATGCTGTAACTCTTCTCTTGTGGTTCCCTTCCAAGCTTTGGTAATATGTAGCAGATGCTGTAGCCCATGGTTGGATCTAGGATGTTAAGAAAGAGGGTGCATGTGCTTTGGTGTATCATCATATCATAACACATTTTTCTCCAATTAAAAAGCAACTAGAAGCTTTACTAATATACTAGGGATCTAGGGCTACATTATTCTACTTATGATCCAAGCATAAACAAATATAACTGAGTCTGTGGTGAGCTGACTGCCAGCTCCAGGGTGGGCCAGACACCTGCTGCCAGGGAAGGGGCAGTACAGCTGTTACCCACAGCCTAGGCATGGACAGAACTGCTCCCTGCACCCCCACACGTGTGTCCCCCAAACAATCCATTCTGGCACCAAAGTGCCCATCACTACCCCTGCCCATAAGTGGATCCATGTTCTTTAAAAGAGAGATGCAGTGATCAGCATTGCAGGGGTGATGCACCCCCATTCCCAGCTTTCTCCCCTCACCAGGGAGGGCAGACCATGTAGCAAGATAAGCAATCAAGGACTTTTTCAAAATCCCTGGATCAGGTAAGAATTAACCATGGGTTTGGCACCCCCTTTCTCCCCCTTTTTTTTTGGCTTTGCTCCAGCTGGGGCTGTGGGAGCAGTTACGTCAGGTGATGGGCTCAGCCAGGGACCATGGCAGAAGCAATAGATGGGTTCTCCTTCCCTACCCTGTTCCCAGGCTGGCAGAAACAACTAGGGGGACTAGGCTGGAGGAGGAACCCATCTACTGCTGCTGCTGTCCCCAGCTGAGCCTGGCTCCCCATTTACCTTGGCTGGAATAGAGCACAGGTAGCTCTGTGGCTCTCCCTAAACCCAAAGCAGACAGAGACATTGGCAGTTGTGGGTGGGGATGGGGAAATGGGAGAGAAGAGGTGGAACTGAGAGTGTCAGGGTGGGTGGATTGTTACCTGCTTAAGGGACTTAAAGTCCCCAACTGCTGCTTCTACAGCGTGGTCCAAAAACGGGGGTGCGACTATGCTACTGCACCACCTCTGGCTCTGCCCCTGCCTCCTGGCTCCACTCTGTCCCCTGTTATTCCATATATCCCCCTGCCCCAGATCCATCTTTGCTGCAGCCTGTTCCTTAATGTCTCTGTCCTAGTTATGTGTAGAAAAATAAAAGTTCCCATTTTTAATTTTTTGTAAGAAATGCAGTCAAAGGAACCTACTAAATTTTGAACCCATGTGATGGGAAAATTATCTTTTCAGGCATTTTTACTGTTTTCTTTTTTCTGATTAAAATAGTAAAAAAAATATTAAAAGAATATTTTCCTTGCATATACTTTCTCATGTAGCTTGCCTCAATAGAAGGAAAGATAAAATATGAAAACTGCCAAACCAAATTAGTAGAAAAACAAATTTTGAAACTGAAAGGAATTTCAGTAAGAAAATGCTCTAAACACAAATTATAAACTAGATCCCACTGTCTGACATGTGAGTATGGGAAGTTCCTTGCTCCCTGTTCCCACTAAGCATAGACATTTAGGGTAGAGGTACAAGCTTGTCTGTTCTGGCTATGCCAGCTGTCATTTGGCTTTTATTTAGTATATTAGAGTAATTGCTCATTTTTTCAGTACAGTGGATACGTAGATTATATATTTAATGAGAGATTTATTAACTTGTCTGTTTCTTTTTTTCCTTTTTTTTTTTACTATAGCTTTTGTTAAAAGTAATGTACCAGGTTTTCTTTTTTGACCAAAAACTTGGAAAATTTCAGACAAAACTAAAATTTCCAAAAACAAATTCATGGAGAGTTGGGGTGGGGGAGGGGAAGGGAGCAGGGAGACTACACACACACACACACACACACACACACACAGTTGTTACATATAATCACTGACAAAAAAATTCCACTAGTTTTAGTCTTATTATAGTTTTGTATTCTTCCTATCAAGGTTTTTATTTTGATTATTCATATTGTTATTTTATAAATATACTTTTTAAATGATTTTTACAGATTTTCTAAACTTCAGGTCTGATTTTCAAAGGTACTGAGTTCATGGATTTTGGGAGATCTCAGAAATTATCTTTAAAACTTAGAACAGATACACAGCCTCCATGTCTTGTGTATTAGCATCCACACAGTTCAAAATGGTGGCAGGGGCACTTTAGCTAAAGTTCGTTCAACTTTAGTTAAAGCACCCGTGCTGCCATTTTGAAGCATGGTGAAGTTGATACACAAGATGCTATGGGCACTTTAATTAGAGTGGTCCTTGGAGCTGCTCAAATTGAAGTGCCTCCCCCTCCCCCCCCCCCTGCCCGCACCCCCAGAGCATGTGTAAAAATGCTCATTAGCTTCATTGTTTATGTGAACAAGTCTTATTTTTATTCTTTTGGATGTTGGCAAATAGTACACTTTGACAATTTGCTAATGTCATATTTGATTGGTCACCTGTGTCTAATTCCTGAATAGATGAGCAAACCTTCAAAATGGAGGTATAGATAGTCTGCGCACATGGAAAGTACAACACTCTGCAAAACTACCGTGTCCTTCTTAAAATCCTCCTTGACTGTCATGTGTGCAAAAACTTGACAACGGCTGTGCAATGATTATTATACTGCTCATAAATGTCTTATCTTCTCTTATATGTCTATAAAGTCTTGAAATTGTATTTATTTGTTGTTTCTCACCTTAGATATGTAAGTTTTTAGGAGCAGGAGCCCTTTTCTTGCTATGTGTTTCTTGTACCTAGGCAATGGTGCCCTGATTACTACTGCAACAGTAATACTAAATCATTCAAATATGAAAAAGAGCATATAAAGAATAAAAAATAAAATATATGCATCTTTATGGAAATATATGAAATTATAACAAAAAATGTTATTCACCAAATATCTGAACAGATTAAAACCATTTAATGGATTATGGATAATGAAAGACCTAACTCTGGTGAAATTGAATTCAGAATTAGATGACTACTGTTCAGTTAAATAGGGGGGTGCATCTACAAGTGTGCTTTAGAGCAGAGCTGACTAATTAGCTCTGCAGTAAATCCTCACCATCTATATGTGCACCCATATTAGGGTGCAATAAATTAATTAACTCTGCCATAGATAGTATTGTCTGGAACAAGCGGAGCGGAGTAATTTATACAGCAGAGTAATTTACACCATTGCAGCATATGTGTAGATGGTGACTGGGATAGGCTGGGGCATGAAAGTGCTCCCCACTGGTGCCCAAGTTAGCCCCTCTGCTGCCCGCAGCCACCACCCAGAGCCTGAGGCTGAGCCCCCAGGCCCATTGCCAGCCAACGCCTGCTCTTCCCCCGCTCAGTGTGCTAAGGTCCTGGGTGCATATAAATGCTGTGTCTAGGAGAACTAAACTCCAGTAGAAATTGCATGTGTAGATTAACCCAAGGATGTACTTGCTATATAGTTTGTCTGAAATAAACACTATTTCTTTACTGCCAGGTGTTTATTTATCTTAGTATAAATCTGGAAAAACTCAGGTGAAATCAGTTAAGTTTGTATTAGTGTAAAACAAGGGCAGGCATGAGGTTTGGTGAGCTGTTGAGGGCCACATAGGTAGCCCCAGCCCTTGACAGTTGCCCCACCCCTTGTCACCATATTGGAACCAGAAATCCTGCTCCCTAACCCCTGACCTTTGCCCCTGGAAGTCCTTCCCCTTGCCCCAGTAGTACTCTTTTGGGGAGGGAGGGTGCTGAAATCTTGAAACTGCAAAAAAACAAACCCCAAATCATATACAACCCCCCCATCTACTGTAACTTATTTTCATTTTATTTAACAATATTTTTACTGACTTATGTGTGTTTGCTAAGTGTATCTAGTAGTGATAGTGATTGCATAATAGCTCAACATACAGTCCTACTCCTGTATAATGTGTGTGGGCAGTAAGGGGGTGTATGTGGCAGGGATGGCTGGAGAGTGTGTGTGTATGTGATGAGGTGTTGGGGGTATGGGTATGGTGGGTGGGTGTGGAGAGATGTGGGGCATGTGGTTGGGGTGAGGGCTATTGGAGGGTGTGGGGTCATGGTGGGTGGAGTTGGGTGGGAGAGAAGGGGCTGGGCCGCTGGCTCCATCATGTGTGGCTCTCATGGATTACATGCAAGCCTCATATGATGCAGCCACCACCACTTCCCATGTTTTCCCCCCCCCACCCCCCCAATTCCTGAGAAATGTGGCATTGGAAAGAACCATAACAACATCAATCTGAGATAACCGTATGAAGAGCAGATAAATAAATGATAAAGCACTGTAGGTTCCTTTCAGATGAAAGGATTTTTAAAAACTCAATTTACTTTTAAAAGCAAAAAAGAAAAAGCTTTTAGGGGAAGCTGCCACACATCTAGCATTGTACACTATCGTTAGGCTACTCTTTTGTTCACCAATCAAAGAAATGGTATGTGATTTAAAGCCAATAACATCCACTGAAGCACTAAGGTTAAGTGGGGAAGAGCTATTAGCAGAAATGCGGGAAATGGGTGCAAGGCCCAATGTTGTTTGTGACTCAGCGGTGTCACTGAGATACAATCTCAGAACAGAACAGAGAATTCTGATACTCCTCACACACCATTTCTCTGCTTTCCATGCCTCATGGTAAATATTAGGATTGTCACATATGTGGAGACAAACTTGGATGCAGATGGCCCCGGTGCACCTCAGTCTCATGCCTATGATTTTTGTTTGGAAACATTATCAACATATTTTAAATGTGTTTTAAACTGCCTGTTGCCACTCACAACATGTTGAATATACTGTGCACTGAGGTCATTTCTGTAGTACAGGGGTTGTCAACCAGGGATATATGTACCCCTAGGGGTACTTAGGCTGTAGGGGGTATGTGTAGGTGGACGGGGACAGAGCACACCCCGGAGTGGGGTGGTAGCATCTCCCCTGGCATGTTCCCATACTTTGTTTCTTACCTGGGGCAGGGGCGCACCGGGTGCTGTCAGCTCCACGTGGCATACCATGGCATCTCCCTGGTCCCCACCTCAGCTCACTCTCCCAGGAGCAGGGGTCAGGGGGCAAGAGCATTGGCAGCCTGCAGAGGGGCACTGCTGCCCTCGCCTCCCCCTGGCCCTGCTCCTGGCAGCAGGCACAGAGATACAGTCTCCCTGCCCCCTGCCATTCTGGCCCCCACAGCCCCTTCTCTCCCCCCCGCCCCACCCCACCCCTTCCCCCTACATACACTTATCTGCTGAGGAGGGGGGATTCGGGGGGGTTCTGTGTGTGTCTGCATGTGCGTGTGTGTGAGTGCACACATCTGCCTGTGTGAGTGTCTGTCCCCTGCCCACCCAGTGGCAGCAGGCACATGGTGTTGCGTGGCTCTTGGGGCAGTGGTAGCAGAGTGCAGAGTCCAGCCTGCAACAGCAGATGTCTCATGCCCCCCAGACCTCTGCCAGGGTGCGCGCAGTGACAGGAGCTGGCCCTGCTCCCCATGCCCCCAGGATGAACCAATTCTCATGACTCCGTCCTGCACTCTGTCCCAGCTGTGCAGTGCCTGCCCCTGCCCCTGCCCTACAACCTCCCTCACCATGTGGTTCTCCATCTGCCCCCTGCCAACCTGTCCACTTAAAAATAAGAAAAAAATATAAAGGGGTACATGAGCTGAAACTTTGAGGCAGAAGGGGTACACTTGTTAAAAGGTTGAAACCCCCTGCTGTAGCATACTTCTAGTCTGCACTACTATGAGGCACTAAGGTTACCTTGCTTGCCAACAAGACACAGCTGAGAAGCAGGTACTCAGGTGCTTTGACTCCTCTTTCTTCTGCCTTGTTTCTGTTGCTCTCCTTGAAGAGGAACAACTTACATATGATCCTGCTTCTTAGCCTAGAGAAAAAGCTCAAGAACAAACACACTTAGAATAATAAAAACAATAATTTACCCACATTCAGCTAAGCCCAGATAAAAAAGATCTCTTTAAAGTTGTTTTGACATCTTTAAAGTTGTATTTGGCATCTCCATATCAGCTATGAACTGCCTGCCCAGAGAAGTTTTCCCTCTATTGACTCCTCTGTGAAATCCTATGAAATATGAACTTTCATTTCTACCCAGGAGAACTTTTACAATCTTTTCTCCAATGCCTGGAGAAGGGTGATTGTGCCCAAAAGCTTGAAATTAAAGAATTTTTTTTTTGCAAAAATCTTGTTGGTCTAATAAGATATCATCTCTACTACGAGTCCTGATTGTCTTTTGAGATCTTTGGCATTTTGCACAGTGACACTCACTCTCTATTGACATCTATGTTAGAACCAGTGAGGAGCAACCAGATTTGTCACTTATTCTGTTTGCATAAGCAAGTACTAAATGACTGCACAGTAACTGGTGTTACTGTTCAGTAATGTTGCTACATGGCTGTCTCTCCATAGATGCCATCTATGTCATCTAATTTTACTGGTTTTCTACCTTTGGAGATGTTATAAATTTCCAGTGAAGCAAAACAGTTCTGTGTGTTATTAATAAGGCCCACTATATGAGTGTAATTTGGGAAAGGTTCAGTTTGAATTTCTTAAGAGATATACTCAAGAGCACAAATATTTGCCAAAGATATCAGCACTGTATTCAAAACCATGTTAACTCAATTTTTAAAATTATTTCTAAAAAAAATTGATAATAGGGCATGACTAAAATATATGACCAAGTGTTGCCTGCAATGTAGCATATCTCTAACATGTATCTGCTGGCTGTATATTTAATTGTTTAAGTTTAGAGGCAGTACAATGCAGATGAAAAATGATCTTTTGTTGTATAAGACTCAGTCTAAGATCAATTGTTGCTGTTCAAATATTGTGAATTGCTGATTTCCGCTGAGATTCTGTCATTTGGGTACCCACTGCATTTCAGTTTTAAATGGTCTATATCAGGTCTCTTATGTGACCTTATATATTCATAGAGTGATGGCATAGGGTGGGGAAGAGGAACAGATTCTTAGGCAAAAAATAATCTATCTGGAATATTTGCTGTTCCTAAAGCCTCAGGTCCAAACTGATTTTCTAATACTTGATGCAACTGCACATATTGCTATTGAACTGTTTTCAGAAGGTCAAATTCATCACATAACTCAGAAAAAGACTCAGAGTGGATGTATGAGATTACATTACTACATGCACAATACCCTCATCCATCCACTTTCTCTACACCAATTTGTGGGACCCATACTTTAAAAAGAGATTGACCCAATATAAGGCCCTTCCAGTGTAATGAAGGATGAAACTTCAGTAAATTTCCAATTTTTTCCAAGTTCGTTAGGCTGCAGAAATTGTAGGAATTAGAGAGTCAGAAATATAGTGATAAGTAGAGCTTATGATGATTGATAATGGGAAGGGAAACATAAGTGCCCATTCATTTCTACCCATACAGGAGAGTTATCAGTATTATCATTTATCCAGTACATAGCCTGACTTACTAAGAAAGCATTGGGATATGTTGAACATTTGGAAGATGCAATAGTTAGTTGCATCTTTTTTATGAAAGTTGAGTCCGTTTATCTTCTCCCTATGGAAACCTGTTGAACATGTGGTTGATTTTAACAAAATAGGATTGGGGAATTACAATAGGTAGGTTATGTAATAGGTAAATTAGGCAAGGTAAGGCATTCATTTTTAAAGTATTAACACACCCCTTCAAGGATATTGCCAAATTGTTCCATTTGTTTAGATCCTGTAATATAATATTGAGAAGCTTCTTTAAGTTTTGGCAGACAACAACATTCATATTTTTGGATATTTTAATAACGCATTAAATGCCACTTAAAAACACTGCTCTTTAGTTAATGTGCATTAAGTCAGGCTAATGTGCACTTTCCTATTACCTCACAACAGAGGTACTAGATTTAATGAGCATTAACTAAAGTGCATTAATGCACTTGTAGGTGCACCCAGTTGTCTCTTACCTTACCACCTTTGGATATTTTCACACGTGCTCTGTGAGTCATGGGCAGCAGGGGGCTTTAATTAGTGAGCCACACTAATTAAAAGCACCTGAATATCACACGTATCAGCATCCCCTGCACTGAAAAATGGCAGTGGGGCACTTTGAACTGAAGCTCATTGAACAAGCTTTAGGTCAAAGTGCCCTGCTGCCATTTTTCAGCATGGCGATGCTGATAGACGTGACATGAGAGGCTGCTGGAGTGCGTTTATTTCTGTGCTCCATCAGATTCAATTAATCAAGTATGCTTTGACATGCTAGATTTCCAGCCCTTTTATATCACCCCCGTTCCTTACAGATGTATCCAATGGTTCCAATGTGCTAAATGAAATAGAAGGTCAGATAATCTTGTCAGGTTCCTCTCTGCAAAGGAAATGGATCAGATAACATATTATTGGCCAGATTATTATGCCCACTCTTGAAGTGGGATTTATATATAGTGACTGTATACACTGTATGAATTCTTTACCAAATCACATTTTTTTTAAAACAGGAGAAAGGTACTTCCAAGAAACAGAATCAAAGGCGTTCTCTGTATCAAGTGCTAGAAGAGCCATAGGGAATGTTATACTGCTGCTACTAAATCAATAACCAGATGTGTATTACCTGAACCATGCTTTTTTTGATCAGTCCTACTTGATTTTTGAAAATTATCTTAGAGAGGACCCGTTCCAATCAGTGTGATAAACGCGCTCCAGCAGCCTCTCATGTCACGTCTATCAGCATCGCCATGCTGAAAAATGGCAACAGGGCTAGGATTTTGGTGTCAATTTTTATTAAATAAATTGCTCTATAGTTAAAACAATAATTCAAAGTTTGTGAGAGCCAGGGAATTTCTATAGATTTCTGAAGGAGCTAGGGGGTGTTTAGCATTTCTGAAAAAAGAAGCCTATATATAAAGCTAAGCACCTACCTTTTAATAACCATTTTGAAAATCTTGTCTATAAGCCAAGACCAGAAAATTCTGCAAATGACAGCATCAAAAAAATAACATTTGTCAAAAGTTACCCAGAAGGGGGGGAATTGTAATGCCTCACATACAACTTTACTGTGTTATATTTTGACTCTTGCCAAATACTAACCTTTTAACAGCAATCTCTATAGGTGTTTTGCTTGTTTGTTCCCAGAAGTCTCCCAACCTCAGGATAAATGACACTTTAAAGACTCCTCATTTTGTTTGCATTGTTTCTGTTTATCTCTGCTATACTTTATTTTGTCTACTTGCAAATAGTCCCTGTTTTCTTGTACTTTTTTTGTCATTATTCAAAATATTAATAAAAAAGTGAATATCTTCTCCTAAGTTATGAATGTAATCAATTTTGAGTCTTTAATTGTAATTTTTTTTCCATAAAATTCTTTTAATTTAGTCTAATATAATGGCACATCAAGCAGTAATAGGTACATTAAATTGAATCATGATGTTCATATACACATTTTATGACACAATCAAATATCCTAATGCATTAATTCACGTCAATCAGTTAATAAAATCAAATAGGAAACATTTCTCTAGTGCTGTTAACTGCACTTGCCCCATTTACTGGGCTACAAGAATTTGAGGACCTTTGCAGCTTGGGTAGTAGGTCTCATCTGTACATGTTTGTATCAATATATTTGGGCATCACAGGTGAACAAGATTTCTTGGGGATGGATGTCCAGTGACTAAAATGCAATTATTTAGAACAGCAAGAGAGTCTATTAGTTCACTAGATTTTGGTTAAGTCCTGTCCCCAGAGATGCACAAAGCAGGCAAGTAACATTAACTGTAAACCCCAGAGATAAGTTTCCTGTTTCTCTGTCCTGATTTTCTCACTAGTCCTGTTCCCCTTCAAGGACAAAGTGATACTATGGATTTAAGAGTTCTCCTTTGTTAGAAGTGAGTAAATTAAATTTAAAATAATTGTAAAAAGGTTATATTTTGATCAGGTTCTTTGTTCTCCTCATCCGCATTACATCCTCTTTTCTAGTGCTAAGATTTTTTGGTGCACCTTTCTTACCTCAGTCCCTAATCTTCCAGTCCCAATGCAAGCTCAACACTGCCTGGGGTATGTTGAAAGAAAATATGGGGGAGTCTTGCCTCTGTTAGAATTGCACTGAACCCTCTAAAGTGAAAAAGCAAAGGTTATTTAAAATAAAAAAGGCAGTAGGTCAAATCCAAAGATTTTCAATTCCCAAACAGAAAACCTTTCATATGGAAAACTGTCCTTTTGCATGCATAGCAACCCAGTGCCTGTGCTTGCCTAATATTGAAGGAAAACTCAGGCCCTGTGAGCCTTTACAATTTACAGGAGGGGTACTTACTGGGGAAATTGAAGACTGGAGTCCTGGTCTTAAGCAGTTCTTTCTATAATGGAAGTGTTAGATGTATATATGAAACAGAATAGTCAACAGTACTGTGTCCTGATGGTTGGGAGTCCTAACTTGAGCTGTCCAGAGGTGACATTCTCAGCCTCCAGAGAGATAGCAGTTCATATCAAACTGTCACATCCTCTTACAGCTTAATACAGAGTGGTGTTGCAAGCTTGAATCAAGTTGCCTATCCACTCTCCCAGCCACAGGCAAGTAAAGTGAACACTGCTCCTGTTTCAGTGGAGTAGGGGTCGGATTGCATACCAGAAGGTAAAAACTAAGGTATCACAGAATGAAGAAGTGTAAGAAAGCCGTAGGACCTTCAGCCACAAATCAACTGTCTGTGTAGTGCCTAACCTGGGGGAAGTGAGGGATCTATGCCAGGGTAAATGAAGTAGAAAGAAGCCCAACCTTGTAAGGCCTGAAGGATGACAGTGGTTCCCAGTGTGAAGCTTGGAACTCTTTCCTCACCCCCCCACCCCCACCCCTCTTTGGTATATTCAGAGATCATAAGTGTTAGCACTGGCTTCAGTAACAAAAGGATGAAATAAAGTCAGAACAACAGAGTGCCGAACAGCAGGAGAGTCCTGCTCCTTTCAGTCAGTGTAGCTGGTCTAACCTGCTCCCATCTGAAGGCAAAAGCCAATCTATATAATTTATTTTTTTAGGATCAGAATCAGTCATTTACACAGAGGGTGCAAGTATGGCAGTAGCTGTTGAAGTCAGTGGGTCTCTTTCCAGAGATTTCAAAATTCTTTCTGTCAAGTCCATGGGACATGGAAAGTGTTCATCAGTTCTTGAGAAGTGCTGTTCATCCTTACCACCTGTTTTCGTCTGCACTTCCCAGGAAGTACTCAGGACCTTTCAGGTTCAGGCCTCTATAGGGAACAGCTGCTGATGTGACATTTACTCTGGCTATGATTCTTTATTCCTTGTTATCTGTACACTAAGGACACTTCTTCAGTGATGCTTCTGAGAGTTTTATTTCCAGTGTCCCTATTTTAGCCAACAGTTGCACAGTACTCAGAAATAGCAAGGTGGAGCATCTCAAAATTTGCCCCAATATCATTTGCATTTTGCTTGCGTGTTGATTATCCGGAACCTCAGCAGCTGAAAATCAGCGTATTTATATCAATTTAGGATATACTCATTATAATTACTTGAAACAGCAGTTATATATCCCAGGAAGAGTTTTCAAAAGTGAAAGGCCATGCAATCACTCAGCCACTTATGAAAATCTCACCTTCCCCATTCCTTTGGGAGAATAAATTATTTGACTTTTCTCAGGCTGGTAATTGCACAGGTGTATTGTTCTACTTTTAGAGAAAGTAATATTTACGCCACTGGGACATTGTCAGAGAAACCAGCATCTTTATTATGGGTTATCTTTAAACTGGTGATATGATTAGCATAGCACTGAAAGGAAAAAGGAAAATATCTCCCTTTTATATCCTGCTTCTCACTCATGTGTTTTAATCTATTGTCTTGGTGCTTGTGTACTCCTAACTTTTATTTCTGATTAATTCTTGAAATGGAAGCTCTATCACTTGAATTTAAAATTGGTTAAAACAAAACTAGGTAGAACATATAGTTGGGAACAATCCAGTAGTAGCAAATGATGAATTACCTCCCCCCTTTTCCATCCTGAATTTCTGTAAAAAAAAAAAAAAAAAAAAAAGTATTTTGTCTGGCCTTGTGGAACTGAAATTAATTGTGATATCTGGCATCCACATATTATTAAATTGCTAAGGTGCTGGTATCTTTAGTCATTTCCATTTGCCATTGTCTCAAAGGAAAACAGTAGCTTTCAAATCTGTAGGTCAATGTACCAATTCCTACCAGCTTCACCTTTTACTGGAAGTTAGAGAGTGGTCAGCACCTTTCAATATTAGGTCCCTTATTTATCTGCCTGAATCTGGCCTTAAGACTGACATTTTCACAAGCAAGTCATTTAGGAGTTCAAGTCTCAGTGAATCATTGAAAAAAACTCACCCCTATAACACTAACTTCAAAGCAGCCACTCATGAAATCTTAGCTTATGTCTTTATTTACTCTTCCTTGTCCAGTAATTTAACAAAATATTTCTCCAATAATTCTAGTAGGTCAAAGAAGCACAATTTCCATTCCGAAGGGAAATAATGGAAGGAAAATAATGGAAGCTTTACTGGTTGGCCCTATCAGAGTGTTTTATAAATCTATTTTAATCATTATTTTCTGTCAATGTACTTTGTATTGAAGTAAGACTCACTGGCCAAGCCTACATAAGGTGCTTACAGCACAGTAGCTCATTACTACTGCGCAGTAGCTCGTTACTATTGCAAAGTTGTGTTGCCAGGCACAAACCGTGATGCAATGCTACTATGCAGTAGTAATGAGCTACTGTGCAGTAGTAACAAGTATTGTGGAGAAAGCATCACTAGGCAACTGTGCTGGATTGCTACTTTGCAGTAACACTGGTTACTGTGCAATAATTTAGTAATTGGCTATGCAAATAGTAAATGACTGCTCAGTAACAACTGCTCAGTCAGTGTCTCGTGTAGAAGAGGTCACTGGCCTTTAATTCTCAGGAACATCCCTGGCAATGTTTAAAGATAGGTATATTATTGGCTACCCTCCAGTTCTCTTGAATAGTAGCTAATTTTAATGCTAGATTATATATTGTTTGTCAGCAGCTCAGCTACTTCATTCTTAAATTTCTTTAGTGCTCATGGTTAAATACCATCCAGCCTTGATATCTTCCTGCTATTTAAATTATTAATTTGCTCTAAAACCTTCCCTTTTGACACATCAGGTAGGGCCTCATCTTTAAAAGCATTCCTAGAATAGCTCTCCAGGAGTGCGTCTACACATGCATTTGATCCAGGATCAGTTTATTTGTGAGTAAACTACTCATGAGTAAATGTTCCCAGGCAGGCATCTACACATAAAAGCATAGAAAATTAGGGTTGGAAGGGACCTCAGGAGGTCACACAGTCCAACCCCCTGGTCAAGGCAGGACCATCCCATCCCAGCCAAGGCTTGTCTAGCCAGGTCTTAAAAACTTCCAAGGATGGAGATTCCACCACCTCTCTGAGTAATCTGTTCTACTGTTTTACTACCTTCCTAGGAAGAAAATTCTTCCTAATATCTAACCTAAACTTCCCTTGTTGCAACTTGATTACATTGTTCCTTGTTCTGTCATCTGCAACCACTGAGAACAGTCTAGCTCCATCTTCTTTTGAAACCCCCTCAAGTTGTTGAAGGCTGCTATTAAATCCCCTCTCAGTCTCCTATTTATTCTCTAACTAAATAAGCCCAGGTGTCTCAGCCTCTCCACATAAGTCATGTGCCCCAGCCGCCTTACCACTTATAGTCACTTCCCTTGACCTGCTGGCAACACTCCTACCAGTGCAGCCCAGTATGCCATTAGCCGTCTTTGCAACAAGGGCACACTATTGGCTCATATTCAGCTAATTGTCCACTGTAACCCCTAGGTCCTTTTCTACACAACTGCAACCCACCCAGTGAGCCCCCAGCCTGATGCATGGGATTGTTCCATCCTAAGTGAAGGACTTTGCACTTGTCCTTGTTGAAGGGAAGGGAAGTGGGAACAGATTTGTTCCTAATGGCAGCAAACTGCTCCCGTTTCCTGGGGCCCTGCAATGGGCCCCTGCTGCCATTGGGGGAGCTCTAGACTCCCCCTGTGTTCTAGCCCAGGGACTGGTGGAGAGCACCAGGCCAGGAGACACCTAGGACATTACACCTTTGCCCCCAGGGGCTGTCTGCTGCCAGAGTGGGTACAATGTCTCCAGGCCCCTGCAGCAGGCAGCTCCTGGCCCTGGCTCCCTGATCATGGCCAGGAAACTTGGAAAGAGCTGCAGGGAAAGGGCAGGTCCCAGCCCCCTGCCCCCATCTACCAGTGGGGCAGCTAGCAGCTATCTCTCTGCTAGCTGCCCCACCAGCAGATCGGGGCAGGGGGCTGGAATCTACCCCACCCCTGCAGCTCTTTCCAAGCCCTGTGCCTTGATCACCTAATTGGGGCACAGGGCTGGGACCTGTCCCTCAAACAGGATAGTTCCCAGCTCCATGATTGCGGGATGGAGGCTGGGGAACCTATTCCTTGCTCAGCTCTGTGAGTGCAGAGTTGGGTGGGAAACAGATTGGGGTGTCTGTTCCCCACCTAGCTCCATGCTCACAAAGCTGAATGGGGAAGAAGCTCTCCATCCTGTTCCACACCTCACTCTGTGATAACAGAGCTGGGTGGGAAACAGGATCTCCAACTCCTGCCAACAGGGAGCTCTTCTTCCTTATCTCCCAGAACCAGCTCTGCAGTCACAGGGCTGGGACTGGGAGATCTTTATCTAAATTTGAGGAGAGCCTTTTCTAAATCTAAATCCTTATCAAAAGTAAATTTGCTACTTGCATTTGCAATTAGTGAGTTTTACTGTGCAGTAAAGCATCTCATGTAGACATGCCCCAGAAGACTTGCATGCATGAAAAGACTGAGGCATGCAACTGGACTCAAGTGTGTAGCTCTGCTGAAGGGCAGGATCTCCTGGGAAGCCAGTCTGAGGGGGACAGGAGTCCAGGAGAACTGGGTGTATTTTAAAGAAGCCTCACTGGGAGTGCAGGAACAAATCATCCCAATGCACAGGAAGATTTAGAAGTATGGCAGAAGACCAGCTTGGCTTAGAACGGAACTCTTCAGTAAACTTAATTACAAAAGAAGCTTATAAGAAGTGGAAATTTGGACAAATAACTAGGGAAGAATACTAGAAGAAGAATACTAGAGCATGCAGGGATGAAGTCAGGAAGGACAAAGCACAATTAGTATTGCAGCTAGCAAGGTATGTGAAGGGTAACAAGAAGGGTTTCTATAAGTATGTTGGTAGCAAGAGGAGGACCAGGGGAATTGTGGGTCCCTTACTGAATGGGGGAGGCAACCTTATGACAGAGGATACAGAAAAGGCTGAAGTGCTCAATTACTTTTTCCTCAGACTTCACAGGCAAGGTCAGCTCCCAGACTACTGCACCAGACAGCACAGTTTGGGGATGAGGTGGGCATCCAACAGTGGCAAAAGAACAGATTAGGGATTATTTAGGAATGCTGGACATGTACAAGTCCATGGGGCTGAATGAGATGCACTCGAGGGTGCTGAGGGAGTTTCCTGATGTGACTGTCATCATCTTTGAAAACCCATGGTGATCAGGAGAGGTCCCAGATGATTGGAAAAGGGCAAACATAGTGTCCATATTTAAGAAAGGGAAAAAGGAGGATCCAGGGAACTACAGGCCAGTCAGCCTCACTTTGGTCCATGGAAAAATCATGCAGCAGATCCTCAAGGAATCCATTTCTACGCACTTGGAGGAGAAGAAGATGATCAGGAAAAGTCAGCATGGATTCACCAGAGGCAAGTGATGCCTGAGCAATCTGATTGCTTTCTATGATGAGATGACTAGCTGTATGGATTCAGGGAGACTGGTGGATGTAGTGTACCTTGATTTCAGCAAAGCTTTTGATATGGTCTTCTACAACATTCTCCCAGGCAAGCTAAGGAAGTACGGGCTGGATGAATACATTGCAAGGTGGATAGAAAACTGGCTGGAGTGTTGGGCTCAGAGAGTAGTAATTAATTGCTTGATGTCTAGTTGGCAGCTGATATCCAGTGGAGTGCCCCAGGGGTTGGTCCTAGGGCCAGTTTTGTTCAGTGTCTTCATCAACGACCTGGAAGATGGCAAAGAGTGCACCATCAGCAAGTCTGCAGATGACACCAAGCTGGGGGCAGTAGAAGATACTCTGGAGGGTAGGGCTAGGATTAAGAGTGATCTAGACAAATTGGAGGAATGGGCCAAAAGAAATCTCATGACGTTCAACAAGGACAACTGCCAAGTCCTGCACTTAGGACAGAACAATCCCAAGCACCAGTACAGGCTGGGGGCTGACTGGATGGGCAGCAGCTCTGCAGAAAAGGACCTGGGGGTTAAGCTGAATATGAGCCAGCAGTGTGCCCTTGTTGCCAAGAAAGCGAATGGCATACTGGGATGCACTGGTAGGTGTGTTGCCCATAGGTCAAGAGAAGTGATTATTATTTTTAAGACCTGTCCAAACAAAGCCTTGGCTAGGATGATCTAGTTGGGGATAGTCCTGCTTTGAGTAGGAGGTTGGACGAGATAACCTCCTGAGGCCCCTTCCAGCCCTAATTTTCTATGATTCTAAGTCATTAACATGTTGTTCAACTGATCTGGGACTCATTGCAAGTCCCACTGAAATCACTGGGAATATTTCCCTTTATTAAATACTGCCTTTATTTTGAACTGAATAAGGAACTTAACACTTTTGCCCATCCATTCTTACTTTCTGTACTTCTTCAAAAGTAGAAATGATAACACTTTGAAATTAATGATCCGTTCCTAATTTTATGGCTGCCTGTACACATGCTCATTGGCATTTTAATTAGAATGTTTCAGAGCAGACTCGATTAATCAAATCTGCTCTACATTCTAATTAAAGTGCACCAGCATTGCCTCACTATCACATGTATTAAGCCCCTACACATTTTAAAATGGCTGCAGGGTGCTTTATCTAAACCTTGTCAAATGAGGTTTCGATAAAGCATCTCACAGCCATTTAGAAAATGTGAAGGGGCTTAATATATGTGACAGGGAAGTGTCTTAATGTGTGTGTGTTTTACTTGCAGTTATATGTATATTCTCAGCATTACATATAAATGTAAATATAACTGCAAGTAATGCAGACTCCAGATTCTATATTTCCACTTAAAGACAGCAACTCCTGTAGCACAGAATTCCTGGCATTACTAGAAGACTCTTGCTCAGATACCTAGTCAAATGGAATAGTACTACTTACTAAATTGTGAATATTAACAATCCTACCAATTCCTCCCTCCCTTTTTATCCTTTTTCCCTTTAGAGAAAACGTTGAAAAAGTGTTTGTATGTAGTGGGGTATATACATTTTTCACTGAAAATAATTTTTAATTGAAATTCCCCCAAAGCTTAACCCAAATAAAAATTTCTTCCTTCATTTCATGGAAAAAAAAATGATGACAAATTGTAGAAGAGTTCTAATAGTATGTGCATCTTTTGAAAGCTTTCACAGAGCTGATACCATAGAGGTCACGTAATTGATGTGACTTCAAGCTTATACATTCATTTTTCTGTTTTCCAAATGATTCTGTTTGCTTCTTTTGCTTGGATGGTATCTCATGAGTACTGTGGTATTTCTATTGGCCACAATCCTGTAGCATCCATGCAGACATTATTGTCAGCAGATTTGCTAGTCTGCCAAGACCCAAAAGGGCCCAAATGCAGGATGAAGAATGTAACAGAGCCCCAAGGTGAAGGACACACAACAGTGATTCATGCAAGAAGTTTTAATTACTATAGGATTCCTTCCTTCACAAGAAATTACTGTCTATAACCTCAGTTTGATCATGTAATCTCTTTTTATTTTTAATGGAAATAACTTGAAATATAACCTTGGATAGACACCAGACTGAAGTACAAGGCAGAGAACTTTGAAGGAGCGATGAATGACTTTCCTTGCAACAAAGTTCAGTGGGAGGTACAATGATAACCAGGATTGGAGTGAGTGCTTTGCTTCATTAAAATAAAGCAATTGTTTTTTCTAGAAATTGCTAACAATTAAAAGAAATACTCTAACCAGTGCTTTCTATTTTGTGCATCATTTTTATTTTAACTTTGCTGAAGTTTTTAATAAACATGAAAGGATATGCACAAAAAATACCTTGGAAAATCAAACTGTTTGAGCATTAGGATTATTTATAACCTTCCTATCTCATGTGAGTTTGATCAGCACTACATCAGTTCTGCTACAGGATTGATTTTTCATCCATGAATGGAGGTGTAACTTTGTGACCTAATGAAACTCACACATGATTGCTCCGTGGTTAGTCATTGGAAACTGCCATGTTCCCCGCTGGTTAAAAATCAAACACACCCAATAGTAACATCCTTTAGCAAACTGGCCAAGGAGTAAGAAACAGAAGCAACATCTACAGCAAAATTTGAAACTCTTCTAATAGTACTCATGCTATAAAGCAGAGGTGTCAAATTCACCCCATTCCCTGGCTGGATCTGGACAGAGGCTCCTCACAGGCTGGATCTAGACACAGCAGGCAGTGGCAGTAGGGCAAGTGGTAGTGGAGTTTGTGGGAGGTTGCTGTGGCTGTTGCTTACTCCCCACTTCTGATATGTATCCCCAACAGGGATCTGTGCCTGGATTTCAGTGTGAGCCCCACTCCAGTCTTGCCCCTAAATTCCTGATCCGTCCACAAGCCCTGGAGGCCAGGAATCCCTGGCCCCTCTACAAGACTTGGCTCCACAAGCCATATTCAGGCCTTGGAACTCCTGCCTTAAAGGGAAACCTGATCATTCATTATATGTAGGATAGCCTGACAGCCTAGCAGTCATGAATTCTTTGATTTCTCCTTATATTTTAAAAGCTTCCATTATTTCTGTGGACTAACCCCTACCTTTCCTTTCACAGCCCAGTCACTAGTCACCAGGCACCTACCTCCACAGACGTGTATAGGTTTGTCTTCTTTGACTTTGCTTTCACATGTGATGTTGCCTGAGGTTTCTGTAGCACTTACTGGTAGCCTGCTGGGGAGCTAGTGATATAGCCAATTATGAACTGAAAGTAGGAAATCCAGAAGAGGTAGTGCAATGGAAGACAGCAAGAAAGAAACAGAATACTCTTGGAAATGGTGGGGCTCAAAGACCCCATGAACAACAGGGTTCAAAGAAAAAATCAGTGAAGCAAGCTTTAAACCTAGGTATATCTTAGATAGGTTAGGGAAGTAAGGACCTTATGCAACCCAGTGTCTACATGGCATTTAGCATGTTTACATTGAAGTTTGAAAAACATGGTCTTCCACAGCAAGGAGAAATATTTTACAAACATTAATTGCTTGGGTCCATTAAGGTCCAAACTCCACCTTTCAGACAAAATGGCATTATCCCCTTTTTTAACAGAAAAGATCCTAAGGTTCATAGAGGCTGCTTTGAAGTCCATTCAAATCCATGAGACATTAACTTCATTGTGCTTGAAATCAGACCTACCATATATAGGTAACCAAACTGGGAATTGAATCCTGGCCTTCAGACTCCTGGTCCCACGTGGTAATCATCAGACTATGCTTCCTCTGTACAAGAGTGAGAAAGATCTAATATGACAGTGCTAACTTGTCCTGTGAACTCAGTTAAACAAGGAATACATTCTCACACAGCACCTCCACTCAAGAACTTCAGAATTTGGTGGATATGAACTATTCAGTTGTTTTCACTTTCAAAAAGCATTATAAGCTTAGTTAAATGTAAGCTTGTGACATTCCTCTGTAGCAGGCTAAAATGTTATTACCTAATGTACATAATTATCTAAGATAGAAGCAAACTGAATAGCTAAGATCAGGTGAATGATGTTTCTGTATTTGGTCTACACTGCTCTTCTGCAGGTATGCACCATGAACAAACCACGTATTTTGACCACTGGGATAAATGATACAGGCGTTTTTGCAAAATGCTTTGAGGTATAGGGATGAAAAGAGTTATATGAGCATTAGGAATTAATCATTAATACCTGTCTTGAACCAGTATATATGTGGTCTTTCCAGTATATCATCACTAGAAGGGGCAAGTTTAGAGTAGTACTGCTAGGACTAACATCACATCATTAATCACAACCATTGTTTCTTAAGTGGCTCTGTTTCTGGGAGTAAAAGTACATATAATGTGTGTGTTGGGGGAGGAGGGGGCAGGGAAGGGAAGAGAGAGGGAGAGAAAGATGGCTTGTGCTGTCTTACTCTTACAATTAAAAGTTGCCCAGACGTGAGTGAGGATTGTTGAGAGAACCTTTCTGGCTGACCAGATATGTTGTTCAATTTTCCTAACATCTCTTAGGACTCGATACAAATGACTTCACCAGGCTTCAGGTGAGGGCCTATGTCCTCTCTCCGTTTTAATCCATGCTTGGCACATGTTAATAACTACTCTGCAAGTGAAGCTGTAAAACTGAATAAATGGAGACATAAGAGTATTTAAAGTGCAGCCATATCCCAGAAAGAGTTCAAAACTTGTGAGTGTAGTTATACAAGGGGGAGGAAATCCTGAGGAAGGCTGTATTTTCAGGTAGGAATATCCCTAACATATTGCCATTGGAGGCCAGAAGTATTGCTGAGTGGGCTTTAATTTCTCTGAGCCCTTGTGTTTTAGTATCAGATTGTATTAATGTTGATTTGAGAACAATGAGAAATGACAGCTTTATTAATTTGGATCCTCTGTAAGTATACGTGTTCGTGTGTGTTTGCATGTGTGAATGCGTGCGTGTGTGTGTATGTATGTGCGTGTAAGGGTGTGTGAGAGAGTGCACATTGTATGTATGCCTGGCATAGACGAGAGAGCCCTCTACTGATAAGACACTGCAGCAAATTCAAGCTGAAGGCAGAAGCCATCATAGCGTTTTCCAAATCTTGATCTGAATCCACCCTCTCAGAAAAACTGAATGCTACGTGACTAATGCTTCCCCCCACCTCAAATCATTGGACAAGATGTTTTAAAAGGGCCCGTGAAGGGGTGTTAATCTACAGCATATGCAGAGGCACACAGTCATTTTGATTTAAGATAAAATACCTAAAGAAGGTAAGAGTGAATCTTCCTTCATGCTTTTGGTCCCTTTCACACAGAGCTGCTTTCACCAAAGCAGAATGAATTGAATCACTGCAATCAGTATATTGAGGGCAAAGATCAAATAGTGTGAGTACATCACAATATTAACTTGAGTAAAGCCATATTTTTTCTGGGTGTAATATTTGTTTTCTGGAAGATTTATTCAGAGCAGGGAAACTTAAAAATAAATAGCACAGATCTCTTAAATAGAAACTTTCTAATCTTTCTTAATATTTCAGGTGGCATTTGATATATGTTTTTTTTTTACTTTTTTATATAAGCTCCACAAGCCAAATTAATCTTTGATGTAACTCAGCTAAAGTTCAGTGGAGTTACTTTAGGAACAGATCTAGTCCTGTAGGTCTATCATTTAATTTGAAATGAAGAGATTTGGAGACAGATGTCAAGACACATTTTTCCATTTCTATTTCTGCTATATTTGGAAGAGATTTTTTAGTCAGCGTAACTCGAACAAGACAATTTTTTCCACTAACCACCAAATTCTACTTGTGTTACTCTCACAGAATCAAATTTTGAGTACAGTATGGAAGAACAAACCATAAAATAAACCACTTTTTTATAATCCTTTGTATTAGTGCACAGTGGGTATATCTGCATGTGCATTTGATGCAGGACCAGTTTCCTTACAAGTAAACTACTCACATGTAAATGCTCCCAGGAAGGCATCTACACATGCAGGGGCACGGGAGCAGATTTGCTGCTCCTAGCATGCTTCAGTGCCACTACCTAGGGGAACTGGCTATCTTTAAAAGGCAGCCCTATTCCCTGCTTCCTGTGTTTCTGGCCAGGAACAGCATGCGCAATGCAAGTGCAGCACGTGCAGCTCTCGCATTGCAGCCACTGCCTCCCCACATTGTGGCTGCTCCTGCTCCTGCCCCTGGCAGCAACACCCAGCACCCCAGGCTCCTGCTGGCCACTGCACTGGCCCTGCTGGCCTGCTGTACCAACCGCAGGCTGGCCTATGGTTGTCTGGAACCTGCTGACTCCACCACATGCAGTGACTGCCTGCCCAGTCCCCCCACACTGTCCCAGGGCTGCCACCACCATGCAGCTGCCACTTGGACCTGATCCTACTGGCCAGACCCCGGCAGGGATGCAGAATATGGGCCCCAGGACACCACCACCAGGGCTGCCCTTGCTGTCCTGGGCCTCCAGCCCTGTCACCTGTGGACCCAGTTGGCCAGCCAGAACTAGTGGCTGCACATCAGGCAGCATACATGGGATGATGAGCAGAGGCTGGAGGCATTGTGCATGACCTGAGCCACCTTCCTGGACCTCCTGGAGCAGCTCTGCCCACACCTGGCGCAGTAGGACACCAACATGCAGCAACCTGCTGGCCATCACCCTGCTGAAGCTGGCCATGCCCGCCAGCCTCTGTTACATGGGCCACCTATTTGGCCTGTGCAAGGTGACTGCCAGGGAGGCTGTTTTGGAGATGTGTGGTGCCCTTCAGGATGTGTTGGGGTATACCGTGCTCCATGTGCATGACCCCCTGGAGGTGGTAGTGGGGTTCCATGCCTTGGGATTCCCCCAGTGCATTTGGGCCCTAGATGGGACCCACATCCTCATCACCTCCTGCCCCACAGTGACTGTCCCTACTACATCCACAAAGGGTTTCACTCTGTCATGCTCTTGGCCATTGTTGACCACTGCAATGTCTTCACCGACATGAATGTTGACTGGGTGGGGACTGCCCACAATGCCTGCATGTTTCCAAACTCTGCCCTGCCAGCTCTGGTGCAGAGCAGGTGCTTCACGCTGGGGTGCTGGAACTCCATCTGGGTGCTATGGTGGTCCTGCTCCTGACTGGGGACCCCACCAACCTGCTCCTGCCCTGGCTTAGGCGGACCTACAGCGGCCAGCTGGACCTCCACAGACCCACTTCACCCAGTGCCTGAGCTGGAGCCCTGTGCTGGTGAAGTGTGTTTTTGGCTGCCTCAAAGGACGTTGGCACACCCTCACCACATGCCTTGAGTTCACTGAGGACAACATCCCCTGGGTCATTGTTGCAGCCTGCTTGCTGCATAACATCTGCGAGGCCTGGACAGCAGGAGCACTAGTAGTAGCGGCAGTGACAGTAGTGCCCCCCACATACCTCCCCAGCCAAGGCCCCAGGTGAGCCATATACTTGCCACCAGGGACCAAGGCATCAGATATGAGAGGCTCTGGCTAACCACCTTGTTCTGCACTCCCTGCTGTAGCTGATCTGGACAGCCACCCATGGACCCCTGTGCCACCACCCACCTCCAGCACCATGCTCACTGCAGACAGTTCTCAGAGAAAACACTTAAGTGCTCTCGCAACAAACAGACCCCCGCACTCCTTCCTCCTTCCCCAACACCATCCCACCAATAATAAAACAAGTTTTTCCCCTGCAAACTATTTACAATGTGGTTTGTGTGTGCGCCTTCCTGGCATGGGTGTCCATGGAGTAGGGGTGCTTAGGGGGCAAAGCCTGGAGACAAGAAGCCAGCACCCAAGTCTCCGGCCATGACCCCATGAATGCACATGCTGTGGCAAGTCTGGTGGGTGGAGGGCTCACTAAGGGACGACACTGGCCAGGGCCAGCAGGACTGGTGCATGGTCCTGGCCTCACTGCAGGCAGCTCTGGCTGGGACTCTTGGCTGGGGGAGGTGGCACTGGACCTCTGCCCAGGCCCATGCGGGGGCCTGCTGCTGATTAGTCACCAGCTGCCAGGGGGCAGGTGGGGCTAGATTGGGAGCAGGAGAGTGGGCAGGATGAAGGCACCCACCAGGGCCAGGATGATGTCCAGCACCCAGTGATCCTCCTCCATGGCATGCACTGCCCTGGCCATGACCATGCCCTACTTCCAAAGGGCCTCCATGTGTTTGTGCTCCAGGGCCAGACGCTATACCCTGAACTCCTGGTCTGCCCAGTCCTGCATGTCCTCATGGGCAACATCCTCTGCCTACCATGTCTGCACATCCTCCTGCTGAGCTTCCACAGTCATAACCAACAGGTCCAGGAGGACAGTCCATTCCTGGGTCATCCTTCCACAGAGCTGATATATCCTCAGGGCCCTGGATATGGGTAGTGGCAAACCTGAGACTGCATCCCAGCTGTCAACTTTGGCCTTTCCCCTGCATGAAGCTGCAGGACCTGCAGAGCCATGAGAAAGAAGCTGTTTAGAAGAGTTTGCAATATTTTTGAGATAAGATGCTCTGTACCAGGGGCACAGTGATGCCAGGAATCAGAATGGGGGTTAGATGTACACAGGTGCCCATGGACAGCAGGGCAGGCCCAGGCCCAGATAGCTGCTGGCTGAGCTCCCCATTCCTGCTCACCACCCAGGGGCCAGTGGACTGCTATGTGCTGGTTGCAGGCAGCCTGCCTCCCCCACCCTGTTCCCAGGCTGGGATGATCCAGGCTCCTGGCAGCACCTGCTGCCATGGATCCAGACCCCACTGCCCCTCCTTCTCCTGCTGCAGGCCTGCCAATCTCCTGTGGTACTGCCCAGCCCACAGAGCCCGGGCTTGGGGGATGCAGGGCTCCTGGATGACTGAGATGAAGAGCTGCCCTTGTCCCCACCCTCCCCACAGGGGGCCTCTTTGGGGAGGTGCCCTGGGGTCAGTCCCCCCTTGCATTGGCACTGGACCCCTAGAGTGCCCCTGCTGCATGTGTCCTGAGCACTGTGCAAGGAGCTGTTTGTGTGGACTGAAGCATGCTCAACCTACTACACCCTGCTGCTGCTGATTGCCCTGGTGCCTGGGCAAACCTGCTTACCTGGCATGGGACCAGCTTTGACAGTGCAGAGGGCAAGTCTGGGATGCCTCACAACCTCCGCCACCCCCTGAAGGGCTACCTGTGGCCTCACTATGCATCCCTGTCCCCCACAGCTGAGGAGGATATAGCCACTGGCATTAACATGTTCCTCCGTGTGTGAGGTCCAAGCCCACCTAGCTGTAGGGGCACAGACTGCTCAATAAAGTTTTGCACTGTCTCCCACCTCCCAGCATACTGTAAGGAGGGAACATGGGAGCCAGGGGAACATGGCTGGGCCAGGTGGGGAGGAATGGTAGGGAATGGGGGCCAGGTCTAGGTCTGGGGCCAGGGCCAGGGCTGGGGCTAGGGCCGGGGCAGGGAGGGCCCTCCCCCCCAGTGTGGGACTGACCATGTGGGCAGGGCTGGAGTGCCTGGTGGCTCTGGTTAGCCCTAGATGGCAGTGATGGCACAAGGCTCCTAGCAGTCTCATCAGGTGGTGAGGTGTGGCATGCAGGTGCCTGGCCAGCCCCCCCCCCAGAGGATGAGCTAGCATTGCTGGTGGCTGGCAGTGACATGGTGGGCTACACCTCATGGCTGGCACTGGTTCGCGACATTGGTCCGGCCTCAACTGAAGTACTGCATCCAGTTCTGGGCACCGCATTTTAAGAAGGATGCGGCCTGCCTTGAAAGGGTTCAGAGGAGGGCCACCCACTTGGTTGGAGGGCAAAAGGGTAGGCCCCATGAGGAGAGGCTGAGGAACCTGAACCTGTTCAGCCTCAGCAAGCAGAGGCTGAGGGGGGATTTTGTGGCTGCCTACAAACTCATTAAGGGAGATCAGCAGCAAATAGGAAGAGTCCTATTCCCCCCATCAGCACCTGGGGTGATGAGAAACAATGACCAGAAGCTGCTGGAGAATAGGTTCAGGTTAGAGATTAGAAGGCACTATTTCACTGTAAGGGGAGCTAGGATCTGGAACCAACTTCCTAGGGAAGTGGTCCTCGCTCCTACCTTGGGTAAATTCAAAAGGAGGTTGGATGAACACCTGTCTGGGGGTCATGTGATCCCAGCATGTGCTCCAAACAGTGGTGGGGGGATTAGACTAGATGATCTATTCAGGTCCCTTCTGACCCCTAACTACTATGAAACTATGAAACTGAGGCTGCAGAGGTGTTAGGACAGGTGCTGGCTTGGGCCCCTCAAACTGCTGGTGGAGGCTGGGGTGCAGAGCTCAGCAAGATGGGCCCTCCCCTGGTGACATGTTACAGTGGGTGCCAGGCCAGAGCAAGGAGGCTCAGACAGGCCACCCATGCTGCTGTATATGGCACAGCTGCAGCCTGGGATCCAGGGTGCAAGGATGGCATTCAGCTGCTACATAAAGGTCATGGAGTTGCGGGCACTTCCTGATCAATGGTTGTGGTCGGTGATGATGACCCACTATGCCCACAAGGCCTTGACATTTATGCAGCACTGCTGTACTGACCAATCATGCTCGTGCTCCTGCATCCAGCCTAATAGCCCCTTACAGATGTGAGCACTGGAGCACCTGCCTTGCATGAACTGCTGATCCTCCTCTGCCTTGCTCCACAGCCCCATGAAATCACCAGTCTCCTCCCGTGACCAGCTGGGGCCTTGGATGGTGGCATATGGCTACAGTGACGAGGCTATTGGGGCTCCTGCACTAGCTCTCTAGGTTTCTGTACCGCTGTCCCTGTATTGCTGGGCCTGGGCAGTTGCCTGCAGTGCCCAGTACAGGGGCACAGCATGGGACTAAGTTTTGTGTGAAAAGGCAATGCCTTGCAGCACCAGCAGGGTTCAGACAAGCTATGGGCACCTGGCACTGGCCTTGGCAGCCAGGAGCTGGCTGTAGCTGGTCCTGAGTGCTGGCTGGCCTGGTAGGAGCCTGCAGCAGTCTGCAGGGCTGGACAGCATGAGTCTGGCAGCTGCATGGCACTGCAGTATCAGGCAGCAGCAGTGGGGTGCAGGCAGGCTGGCACAGGTAGTCTGCAGCCTGTTCAGGGGCAGCAGAGGTCAAGAGTCCCCCCAGACTCCCTGCTATTGTGCCCCAGGGATCAAACTGCCTGCAGACTTTTAAAGGGTCTGTGCCTGCTATAGAGGCAGGTAAGCCCTGGGGCAGGAGAGACTCCCCGTTCTGCGGCCCTGGGGCTGAGCTCAGGCTGGCTCCCTAGTGGCAGGACTGATTAGGAGCAAATGTGATCCTGGTTGGCATTTGCATATGTGTTACTGTGCTGTAAGTACTTGTGAGTAAATTTGCTACAATTGGCAACTGGTGCCTCCTAATACAGGGGGGGGGGCACCAGCTGCCAACTGTGGGGAGGATTCCCAGCAGCTGGGGGGCCAGGGGTGGAGGGAGAAATATTTTTTGAGGGGAGGGGCTGAGCGTGTGTGAATGTGTGAGTGCGCCCCCCCCCCCCATATGAAACTCTGTGGGGGAAGGGCCGGGGGGAGAGGAAAGGGCCATGGTGGGAGTGAGTGAGGCTGGGGCTGGTACTGGGCAGGGAATGGGCTCAAGCTTGGGCCCACTGCACCCGTGCAGCTGCCCCTTCCCCTGTGCCAGGTCATTGCCCAGCCCCCGCCCTGGGTCATTGCCCAGCACTGGTATCCACTGCCCCCCCAGCCCTGCACTAGCCATGGCTGCCTCCCCACACTGGCCCTGGTTCAGCCCTAGCCCCAGCCCCACACTGCCTGAGGGGGCCTGGATCTAGAGCAGGCCTAGCCTTGTCTGTGCCGCCGGGCTGGAGAAGACGGAGCACCTGAGACCCATTGCTTTGCCCTGCACTGCCTGAGTTGTCCTCAGTGGCTCCTGTAGAGTCGTGGCACCAAGCAGCCAAGTGGGGGGGCACATGCCTCCTCCCATCTTTGCATGTCTCCCTCCACTGGGTGGGCCAGGCAGTGAGGCATGTGGTGCTGTGCTGCACCACTTTCAAAGACTGCAGTGAGGCATGGAGCAGGAAGAGCTCACCTCACCTTGCAGCTGCAGCCCAAAGGGGGGTGGGGCATGTGCCCACTTTGGCTTCCCAGTGCTGTGACCTTGCAGGAGCCACCAGGCTCTGCTTGTCCCGTGAGCCAGCCCAGCCGGGGCTCCATTCACCATGAATGGGGCACTGACCGGGCTGGGTCATGGGGCAATCAGAGCCCGGTGGCTCATCTAGGGCTGTGGCACATTGGAGCCAAGGGGTCGGGAGAATGTGCCACCCCTCTCCCAGCTCCCCTGCAATGTACACAGAGGCAGGAGCCACCAGGCTCCAATTGCCCCATGACCCAGCCAGGCTGGGGTCCCATTCACAGTGAATGGGGCCTCGGCCAGGCCGGGTCATGGGACAATCCCCACAGTGCAGCAGAGAGTGGGGCAGGGGTGAGGGTGAATGATTTTCCCTGCCCCTACCCTGCTCCCTCCTGCAGTGTGGGGGTCTTGATCCCCTCCCCCCACCCCTAAGAAACCTTAACTATCTGTCTACTGTACTGGGCTGGCTGCAAGCCTGGCTTGCCCCTCCACCCTGCTGCAGCAGCTTGCGGCCGGGTTGCCCAGTGGGAAACCCTGAAGTGCGCCACTGTTTCTCTTAGTGGGGGCATAGCCAATCCCAGGTGTGCTCATCCACCCATGTGCACCCCCTATGTGTCACCAATGTTTGCTACTTGCATTTGCAGGTAGCAAAGTTATTCACAAGTAGTGAAGTTTACTGTGCAGAAAGCATATGCACATATAGAGGCACACCCGTACTGTACAGTACGCTATGCTACTGTGCAGTATGTCATCTCATGTAGACACACCCAGTTTTTTGCAATGAATTTGGTTGGACTATCTCAGTGTAACAAAATCTTTGGAGAAGTGCTGAATCACCAGATTCCCCCACATCCCTTCTCCCCAAAAGAAGAATTTAAATTATCCATTTAGTCAGACATTGGGTTGAGCCAAATCTGCAGTTGATGTAAATTCAATTCAATGAGACTTTGATGATTTACACCCACCAGTACCAGTGTTTTTTTCATTTTTACCAGTCTCTTATGTAGCCACTTCAGATAGATTCTGGTTTTGAATGGCTTTCTTTTATCCTTAAAAAGTCTCCCTGTGCCTCACATTCCTTTGAAGAAATAAAGTAATCTTATTTACTACAAGGACTAGTATTTCTGTCTCATCATGTTTTCCTCTATCTAAATGATGTAATTATAAAAGCACCATTTCCTACTGATGAATACTTTTCACAACAAGAGAGGTGTGAGAAAATAAAAAGCATTCAAAAATATAGGCCAGGTCGAATATTTGCCCATGACACGTGAATTACACAGGTCTTTAACACAGACTGAATCCTTTCAACAAGGCTCAGAAACAAAAAGCCTGCCAGCAGAACTGTGCTCAGTGCAGGAATTGATTGGTTTTATAGCAGAAGGCAGGTGAACTACTGCAGCAGTGCTTGTTCATGCTTATGCTTCTGATATTGCCAGTTCAGAAGCCCTTAAAACCTACAACTTCTTATTGTTTATATGTTGGGCAATAGGGCAAAGGATGTGCTGTCATTGAGCTTCACAAACTAAGATGAGGAAAATCTGTTTCAGTGCTCAACAGATGGAACTACTGGTACAGAAGGTCACTAAACATTACCAGTTTCTTTATGGCACTTGAATCTTCCAGGGGCGATAAAGAAAAAAAAAGAAAAAAAAAGAAGATGAGCAGGGAAGAAGACAAACAGATGTGGATTTGGAATAGAATTCTGCACTACATCTGTAGCTGAGTTAACTTTGGTGGGGGGAAGAAAATCATATTTGTGCCTAATGAATAGGTGTAAGTTTATAAGAACTTAGCAGCCTGTATCTACAAATCTTGCCCTGTAATGCTGCCAAGGTCATAATGAGCTTAAGCTATTGACCTCATAAGATATGGTTGTAGACATTAAAGATGCCCTGGGGAGAGCTTTGACATGCATGAGCATCTTTTTCAAAGAGTCTGTAAGTCTTGCATTTGGGAATCTTGGGCTTTGGTCTTGTCTAGTTAATGCTGGGGATTCCCACCATAGATGGCCAGCCAGTATTATGAACCCCTTGTGAATACAGGCTGAACCCTGTAAGCCAAATATTATAAGCTGAATTTTGAATGAGTACCATTTATCTTGATTCCAAGTTGCAAGTTGAAGGGTGTGAACAGATGAACAGTTGAAGTGCTCTAATATTATGAAAAGGAATCAGAACTCATGGTAGAGGTGATATCTTTTATTAGATATTTGCAAAAAATTATATATTTGCAAGTTTTCAGGCACAAGCATCATCATCAGTGGTTCCTCAAAATTGAGGATGACATCCATCAGGCTTGATGGGTCCTCAGGTGACTGAGGAGCCGAATTTTGGATGTACACATTCTTTGGCAATGGGGGCATGTTGCTGTATGTGTGTGTGTGGGGGAGGGATTCACAGCCCCGAGTTGGTCCTTCTCCTTCCTCCACCACAACCGTTCCACCCTGGTATTGAGTTGTTGGGCCTTGAAGTGGCACGTGCCTTGATGGACCAGGTAGCACCACACAAAAGGGTCAGCAGCTTGCTCCTCTTGGCTATTGGTGCCTCCATGCTTGAGGGCAACCTTAAACATGTCTGTGTACCATTTCATTTGGCCGCCCGTTAAGCGTTGGCCAACAGAAAGCTGGGAAGAGAATCTGGCGAGGGAGACAGTACTCGGACATCCAGATGCAGTGGCCCGTCCATCAAAGCTGATTTTTCAGGAGCAAGGCTTTGATGCTGGTGGACACAGCTTCATGGAGGACACTCAAGCTGGTCTGGTGGTCCTCCCATTTGATCCCCAGGATTTGGCACAAGCACCATTGGTGAAAGCTGTCAGGGGTCTTAATGTAGCATTGGTAGACAGTCCAGGCTTCACTGCAGTGGAGGCGGGTGTTCAGCATGATCGCCTTATAAACCCGAACCTTTGTCGACTTCTGAATATCTCTATTTTCAAAGACACATTGCTGCAGCTTGAAGAAGGCAGCACTGATGCAGTTGACCCAGTGCTGGACTTCTTCATTGATGGTAGCCCATTGAGAAAGGTGGCTGCTGAGATATGGAAAGTACTCCACATACTCCAGAGTCATTTCCCCTAGTGGGATCATGTACCTCCTGCATTAGGTGGAGGTCCTGTATGCAGGTTAAAAACCTACGTGAGCAATTAGATTTGGCTGACTGCTCCTCCCAGCAGATGTCAGGGTAGTTTAGGTCACCCATGTGGGGGCCGAGGGGGATCCGGGAAAGGGTCGGCTGGGTTGTGGCCACAAACCCGGCACGTACAGGTGGGTACTTTCGACCGCTGGAGTAGAATTAGGCACAAACGCATACTGGTTCAAACAAAGATGGCTTTACTTACACTGTCGAGATGTACAGCGTAGGAAGAAAGTTAACTTCAAACTTCAGTTTCAGTTTAACCGAGGAGCTCTGATAAGATGAGATATCTTTAATACGAGCATGCATGACTCGGGGGTACGTCGGGGTCGGTCAGCGACGGGGAGTTGTCGGCGGTTGATCAGTCTGCCACGTTCACTCCGAGATGGGCGTGGAGTCCTCCAACTTGGGCGGAAACTGCTCCAACCTTTTATACGGCTAGCAAGCCAATTGCTAGTCACCACGTAGGAATGATTTAGAACCAGCCAATAGTAATGTGTGAATTTGCATATGAGCGGCGGGGTTCTCCACCGTGCCGAGAAATTCCCTCATACAAAATGTCACCGTGCCTTGTGCTAGAAAGTTCCACTGTGCTGAGGCACTCAACCACTAGGCCCTGACAACCCATAACAACCATATAGCTCGACTGTATGGCCTCTGAGATCTGTCTGGAGAATTCCAGGTCTAGCTCATCCTCCTGGTGTGGTGGTCTATAGTAGACTCCCACTACCAAGTCCCTTTCCCCCGACCTCCTTGTATCCCACAGTACCACAATTTTACCCTTCTCTGATCCCATCTTGATTATAGAGGATGTCTATTGTTCCTTAACATAAAGAGCAACACCCCCACCCTTTTCCCCGCACTCTATCCCATCTGTACAACCTGTAAACCTCAATGCCTACTGCCCAGTCATGAGTAGGGTCCCACCAGGTTTCAGTTAGTCCAAGCAGGTCAAAGTTGTTGCTTGCAAGCAGGAGTGCAAGTTCCTCCTGCTTGTTCCCCATGCTCCTAGCATTACTGTAGAGACATTTAAGGCCCCCGATGGGAAGGCCATAGTAGTAGATGAGTTATACGATAGTGGTTTTAAACCTGTTTCATTCTGATTTAAAGTTTCTGCAGTTTAATTCCACCATACCAGTATAGGAGTACACAGATGGAATAATTACATCAATTCAGTTGACATGTACTCCTGAATGGTAGTTTCCACACCCTCATTTTAAAATGGTGTAGTGCTATGTCTACTGCAATAACAGCTTTGTTTGTCAACACAATGATTTACACTGGGGCAGCTGGCCGCTAATGACTGCTATTTCTTCAATTTCTCTATAAAGGCAAGGTCTTAATTTAAATATTCTCATTTGAAAGTCCATCTAGGACAATTGTTACGTTAAGAAATAGCAACTTTACCAACTTTTAATGTTAAATGATAAATAAACTGAACTGGCAATCATTCCTATTTAACAATATCTCTTTAGGTGTTGAAATCAAGATAACAAAAATAATACATAAAAAAATTCATTGGTTAGAGTTATGGTGATTGCCATGCATTTTTTTTTCTTTAGAGGACTGTGCTTCAGTTTATTATTTGGTAAGATGAGCTATGACATTTATTTGACTTCAATTTTTTGCCTTTTGGAGTTTTGTAAATGATGTGATATGGATTTTATACACAAAGTTTTTATTTTCACAACTAAAGGGGGAAAAAAACGCCTGACATGATCCCTTGGTGAGTTATAGAAATTAGGCATTTTTTTCCAACTCTATTAAGACCCAAGGAAGATGTGTGATAAAGATTTATGTTTTTGAAATCATGTGCTACGATAACCCAGTGAATTTAGTGGGGCTTTGGTCTGAGTTTTTAGGTTCAGCTGAATACTGAGCTCAAAGTAAAGTGCAGCCATTAGGAATTACTCAAAACTGAAACTAATTAAAAGTCATTACCATCCTCTGGTGGTTGAATTATGTATGTGTAACAGTATGACCCACTCATTCACCAATTAGAAGTTCAAGGTATGGTTGCCCATCACAAAACTACCACCATCACCGGCGCTCATAGCCAAGTTTCATTAGAGAGGTCAAAGATGAAATGGGAGTGCAACCTGAACATCCCTTGTACTTTTGATGTGAAGGTGAGCTTTTTTAATTGGGGAAGTGGAGATGAAGCATGGCATGGCCTCTCCCAAGGGCTTGTCCATTCTGTGAGGGGAGTCATACCAACTTCCCTATCATTAGTAAGTACCTTTGCTGGCCTGGGAACATGGCACTTTCTTTGTTCACCAACAGGTTAGAAGGTGAAGTCTGTGGATGTTCATTGGTTCTTGATGCAGATTTGTTGCCAGTGAACAGAAGGAAAAGAGAACAAAACTGTGGATTCAGATATCCCATGCTGTGCAGTACTCTAACATACATGCACACACACTCCTAAAGCTTTTCAGTAGCTTTTATCCTTTGTTGGAGCATGTCATCTGACTTCTTTCTTCTCGGTCTGCTGAGATTTAGCTTATGTAAAAGAACCTGTCCTTTTGTTTTTCCTTCCAAAAATCCACTACTGTTCAGAAGACCCAGCCCTTTCCTCTGCTGAAAGCAGATTGGAGGTAATAATTAGACTGGAACTGCAGCTCAGCCACGAGAGTGCCATCGAAAATTCATCTTCTGAAACAGACTGCACTTTTCAATTCAGCCAAACTTGCTGCATCACTAGTCACCTTTCCGCTTTAGGAAGGAGGCCTCCTTAATTTTTCATGGGAACTCCCATCGTTCTTTTTTAGTGAACTGCCAGCTTAGTCTCAGTGTGTTCTGCTGTGAAACGCTAAACTTTACTACAGGAAAGTAAATGAAACTACTGATGTGCCAAAGAGCTGGCAATTCAAGTGAAATCCTCCATCTCCATTCATTTCCCAACTCTCCTGTCCCCCACAGCCCACCTCTGCACAAACAGCACATTTTTCATCAATAATGTATTAGGTCACACTAAGGTCACTAACAGACAAAAGAAAATTTGCTTTTATTCTTGCCAGCAAATCCAACTAGAAGCATTTGTCCCCATTTTAGTTTTGTGAGCTTTGAAGAGTAAATATTTTTGACAAGTGTGGATATGCCAGCTGGTCCCAAGCACAAGCATGCCATCAATCTCTGCACAAAATTCATCCAGCTGTGCAGGAAAAGATGTGCTTACCTCTCATTATTGTATCTTTGTTAGAGACCAGCTAAAAGGTCTTGCTTCAGGACCAACAACCCAGCCGGGTCAGTACCTTAATTACTGCTGAACCTACTATATCACCCCAAGCTGGTCAGCAGGTCCGGAAAAAAGTGAAATAAAGACTTCTTGGCAACTACTGTCCTATTACAAAGGGTCCAGGGGTGGATCCAAAGCGGGGTGCAGTAGTGCAGTCACTCCCTCCCCAGCACATGAGTTTTCAGCACAGGGTCTGGCCAGAGCTGCTGCTTTCATGGGGTTATCACTGCCCCTGCCACTAGTCCCCTCTTTTCTTCAGCCGCTGAATTCAGCAGGGAGGGAAGGGAAGGGTGAAGAGCAGCAGTACTAACCCTCTGGCCTCCAAAGCCAGACCTTGCACCAGTCAGCCGGTGAGCTCAGAGCTCACTGCTCATGTGTGGTACACCCAAAGTTATAAAGTGGGAGGAGAGGGGTGGAGAAAGCAACCTTCTTGTGCCATTCCTGGATCTGTTACTGAAAGGCTCTTATGTCAGCCGTCTTTAATATCAAACTCCACTGCTCCATTTGGAATGTGTTGTCTAGGCATATCAGGCAAAAAATACAAATCTTTTGCATGTGTATAAAGGTCTTTCATGAAGAGGAAAAGGAATTACATGGACACGACATTGGACTTGGATCCCAGAAATATGATCCTATTACTGGCCTTTTCATTGCCCTGCCATATGATCCTGACCAAGTCATTGCACCTCTCTGAGCCTGTTTCCCCTCCCATACTCTATGCTTTTTGGGGCACAGAATGTGCCTCAGCAGGTGTTTGTGGCTATCACTGTGAAGCACAGTTTTATCTAGAGCATCTAGAAGTGACTGCAATAAGGAATAATGAACAATAATAGATATATATAAAAGCAGTAACAGGCTTACCTCAAAAGTCTGGAGCCTAATCCTGCATTAGATGTGCTAAGTTCTCAGTTCCTACTGACTTCGGGTTTATATAGAATAGATTATTATTAAATTTATAAACCGGAAGTCAATGGGACCTGAGACTGCTTAGCACATTTCATGCCATGCAGGATTAGGCTCCAAACTTTTAAGGTTTGTCTGTCATTGCTTTTATAGTTTTCTAAATGGAGAAGAATCCAGTGTTGTCAATCGCAGTAGGCAGAAGATCAATATGATAAGAGTCAGCCATAACCTCTGCACTGAAAGCTCAGTAGCCCTGGCATCTAAACACAGGAAAAATGTTGGTGGTACATGACCAGAAGAGAAATCATAAATGAAGAAGACAAATGGTGGTTCTGTTTTAAGTTGTGGGATTGTTGCCTATTTTTTTTTCTTTTTGTCTGTACTAAAAAAGCATTGGACTGTGCAGAACTGCTATTTCCCTTGAAAAATAAGAGCTACCAGGAAAAAAAAAGAAAGCATGAATAGTCTTCTCCCAGCAGGGCTATATTTGCTCTTAAAAATTAAAAGCAAAGGGTGGATAATAGACTGCCTTTTTAGAATGAACACTTAGAGATATTCTCCAGGAGTAAAGGCCAGATGTATGAACTAAGTATTTTTACTATTAACACTGCTTATATATTTCTGATTGTAATGCCTCAATAATAAGCATAAAAAGCCGCAACAATACATAAATGACAAAGAAGCGATCCAGGAAAATATAGCAGAACTGTTGAGCAAAAATTTTAAGCATGTGCATAATGTAAGTACATGTGAGTGTTTGATGCTAATCAGACTGTTTATATGATTAAATTTAGGTGTGAATGTTGTCCTTTTGTCCTTTTGTCCTAGGTGTGAACCTTGCTGAACTGGGGCCTGAGGCGACTGACCTGTGGCCATTGGACACCATTGGTAGAATATGAAACGAGTTTCCTATCCTTTACTCTGACTCTTCATAATTCTAGTTGTTCATTTCCCTTGCTTTTCAAAGCCCAGAATTACACAGCTTGGAAAAATCTGGAAGTAATTTAGCCAAGGATTTTTTGGCAATAAAGTTGTATCTACTTTGCATGTCTGGCAGGGGTAAAGGAAGAATGGACCCAGGGGTTTGGGAATCCTTTCAGTCAGAGCCACAAGGGGAAGTCCGAACAGGAAACTGCTCTTCTGTGAACAGGGGCCAGTAGTGGGTGCAAAAATAGCAGCAGCTGCACTGCCAGCCCAGCTGCTGCCTCCAGCAGTGTAGTCACTGACACTGCCCCATGCAGTGTTATTGCCAAGGGCATGTCCAGGTACATGTTTAACAGCAGCCCTTGGGCCAGAGCGTAGGCATACTTTGTGCAATGCATTCTCTGTTTTGTAAAGTCCTAGGGAGAAAAGGACAACAGGAATAGTTTCAATACAGGCCCGCTCTGATCATTGATTCTTTTGTCATAACAACTCTGCCTACATACTCTGGAGGTCATGTTCCTGCCCCTGAGGGGCCTGCAGAAAAAGGACTAGAAAGCAAGAGGCCAGAATGTTAACAATTTTACAGGGCTGAAGTGGGAGGGAAACTCTTAGTCTCATTTTGCCCAGAGCTCCCTTTGCACAGCGCAGAAACAGATGCCATTGGGTTTCTTAATGAATGTACTTTTGAGTCACTTCCCAGCAAAGTCTCCCTTTGGCTTTGAAACCAAAGAATTCTCTAGAAAGAAAGAGAACTCCCCTCAACATCTGTGGAAAGCAACTTCAATGAGGACTGGTCGTGGATTTTGCTTCAGGCTGCCACCCATCCTAGACTTAGTGGGATAGCATGACAGTATCTACAGCAAAATAACAATATACTAAAATCTTATAGCAATTTCCCTCCAAAGACTTTGGGGTATTTAACAAAAGGTAAATAAGATTCTTATCTTACAGGCATAGAAACTGAAGCACAGTGAGGGAAAATTATTTATTTCACAGTCATGTAGGAAGCTGTGACAGAGACAGGAAGGGAACTTAAATCTCTGACTTCTGATTTCCTACTCTGAATGCTATATCATAGTTCCCTTGATTTCATTACTAGACCATGTTCTATTCCTAGAGCTAGGAACAAATATAGGCCTCTCAATTTTCCCCTCCTTGCTGAACCCACTACGCATATTTCCCACCCAGAGATTGCCCCTGTTAGCTTGGCTTGTGAAAAATTTCAATCAGCCTGAATTTACTTTGGCAGCTTCATAACAGCATGTTGCCACCTCAACTCCCATACAAACATCACCCTGTAGTGAGGGAAGAGGGGCAAACTTTCTTGAGGTCAGACACTTGCATCAGACAAAAGCATTCCAGAAATTGGATCCTTGCCCCTCCCCCTCCCCCCCCCCCAAAAAAAACCCCCCAAAAACCCAACTATGTGGACTGTTAGTCACAGTGTGAAGAGCAAGCCTGCTGCCTGGTGGCTTCAAAAGAAGCTTTTTTTCCCCACACACAACAAGTCTTTCTTGAGGGGCTGTTTCATCCTGAACTTGGACTCAAGGACTGAAGTGAGGTTGGAGTCAAATATACATCATTTTTGTGTGCCTATGACCAGATCTGAAAAAGAGACCCGGTTTTGACAGTTAATGTGACATACCCCGACACCTTTGTCTCTCCTAAATCAAGACCTACAGCCCCACCGTCTGCTGCCAGAATTTACAGAAAGACATAATAATGCCGGGTCTGAGACAGGATTATCCCTACTACTCAACCTCCACCCTCACATTAGACAGGGAATTCCCCTTGGGGAGTTAAGTCATCTTCTTCTCATGTCCTGTCTGAGATTGTTGAAGTCAGGTATTTAGTAGAATTTGCAGATCCATTAGAATCTGACAGGGCTGCAGCGTAAGCACTTCTGCTCTGGTCATGGCGGCAGTTGGAACCGTAATAAGTAGGGGAGTTCAGTTAAAGCCGTCAGATTTGTGATCCTTCAGTTCTAGAGATGCATCAGCAGGGCATGGGTAGCTCTGGGTGAGAGGATGTTCTCCAGTTCCCTGCTGAAATATGTGATATCTGTGTCTGCTCTCTTTGTCCCATGATATGAAAGCAGAAAATTGACAAGAGCCTATTTCTTTTTAGTGTTTGCAAAAAAGGAGGAATGAGCTTATTTTGCGCACACAGCATGGATCTGCTTCCTTTCTTGAATTTAGCAAATAGGCACACCACAGCAAATTAGGGGAGGAAGGGATGGGTGAAGCAATTCTTGTTGGTGGCCTGCCCCCTCAAATGCCTAGCACCAGCAATGCCTGTGCACTTCCTACATGAAGCTGGGAAGTGCTCAGGTGTCCCTATAAAGGGTAAGGGAGGGATAGGTACAGGAGGAAGACAGATGCCTGCAACACATCTAGAAGAAGAGGATGGTGAATGGAAAGAATTGCTATGGAAGCAATAGGCACCAGTGTTTTGTTTGACATATTGCCTACATTTTATGTTAAAGAATCAAACTGTGCCCTTGTAGGGATTTAGGTGTGGCAGTGAGTCCTTCCTGGCCTGGCTTAAACAGGCCTTGTTTACAGCAATTTTTAAGAACAGGAACTCAGGCAAAAAAAGCAGCCAGAGCAAGAGAAGATATTTGGAAAATGCAGATCTAGTTAGTTTGGCTACAGTTGTTACTCCAGTTGTTCCAGGACATGTGTGATAATGAGGTACAGGGGCCTATGGAGGATGAGGTTGATCATTTTATTGGACAGGGATGGAGGTTGCTGCAGGAGATGGAGAGCAGGGTTGCAACACTTTTTAGCACTTAGTTGGAGTTCCCCACAGAGACCACCCTCCCCTATGCTTCTACCTTCCCTGTCTCCTTCTGTTGATGTTTCATATATACATTGAGCAAGAGAGAAATCCATTACAAGCAGAAGCATAATGTAGCTTTAGTCCTAATACCTGCCAGTTCTATTAAAACCTCTCCTATAGTACTCTATTTAAATCAGACATGTGTTGGCTTTCATGTAACATAGATGTCACTTGACCCAGAAAAGTACTTCTTGTGGGGATGGATGTGCCATTCTCTGAGGAGGCAGTAGGCTACATTCAGCTGTTTAGTCTGTGGAGTCGCTGCTCCTTTGTGCCACTAAGGAGCCTCTGGCACTGGTCCCAAATGGAAGCCCTGATTCTGGTTTGAGCAATTCCTGTTCATTCTCACCAGTCAACTTCCCTCCATCACTCCCTTCTGTGGAGGACAGAGGCATCCATCTGCCATCCTTACCTGTTGTCCCAGGAGGTCTGCTGCTTGCCTGGAGCCTGGATCTGAAATGTCACGGAAGGATCAGTGAGACTTATATGATCCTCTGACTACTCCATGCTGCTTTTCCATGTGGGCACCAATGCCATGGGTGACCCTGAGCAAATCGAGTGACTACAGGGCTCTGGGTGAAAGGGATCAATGCATGGCAGCACAGGTGGTGTCACCAGCAAGGATTTGGCTTCTTTGACCATGGGATGTTGTTCCAAGAAGAAGGATTGCTGAAGAGGGCTTTCAACTAGGTTCACAGGGGAATGGAGAACAAAGCCCTGAGGTAAGTGAGGAAGCAGGGGACCTGGAGGTGTAGCAGAAAGCCCCCATTTCCTCTTGCCTGCATTTGCTCTCCCCTCTTTGGATATGTTTCTCTTCTTCTACCTTTTCTTCCTTCCTCTTTCTTTCAGTATAAGATAAGGAATTGTGTTTTAAAGTTCGTATGTGTGTATTTTGTATCTCCCCTTGTATTTTGGTATTTTTATCTATTTGTGTGCCATGGCATTACTCTTGTAGCTTATATTTTATGCTCCTCACCTTTTAACTAAATGTGTTTAGTTTCAGAAGTTATACACTGTAACAATGTTAACAAGGGCAGGAATCAAACTGCCACTTCCCTGTATCAGGCGGGCCCCCGAAAGAGCGAGTGAATCAGTGATTGAATGCGTAACATAGTAGCAGACAGCAGTTAACACCTAGGAAAACCCCAGATCAACCAACGGAAGAAATCAATAGAAGACAATGTAGCAACCGGGAATTCTCTAAATGTCACTGATCAAGGGCTAGAAGTCCTGGTCTGAGTTAATCAATGCCAGGGACCAACTTTTGGGCTGAATATCTCCAGATCAACCGCTCCCAGAGCCCTATTCAAAATTCATCAATGGACTCCCAAACCTGCACGTACATGCGGACGACCCCTGGGGCTGACAGATGCTATCCAGTAGCCACCGAGGGGGAAGTCCCACGAGGGTCAATGACTCCTGGATTGGGCAAACCTGAAAACTGGGGAGTCACCAAAGTCTGCCAAGGACAGATAACAAGCAGTGAAAAGTGACCCTCAGTGGCGCCCTCTTGATCTCCAACTTGACCAGAACCCGACCTGTCCAGCTAGAAGGACCAGCCGGTGACCCCCTTCTGGAGGATAACACTAAGCTGAAAGAAGTCTCAATGACAGACTTCAGCACCTGTGGGATAGGTATACCTGACTCTGGTATCTTGCTACTGTGTGTGTGCGTGTGTGTGTGTGTGTGTGTGTGTGGGGGGATCAGCCCCAAGGATTATGATTTGACTTCATTACAGTGTTTCAATCCGCCTAATAAACCAGAATTTTAAGGATCCTGAGTTGGACATTTGTAGCCAACAGAGGAAGCAGAAGCAGGAAGGGGCAACAGTGGAGGCCTCATTCCTCATGATGCTCTGCTAGACTTGGTTCTGGCCTAAGGAGATGACCTGGCAACCAACTTAAATATAGACAGAAGTCTGGGCAACAGTGACCATGAAACTATCATGTTCACTGTCCGACATAAGGCAGACAAGTCTGATAGCAGGATTGAAGTCTTGGACTTCAAAAATGCAAATTTCAACAAGCTCAGGTCACTAGTAGGGGAAGTGCTGCGGGACCAGAGACCAAAGGCAAAATCTGTGCATGAACAGTGGTTGTTCCTTAAGGACACAATCCTTGAAGCACAAGGAAATCCATTCCCATGTGGAGAGCAGGTAACAGAATGGCTGGGAAGCCCTCTTGACTAAACAGGGAAATCACAGTTTTTTTAAGAAAGAAGCTTATAAACAATGGAAGCTTGGGGCAGGCCCCAAGGAGACCTATTTCATGATAGCCTGCATTTGCAGGGAACAGATAAGACAGGCTAAAGCAGTGACCAAACTTAGATTAGAAATGGGAATCAAGGACAATAAGAAGTCCTTCTAGGGAACAGGAGGAAAAGAAATGGGAGTGTGGACCCATTGCTCAACAACTCTGGAGAGCTGGTTACTGGCACCCAGGAGAAAGCTGAACTCCTGAACGACTACTTCAACATGGTCTTTCACCAGATCAAGGGAAAAACAATGCCAGGTAAAGTACAGGATGAGCGTGGTAGGAATAATCACTTTGCTTCTATTGCAGTAGAATTGGTATATGACCAATTAAAAAAATTAGACATATACAAGTCAGCAGGACAGGATGATCTTCATCCAAGAGTGCTGAAGGAGGTGGCCAAAGTCATTGCAGAACCCCCGGCAAAACTCTTCCACAACTCATGGCACTCTGGAGAAGTCCCTTAGGACTGGAAGAGGGCCAATGTTGTGCCCATCCACAAGAAGGGCAGAAGGGAGGACCTGGGTAACTATAGGCCAATCAGCCTAACTTCCATCCTAGGGAATATCCTAGAAAAGTTCGTCAAGGAGTCTATCTGCGATAAGCTTGCAGAAGGTAAGATTCTGAATGACAGCCAGCATGGCTTCACTGTGGGCAGGTATTGCCTTACCAACGTCATCTCCTTCTATGACCAGGTAACTTGCCACCTGGACATGAAAGAGCAGGTTGACATTGTATAGCTTGACTTCCAAAAGGCCTTTGATCTAGTATTCCATGATGTCCTTGCAAGAAAATTGGAGGATTGTCGGCTTAACTCTGAGACGTTCAGGTGAATGAGAAACTGGCTGCAGGATAGGACCCAGAGAGTCATAGTGAATGGATCTGTCATCCTGGTGAGAAGTGGGCAGCGGTGTTTCACAGGGGTTGGTGCTTGGTCCAGTACTTTTCAACATTCTTTGGATGCAGGGGTGAAGAGCTCACTGGCTAAGTTCACGAATGACACCAAGTTATGGGGAAGTGTGGTCATGCTTGAAGATAGGCTACAGATACAGGTGGACCTAAACAGGCTAGCAAGTTGGACGGACTGGAATCTGATAAAGTTCAATGTCAAGAAATGTAAAGTTCCCCACCTCAGGATGAGCAACCCCCAACACACCTTACAGGCTTGGTGGCACCAAACTGACTAGTACCACAAATGAAAGAGACCTGGTGGTAATAATAGACCACAGTATGAATATGAGCCAGCAGTGTGATGCTGTAGTCAGTAGGGCAAATAATACTCTGGCATGCATCAATCGATGCATCTCCAGCAAAGCCAAGGAGGTGATTCTTCCACTGTATTCAGCACTGGTGAGACCACAGCTAGAGTATTGCATCCAGCTCTGGGAACCACACTTTAACAAGGATGTGGACAAGTTTGAGAGAGTCCAAAGAAGAGCCACCTGTATGATCAGAGTCTTATACAGGAAACCATATGAGGAAAGGATGAGGGATCTGGGACTCTTCAGTCTGAAGAAAAAAAGGCTGGCCCATTAATTGTTTTCTCATCTGCAATTATATATGGAAATGTACTATAATTACAGCTATCTCTTACTGCTTGTTGTGTCTGTGCTATCCATTTTCACACTTTGTTTCATCAGACAGCTGAAAAAAAAATCAATAATAAAAATATTTCAACAGGAACTCAAATTTCCATATGTATTCTGAACTTGCTACCCTGCAGGAGAAGTCTCATGAGCCTCTGCAAATAAGGACATGCCATGAATACCCAGAAGATCATTAATGACAGCAGCGTTTGCAGGTGCCGTGAGACTACAGTGGCCAAAAAATCAGCGCAGAGGCAAAATGAGAAAAAATAGGCCTGGATCTCAATGATATCACTGCTGATGTAAACATGCTATTCAGTTTTGCATATTAATAAGTTACCATGGTAAGGAACAGGGGCCAAATTCAGAGAGCAGAGCTCCATTGACTTCAGTAGAATTATTCATGGTAATTATTCATGGTTACGCAGTTTGGTTTGGCACTATAAATTTTATTGGCTTCTGTGAGATCTCTGCTTTTCTCAGATTTGTAACTTTTAGGCATCAGACACTAAAAAGGTATCATCCTACCACACTGCAGCTCTCAAGAATTATGGAGGCTTAACCCATGCAGGAGTAGGGGTGTAGGAACAAACAAGAAATAAAGGTACACTATTCTCTGTAACTTCTTGCTTGTAAAAGCTAAATATTTAGGGTAAAATTCTGGATCCACAGAACCTAATAGTAAAACTCCTCTGTTTCAGTGGTGCTAAGATTTCACCATTTTATTGATTGATTTTGAGAGAGAATCTCTATCGTTCATGGCCTGATTTTTGCATCTACCCAATTCAGACAGAAATGCAGGTATGAGACTCTTCTTTGGCAGTCCCTTACAGTTAAGGATAGTTGTCCTCCATGATTGTCTTATCTGTGGGTCCAAAAATGGCTAACGAGGCCAATCTGGAAATCCACAGGCTGTGCTGCTACTCAAGCACATGCTTCCACGTAGGGTGGGTGGCTCTGGATTCCTGATTCAGTCCACAACATGCTGTTTTTGTTGTTCCCAGTTCTCCATCTCCTGCTGTTGTTGTAAGTGTGCTGGAGGAAGATCAGGGGCCAGGGAAGACCCCAAAGTGGAACATGAGCCTTCCTTGCTAATCCTAGGGAGTAGGCAAGTGTGTGAGGAAACAGCAGATGGTGAGCAATGCTACCAGAGCAAGTGCTCCCTGTTCATTGGTCAATGGAGGATCCTAGCGAGTACTTCTGGGCCCAGAGAGGGGCAGTCAGGGAGAGCTTCTGCTAGGGTCAGGATGCCAGGACAGCTCTCCAGCCAGTGCCTGCCAGCAGAGAGGTGGAAGGCGGAGGTGCCTGGTGAGAAAGGTGGGCAGTTGGAGAATTGCTGATAAAGGAAGTTCAGCCAGAGAGGGCTCAAGGCTGCATCCAGGAAGCTGAGGAGAGTTGCTGGAGGATCAGCCGGAAGGAAGCTAGTGTGAGGGGTTTCCTCCCCCCCTTCTTAAAGAGACAGTTGGTGGATTCCCAGAGGGACTCAGGTGGACCACTGGATATGGATTTTTTCTTTTCCTTGTTAACTTCTGTGAACACATGATGAGTTTCTTTTCTTTTGGGACTTCTACCTTACAGAGAGAGGGGAACTGGGACTGTGCAAGCAGTTAGCCCTGAAGGATATATGATTTCTGAGGGCCCAGGGGTAGTAAGCAGCCAGGACTGGAAGACTCTTTTTTGGAGCCAGAAATGGCAGGCTGGGGGCCTAGAGACAAGATGGGGATCTGGACCCTGTACCTTTGTTTTCCCTTCTATTTGTTTTCGGCCGGGTTTTTCCTCTATGGCATGGGACATTTAAGGAAGACCAAAGGATTGCTGTGAAGGCATTCCCTGAGTCTCACAATGAAACCTGCAGCTATTTTGCAGATGTTGTGAGCGGACAGAGTTTAAGACAGATCACCACTTGTGGTGGTAAGGGTGAGTAAAGGGGAGGAAGGAGCCCCACAGCAAACCCTTCATCCCATCTCATGGAGCTTGCATAACTCTCTGGGCATAACAAGATCCTCCCCAGTTCCAGAAACATCAATTCATAGCAGGAAGGAATCACCGAGGTAGACGTCAAGCGAGAGGAAGAGTCAGAGTCGGATGCTTTAACAGCAAGTAAAATGACAAGGAAATGGGGCCCCCGGCCCTACTTGCCATACCCCTGACAGTAAGGTTTCAAAGTACTGAGATCCTTGCAGAAGACTCTTCCTCCATTTGGGATGGCCCTGGGCAATAGTTTCCCACAAGTTCATGTTGATGTTGCATTTTTTCAAGTTGGCCTTGAGGGTGTCCTTGAAGCACTTTCTCTGCCCTCCTCACAAGCATACATCTTGACTGAGCTGGGAGAATAAACCTTGCTTTGGGACTCTAGAGCCAGACATCTGGATGATGTGGCCAGCCCAGCGAAGTTGATGCCATATGATCATTGCCTTGATGATCATGGTGTTTGCTTGCAAGAGGATGCTACTGTTGGTGCACCTATCTTCCCAATGCATTCAAAAGATCTTCTGCAAGCAGCATTGATGATAGTTGTCCAACTACTTGAGTTGTCTCCTGTACATTGTCCATGTCTCAACTCTGTACAGTAAGGTGGCAATCACAACTGCATGATAAACCATAGGCTTGGTTTTGGATCTGATGTCATGATCATTGAACACCTGTTTCCACAGGTGGTCGAAGACTGCACTTGTACAGTGAAGTTGAATTTCTTCATTGCTGTCAGCCTTCTGTGAGAGATGGCTTCTGAGGTACAGGAAATACTCAACTTTCTCCAGAGCCTTACTGTGAATCTGAATTACTGGAGCTGGGGACTGCTCATTAAGAGTTTGTTGGTGGAGGACCTTAGTCTTCTGAATGTTAAGCACCAGTCTCATTTTCTTATATGCCTCAGTAAAGATGCCAACAATTGCCTGAAGCTCTGCTTCTGAGTGAGCACAAACTGCAACATCATCAGCTTACTGGAGCTTGATGATTGAGGTTGAGGTGGTCTAGATTTTGGCTCTGAGTCGGCTGAGAGTAAACAGTTTACCATCTATTTGGTATTTTATCTCCACTCCAGCTGGAAGCTTGTTGGTGGTCAGATGTAGCACTGCAGTAAGGAATATCAAGAAGAGTGTTGGAATGAGGATGCAGCCTTGCCTAATTCCTGTCGTAACCTCAAAGGGATCTGTGATAGGTCCGTTACTGAGAACCACCACTCATGTACTATTATGGAGCAGGCAAAGAATGGTGATGAATTTTGGTGGGCATCTGTACTTCAGAAGGTCCCTCCACAATGCTTCTTGGTTGACAGACTCGAAGGCTTTTGTGAGGTCAAAGAAAGACCATGTAGAGAAGTTTAAGTTATTCCCAGCACTTTTCCTGTAGCTGGTGAGCAGTGAAGATCATGTCAGTTATGCCTCTTCATGCCCTAAAATCACACTGAGATTCCAGGAGGAGCTCTTCAGCAAGTGGAAGGAGATGGTTCAGGAGGGTCCTCTCAATGATCTTTCCTGTGTGTAACAAGTGGATGTCCTGGGGCCAGTCTACAGGTAGGCCCACCCACTTGTCTTAGTGCCAGCTGCCCACCTCCTTGTTTGCCATGCCTTGATGTTACTAATTATCCGATGTTAATCAGGTGGGAGGTTGCCCATTTATCTGCCCTGATAACAAGGGCCTATATATATGACTCTGACCTCCCTTTATCATATCCTATGCCTCACAGATGTTTCCTCCAGCTAGCTAGCACTGGGACCTGAGCTCTGGAGTCTCACGTGGGACACTCACTCCCCGCCAGAGCTCATGGTCCCAGTGCCCTCACCTTGGGCTCTCTCTTTACACACACACACAAACACTGGGCCCCAGGCCCCACCACTGGGCTCCAACCCTGCGCACACACTCTCGAGGTCCAACCTCACACCTTGGGGCTCCTCAAGCATGCACTGTGTCACTTTTTTGGCACATTTTTTCCTATAGGGATTTCCCAGTAGCAAATTTTGCCCCCAAATTTTGCAAACCTGTAGTGCAGGGGACATTTTAACATACCAGGAATGTGGTTTGTGGCACCAACAAGATGCTACTGCCCAACCTGAGTAACCAACAAAGGTTCTGGGGAGATGCACAAGGAAGGCATTTATAAACATTTTCTAGCCAATTGCCTATCAAGAATGATGGGGAGGGGGGGAGTGGGCGGGGATGGAGACCGCTCTTGGGCCTGGACCCGGGCCCACTCCTGGCCCCACTGTGACTGCCAATGCCACAGCACGCCCGCTTCTCCGCCCCCCCCCCCCAATGTCAGGCCTGTTTGGGGAGAGGAGAAGCGGGCTCAGGGCCAACGCAGGGGAGGGGACAGGAGTGGGGCTGGGCCCAAGGTGGGGAGGAGGCCTGCTCCTTCCCTCCCCTAGCTGCTGCTGTGGCCACATCAGGCCATGCCCACTGTTTCCTAACCCCCTGCCATGGCAGGCTGGCTTTTCCCCTGCTTGGGCCCACTCCCACCCACATTGGACCCGGATCCACTCCCTCCCATGTTACCTGCAGGGAGCAGGGGGGAGGGTGAGGATAGCTGCGCTGGCCTTGCCCCCCCCAACTCTGTTGGCTGTGTCCCCACCATCATGGTGACAGGCTGCCTTCTGTCAGAATGCTTCTTCGTGCTCTGATTGGCTATTTTTCAGCCAATTAGAGTACAAATAAAGTGTTACAGAGAGACAGACAGACAGACTCAGGGTTTTATAATATTAGAATTATTATGATCCCAATTTTACAGATGAGGCATGGGGTAGATTGAGTGATTTATCCAGGAACTCTGGTTTCTAACCAGTCCAGTGCTTTAACCACAGAGCAATCCTCACTTGCCAATGAGCTTCATGTTCAAAATGAAGAACATCAGCCCATAAGAACAAGATGGAACTTGTACCTTTTTACTGAGTTTTCACTTGGTCTTTCAGGACATTGGTATACACTGAAATCAATGTAGTTGATTTACAAAATCTAACTGGCTTTCTCAGTCTGTGGAGTGATGCTGGGAAGAAGAGCAAAAACCAAAGAAATCACTAATAAAAATGTTTATTTTAAACAAGAAGAAGAGCACTAATCAACATGCCTTGTACAGGTATTCCTCATTTAATGTTGTCCTGGTTAACGCTGTTTCATTACGTCACTGATCTATTAGAGAACATACTTGTTTAAAGTAATGCAATGTTTGGTTATAACATTGTTTAACTGCTGCCTACTAGTAGGTAACCTCTGTGATGTAATTGGATTAGCTTAACATCATTTTACTTTAAGTCACATTTCTCAAGAATGTAATTACGACATTAAGTGAAGAGTAGCTGTATTTGGGTTATTAATGTAATTAAAAACAGAATCTACCTAAATCATGTAAATTATGTACAAGTTTTTTTCCTCCTGCTATCATAATGATAATAATCTATATAAAATGTGGTTTCTAAAGGGAGTTTTGCAGGACCAAATCTAAGATTAATATGACACCCCCCCCGCCATGAACTGCAACTTCGCTTTTATAGGCAGACAAGGTTCCTTGGGTGAATCTGATATCTTTTATTAGACCAACCCAAATAGCTGGAGAATAGTTATTAAGCAAGGTTTCAGGTTCAAAAACCTGAGGAAGGAAGGCTAAGGAAGTTTCAGCAGTTGGTGATATTACTGACCTTATACACTTCATACTCACTCACAACAATTTCACTTTTAATAATCAACACTTCCTCCAGATGATGGGAACAGTTATGGGCACTAAAATGGCCCCACAGTATGCCAACCTTTTTATGAGCCACCTGGAAGAAGACTTCCTCATGAACTGTACCATCAAACCCTTGCTATACTTAAGATATATCGATGACATCTTCATCATTTGGAGTGAAAACCTACAATCTCTGATTGAGTTCCATCAGAAATTCAACAATCACCATCCCTCCATCCAACTTTCTCTAGAATACTCCAGCACCAGCATCTCCTTTTTAGTCACAATGATCAGTATCCAGAATGATAAAATACAGACCACGTTATACAAGAAACCCACAGACCAACATGCATATCTGCACAGAAACATCAATCACCCTAAACACACAAAAAAGCTGTGATATACAGCCAAGCCCTCAGATACCATCGCATTTGTACTGAAGAGAACACCTGGGATTGCCACCTCACCGATCTTAAAAAGGCTTTCACCCAGCAAGGACACTCCTCTAGAGAGATACTTCGCAAGTTTGAAAGACCACCCGGATACCACGTGAAGAACTGCTGCAGTACAGACCCCCCCCCCCCCCCCACCCAAATCGCACACCGCTGGTTATGACATATCACCCCTCCCTTGAACCTGTATGGAAAATCCTCAAACAGCTGCAACCCATCCTAAAAAGAGACCCTATACTTAAAAAGATCTTCCCAGAGCCACCCATCCTAGCCTTCAAACAAGCACCGAACCTCGCCAGCCTCATCACCAGAAGCAAACTTCCTCAAGCCCAGAACACACCAAAAGGATCCAGACCGTGCCATGACAAGAAATGCAAAACCTGCCAACACATCTCCACCACCCCCACTATTACTACACCCCAAAACAGAGCAATCAGCATCCCAGGATCTTACAGCTGCACCTCCAGAAATGTAATATACCTCATCCAATGCACACAATGCCCTGATGGAAAATACGTAGGAGAGACCAAACAACAATTGCGCACCAGAATGAACACATACTGGAAATCTACCAAAGACAGAAATATCCAATTACCTGTGGGGGCACATTTCTCACAAGAAAACCACTCTCTCTCCAATCTGTCAGTCCTGATACTTAAAGGAAATTTACACAACACTTCCCAGAGACGAGCCTATGAACTCCACTTCATCAACCTCCTGGATACTAAAAATCATGGACTAAATATAGACATTGGATTTATGACACATTATAACCTGCCTGACAACTGACTCCCCAGCCCAGCCTCTGGCTTCTTTACTTTTCATTCCATCCAGGAAGAGCACACACCAACTGCTGAAACTTCCTTAGCCTGACAAAGGGTTTTTGAACCCGAAAGCTTGCTTAATAATGATTCTCCAACTATTTGGGTTGGTCTAATAAAAGATATCAGATTCACCCAAAGGAACCTTGTCTGCCTATGTCCTTAGACCAACACGGCTACAACCTACACCACTGCAACTTTGCTTTTATGACATTTGAAACCTTGATTTATGAACACTGTTATAAGGTTTTTAACTGTAGTGAAAATGAAGTGAAGTTAAACTTCTTCCTATTACCATTAGAATTACAATCACAACACGTTACAATGGACTAATAAATGTTACTTTTTGAGTAATGAAATTGCCATCAAGGCACCGTTAATCAGAATGAGATTATAATTGGCGTTTTGCAGTGTGGGGAATGGTTCTGTATGGCACTGGCTGACAGAGCACTGATTGTATATCAGAGGAAATAGGCACTCTTTATAGGCACTTGGGGTGCTGTTTTTATTGTAGTATACCTGAACTGAACATTATAGTTCATGAGGCTATCCAGCACTCTTGTTATGTTGCATAGAGTCAACTTACTCTACCTACATAGCCATGGATTATAACGAATTATTATGACACAGTGACTCAAGCCATCATTTACCAAAATGTCCCTATTGGGCATAAAGCATGTGCCTAAATTCTGTTGACTTCAGTGGAACTTATGTGGAAGTGGACTTCTTCAGTGCTATTATGAACTGGTACTGTAATGATCATCAGTTTGAATGTAATGATCATCAGAGAGTTTGAATCTGATCTCAGGTGTCTTTATTCAGTTAAAAACCATGCTCCTATTAGGCCACCATGGTGGAAGTGAAGGCCATGGGGGAGGACACCATTTTAGCTCTGGCAGCTTTCTTTATGCTGCTCGTTGCCCAGCTCTTGGCCCTGGCCCCACCTGCACCCTAGCAGCTGCTCGCCACCCAGCACCAAGCCCCACAGTGGGTTTGGGCTGAGGTGCCGTGGCACCTCCAGCAGCCAAGTCACCCTGCTCTGGCACCTACCCTGGGTCCCCCACCAGCCAGTCCCCCCACCTGGGCTCTGTGTGGTCTCTGCACAGGACCTCTCCCCAACAGGGCCAGCACCATGTGTAGGCAGTGTTGGCTCTGGCTCCAGGCTGCAGGAGGGGGAGCTGGCTGTGCCTCCATCCACTGTCCGAGCCCCTGCCCACTGGCCTCACTGCAGCATGTACATCTGTGGTGCTACAGCCACAGCCTGGTGTGCTGGGAACCTGTCCCTGGGATCTGCCCTTTAGGTGCCTCCACCCCACTTCCCCCCACCCTGAAAGGGCACACAGAGCACAATGTACATAGTTTGCACAGGAAAGAGGGTGCTTTATTGGTGATGGGTAGGGTGGTTGGTGGTGTGGTGGGGGGGCTGTTGTTTGGGATGGGAGGGAGGATGGGGCTCTGTTTGGGAGGGAGGGCGGGAGGGTGGGAGAGGTTCTATGTTTGTGGAGAGAAATAAAAGAATTTTGCTGAAAACTGTCCACAGTCAGCATGGTGCTGGGGGTGTGTGGTGGAGCTGGGATCCATGGCTGGTTGGCCAGGTGGCCTACAGTGTGGGGTACAGGAGCAGGTGGTGCTAGTGCTTATCGTACATGGTGCTTTAGCTCCCTTTCCTGGGTGTGTAGCTCAGTCAGGGCCATGGTGTGGGGGGCTCACTGCTGTTGCTGCTGCTGCAGCTGGTGCTCCCATTGCCAGGCATATTCCACCCACTTCACCTCCTTTACCCATACCTTGTGGAAGAGTTCCCCCAAGCCTCACAGATGTTATGCAGCACACAGGCTGCAATGATGACCCGGGGGATGTTGGCCTCCACAACCTTGAGGCAGGCAATGAGGGTTCACCAGTGTCCCTTCAGATGGCCAAAGGCACACTCCACCAGCATGTGGGTCCAGCCTAGGCACGTGTTAAAATGTGCCTGATGGGGGTCCAGCTAGCTGGTGTAGGTCTGAATGAGCCAGGGGAGAAGCAGGTAGGCAGAGTCACTGGTGAGGAGGGTAGGATCATCACCTCACCCAGTTGGAGGTCTGGCACCCCTGGTGTTAAATGCCTACTCTCCACCAGGGCTAGCAGGGCAGAGTTGTGGAAAACTGGCATCATGAGCGCTGCCAGCCCAGCTGGCACTGACATTGGTGAAGGTGCCCCAGTGGTTGCCAACAGCCTGCATCATGACTTAATGAAAGCCCCGCTGCCTGTAGTACAGGTAGTTGCCTTGGGGCAGGCAGGTGATCGGGATGTGGGTCCTGTCTAGGTCCACAATACACTGGGGGAAGCCCAGGACTTGGAACCCTGCCATCACCTCCAGGGGGTCATCGACCTGGAGCACAGTGTGCCACAGCACATCCTGGAGGATACCACAGACCTTCAGGATGGCTCACCAATGGTCACCTTGCCCACCCTGAAGAAGTGGCTGACAACTGACATACTGCAGGTTGGCAGGCATGGCCAGCTTGTGCAGGGCCAACAGGCAGCAGGGCTGGAGCCCCAGGAGCTTGTCATCAGCATCCCTGCTGGGGCTCAGGTGGCAGCCCAGGGGACGGTCATCATTAGCATGGGAGCAGGAGACCTCAGATGCACGGGGAGCCTGGCCACATGGCTGCACAGGGTGGGGGAAGGGGGAGATAGGGCCAAGACTGATTGGGTCCAGGTGGTGGTTGCCCAGCAGTGAAGCACAGTGAGCAGGGCATGGGTCATCACTGTCAGGGCCTGGGGGTGGAGCAGCCATCATGCAGTGGGCACAGGCTCTACAGACAGCCAGAGAGGGCTGGGCCAGCATGCTGCAGTCTGCTCTGGGCCAGAAACACAGGTGGCCAGGGAGCAGCATGTGGGGCTGCCTTTTTAAAAGTGTTCCTGGTGCCCAAGAGCCTCCAACTCCCCCTGGCTGCTGTGGGGGGTGGGGGGAGGGATGCAGGGCTGGAGGATGATGCCTCAAGCAGGCTACTGCCATAAGGAGCAAATCTGCTCCCAAATGGGTGTAGATGCCTGCCCAGGGCTGGTTTACTGTACACTAAATTACTGAGCAGTAAACCCAAATAGTGTTAATTGCAGGTGTAGACAAGCCCACTGTAGAGTAAGATAGAGATCTAGTCTAGCCACAGTGGCACAACAACTCTCTACACATTAGCTTACCTTAGGCTCCTTCTAGGACTCACCTAGCTCTAACATGTGAAGTGTAGATAAAACATGATATGGCCTGGGGTTGATGGGTTAGACACTGTGGAATAAGACATAATTTATAGAACAGTAGCTGGATATGTCTGTTAAACTACTCAATAAGAAAATGGTTAAAAGATTATATTTAAGGAGTCATTGTTAGGTTTTAAAGTCACCAATATAAACTGACACAGTTCTACATTTCTTACAGATAGGGCCAATCTGTCCACGGGCACTGATAGACAACTCTGCATCAGTGCAGAGTTTACATTTGGAAAGTATTTTTATCACAAAAGAGTTGCAAAGAGTAGATTAATTGCTAGTTGATCATTCTGTGGCACTATAAGTTCTGCAACAAATGTAATAGGCTATTGCATTTGCATGGTGGAAAAGACAGCCCAACTTGCTCTGAAGTGCTGTAAAACACCGAACATATACAGGATATTTGGGTATTTGAGAGGTAGAGGGTTAAGTGTTGTGATCATAAAGCATGCAGTAATTGCTCTCAGACCTATTAACAGGATGTCTTGCATAGAGTGTCATCCTGCCATTTCCCATGGGTCCTGTTCACTAACCCTTTGCATTTTGACAGTAATTACCATCCAAGCACAAAACATCATCCACTACAATGCAGATATACTCTCATGGCAATGTATCAACATTCATTTCTCTTTATAGGATTTTTTTTCTTTAAATTCCATGCTTAATCTAACTTAGAAAATTAAAGCCAAGATAAAGCAACAACAGTAACATTCACAGAAAACTCACAGAAAATGAGAGTTGATATTTCACTGTGAGAAATTAAATTGATTCCAGATGATGCCATTTTGAAGTCAATATTTCATGCACATCTACTCTGAAAAAAATCTCCTAAAACATATTTGTAGAAGAAAAATTACTGATGGCCACTGTTTCTGTGTTTGGCCTGTTCCTTCATAGAATATTTGCGCTAGAAAGGAGCCCACAGTCATTCAGAAAATTGGGCCATAGCATTAGCGGGTGTAAATCAGCATAGCTTTCACTGCAGATGCTCTGATTCATACCAAGTGAAGATGTTGTCTCCTATCCATAATAGCATTACAACCAATGCAAAATCTAATCCTCAGTAGCAGTGGGGCACCATACTGACTTTCTGATGCGTGTCTCCTGACACCTAAATTCTTCTCCTTACAGCAGTTCTTGTTTGAAATTGTAGCAGAGGCTGTTTACTGTAGCAAACTGCAACAGCTTCTACAACTTACATAGTTCCTGACACATTCATACATAATCACATGTCCAGCAATGCTGTGCCTCTGCTATACATATTGCATATGAATACAGTAGTCATTTGCTATTCTTCAAACAGGGTTGTAGTGGCAGATATATTCCTCTCTCTGTGAAAGAGTAGGGTGTGAAATATGGAGAGGAGGTGACATTGCTGACAAATGTCCATACATCCTTTATCCTGAGATGGAAATCAGTGTTTCCAGTATTCTATGGCATGTGTGATCTTTGATGGAAATAATGGCTTGTGGTATGGGAACCTGCTGTGACTGTCAGGGCATGTGTAGATGATATGGGCATTATTGTACAGCGCCTGAAAATTTTAATGCAGCTTTTTTTTGGTGCGGCGCATTTTTGTTTGCATGACACGGCGTTCATGTTTGCATGAATGGTGCTTTCAAGCGAGTTAAGCGTCGTGTGTCATTCCCTGAAGATTTCAGTAGGGGGAGTCAAATAACAGTTTACCCCCTGTAATGTCTTTCCTAATGTAGATTTCATAGATTTCGTAGACATTTGGGCTGGAAGGGACCCCAGAGGATCATCGAATTCAGCCCTCTGCCTCAGGGGCAGGAAGTCAGCAGGGATCATAGGATCCCAGCAAGATAAGCATCCACATGTGTCTTTAAGGCGTTCAAAGTGGGTGCTTGAACTGCCTCTGGTGGCAGTCTATTCCAAAACTTGGGGGCTCGGACAGTGAAGAAGTTCTCTTATATTCAGCCTGAATCAGTCGTGGCAGAGTTTGTGACCGTTCAATCTTGTCATCCCTTGGGGCGCCCTGGTGAACAGATGTTCCCCCAGATCCTGATGAGCACCCCTGATAAACTTACAGATGGCCACCAGATCACCTCTGAGCCTGTGCTTTTCCAGGCTGAAAAGCCCCATGGCTCTCAGCCTCTCATCATAAGGTATGTTTTCCTGACCTCTGATCATGCACGTGGTTCTCCTCTGCACCATCTCAAGTTTCTCCACATCCTTTGTTAATTGTGGGGTCCAAAACTGGATGCAGTACTCCAGCTGCGGCCTCACCAAGGCTGAGTACAACGGGAGAATGACGTCGCGGGATTAGCTTGAGAAGCATCTATGAATGCAAGCCAGCGCTTTGCTCTCTTTACTAGCTGCAGCATCACACTGAAGCCTCATGTTCATCTTGTGGTCAATCATGACCCCCAAGTCCCCTTTCATCTGTAGTGCTAACCAGCGTAGCACTACTCAGCCTATAAGCATGCTACAGGTTTTTCCTCCGAAGGTGGAGAACCTTGCATTTTTCGCTGTTGAACACCATCAGTTTCTTGTCTGCCCATTTCATGAGCCTGTCAAGATCCGCTTGGATCACCCTCCTGTCCTCAGGTGTGGATGCTTTACCCCAGAGTTTGGTGTCATCGGCAAACTTGGCCAGTCCACTTCTGACACCAACGTCCACATCACTGATGAAGATGTTAAATAGTATAGGCCTTAGGACAGAGCCTTGAGGGACCCCACTGGTCACAGTGCACCAAGATGATTGGCTCCTGTCAACCACCACCCTCTGGGTCCTACCGCAGAGCCAATTCCCCAGCCAGTGGATCGTGGTGAGGTCAAAGCCACAGTTAGCCAGTTTAGCCAAGAGGTGATCGTGGGATACCAGATAGAAGGCTTTTTTAAAGTCAAGATATACAACATCGATCTCTTCCCCCTTGTCCAGGTGATAGGTCACCTGGTCATAAAAGGAAATGAGATTGGTCAAGCAAGACCTACCCGCAACAAACCCATGCTGGGTATCCCTCAGGCTATTGCCTTCAGCTAGTCTGTTAAGCTAGTCTGATAATCTTTTCCAAGACCTTCCCCAGGATAGAGGTCAGACTGATGGGCCTGTAGTTTGCCGGATCCACTTTCCTCCTTTCTTGAAGATAGGCACCACATTGGCCTTCTTCCAGTCTTTGGGCACTACACCAGAGCGCCAGGAGTTTTCAAAGATCGTGCCAGGGGCTGGGCTATGATGCTCGCCAGCTCCTTGAGTACCCTGGGGTGTAGATTGTCAAGGCCAGCTGACTTGAAGGTATCCAGCCTCTCAAGGTATTCCTTCATGAGGTCAGCATCGATGGAGGGCAGGGGATCTCCCTCACCTGGACCTCCTTGTTCCATAGTGGGCATGGGCGTCCCATGGGACTGGTGAAAGACTGACGCAAAGTACCCATTTAATAGGTTGGCTTTTCCCTGGCTGTCAGTTGTCAGATGTCCCATTTGGTTTAGCAGGGATCCAATGTTGCCCTTGCTTTTCCTCTGGCTCCCCACATATCTGAAAAAGGACTTTTTATTGTCCTTGATACTTGAGGCTAGTTGGTTGCAGCCTTGGCTTTCCTGGTTTTCTCCCTGCAGGACTGGACCAGTGCAGAATATTCCTCCTTGGAGTTGAATCCCATCCTCCATCCTTTGTAGGCTTTTCTTTTTAGCCTCAGGAGGTCTGCTAGATCCCCAGAGAGCCAGGGGGGCTGCTGTGCCTTCTTGCTGCTTTTCCTCCAAGATGGAATAGAATTAGCATGTTCATTGAGGATAGCTTCCTTTAGGAGCAACCACTCTTCTTGAACTCCCCTCCCCCTGGGGTTGTGGTCCCTTAGGGCCTCACTGACAAGCCTCCTGATCTTGTCAAAGTCAGCTTTCCTGAAGTCAAGGACTTCAGTGTTGCTGACTGACTTGCCAGCTTTACAGTGGATGGTGAAGGTGATCAGCTCATGGTCGCTGTCACCCAGCTTCCCATTGATCACTAGGTTGCTAATTAGGTCATCCCCAGTTGCCAGTACCAGGTCGAGCAGCGCTTTACCTCTTGTTGGCCCGTAGACTTCTTGAGTCAGGTAGAGGTCATCCAGGCACTATAGGAAGCTTTGCAACCACTCAGATTTTGCTGAGTGATCCTCCCACGAGATGTCTGGGTAGTTGAAGTCACCCATGACAACTATGGTCGTGGAGCATGCGGCCTCAGCCAGTTCCCGGACGAACTCCTGATCAAGCTCTTGACTTTGGGTGGGAGGTCTGTAGTAGATTCCCACCGTTGTGACCCCTGTGCCATGTTCCCCATGCCTTTTAACCCAGAGGGTCTCCAGTCATCCACCCTGGTCACCCATATCAGCTTGCAGGGACATGTAGCTTTCCTTAATATAGAGAGTTAGACCCCCGTCCTGTTTATCTGCTCAATCTCTCCTGTACAGGGCATAGCCGTCTATACCCATGGTCCAGTCATGGTTGGAGTCCCACCAGGTCTCCATTATCCCTATGATGTCGTAATTATTTGTATTAAGCAGGAGGACGGGCATGGACCTCATGGGGCCTTTAGCCTTTAGCAAGTCTTTAAAGACTTTAGTAAGTCTTTAATGCATTATAATGCATTTCATATGCATGGTCACTGAGGGGGCTGGGGGGTTGGGGTAGACACCTGCTGCCACAGGCCCAAAACAGCTTCTTTTTTTTCTGAGCTTTTTCTTTGCAGCATGTACTGTTATGGGAGGTGCAATTCAAAAATGATTTTCTTTTCAACGCTTTCTTTGCAATGTAATGTTTTCTTTACAAAATCCTGCATGCAGCACCTTTCGGAGCTGGGTTTGCAGACCTTACCCTCTGACCACCTGAAAACCGCCCCCTCCCCCCCCCCCCGCTCCCCCTGTCCTCCATAATCAAATTTTGTTCAGGATTGCTTTGTCCTCCCTTGCCATATCTCAGCCCTTCTCAAAGGACAGGGAGAAAGTGAGAAGGAAACAAAGACCTGCTTAAGACCTGCTTAAAATTGTAATGGTTCAATTCCTTATCACAGCATTTCAAAGCTGGTAGATCTGCCTTATCACCCTGCACACATCACACACATCCTGGGCCTCTACCATATATATATAGCCAATGTATGATATAGACTTGTGTTATATAGACTTACAATTACAGTTTGATTCCTTATGAGGAGTTAGCAGATAGTGAGCATAGAGCAGGTGATTATGCACCCTCCCTGCCTCTTTCCCCATGGGGCGGGGGGGGAGGGGCAGTTAAGGAAATGCACACCTCCTGGTTCAGGCTCCTCCCTAGGTCCCTCTATTCCTGCAGAGAAGAGATATAGGCAGACAGGGTTCCTTGGGTGAATTTGATATCTTTTATTAGACCAACCCAAATGGCTGGAGAATAGTTATTAATTTCATAGATTTCATAGACATTAGGGCTGGAAGGGACCTCGGAAGATCATCGAGTCCAGCCCCCCGCCCAAAGGGAAGGAAGTCAGCTGGGGTCATAGGATCCCAGCAAGATAAGCATCCAGTTTCATCTTGAAGGTGTTCAATGAAGGCGCTTGAACAACCTCTGGTGGCAGGCTGTTCCAGACCTTGGGGGCTCGGACAGTAAAGAAATTCTTCCTTATGTCCAGCCTGAAACAATCTTGGAGTAGTTTGTGACCATTCGACCTCATCATCCCTTGGGGCGCTCTGGTGAACAAACGTTCCCCCTGATACTGGTGGTCACCCCTGATAAACTTGTAGGTGGCCATCAGATCACCTCTGAGCCTGCGCTTTTCCAGGCTAAAGAGCCCCAGGGCTCTCAGCCTGTCATCGTAGGGTCTGCTTCCCTGACCTCTGATCATGTGCGTGGCTCTTCTCTGGACTCTCTCAAGCTTCTCCACATCCTTTTTGAATTGTGGAGCCCAAAACTGGATGCAGTACTCCAGCTGTGGCCTCACTAAGGCCGAGTACAGGGGGAGAATGACGTCCCGGGATTTGCTTGAGAAGCATCTATGGATGCAAGCCAGCGTTTTGGTCGCTTTACTAGCCGCAGCATCGCATTGCAGGCTCATGTTCATCTTGTGGTCAACGATGACCCCCAAGTCTCTTTCTTCCATAGTGCTAGCCAACATAGCACTGCCGAGCCTATAAGGATGCTGCAGGTTTTTTTTCCCAAGGTGGAGAACCTTGCATTTATCAGCATTGAACACCATCAGATTCTCACTGCCCACTTGCTGAGCCTGTCCAGGTCAGCCTGGATCATCCGCCTGTCTTCTGGTGTGGATGCTTTGCCCCAAAGTTTGGTGTCATCTGCGAACTTGGCCAGTCTACTTCTGACTCCAGTGTCCACATCATTAATGAAGATGTTGAACAGTATGGGTCCAAGGACAGAGCCCTGGGGGACCCCACTGGTCACAGGACACCACGATGAGTGACTTCCATCAATTACTACCAGCCAGTGGATTGTGGAGGACCCAAGGCGACAATTGGCCAGTTTCTCCAAGAGGCGATCATGGGACACCAGATCGAAGGCTTTTTTGAAGTCAAGATATATGACATCAATCTCATCTCCCTTGTCCAGGTGATAGGTCACCTGGTCGTAGAAGCAAATGAGATTGGTCAAGCAAGACCTACCCGCAACAAACCCGTGCTGGCTATCCCTTAAGATGTTGGCGTCAGCCAGTCCATTAAGGATGGCCTCCTTAATAAACTTTTCTAAGATCTTCCCCGGGATAGAAGTCAGGCTGATGGGCCTATATTTAGCCGGATCCACTTTCCTCCCTTTCTTGAAGATAGGCACCACATTGGCCTTCTTTCAGTCTTCGGGCACTACACCAGAGCGCCAAGAGTTTTCAAAGATCCGCGCTAGAGGCTGGGCTATGATGCTCGCCAGCTCCTTGAGTACCCTGGGGTGAAGATTGTCAGGGCCGGCTGACTTGAAGGTATCCAGCTTCTCAAGATGTTCCTTCACGAAGTCAGCATTAATGGAGGGCAGGGGATCATCCTCTCCCAGACTTCCCGGCCCTGTAGCGGGCATGGGTGTCCCATGGGGCTGATGAAAGACCGACGCAAAGTACCTATTTAATAGGTTGGCTTTTTCCTGGGCGTCAGTTGTCAGTTGCCCCATCTGGTTCAGCAGGGGTCCAATGTTGCCCCTGCTTTTCCTCCGGCTCCCCACATATCTGAAAAAGGACTTTTTATTGTCCTTGATGCTCAAAGCTAGCTGGAGTTCAGTTGCAGCCTTGGCTTTCCTGGTCAGCTCCCTACAGGACCGGACCAGTGCAGAATAATCCTCCTTGGAGGTGACTCCCATCCTCCATCCTTTGTAGGCCTTTCTTTTTAGCCTCAGGAGGTCTGCTAGGTCCCTGGAGAGCCAGGGGGGCTGCTGTGCCCTCTTGCTGCCTTTCCTCCGAGATGGAATAGACTTAGTTTGTGCATTGAGGATCGCTCCCTTGAGGAGCAACCACTCTTCTTGAACTCCCCTCTCCCTGTGGTCACAGTCCCTTAGGGCCTCACTGACAAACCTCCTGAGCTTGTCAAAGTCGGCTTTCCTGAAGTCAAGGACTTCCGTGTTGCTGACCGACTTGCCAGCTTTTCGGCGGATGGTGAAGGTGATCAGTTCGTGGTTGCTGTCACCCAGCTTCCCATCGATCTCTAGGTCACCGAATAGGTCATCCCCAGTAGCCAGTACCAGGTCGAGCAGCGCTTTGCCTCTTGTTGGCCCATAGACTTCTTAAGTCAGGTAGAAGTCATCCACGCACAAGAGGAAGCTCTGCGACCTCTCAGATTTTGCTGAGCGATCCTCCCACAAGTTGTCTGGGTAATTGAAGTCACCCATGACAACCATGGTCCTGGAGCAAGCTGACTCAGCCAGTTCCTGGGCAAACTCCTGGTCAAGCTCAGGACTTTGGGTGGGAGGTCTGTAATAGACTCCCACCATTGTGTCCCCTGTGCTGTGTTCTCCATGGATTTTAACCCAAAGGGTCTCCAGCCATCCACCCTGGTCGCCAATATCGGCTTGCAGGGACGCGTAGCTTTCCTTAACATAGAGAGCTACGCCCCCGCCCCTTTTCTCTACACGATCCCTCCTGTACAGGGTATAGCCATCTATACCCGTGGTCCAGTCATGGGTGGAGTCCCACCAGGTCTCCGTTATCCCTATGACATCGTAATTGTTTGCACTGAGCAGGAGGATGAGCTCCTCCTGCTTATTCCCCAAGCTCCTGGCATTAGTGTACAGGCAGGCAAGTGCCCCCTGGGAAGCTCCTTCCTTGCCCGCAGATTTTACCAGGGCTGGGGCTGGGGTGGGCTCCCTTGAGTGCCGTGATCCGCTGGCTTTGCAAGGATTGCTCAGCGGGCCAGCAGTGGCGGTCGTCCCCCCGTCCCCCAATGGGCTTAGTTTAAAGCCCGGTGGAGCAGGTCAGCCAGTCTGGCTGAGAAGAGCCTCCTCCCTAGGGGAGAGAGGTGGAGACCATCTCTTCCCAGCAGCTTGCTGCCTCTCTCGCCAAAGAGCGGGCTGTGGTCATGAAAGCCAAAGCCTTCCTGACGACACCAGCGCTGCAGTCTTTGGTTGACCACATAGATCCTCCTGTCCCTTCTCAGCCCATAGCCTGAGACTGGGAGGATCGACGAGAACACCACCTGTGCCCCCAGACCCTTAAGCCCCGCTCCCAAATCCCTGTAGTGCCTCATGACCTGGCTGGGAGTGCTCCGAGCCGTGTCATTGGTGCCCACATGAATAAGGAGCATGGGATAGTGGTCTGTGGGTTTGAGGAGCTTGGGGATCCTCTCCGCAATGTCCCGGATGTGGGCCCCTGGGAAGCAGCAGACTTGCCGGACTAAGGGGTTGGGGTGGCAGATTGGCCCCTCCGTCCCCCTCAGGAGGGAGTCTCCCACAACAAACACCTTACGTTTTGTCTTGGGGAGAGCAGGGGCTGGAGCTTCAGTTAGGCCCATTTTGCCTGTGGGGGCCGGCAACTCAGCAGGCTCTGCTGGGGCAGCAAGAGATGCGTACCTGTTGCTCAGTTCTGGTGGGGGAGGGGCCTTGGTGCGGCGGGCCTTAGGGCCCTTGACCACCTTGGTCCATGCCCCTGGCTGGACACAGCAGGAGGTCCCAGAGTCCTCCTTTGGCGTGGAGGGAGACTGTGGTCTACCCTCTGCCTCCCGGGGGAGAAGGGCCTGGCAGTAGGAGTCTATCTCCTGCTCGCAGTCCCTGATGGCACGCAGTCTCTGGACTGTGGCCTGGAGCTCCTCCAGCTGGCACACCAGAGACCCCAAAATGGAGCAGACCCCACAAGGGGAGGTCACCATGCTCCCAGGCCCCAGAGCCTGAAAAAGGGACAGGCAGCCCCCGCAGCTGAGAGCCAGGGGCTCCGTCTGCGTGGAGCCCGGAACCAGGGGCTCTGTCTGGGTGGCCGTCTCTGAGGTGCCAGAGGGGGGGGGGCCGTGGAGCCCGAGGGGACCCTCGGGGTGCGGCGCGTGCCCATCCGTGTCATGCCTCTGGTAGGCTGGCTACGGCTGGGGCTGTCTACCCTGGGGGGTACGCAGGCAGGGTCCTGGGCCCTCCCGTACGCCCTCCCACGCGAACTCTGCGCTAACTCACGTGCCAGCAGAGAAGCGCGCCTGTTTGCGCAGCCTGTTTGCGAGGCTCCGGTCGCGTGGCTCCCTGGGGGGCTGGGCCAAGTAGGGGCCTGGGCGGGGCTTGACCCGGCCTGGCTCCACTCAGCCGCCGCCTCCCACACACACACTAAGGGGTTAGCCCCCTCTCTCCACGGGCCCCACTTACCACGCTGTGCTGGGGGTCAGCGGGGGGGCTCCGCGGCTGCTGGAGGGTTTCTGGGGGGCTTCGGGGGAGCGGGGGCGCAGCGAGCTTTCACCCGCGCGTCTCTCGCCGCTCCCGCGTCAAGCTTTCGGGTTCAAAAACCCTTTGTTAGGCTAAGGACGCTGCAGCAGTTGCTGCGTGCTCTTCCTGGATGGAATGAAAAGTAAACAAGCCGGGGTTGTTTACTTTTCATTCCATCCAGGAAGAGCACACACCAACTGCTGCAGAGTCCTTAGCCTGACGAAGGGTTTTTGAACCCAAAAGCTTGCTTAATAACTATTCTCCAACCATTTGGGTTGGTCTAATAAAAGATATCAAGTTCACCCAAGGAACCTTGTCTGCCTATGTCCTTAGACCAACACGGCTACAACCTAAACCCCTGCAACAGAGAAGAGATATATACCTTTCTGCTTTACATACTACCCTTACTGAACTTGTATTACTTCTTCCCCCCGCTTGCTGGCCACAAGTACTGCTGAGGCTTCTCTTCTGTGTACTACTTGAATTATGGAGGCTTTCTTCGCAGGCTTTGGCCCGAACATCAGCTCGAGTATGGTAAGAATTGCATAAGTTCTGCAGATCCATTTCCTAGCCCTCCTCCTGGTTGCTAGCCCCGTTTGCTAATGAGAGTATTATGGAATTGTAATTAGAGGATTGTTGCTGGCCACAAATGTGGAAACTTTCTTCTTTTTGCTGGCCAAAACCTCCAGCAAACTCCCAGGGTCTGGGTAGTAGGCCCAGACCTGCGGGCTCTTTACAGGTCTTAAGGCAGGTCTCATGTGACCCCACTGATTCAGAGGAACAGGCTCAGCTTTAATTCTCTGCTCCTCTCGCACAGAGGCAAGACGAGTGGACCAACTTTTTCCTTTTTGGTGTGGTACCCATTTATATAAGACGTACTTCTTCACACTCTGAAAGGCATATTGAAAGTGTCCTGTGACTTCTGTAATTCAACATGGGACTCGTCGACCATGTCTTTGAAATTCCGCATGGTGTCTCACGCTTCCTTGAGGATGGCATCATCCTTACGCAGTGACTCACAGAGTTCATCCCACCAGGCATCTGTATATTCTGCTCTGGCTACTGAGGAATCTGCCAAAACCTCAAGTGAGGTTTCACAGGACTGTCTCTCTGCTTGCTCTGAAAATCTCTGCAGCACTCTGGTGTAGTGTGAGCAGGGCACCATTCTGGCCAGCCATGGGTTGCGGTGACTGATAAAAAAGCAGTGGTTGCCTTGCTCCCAAGAGGAGAAAAGTACACCTCCCACCCCCAACATGCAGTGCACAAAATGCCAGCGGGCACAGAAAAAGCGGGGTACCACTCACTGCCCCAAACTTACAAGTACTCACTTCAGAAACAGGTCCATGGCTGCCACTGCCCATGCTAGCTGAAAAAAATTAATTAAAGCAAATAATTTGTTTGGTCTCTGTTACATTAGGAGCTATCAAACCCATCATGCACCACCACCAAAAGAACATAGCAACTAGGTACAGCAATACATGAATATTTCCCCCTCCCTCCCGGCCCCCCACACCCAACCAGCATAAACCCAGGAGTTGCCTGGCAGTGGCAAGAGGCTTACCAGGTCCAGCATGTTCTTGGGTCTCAGTAACAGCAGATGGTGTATCAGCCGCAACGATTTCTTCCTGACTCTCCACCTTCTCTGCTTCATTATCTGTACTAGTCCATGGAACAGGGCTAAGTGGCACTGAGTGTATGGTGCCCAATGGTTCTTCCTGCTACTCATGGTCATCAGGGAGTAAGGAGCAGTCTGTGTACAGTTGAGACATGCTCATGGTTTCACCCTCAAGAGGGGCTGCTGCCACCACCTCCTCCTCCTCCTCCTCTTCCTCCTCCTCCTGCCCAACCTGGTGCTGAAAGTCTTCATATTTGGGTTGCCACCCACATCCTTGGAAAGATGGATGGACAGCTTGTCATAGAAGGGATCAATTGTGTGATCTGCACCAGAATGAGAATTCATATCTTTGAATGGGTCATGAGGCACTACAGGGTTTTGGGTGAGGGGCTAAAGGGTCTGGGGGCACAGGTGGTGTTGTCTTCGATCCTCCCAGTCTCAGGCTATGGGCTGAGGAGGAGCCAGGTAGTCAACCAAAGACTGCAGCACTGGTGTCATCGGGAAGGCTTTGGCTTCCATGACCACAGTCCACTCTTTGGAGAGAGAGGCAGGGAGCTGCTGGGAAGGGATGGCCTCCATCTCTCTCCATTGAGGAGGAGGCTCTTTTCAGCCAGACTGGCTGACCTGCTCCACTGGGCTTTAAACTAAGCCTGCCGGGGGATGGGGGGACTACTGCCACTGCTGGCCCACTGAGGGGCCCTTGCAAAGTAAGCAGGCCAAGGCACATGAGGGATCCCACCCCAGCCTCAGCCCTGGAACAAAATGTAGGCAGGACAAGAGCCCCCAAGGGGACACTTGTGTGTCTATTTACAAATGCCAGGAGCCTGGGGAATAAACAGGAGGAACTTGTTCTCCTGCTAAATGCAAATCACTATAATTTCATTGGGATAACAGAGACCTGGTGGGACTCCACCCATGACTGGGCCACAGGTTTAGACGGCTATACCCTGTACAGGAGGGATTGAGTGGACAAAAGGGGTGGGAGCTTAGCTCTCTATGTCAAGGAAAGCTACACTTCCCTGCAAGCTGACATTGGCACCCCTGGTGGATGACTGGAGACCCTCTGGGTTAAAATCTGTGGAGAACATGGCATAGGGGACACTATGGTGGGGGTCTACTGCAGACCCCCTACCCAGAGTCAAGACCTTGACCAGGAGTTCACCAGGGAATTGGCTGAGACTGCACAATCCCAGTGTATGCTTGTCATGGGAGACTTTAACTACCCAGACATCTCGTGGGAGCAGCGCTTGGCCAAATCCGAGCGGACTCAAAGCTTTCTCTCATGTGTGGATGACCTCTCTCTGACTCAGGAAGTCTATGGGCCAACAAGAGGTAAAGCGCTGCTTGACCTTTTACTGGCAACTGGGGATGACCTAATCAGTGACCTAACGATCGAAGGGAAGCTGGGTGACAGTGACCATGAGCTGATCGCCTTCACCATCTGCCGTAAAGCTGGCAAGTCAGTCAGTAATACAGAAGTCCTCGACTTCAAGAAAGCTGACTTTGACAAGCTAAGGAGGTTTGTCAGAGAGGCCCTAAAAGGCCACAACCCAATGGAGAGGGGAGTTCAGGATGAGTGGTTGCTCCTCAAGGGAAAAATCCTGGATGCGCAAGCAAAGTCCATCCCATCTCAGAGGAAAGGCAGCAATAGGGCACAGCAGCCCCTTGGCTCTCCAGGGAACTGGTGGACCTCCTGTGTCTTAAAAGGAAGACCTACAAAGGATGGAGGACTGGAACTGCCACCAAGGAGGAATACTCTGCTCTGGTCCGGACCTGCAGAGAGCAAATCAGGAAAGCCAAGGCTGTGATGGTACTCCAGCTAGCTACAAATATCAAGGAAAATAAAAAGTCCTTTTTTACATATGTGGGGAGCTGGAGGAAAAGCAAGGGCAACATTGGACCCCTGCTAAACCAGATGGGGTAACTGACAACTGACACCCAGGAAAAAGCGAACTTGCTAAATGGGTACTTTGCATCAGTTTTTCACCAGTCCCATGGGAAAACCCTGTCCACTATGTCAGGGAGGTCCAGGTGAGGGAGATTCCTTGCCTTCCATCAAAGCTGACCTCATGAAGGAACACCTTGACAGGCTGGATACCTTCAAGTCAGCCAGCCCTGATGGGTTACACCCAAGGGTACTCAAAGAGCTGGCAAGAATCATAGCCCAGCACCTGGCATGGATCTTTGAGAGCTCTTGGCGCTCTGGTGAAGTGCCCGATGATTGGAAGAAGGCTAATGTGGTGCCTATCTTCAAGAAAGGGAGGAAAGTGGATCTGGCAAACTACAGGCCCATCAGCCTCACCTCTATCCCAGGGAAGATTAATTTATTGCATTGTCAAAAATAAGGTTTTGCATTTAGTCTGCATCTATCTATGTTTATCTTCAAACCACTGGATTTCATTGTGGCTTTTTCTGTTAGTGAACCACTTTCTATCAGAAATTATCTTTCCAGTCTGGATACATTTTAATTTTTCATGTAATCTCCACTACGTGTAGACTTTGTGCCTGTATGCACACACATGGAAACATGCATGAAGAAAATGTCCATGATAGTAACACAACTGCAGATGTAAAAACAAGAAGTGAAATCCTGACCCTATTGAAATCAATAGGGGTTTTAACATTAATGGAGCTAAGATTTCACCCAGGGGCAAATATAGTGCTAAAAGAGGGGAAAAAAAGTCAGTCTAACTTCAATACCTGGAAAAATACTGGAGCACATCATCAACCAATCAATTTATAAGGACTTAGAGGATAACAAGGTGGTAAGTAACAGTTGACATGGATGTGTCAAGAGCAAGTCATATACAAGCAAGTTGATTTCCCTCTCTGATAAAGTGACAGGTTTTGCAGATGGAGGGAGAGCAATGGATGTAATATACCTTGACTTAATAAGTTTTTTGACAATGGTTCCAATGAGATTCTTATACGTGGAATAGGGTTTAGATTAACTGCCTATAATGTGAGTATTTAACTGTTTGTACAATCACGTTCAAAGAACAGTCATCATTGGCTCAATGTCTAAATGGGTCTGGTACTGTTTAATACCTTTGTTAATGATTTATTGAATGGAATTAAGTACACATTTTGCAAATTTGTGGATAACATCAAGTTGTGAGGTGGCAGACACACTAAAGTAGGGGTCAGCAACTTATGGCCCATGGGCTGGATCTGGCCCATGGAACCATTGGATGCAGCCTGCAGATATGGTGCTTTAGTAATATTTGGTAGTGGTACACTTTGGCTGTGGACAGTCTCCCCATGCCTCTGATCTGGAGTGGGTCATTCTGGCCCAAAGCTTGAAAAGTTTGCCTGCCCCTGCTGTAAAGGACAGGATTAAGATTCACAAAAATCTTAAATGGAAAACATGGTCCATATAAACAGGACAAAGTTTTGCTCAGAGGAAGCAACTTCCTAGGCAACGGTTCTATACATGGATGATGCAGGATTTTGTAAAGGGGGGTGTAAAAGTGCCACCTTCCCCAACTGCCATGGGGGTAGTCCTGCCCTGGGAGGTCTCAAGCTGCCCCACTCCAGCAGGGCTGTGCAGGGAGATGGGCTCAGCTGGGGACAATGGCAGAAGTGGCAGTGGTAAACAGATTCCCTCTCTCTGAGCCTACTCTCGGTCTGACAGGGAACAGCTTGTGGGGAATGGGCAAAGAGGAGGTCCTATCCACTGCTGCTGTCCCTGGATGAATTTGGCTTCCTATGCATCCCTGATAGAGTGGGGCAGATGTGGCTCTGGATCTCCTCCTGCCCTTGGTTCAGCTGGAGACAGTGGAGACAGTGGCAGCAGTAGGTGTGGGGGAAAGTAGTATGGGAATGGAAGGAAAGAAGAGGGGAGAGACTGTGCTGCTGAGCATGGAAGAGAAAGGAGAGGGGATACTAACCTGATTCAAGAACTTTTAAAAAGTCCCTGCCTGCTGCTTATGCATCATGGTCTGAAAGGGGGGAGGGTGCCTTTTCATCGACATTCCAACCTTAAAAAAAGCAAACTGGAAAGGCTTTACTGTCACCAAGATTGGTTTGATGAGACTAATGAAGAAATCCTAGCATGTATCCATCAGAAGAGAACCATGTTCTGCAGTTGGCAAAGTGAATCCTCCAACCAGCAAAAATGAGAGGCTTACCATTGGCTTAAAGCTGTAGTTCAGAGGAGGCTACAGGACATCAAGAACTGGTGGTGGCAAGTGAACGTCAAGGGGATCCAGAGTTTTACTGATCAACATGATATGAGCAGGTTCTTTCAAGCAATAAAAGTAGGACTGTCAATTAATCACAGTTAACATGCATGATTAAGATGTTAATTAGTTCTTGCATTAATTTTTTTAACATGTTAATTGCACACATGGTTTTGGAACCCCCACCCGGGCTCTGCTCCACCTCTTTCGCCGCTGCATCTGGGCCACCCCATAGGTTAACACTGAGAGTGCAGAGGACCACAGGGCAGCCCAGGTGTGGGCTTCAGGCTGTTGCATCAGGAAAGCAGGTGGGGGGTGGAGGCTTACACAGGCACAGGCACACAGGTGCACAGGCTCACAGGCACAGGCACATGAGCAGCTGCAGCCTGCAGATGGCCAGGAATGCAACCCAGAGTCATGTAGAGCAGTGCCCAGCAGGTAAATCTGTGGAGGGGAAGGGGTGGGGGGAGAGGGAAGGGGCTGGGGTGCCAGATCGAGGTTCCCACAGTGAGGGAGTGGGACAGAGGCAGGGACAGGGGCTGAGGTGAATGGAGCCCAGGGCTGGGGTGGGTCATGGGATGGAGCCACTGGCAGATTGTTCAGAGAGGCGGGGGGGGGGAGTGGGGGCTGTGCCACTAAGATTTGTGCATGGGGTGGAGGTGGGCTGCCCTCTGCAGGTTGGGGCTCTGTGCTCTACTGCCTTTGCCCCAGGAATCGTGCAATGCCATGTTGTGCCTCCCGCTGCTGGACAGGCAGAGGACACATGTCAGCACATGGCTCTTGGGGTAAAGGCAGCAGGGCGTACAGCCCCAGCTTGAAGCAGGCATCCTGCCTCTTTCCCATGCACAAATCTGGGGGGCATATACCCTGCATGCCCCTCTGAGGGGTGTGCACAGTGGCAGGGAGCTGTGCCCCACCCCCCCTTGATGAGAATACTGTAGTTCTATCCCATGACCCACCCTAGGACCAGGGCCCCATTCACCCCAGCCCCTGCCTCACTCCCTCCCTCACCGTAGGGGCCTCAATCTGCCCCCACTTCCCTCTCCCCTGACACCTTTCCCTCTACAGACTTACCAGCTGGCCACAGCTCTACATACCACCAGGCTGTTTTCCTATAAGATTACCATATTACCAGTTTCAAAAAAGAGGACACCTGTGGGGGGGGGAGATAAGATTGTGGTGGTGGGGATAATGATATGTCCCTGCCCCTGCCTCTGCTCCTCACTCCAAAGCCACAGCTCCCCCAGCCCTGACCTATGGTACGCCGGATCCTTCCAGGGCATTTGGGCCCCCCCCTCCCTGGGCTCCAACCCTGCCCACCCACCCCCACACCTTCACAAGTTTCCCCCTCACACACACACACCCCACCCCCAACCATACAAAGTAGGGCTGTGCAAAACAGCACTGTTTCGTTTCAACTTCCATTTCACCATTTTGAAGGGACAGTGTTTCATTTTGTCATTTTGTTTCATTTAATTTTGAAGCACTGTTCTGTTTTGCTTCATTGAAACTGTTTCACTGTTTCAATGCGTTTTGAAGTTTTGCCCATAGGCTATAATGGGGAATCAGGAAAATGCCTATAAGTTTGTCATTTCCTGCCTGGTTTGGATGAAAATTGCAGGGGTGGTAGCCCCTTCTGAGGGCATAAAGTCTGCCAAGTTTCAAGGAGATAGGTGCAGGGGGATCTGGGAAACTGCACCTCAAACTGTTAAAAGCAAAACTTGTATCACTTGCCAGCAGTGGCAGCCCATGCACAGATCTGGGAGCCCACACCCCCTGGGAGGGCTGCAGGGCTGTACCAGACTGGCCAGATGGGACTGATGGCATGTGCTCTGGGAAGCTAAGGAAGCCTGGGCCTGGTTTGTAACTGGATGGGAGACTGCCTGTGAATCCCAGAGGCTACTTTTCCTTTATGAGTGCTGGTAGCTGTGTGGTACAGTTTCTGCCTACCACGTGGGAGATCTGAGTTCAAGTCCTAGCTGGGTTGAACTGTGGTGAATGAAGTGATAAGAAGAAATTTTAGGATCTGGAACCAACTTCCAAGGGAAGTGGTGCTGGATCCTACCCTGGGGGTCTTTAAGAAGCGGCTCGATGCCTACTTGGTACTCAAGCCCAGTTTCCCTCCTGCCCAGGCAGGGGGTCAGATTTGAAGATCTACAAGGTCCCTTCCGACCCTACTTCTATGATTCTGACTCTTCCTGGGAGGTATGGGTGAGGCACAGGTCCCCAGATCTGCGTGCAGGATGACAGCATGCTGCTGCTACTGCTGGCTGGGCGCAGCGCCAGCACTGGGTTCTTCCCAGCACTCGGTGTGGGCTGTGGCAGGCAGACTTAGGTGCTGGCACTGGCCCCAGCTGGCAATGGCAGCATACAGTCACCCCAAAAACAGATCTAGAGGCCTGCACTCCCTAGAAGGCTGTAGAGCTGTGCCAGACTCCTCCTGGGGGGCGCAGGCTCCCAGATCTGCATGTGGGATGAGAGCAGGCTGCGGATGCCAGCTGGAACTGGCACTGGGTGCATCCTGTGCTGAGCGCCGGGAAGCCTGGTGATGCCACTGGTCCCAGCTGGCAGAGCAGCATGCTATCATCCTGCACACAGATTTGGGGGCCCGCACCCCCTGGGAGGGCTGTGCTAGACTCTTTCTAGGGGGGCACAGGCCCCTGGATCCGTGCACAGGATGACAGCATGGTGCCACTGCCGGCTGGGGTCAGTGCCAGCAGTGGGTTCTTCCCAGTGCTCGGTATGGGCTGCAATGGGTAGACTCGGGTGCTGGACTGGGTAGATTCCCCAGCTCTCTGATCGCTTCCCTCAGCTCTCTAATCATTTCCCCAGATCTTCCTGGGGGGGCACAGGCCCCAGATCTGCACCCTGGGTTTCAGCAAGCTGCTGCTGAAGTTTCAGTGGTAGCCTGCTGAAACCCCACATGCAGACTGAGGGCCTGTGTGCGCCCCCCCCCCCCCCCAAAGAGCTAGAGAAATGATCAGAGAGTTCCGGAATCAGGGAACTGGGGAATCGAACAGGGAGCTAGATGCTGTCAATATCAGAGAGCAGTCCTTCCCCCCTCTTCCCCCTCCCTCTCCTTAGTTTCTGTTTAGCTGCTGCAGATCAAAATTTCGCACAGCCCTAATACAAAGTACCTGCATAATTTAAAATTTTTCTACACATAATTCTGGACTTTTAGCTGTGTGATTAAATTACAATTACTTGCAACTAATTTTTTTAATCACGCAACTAATTGTGATCAAATTTTGTAATAATTTCACAGCCCTAAATAAAGGCCATCCACAGACCATATTCCCATGGTGAAACCCCCTTTTGATTCCTGGATGGCTCCACCCTTCTCACAGATAGTATATCTATCAAACGCTGGAAGGAGCACTTCAAGATTCTACTCAGCTGTGAATCTGAAGTCTCAGCTGTCACCATTGAATATGTCCTTCTAGAATCCCAGTGTGACTTTAGACCATCACAGGGTACCACTGACATGATATTTGTTGCATGACAGATCCAGGAGAAGTGTAGAGAGCAACACCATGGCATTCATTGACCTAACCAAGGCCTTCAAAGGACTCTATCAGCCATGAAGCCTTATGGAAGGTGCTGACTAGGTTTGGTTGTCCACTGAAGTTCATCAGCATCCTCAGGCTACTCAATGATGGAATGACCACCACAGTCCTTTGCAATGGACCAGAGACAGATCCACTTACCATCTGTACTGGTGTCAAGCAGGTCTGTGTCATTGCCCCAACCCTTTTCTTTATCTACCTTGCTGTGATTTCGATTCTCATCCATAACTGCCTTCCTCCTGGATTTGGGGTTGAGTATCATAGACTCGTAGATTCATAAATGCTAGGGTTGAAAGGGACTTCAACAGATCATTGAGTCTCACCTCCTGCCTAGGCAGAAAAGAGTGCTGGGGTCAGATGACCCCAGCCAGTTGTCTATCCAGCCTTCTCTGAAAGACCCACAAGGTAGGGGAGAGCACCACCTCCCTTGGAATCACATTCCAAATTTTGGCCACCCTTACCATGAAGAAGTTTTTCCTGATATGTAGCCTAAATCTGCTCTCTCTCAGTTTATGACCATTGTTCCTTGTTATCCCAAGAGGCGACCTGGTGAACAGAGCATCTCCGATCCCTTGCTGCATCCCTCTGATGAACTTATAGGCAGCCACAAGATCATTTCTCAGCCTTCTCTCCTCATAGGGCTTGTCTTGTAAGCCCCTAACCATACAAGTGGCCCTCCTCTGGACCCTCTCAAGTCTATCAACATCCTTCTTGAAGTACAGCACCCAAAACTGGACACAGTACTCCAACTGTGGTCTGATCAATGCCACATAGAGGGGAAGTATCACCTCCTTGGATCTATTTGTCATGCATCTGCTGATGCATGATAAAGTGCAGTTAGCTTTGCTGATGATTTTGTCACACTGATAACTCATGTTCATCTTGGAGTCCACTATGACTCCAAGATCCCTTTCCACTTCTGTACTGCGGAGAAGGTCAGTTCCCAGCCAGTAGATGTGCTGGATATTTTTGCATCCTAGGTGCAGCACTCTGCACTTGTCTTTGTACTGTATCCTATTGTGTACTGCCCAGTTTTCTAACCTTTCCAGGTCTGCCTGTCTCCAGAGCGTGCACTTCACTCTGCAATTTAGCATCATCCACAAACTTGGACAGAGAACACTTCACACCCACATCCAAGTCACTGATGAAGATATTGAAGAGTACAGGTCCAGGGACCGAACCCTGTGGGTCCCCACTACCTACATCCTTCCAGGTCAATACCGACCCATCTACTACCGCTCTCTGGGTACGACCACTAAGCCAATTTGCCACCCACTGGACCATGTAAACATCTATGTTACAGCCTCTTAATTTATTTGAGAATAGGATGAGATACCGTATCGAAGGCCTTGCTAAAGTGCAAGAAAATGACATCCACCTCTACTCCTGCATCTAAGAATTTTGTGACCCTGTCATAAAATGAAAACAGTTTGGTCAGGCATGAGCTACCTACTACCTACTACCTACAAATCCATGCTGGTTTCCTTGCTGCATTATTTTTCCTGCTGGACTCCCACAATATGATCCTTCCTAATCTATTCAAAGACCTTTCCAAGGATGGAGGTGTGACTGACTAGCCTATAATTACTCGGATCCTTCTTCCTCCCTTTCTTGAAAATAGGGACCACACTGGCCCTCTGGAACCTGACCCAAGTGCCATGAGCGCTCAAACAGCCGTATCAGTGGTTCTGCTATGACACTGGCCAATTCCTTCAGTAACCGGCCAGTTCCTTCAGTAATGGAATGAGTGGTCAACTTTTCAACCTGCAGCACCTTCACAGCAAAACAAAAGTTACCAAGACTGGTATCACTGACCTTCAGTACACTGACGACTGTGTTATCCTTGTGCACACTGAAACTCATCTGCAGTCCACCCTTGATCTTGTTTCAGGTGCCTATCATAGTCTGGGGCACTCCCTTGATATTGGGAAGAGTAAGGTACTCCATCAACTTGCCCTAGAACAAGCTGCCCTTTCCCCCCACAAATTACCATTAGTGGAGAACCCCTGGAAAACATTAAGCATCTCCCATACCTTGGCAGCTACCTCTCCCAGTCAGTCAGTCTTGATGTACAAATCAAACATAGGATTCACTGTGCAAGAATATCCTTTGGAAAGCTGCTTCACTGTGTCATTACCAACAGAGATCTGCAGATGGAAACTAAGATCCTGGTCTACAATGCAGTGGTTATCCCCATGCTTCTCTATGGGTGTGAGACATGGATCAAAGCCATCTTAAGTACCTGGAATAGTTCCATCAGCATTGCCTCAGGAAGATCCTTTGCATTAGATGGGAAGACCACTGCACCAATGCCAGAATCCTCTCTGCAGCTAACATAACCAGCTTTGAGGAAATATGATAAAACATTAACGCCGCTGGGCTGGCCACTGTGTTTGGATGGCTGACACTTGTCTCCCAAAGCAAGTCCTGTTCTCTCAACTCAGTCATGGTAAGAGGAACCATGGAGGACAGAGTAAGTGCTACAAGGACACCCTGAAAGCATACCTTAAGAATAATGGAATCAACCTTACAAACTGGGAAGTGCCGGCTGATAATCCGTCTCAATGGTGCTGTACCATACATCAAGTTATAGCTCATTTAAAAGGCAACTGTCTTGCTCAGGAAGCTGAGAAATGGCAGAGAGGAGGAAGGCTAGTGCACAATATCCTGGCCAACAGCTGTGTCTGTCCGTCCATTCCCCCTCCCCACCCCCACCCTAAGGCACCACCTGGCAGATCTGTGGAAAATGCAGAGCAAAGATTGGACTCTTCAGCCATCTTAAAACTCACCAATAACCCCCTCCTCCCACCCAGCCAGACATCATCCTCATATCAAGCCAGCCAGTAATGCAGTAGTCCTTGACTTTAGAAAAGCTGACTTTCATAAACTCAGGAGGCTTGTTCTTAAGCCCTTGAGAGGCCATGATTTGACCGGGAGGGGAGTTCATGATGAGTGGTTGCTCCTTTAAGGAAGCGATCCCAGAGGCATAAGGAAAGTCCATCCCAACCCACAGGAAAGAGGGTAAGAGGGCTCAACAACCCCTTTGGCTCAACAGGGGACTCATGGACCTCCTACATCTAAAAAGAGAGGCTTATAAAAGGTGGAAGACAGGAAACACCACTAAGGAGGAGTATTCTGTACTGGTCCGCACCTGTAGGGCGAACTAGGAAAGCCAAGGCTGCAACCGAAGTCCAACTGGCTCCATGAATTAAGGGCAATAAAAAGTCCTTCTTCAGATATGGGGGAGTCAACATAAAAACAAGGGCAACATTGGACCTCTGCTAAACCACTTGGGGCAGCTGACTACTGACACCCAGGAAAAAGCCAATCTGCTTAATGATTACTTTGCATCATTTTTTCACTGGCCCAAAGGGACCACCTTGCCTAACATGATGTGGGATGACCAGGATGTGGATGAATATATGCCCACCATTGGTGTGGATCTTGTGAGGGAGCATCTAGAGAGGCTGGACCCCCACAAATCAGCTGCTCTAGATAGACTGCACCCAAGAGTGCTAAAGGAACTGGCAGACACCATAATGCAGCCACTGGCAAGGATATTCAAAAACCTGTGGCACTTGGGCAAAGTACCTGAAGATTGGAAGAGGGCTACTGTGGTGCCTATCTTCAAGAAGGGAAGGAAAGAAGACCTGGGAAACTACAGGCCAATCAGTCTGACCTCAATCCTTGGAAAGATCTTGGAAAACATTATGAAAGAAATTGTTGTTGACAGACTAACAGAAGGCAACATTCTGAGGGATAGCCAACATGGGTTTGTTGTGGGTAGGTTTTGCCTGACTAATCTCATTTCCTTCTATGACCAGGTGACATATCACCTGGACAAAAGGGAAGAGGTTGATATATATTTGGACTTTAAAAAAGTCTTTGACCTAGTATTCCATGATGTCCACATTGAAAAATTAGGCAACTGTGGCCTTGACTACACCACAGTCCGATGGCTGGGGAACTGGCTCCAAGGTTGGACCCAGAGAGTGGTAATTGATGGAACCAAATCAACATAGCACTCAGTGACCAGTGGTGTCCTCCAAGACTCTGGTCTCAGATCTTTAGTCTTTAATGTCTTTATAAATGATCTGGACACTGATGTCAGAAGTGGACTAGTTAAGTTTGCTGATGACACCAAACTTTGGGGAAGAGTATCCACACTTGAGGATAGGCTGGTGATCCAGGCTGACCTCAATAGGCTTGCAAAGTGGGCGAATAAAAACCTTATGACATTCAATACAGAGAAGTGCAAGGTGCTCCACCTTGGGGAAAAAAACCTGCATCACACTTACAGACTGTGTAAGCTACACTAGCTAGCACCACAGCTGAAGAGACTTGGGGGTTATGATTGACCCCAAGATGAACATGAGCCACCAATGCAATACCACAGCTGGCAAAGCAAACAATACTCTGGCTTGCATCTACTGATGCATCTTGAGCAAGACCCAGGATGTCATCCTCCCACTGTACTCGGCCTCAGTGAGGCCTCAACTGGAGTACTGCATCCAGTTCTGAGCTCTACAATTCAGGAAGAACATGGAGAAGCTTAAAAGAGTTCAGAGGAGAGCCATGCACATGATCAAAGGGCAAGAGAACAGGCCTTATGAAGAAAGGCTGCGAGCTATGGGACTCTTCAGCCTGGAGAAGTGCAGGCTCAGGGGTGACTTGGTAGCAGTCTATAAATACATAAGGGGTGTGTATCAGGATCTGGGGGGAATGCCTGTTCACCAAAGCACCCCAAGGGATGACAAGGCCCAACAGTCACAAACTCCTGCAAGACCATTTTAGGCTGGACATAAGGAAAAACTTCTTTAATGTTCAAGCCCCCAAGGCCTGGAACAGACTCCCCCCAGAGGTGGTGCAAGCACCTACTCTGGACACTTCTAAGAAACATGGCAAACTATTTTCAGAATACCTCAATGCCACAGTCAAAATCATTGAAGTATTGCCTGAGAACTATAACCAATTCCTAGAAGTTGTACAGAAATCTACAAGAAAGAACATCCAGTGGGGCTGCCATAAGAATTACATCAGGCTTCACACTACAAACCATTGGCCTACATGAAGACTACAGGTGACATTATGAACTAGACCCTTTTTCTGCAAACACCATCACTACAGGTGAGGAAGTCATGTTAGCTATCACAGAAGAATGCATAAAATCCTGGCAGACCCTGATAGAGTCAAATGATATGATACATAATAGTAAAAAGGCAGATCAATATCATAATGTCACCACTAACCAAATTGCTCACCAATGGAAAAAGGCCAAAAACCAAGAGCAAACAAAAAAACCTCAGACTGGAAAGGTGCAAGCACCCCAAAGACCTGGTTTTTACAAGCCCCTTCTAAATTATGGAGTTGAATTCTAGTATGTATGAACTGAAGACAGGGAAAGCAGCTGGCCTTGACAATATACTTACTGAACAAATCAAGCAATTTGGACCCCAAACTCGAGAATGGTTCCTCTGCCTATACAACTCATGTATAGCCAGTCAAAAAATTCAAAAGATATGATGACATACTCAGATAGTGCCACTTCTAAAGCCAGGGGAAGATCCATCTGACCCAAAGAGTTTCAGACCTATCTCTCTGCTATGCTACACATACAAATTGTATGAACAACTGAAACTGAATCAGTTTGCCCCATATGTAAATAAATACCTAACCCCTGAACAGGGCAGCTTTCACCTTGGAAAATCAACAAGTCAGTTGCTCAATCTAACTCAATATACTGAGGATGGTTTTGAAAGAGGTGAAATCACTGCAATTGTGTTTGTCCACCTAACAGCCACCTATGATACCATTGACCACCAACGACTCCTCCACAAAACCCTGGAAATGACAAAAGATCTATACCTTACAGAGTTGATATGAATCCTGTTTGAAAACATATTTTTTTTTGTCAAAACTGGGTGGGAAGTGAAGCAGATGGAGGCAATAGACTAATGGCCTCCTCATAGGAAGCACACTGTTATATTATATCTATATAAATGAACAACCAGTCGATTTGGAAACAAAATGTTTCATCTATGCAGACGAGCTGTGCATAACAGCCCCAAACACTGGCTTTGACCATGTTGAAAAATCCCTAAATGAGGCACTAACTGGTCTAACCTCATATTACACTGAAAACCAATTACACGACAACCCAGCAAAAACACATGTATGTGCCTTCCATATGAAAAACAATGAGGCCAACTGTCAACTTAGCATTACATGGTCTGGGATCCTACTATCTCACTGTCCAAATCCAGTTTATCTTGGAGTCACCCTCAATCGAACCCTCTCATATAAAGGGTCATATAAAGGGTCATGTGTCATACACATCATGAAGAGAAAAGCAAAGGTGAGAACTTGTAACAATGTTCTATATAAGCTCACCAACTTAAAATGGGGAGCTAGCTCCTCAGCCATCCAAACCACTGTTCTGGCTCTCAGTTTCTGCTCTGCGAAGTATGCATGCATGCCCTGTATGCCCAAAACCACCAGCACTTCCGTCAGTACTTCCGGTTTTGCCACCGGCGCTTCTCTTGGTGCAGGGGGGCATGCTGGCACTTCTCCTGGCACCCTCACTTCTGGGGGCCAATCTCAGGCAGGGACATGTGTTGTCCCCCTGTATCCTCCCTATGGGTCGCTAATGTATATGACCACCTGCTATATGACCATCCTGCAGCACACAAACATCTAAAGTCAGGCAGGAGTTTCCTCACCAGCACCCAGCCTCTTGATGCCACACCCAAAGAGACACAACTACAGATGTGGTATGAGAGGCTGAAGAAAATACCCGACAGTGGAAAAATGTACAATCCAGCAGCTGGGTCCTTACTACCAGAGGCTGATGAAACTTAGCAAAAATGGTGATGTCTCAACCATCTATGTACCAGAATCAGACATTTCAAGGGACTAATGAAGAACTATACCTTTGATTCCATCACCTGTGACTGCAGCAGAGCCTCAGACTATGCAACACCTGCTGCAATGCCCACTGCCTGAAGGCACATACACAATGAAAGATCTTGCAAAGTACAATAAACAAGCACAAGCATGTGTAACAAAATGGTCATTTATGTGGTGTAGAGACATGAGAAGAAGACCACAACACTCCATGCCCTCATAAAGAAGTGGAAGTTATAGTGGATCAGAAGTTAAATAGGAGTCAACAGTATAATATTGTGAAAAAACTTAGTGTATTTAGCTGTATTAACAGGAAAGTTATATGCAAGTCAAAGAAAATGATTCTTTCCCACCATTCGGCAGTGGTGAGACTCAAGTGGAGTACGCTACCAGTATTGGGCACTGCAATTCAAGAAAGACATAGACATTTTGGAAAGAGGCCAGAGGAGAAAATGTGACATACAAAGAAAGGATGGAAGACCTGGAATTGTTCAGCAACTAAGGGAATTGTTCATGAAGACTAAGGGAAAATCTGATGATAACAGTCTTTGAACAGAAATCCTTCTATACACAAGGTCAGCCAATTGTACTGTGTCCATATAGGGCAGGACAAATTGCAACAGAGGTTCAGATTCGATATTAGGAAGAACTTTCTAACTCTGAGGCTGGGGAAAACACTGGAAAAGATTATCAAGAGAGGCTGTGGAATCACTAATTAAATTTTTTTTAATGCAGGTTAGACAACCATTTGTTTTGGATAGTTTAGACAGAGATGATCATGCCTTGGGAAATGGATTGGACTAGATCTTTTGGGGTCCTTCACATTCCAATTTTTCCAGGATTCTAGCTGTACATGCAACTATCACACTTCCTGACTGCAATACAGAAATACATCTGCCTCTTTTACAGTTGTGAAAGTATTACAACCACTGTTTATTTTCCATAAGATATACTGATCAGGATTGCACATCTGACAAGCTTTAAAATCAATGCAAAAAATTAATACAACTGTTACTATTTATTATTCATCTCTGAATTTCCTCCATTTTGCCAATGCCTGTCTAGTAATTAGGTGCCAAAAATTAATGCAGCCATCACACAGCTATCCAGGTGTAATTTCTCAAGAGCTGCATAAACTTCCCTGTTCCATTACATAATAACTTGATTTTTGCTGCCTGAATGGGTATGAACCCTGTCTGCAGCCATAATGCATCTCTAATGTGCTCTTTGTATCACGCCTAGGTTTATTTTAATGCTACTGCTTCTCAGGACTCCACGATGTAACTCCTACATCTGTCATCACCTTCCTGTGGGACCTGGGCTCATAAGCGCTAACTTTAGTTTTTGCCAGTGGGTGCTGTGTGTGTGTGTTCCTGTGCTGAGCCCAGCATGCACTAAGAAGAGGCAGTGCATTACTTCAACCTGGCTCACCTGATGTGGCTCCTGGGTGCTGAGTGCTACTTTTTTGGTGGGTGCTTGAGCTCTAGAGCACCCATGGAGTCAGCTCTTATGCCTGGGCTTATCATTAAGGTTCTTAAGCACTTGTATAACTTCAATTGCTGGTGTCAAGCCTTAGAGCCAGGCCTTTATCTCATTGCATGATATCTCTGAACCATTGGCAATGTGTCAGGGGAAATGGGGGCACATGGGCCCCTAGATTTGTATGCCAGTAGTGGGGTGCAGGGTATGGGATTGCAGCCCAACTGGAGCCCGGGCCTGACAGCAGTGGGGGCAGCTGCAGCAGTGCAATATCTGCACTGACCGTGGGGTGCAGGGTTGCAGCCTGGTCAGAGCCAGTGCCTGGCAGCAGCAGGGGCAGCGATGGTGCAGAGTTGTGTTCCCCACTGTAAACACTTATACTCTGAACCTTAGTTTAGTAGTAGGCATCTGTCTGTCTTGTGAGACAATAGCACTGTGCCAAGTGAGACATCAGCTCGCTGAATGTAATCCTTGCTTGAAAATTAAAGTGAAGCTGGAGTGAACTTTCCAGGGTGCAAAAGCCTGGGCAGTGTATATAGAGACACTGCGTTGCCACACACACGTGTCCTCTTCTCAGCCTTACTGGTTTAATCCAAAGGAAAGGCAGGTGCCGTGATTTCCTTTGCTCTGGCAGCTCCTGCAGCCAAGCTGGAACCTCGGTTACAGTGATGATAATGGAGATAATAATGTTCTTTCTGGCCTTTTGTCTGTCTTGTCTATTTAGAGTACAAGCTCTTTGGGGGACGGGGTCTGTCTGTACAGTGCTTGGCACAATGGAGCCAAGCTTGGCTGCGGCTTCTATACACTTCTGAAATGTAACGATAAAAGTTTGCTTCCCCCGCCTCCCCCTCAGATATACTACTCTGTGATTTTTCCAAATTATTTACGATCTGATTTTTTTCTGTTCAGGTTTTGGTTCCTCTGTCCTCACTGAACTGGATAATGCCTTTGAATTTAGGACTCCGCAAATTAACTTACTACCAAATCACCCTAGCCAGTAATTAATGAGGATGTTAAATTAGAAATGCCTTAACAATGATCCTGTGATAACCAACCAGATACTTCCCCTCCCCATAGACAGGAGACACTGCTGTTGGTTATGACCCTTTGTTTACCTGTTGTTTAGTCAGTTTTCAACACACTTGATAGCATTCCTCTCCAAGTCAATTTAGATTAATTTTTTAAAACATCTGGGAGACACAAAATGAAAAATGTTGCCAAAATCCAGATATGTGACATTTATTGCACTCCTTCATTCACCATTTTTATGGATCTGCACAAGAAAAAATATCTGAGTTTGTCTACCAATATTTATTCTTCTCATAATTGGGTTTAAAACAATTCTTGTAGTGTACCCAGGAGCAAATCATGTATTTGGACAAAGAGAATGGTTCTCTTCCCATTTCTGTTTTTTTCCCTGAAAATGTTGTCATGAATCTCTAAAATGTGTAGGCAATTTCTTATCTCTTTTTATGCCTTACTCATGAGTTTATCACTGAGCTTTACAATGGCTGAGATGGCATTGCATCAGGTGCAAAATGATAAATAATAACAACATTTACTTTTCCAAGCAGTATAACGCAATTATCTCCTCCCCCCCCCCCCCCCCCCCCCCCCAACCAAGCACTTCTGTTTTCCTGAGGGCAAAAGAAGGGAACTCTCTTTCTGGTTTCATTGTTTCATTTAGAGTTGCAATCCCATGAGTCTTTGCTGATTCAAAGGTTCTAAGAGTAAGTTTGGAACGCATCTCAGATGGATTATGACTCACTGTCTTTGCTTGCAGCCCAGGTCATGGAGAACTGCTATGACTGCCAGTTGCCCAGTGACACCCCGTCCTTGAAAGTGGGCTGCCATTTTTGCTAGAAGTAATTGATGGCCAATAGAGACTGGCTCTTTGTCAGTTCCAGTCTTTCAGGCAAAGTCTGATGTGTTGCCTGCAGAGAAGCTACCTCTCCCGACAGCAAATCTCAATTCACTGTTCCCTTTGGACAAGTGATTGATTCCTCTGTAATACCATTAAATGGGAGCTGTATTGGTATCCAGTGACATCTCTGGATCACAATGACAAGGTCTTTAGCATTAATTGGGCCACCCTGTGTCAGGTGAACTCCTCTGCTTATGGGCCAAACATAAATGTCACATGAAGTGATTGTTACAGAGGAATAAACATGGCTTTGAGTGCATCACTTGTATATAGCACAGGTTTTTAGCCACATGTCTTTGAAAGCATATACCATTAACAGGGACTGAAATCATTGCTTTTGACAGTAATTGTCATGGATCAGTGAGACTAAAAGACGTGGATGCGGGTAGCGTTTTTTTTAAATTGTGTTGAAAAATTCTGTGCTCTTGAAGGTTAAGAGATTGATGGCACTAGTGACTGAAGTGCTCTGTTTATCCAGCCCTGAAACAAGTACTATCAGGAGCATTTCAAGTTTCTCTTTGCTAGCTTGGCCTGGGAGGTATTAGTCCTAAGGAAAGCTGGTTCTTGGATCACAGTATTTGGGACGCCAATCTTTTTTGTGCTTTCCCCACATGATTCTTTTACAGGATATATATATATATATATATATATATATATATATATATATATATGAAATCGTATAATTGCATTGCACTATGCCAAGGTATCCCACTGTGATTTTTTTCTCCCCTACAGATCTCGGGACTTTCACATTACTAAAAAAAAAAAATGTTTGGACCTAAGTCACTTTTTGATTCTGTGTATCAGTATATTCTATCCCTTACAGTCTAGATTTAGAGGAAAATTAGCACAGCAATGAGAGACCACATAAAACAGTGAGAGGAAAAGACACATAAAAAGAGAGAAGCTACCACATGCTAGCAAGAGCCATGCTCAGGACAGCAGTCTTTCAAAGGAAATTTGATAAATGTTCCCGTTGGTGAAATCAGCTACTGGACGGTATGCCTGTTTCACTATATTACCTGAAGCAGGATTCCTGGGGTCATACAGAATCACAATTTAAAGTGGCAGTGACTTTATTACAATATATGTATTTGGAGGGCAAAATTTCCAAAGCTATCTACATGACTTAGGAATCTCTTCCCATGAATTTTCATCAGGATTTGGGCTCCTAAGCTGTGTAACCACTTTTGAAACCACCCTCTTCAGACTTTAAGGATTTCACAGTAGGTTCTCATAAAAATAGTAACTTATGAGGCCAGACAATAGTCTGTGAAGCTCTGTCTGTAAACCATGTAACCCGTGTGGTTTTGATATGCTGACACAAACTTTGATAAAGCTAGCTACTCATGTAGAAACAATACATAATAAATTAAAGCATACTGTAGAACTAGTTATTTCCGTACATAAAATGTTCTTTGCAATCAATGGCTCTACAAATTGCAAATACACAAAGTAATTCCTGTATCTGTTATGTATAAAGAGCAGGAGATTCAGAAGCATTGTCATACATAACACGCATCACTTACCATTTATTCCTTTAAAATCTGTATCTTATTTTTATTTTTTCCTTCATTCTTTTTCAGTTTTGCTTTGAGTTGCCCAGAATATGTTATGTCAGGAACATTTATCTATACATGAGACAATGGGCCAAGTTTGCTATTGACACAAGTGGTTAAACTCCATTGAGATCAAAGGAGTTGCACTGGTTTGTGGCAGAATAGATGTTCATCTACAGCTGTTGAGAGAGCAGATGCTCATCTGTCTAGAGCATGCTAGTAGTTAGCTCTGGAAAACACTTTCTAGGAAATAGAGTCCATTTCCATCTAAGGCGCAGGTGTTCCTATCTTTCCTTTTACTGAATACCTTAGTATTAAGCAAGTCATTCAGCTGAGATCAATCCAGAACAGAATTCATAGGACTTTATCCAACATTTGGGCCAAAATGTAGATTCTTGTGGCCTGGACACTGTGTAGAAGTTAAACATTCCCTGATCGTATACCTTCTAAATTTGGCCAGATGTTTTAGGGTTTGTCCATGATGCCAACACCTCCCCCTGCCCACCTGCCCCCCCCCAAAAACCAAAACAAAACAAAAAAGGCCTATTCTTTACTCAGACTGGCTAATTTGGGTCAAAATAGCAGTGAAGGACTCAGATATAGAAAGATAGTTAGTTGCTTAACTCCTATTTAGACACCCAACTACCATTGGTTTCAACAGGAGTTAAGGGCCTAACTTCTTTTTAGGTGCCCAATTACCTTTGCGAATCTGGGGCAAGGCAACTGAGTTTAGCAGCTTGAGTTCAACCGCAGGTTTCGTTATAGCTAAATCAAACTGCCATCTTGAGATGCACTATCTTCCACGCTACTTTAACACAAGTTAACCAGTGTGGGCTAGTCCACCCCTATTAATAATATACTTTTTTGGCAGTGTAGACATTCCTTAGTTACAAAGTGCCAGGTCACCAGGAGGTATAAATCACTACGGTCCTGTTGCAACTGTTGGAACTATGCCAACTTAACACTAGCTGTTGATTGGGGTCAAAATGTATTAGCCTTATCTGAAGAAAAATATGGCAGCAATCATTTCATCGGGCACTGCTTGCTGCTGCTACTTTTAATCTGTCATATTGCAAAAAGAAGATGCTGCTTTGAGACCTGATACCTTTTCTTCCTATGAACAGCAGCTCTTACAAGGTATATCTCTTGTAAACATAATGGAGGCTCAGACAAAAGACTTCTGTGGGACCAGCAGTGTAACTAGGGTTACAATCATGGGGCACTGACTGAAGGGGTGCACCAGTATGGTCCCCTTCACCCAAGAGTCTTTTCCATGGCAAGAGGAGCACAGCCATAGGAGCTGAGCAGGCACAGCACTATGTATCCCTGTGCAGGGTTTCTCAACCTGTGGGTCATGACCCAAAAGTGGGGCACAAAAGTATATGAAAGAGTTGTGAACAAGCTTTAAAAAATAGATTCTTGTTTTAAAAAGAAAAAATGTGGGAAACTGTGGCTTTTCTCATAGTCTCATAGTTGGTAGGAAGGGACCTGAGCAGATAATTAAGTCTGACCCTCTGCCATGGGCAGGAAAGAGTACTGGGGTCAAATGACCCCGGCTAGGTGTCTATCTAGCCTCCTTTTGAAGACCCCCAGGGTAGGAGCAAGCACCACTTCCCTTGGAAGTTGGTTCTAGATCCTAGCCGCCCTGACTATAGCAGTGCCTCCTGATATCTAGCCTGAATCTACTCTCCGTCAACTTATGGCCATTATTCCTTGTTACTCCCAGAAGTGCTCGGGGGAACAGGGACTCTCCCATTGCCTGCTGGTCTCCCTTGGCCAGTTTATAGACAGCCACCAGATCCCCTCTCAGCCTTCTCTTGTGGAGGCTGAACAGGTTCAGGTCCCATAGCCTCTCCTCGTAGGGCCTGCCCTGCTGCCCCCTGATCATGTGAGTGGCCCTCCTCTGGACCCTTTTGATGCTGGCCTCATCCCTCCTGAAGTGCAGTGCCCAGAACTGGACACAGTACTCCAACTGCAGCCTGACCAGTGTCACATAGAAGGGAAGGATCACCTCCTTGGATATGCTCGTGATGCATCTGTGGATGCATGACGAGGTGTGGTTAGCCTTCCTGACCACGTCCTCACATTGGCAGCCCATGTTCATCTTGGAATCAATAATGACTCCAAGAACCTTTTCTGCCTCTGTGCTGACTAGAAGGGAGTTCCCCAGCCTGTAGGTATGCTGCTGGTTCTTCCTCCCCAGGTGCAATACCTGGCACTTGTCAGTACTGAATCCCATCCTGTTTTCATCCGCCCACCCCTGTAACCTGTCTAGATCTAGTTGCAGCCTGTCCCTCTCCTCCAGTGTGCCCACATCTCCCCACATTTTAGTGTCATCCATGATTTTGAACAAGGTGCTTTTCACCCCCTTGTTCAAGTCGCCGATGAAGATGTTGAACAGTGTGGGCCTGAGGACTGAGCCCTGGGGGATCCCACTGCCCACATCCCTCCAGGTCGCAAATGACTAGTCTACCACCACTCTCTGGGTGCAGCCCTCCAGATAATTGGTGACCCATCTGACTGTGTAGGCATAGACACCACAATCTCCTAATTTTTTAATAAGAATGGGGTAAGAGACAGTGTCAAAGGCCTTCCTAAAGTCCAGAAAGACTACGTACATTGTGACACCTGCATCCAAGGATTTTGTGACCTGGTCATAGAAGGCCACCAGGTTGGTCTGACAGGACCTGCCTCTAACGAACCCATGTTGGTTGCCCCTAAGCATACACTCCCCTGCTTGCCCCTCGCAGATGTGCACCTGGATAATTTTCTCAAAGAGCTTCCCCAGGACCGAGGAAGCAGGTTTCTCTTGCAGGCTGCCAGAGTTCCTTGCTAGGGGCTGCTTGCAGCTGCTTGGGACCCTCCAAGGCCAACACTGCCCACCCCCCTCAGTTCCACACACTGGGAGGCTGGGGGCAGAGGGCACTGGGTCAGGACTGGCCATTGATGTTTACAAATGGGTTCTGGTACAAAAATGGTTGAGAACCACTGGACTAGTGCACCTACATAGTGGGGGAAAGGAGCAAGGTGAGTCAAATGCACCCTCACCAGGAGGCTTTGCTGTGAGAAGTACCCCAAAGGTAAGCGTGTTTTCTTCTAGGTTGGCGGATCTCCTCCGGCGGGCTTTAAACTAGGCTCATCGGGGGGAGGGGAAGATGAGGGCGGGGGAAGCTGTGGACCACCAAACCATGTGACACCCACAAGGACAGCCCACCCTGAAGAAAGAGAGCATTGGGAACCTGAAAGACATGGGGAGGCCAGCACTACAGCACAGATAAGGAACGAGAAGGTAAGAAACAAAGGGCCCCTTGGGACTCGGAGCAGGGGGACAGCAAAGGCACCAGTCACAGGGCTCAAGTGCCTATATACTAATGCTAGGAGCATGGGGAACAAGCAGGATGAACTAGCGCTCCTGCTTGCACTAAATACCTATGACTTGGTGGGGCTAATGGAAACCTGGTGGGATTCATCCCACGACTGGGCAGTACATATTGAGGGCTATAGATTGTACAGAAAGGACAGGGTGGGGAAAAAAGGGGGAGGGGTTGTGCTCTATGTCAATGAGCAATATACATCAACCCTCATCAAGACGGAATCCAAGGTTGAGGAAGTAGAAGGATTGTGGGTTAGCCTACATGGGGGGCAAGGAGAAAGGGATTTGGTGGTAGGGGTCTGCTACAGACCCCCACATCAAGGGGAAGAAATAGATTCGGGGCTCCTGAGGCAACTCTCGGAGACCATAAAAGCTAAAGAGGCGGTAGTCATGGGGGACCTAAACTACCCCGACATCTGCTGGGAGTCACAGACAGCAAAGTCCCACCGCTCACGAAGGTTTCTAACCTGTGTACAGGACCTCCACCTGACACAGGAGGTACACGGTCCCACTAGGGGGAATGCCATACTGGATCTGGTATTGGCAATGGGGGATGACATGGTAGGGGACCTACAGATCGGTAGCCATCTGGGGGACAGTGATCACCTAATAATACAATTCACCATAAGATGTCGAGTGGGTAAGGTAACTAGTAGGGTGAAAGTGCTAGACTTTAGGAAAGCTGATCTCAATGAACTCAGGCGATTAGTCAAGGACGCACTGCAGAGTAGGAGTTTTGAAGGGATGGGAGCCCAAGAAGGGTGGCTGTGCCTTAGGGAAACGATCCTTCGGGCACAAAGCAAGACGATCCCCGTGCTAGGTAAAAGAGGGAAAGGGGCCAGGAGGCTTCCCTGGCTGACCAGAGAAATCCAGGGCAGCCTAAGGGCCAAAAGGGAATCACATAAAAAGTGGAAACAGGGAGAGATCACCAAAGACGAATATACCTCCTCTGCTCGTGCTTGTAGGGAGGCAGTTAGACAGGCCAAAGCTACCATGGAGCTGAGGATGGCAACCTAAGTAAAAGACAACAAGAAATTGTTTTTTAGATATATAGGGAGTAAAAGGAAGGACCAGGGAGGAATAGGACCCCTGCTAAATGGGCAGAAACAATTGGTGACGGACAGAGGGGACAAGGCTGAACTCCTCAACGAGTTCTTTGCCTCAGTGTTCCTAAGCGAGAGGCACGACAAGTCTCTCGCTGGGGTTCTAGAGAGGCAGCAGCAAGGCGCCAGACTTCCATGCGTAGACCCTGAGATGGTGCAGAGTCACTTGGAAGAACTGGATGCCTTTAAGTCGGCAGGCCCAGATGAGCTCCATCCAAGGGTGCTGAAGGCACTGGCCGACGTCATTGCAGAGCCACTGGTGGGAATATTTGAACGCTCGTGGCGCATGGGCCAAGTCCCGGAGGACTGGAAAAGGGCCAATGTGGTCCCCATTTTCAAGAAGGGGAGGAAGGAGGACCCGGGCAACTATAGGCCAGTCAGTCTCACCTCCATCCTTGGCAAAGTCTTTGAAAAAATTATCAAGGCTCACATTTGTGAGAGCCCAGCAGGAAAATTATGCTGAGGGGAAACCAGCATGGGTTCGTGGCAGGCAGATCGTGCCTGACCAATCTAGTCTCTTTTTATGATCAGGTTACGAAACGCCTGGACACAGGAGGAGGGGTGGATGTCGTATACTTGGACTTCAGGAAGGCCTTCAATACAGTATCCCACCCCATACTAGTGAACAAGTTAAGAGGCTGTGACTTGGATGATTACACAGTCCAGTGGGTGGTGAATTGGCTGGAGGGTCGCACCCAGAGAGTCGTGGTAGATGGGTCGGTTTCGACCTGGAAGGGTGTGGGCAGTGGGGTCCCACAGGGCTCGGTCCTTGGACTGATACTCTTTAATGTCTTCATCAGTGACTTGGACGAGGGAGTGAAATGTACTCTGTCCACATTTGCAGATGACACAAAGCTATGGGGAGAAGTGGACATGCCGGAGGGCAGGGAACAGCTGCAAGCAGACCTGGACAGGTTGGACAAGTGGGAAGAAAACAACAGAATGCAGTTCAACAAGGAGAAATGCAAAGTGCTGCACCTAGGGAGGAAAAATGTCCAGCACACCTACAGCCTAGGAAATGACCTGCTGGGTGGCATGGAAGTGGAAAGGGATCTTGGAGTCCTAGTGGACTCCAAGATGAACATGAGTCGGCAGTGTGACGAAACCATCAGAAAAGCCAATGGAGGTGATACTTCCCCTCTATCGGGCATTGGTCAGACCGCAGTTGGAGTACTGCATGCAATTCTGGGCACCACACTTCAAGAAGGATGCGGATAACCTGGAGAGGGTCCAGAGAAGGGCCACTCGTATGGTTAAGGGCCTGAAGAACAAGCCCTACGAGGAGAAACTAGAGAAACTGGACCTTTTCAGCCTCCGCAAGAGAAGGTTGGAGGCGACCTTGTGGCTGCCTATAAGTTCATCACGAGGGCACAGAAGGGAATAGGTGAGTATTTATTCATCAAGGCGCCCCCGGGGATTACAAGAAATAATGGCCACAAGCTAGCAGAGAGCAGATTTAGATTGGACATTAGGAAGAACTTCTTCACAGTCAGAGTGGCCAAGGTCTGGAATGGGCTCCCAAGGGAGGTGGTGCTCTCCCCTACCCTGGGGGTCTTCAAGAGGAGGTTAGATGAGTATCTAGCTGGGGCCATCTAGACCCAGCACTCTTTCCTGCTTATGCAGGGGGTCGGACTCGATGATCTATTGAGGTCCCTTCCGACCCTAGCATCTATGAATCTATGAATCTATGAATAAAGTATAGCCCTGCACCCAGAAACACATCTAGAGCAGCACAAAGGAAAGGAAGCAAATGGGACAACAAGTATGGCCATACACAGTGTGTGCTAGCTAGGGTGGTGCACGAACATGCAGTAGGCCCAGCCCTCACCTACAGCGGCCTAAGCTCAGAAGACAGCAAGAGCAGATAAGATTCTGCTGTCCCTCCCCTCCCTGCTTCTGCTCTTCAATGGTCAGGAAAACCCTCCCTGCCCTCCTTCCCCTTCACCTCTGCCCCATGCACTGAAACAGATCACCGTGCCTCTGTGTAGGACTGTACCGTAGCATCAGTGGCAGCATGCTTACATTAAGCCACTGGCTAGTGCAGTGTTTCCCAAACTTTTGATACTTTTTGTGGATTAAAATTGGCAGCATACTTCATGCGTACTCCTAAAAAGGTGTGTGTGTGTGAGAGAGAAAGAGAGAGAATGCAATGGCGCTCAACCTTGTCCATTACTAGATCTGGGTAAAACCTAAAAATAAACTTTACACTGGATGAGTGGTAATGCATTGGTTTGTGAGCCCAATTTGGTCTGTGGGCGAGACCTTGCACATGGTGCTGTCACAGCTGGAGCCCAAACCAGCTATTTGGGACCATCCTGGGCAGGGCCAATCCAGCCAGAGTCTGATCCCTCTGTGCATGACCAGCTCAACTGTAGCCCAAGCCTTCTATGTGGGCCATATAAATTTGGTGGCAGGGAGCAGTGGCAGTGTTAATTGCCATTGCTGCCCCACTGCCAAATTTCCAGAGAGAGGTAGTTAAGCCATGTTAGTCTGAAGTCAGGCAAAAGGTGGGTAAATTTACACTTGGTAAACTAACTAAATCAGAGATGCACAAGCTTTCGTAAGCAGCAACTTCCTTCTTCAGATGCTGTGAAGGGATCTGATGAACTAAGCTGCTGTGTACAAAAGCTTATGCATCTCTAATTTAGTCAAAGCAAGCTAGACGCATGCTTGTCTAACACTTTCAAGACCTTTAGGAACAACAAAGAGTTTCCTCTGACTCAGTAAACTGGATCAGACCATAGCAAATCTGGCTATACAATTGGGCTTAGGTTACTCAAATTTTCTAGAATTTTTATACATTTGGGACATTTTTCCACTGATTTCAGAGAAAGCAATCTTAGGCCCTTTATGATGCAGTATTTCACTCTGCAGTTACATCACAAGTTTCACTGTGATTGCATGCATAATTATGCAAATATGCATAATATGCTATGGCTTTGTTAATAAATTATCTATTATTACTGTCATTCTGCTTTGTATTCTTTACAACTTGCAATGAATTTCAGACCTTGTAGGATGTATGAAAAATAATACTCTATATAGATGTGAGTGTTAGGTATGTAATTATATCATGCATTCCTGTTAATTTTGATATATTTTCCAGTTTGTTATTCAGAGACTATCCTAGCAAATTCTTTGCACAGATTATGTAGTTGGGCAGATGATTCACAACTATAAATTAGTGTCTTCAGTGAAATTCATGTAGGTTTAACCAATAATACATAATTCAACTTTCAGTGTTTATTTTCAGGATTCACCCAACTCTAGTAATGTACAAGCAGCCGTTTGCAAATGTGCATAGTGTATGTAATACACGAGTACTTGTTATGGACTCATTATACTAAGAGTTTAATTGACTTTTTTAGTTATTATTAATTTGAAATAAATTGCTAGACAACATGAAACAACCACTAATATAAATACAGTCACCTGAATATAGAACAAGATTCTGACATCACTTACACAACTGTAATTCAAAGGCAGCCTCCATGTGATCAGGAAGCTTACTTCAGATTTACTGATGTATATTAGAGCAAAATCTGGTCAGCCGTGCTTGATTCTTTTCTCATTTACATAATTTTTACACCAGGTGCTCTCCGTCTGCTCTCCTTTATCTTAAATCTGTGTCAGATGAGAATCAGGCCCATACTCTGCTATACAATCAAATTTTACACACAGCTTGATAAGCAGTGAGAATCATTTCTTACCTGTGTACTTCCTTTCTTCCTGCACTTGATGATGACTTGCTCTTACCCCATTTTAAACACGTCAGTGTCATAGGAATTTCCAACACCTCACCTTCACATCATGTGACTTTTCACTCCGCAGGCTGCTGGCAGACTGTGTGATCACATGAGTAATCCATTTGTCCTAATGGGTACCTGATATGTGATTCTGTATTTCGCAGGCTTATATCCGATGAAATCTCCCAGTTTTACTTTAATTGCTGTTGGCAACATGTGGTCTCTGATAAAAAACATATTTTCTGTCGAGATTGCATTCATCAGTTGGGCTAATTTTTCTTGGCCCTCCACCCATCAGAGCTTCTTTGGAAAGGGAAACAGCAGCTTGTGGGTTAGTGAATGCCAGGCGACTGAACAGAAAAAGAGAGAGAGAGAGAGAGGAAAAAACAACTTACAAGTCTGTTGAAAAGCATTTGTACAAAGAGTCTTGGAAAGCATTCTTTTTAGCCCATAGCCTTGTCTATCTAGTGAATGCTTAGGTGGCAGGATATAAAATGTGTTGCCCTTGGGGCCTTACGGCCTTTACAGAATTCAAACTCAAAGCTTGTAATGGATCATTTGCAAAATCACTGCAAAGACAGCTTGCTTATACTGTCACTGTGCCAGCACCAGAAGCTCGTTGGGTATTTTTGTCTTGGCAGATGCACATTCTGTTGTAAAGGTCTGTTCATCTTGTGCCTTCCTTGTTTTCAGGTAACATTCAGCACTTTCATGCAGAGGAGATTTTGATCAACCTGTATTTGTTTATTTCTTTGATATCACAAGGGGATGAAAAAAGATCTGACATTGCTGCGTCAGTGTTATGCTAACCCATGACACCCAGCTGTGTTAACCTGTGCTCCTCAGATCTACAGATCAACAGTTGAAAGTCTTTCCAATGTATAGTAAGAGTATGTGCACGTGTGTGTGTATGGTCTAGTGGTTAGGGTTATACAAAGAGAGACAGATAGAAGGAAGAAAGAAGTGGGGAAGTTTGGTGGGGGAGGGTTTTATATAATTTATTAAGGATTGTTATACCATCTGTCTTTAATAAGCCACCTTGGCTTCTTGAGAGGTTGGTTTCTAAGATAACAGAAAAAGTTTTGAAAATTGATTAGCATTAATTTTTAAGCTACACTGAAGTGTTTGTTAGGTTCTGCATGCTGGTCTCCATATGTCTCTTTTCAATTACATGTGCTGAAAAAAATATGGCAACATGTAAAATACTTTGTTAAAAATTCAGAAAGGAAATTGTGCACTGGTGCCGACTGCAATACAAAGACATGACCGATCCTCTGCCCCCTACCTCAAAAGAAATGGTAAAATAAACATGGTACACTCAAAATTCTCTTGAAGAATTTTTCTTACCAGTTCAACTTGTGATTGCTTTTCTTCATTTCCTTTTGGATTGAGGACTGCAGGGGTTGGAGAGTCTTTCATTAATCAGAGTTAATAACAGCTAAGCTGTAACATCCCTTCCCCTCCCCTCCCTACCTGTTCCCTTTACTATACTGAAAGAGTTTACTGAACAAGCAAGTGCTTACTCAAATGAACAAGGGGTTCACTGTCTGCCCTTACCATTATTTGCTAAACATCAACAGTGTGCTCCCTTTATTCAAAGTTCCATAACCTTCCTATCAATTTTGAGTCATCTTGTAGCGTGTAATAGAGGGGCACTTTATCTGATGCTATAAAGTTCTAGAGACGTGCTCAAAAATCTTAAATTCAATTCTAGAGGTTTTCACAGTAATATCTATTGAATTTTACTGATTTCTGGTCTTAGTAATGTCTAGAGGTCTTTTCCATAAAACCACCACTGTACAAATCATAAAAAGAACCTCTGCATTATTTTCTATACATACAAGTGTTTTCACTACTGAAGTTAAGTAGGTTTTTGCTAGTGTGATGCCTCGTCTCTTTCTGCCTGGTTCCAAGCTTTCTTCCAACAGAAGTCAATGGCAAAACTCCCATTGACTTAACTGAGGGCAGAACTGGGCCATCTGTCTCCCTCTCTCCCTCCCCCCCCCCCCCTCTCTCACACACACACACACACACACCCTCATGCATGAACACACATACATACATATACACATGCTCACACATACTCAGGGGGTTAAATAAACTATCAGCAATATTGCATGTATTTACTGAATGGATTTATAATCCATCCAATACGGTACATTTTGAATGTGTTACAAAAAGGACAGATTTACAGGAGACAATCTGCCTTCATGATGATTGCATATTGTGGCATTTCTAGTCCATATGGATCAGTAAGACTTGGATAGCAGGCATTTGACCTTCAAAATCATGCAAATGTGAAACCAGACTTCCATTTTTTACTGCTGAGAAAGTCACAGTGTGACTTCTTCATTTTATTCAGGAGGCATTGATTAAAATACAATTTAACTTTAGAAATTATTGAGATTTTCATATTGCTTTTTTGCAAAGCCATGGCTTGAGTTTTTCCCCCTCTTCATCTTCCCTTCTGGCTAAGCTTCACTCATTAGCACCTATGACTCAATTGCTGATCATTTAAGAGAGAAGTTGCTAATTTAGAGCCATGGGCTAACTATAAACAAGACTTGAAACCTTTTTGCTCACGCCATAGTTAATCTCCAGTAATAACTCCTGAAAGCCTTTGAAAAGGTCTGAGTGTGGCTTTCTGTCAGCTGCATTAGAAAACTGTACATTTTCTCACTAAGAAACCTTGATCATGCCAGATCCAATCAGGCTGTTTATATAGCAACGTTAATCTTCTTGGTTTACAGTATAATAATTCACTAAGAGTATTGGAAAAAAATGTTACAAGATACACTAAGAGGCAGACAGTCTTTCTTTATAAAATTTACATTGGTGCAGGACTGCTGCAGTATTTTGCTGCTATTTGGTTATTTTGGAGATAGATGCTTAATGCAGTTATCTTCATGGTTTGCTAAACCCAGATGAAAAGGAAGGTGTGTCCTTCTTTGTGACTTCTTATTTAAAAGACCTCAGAATTATACTTAGCCCTCTGAGATCCCTGCAGGGGGAGGCAGACTGGAGCAGCTACAAGCAGCCCCATGACCACCGCCTGCCAAGATATAGTGCATGAGATGTGCAAAACACAAATGCGCTAAGCAGCCAATGTGCAACTCCAGAACAAATGAAAACTGAGATTTGTTTTGTTCAAGCCATTATACTGCTTGCATTGTTAAATCAGAATGGCCACACTGCTCCTTAGGGGAACACCTTGCAAGCCACAGGCAAATGATATCTTGTTGTCTCACTCAGCCTTGCACTTGGTATTGTCCAGTTTTATGCAGGCTCCGAGGGTAGGGACAGACATTCAAAAAACCTGAGTCTGAATTGATTCAATCTTTGCAGGTTAATCTAACCTGCTTAGGCTAAATCAGTTTTGTAACTGGACAGATATTCCAGAAATGCAGGCACGTGTCTGCAGCGGCTCAGGCTAGAAGCCTTGGGGTGCTAGAGCAGCCCTCCCTTCCTTCCACAGCATGGAGCTGAGGGTAGTGTGGCCAGGCTGGGGCAGGACACTGTGATTAGCCCAGCAGGGAATTGGTAACAGTGTTATCACCCAATTAAAAAATAGAGGGACATTACCAGCTACTTGTTGATTCTACCTGCTGATTCAGCACAGATCTTAGCCAGCATGTGGTCTGCTAGCTAATACACAGACACCTCTCCACAAGTCAGAGGAGAGTGGGGAATTCCTACTTAGCAGGGAGTGGGGAGGAGAAGAGGGAGGACCTGCAGCCAGGGAGCAGAGGGAAGGGGGCAGCCCTGCTATTGAACAAAGAGTCCCACCCAGCTGAGAGAGCATGCTGGGATGCTAGGGGTGTCTGATTTGTCTTAAACCATTGCATAAACCGGTTTGACCCAAATCTGTTAAGTCTGATACTACATTCAACCAGGTTTACCTCAAACCAATTTCAGTCATTCTCAAAGTGGTTTATGTGCACTGAACATCTGTTCTATTACAGGTTTAAACCAGTTTCTGATCACTTAAACCAGTTTATGTATAATGTCTATCCCTAGCCCTAAAGACTATGATACAGCTAATGGAATAGGCTAATCAGGTCTGAGATGGGGGCCTTTTTTAAAGGGAATACCTTGGCTGATAATATTTGCACATTTAATCTGAGTTGGTCTACCTGCTTCAACATTCATAGGAAATCCTTTTTTCTCTGACTCTGATACCCCTTATTCACACACATAATCCAGACACAACTCATAGAATACAAATAATGTCAGTTACTCTGATGTGGGGTAATAAGGATCCCTCTTATGACTATGGCATGATAACAGAATGGAATAGAATAGAATACTGCTTACCATCACCCTTATATTCTTCCAGCACAAACTCAGAATCCAATTCATAATTATCTTTCCACTTTACAAAGCTCTCTTTGTTTCTCTGACATCTCCACTTCTTTCCTTTTTTCCACTTGGCCTATCTCACCTCAATTGTTTGCTGTGGTGGTTATTGGGTTGAATGCATTTCTCCATTTTGACCACTCTGTCTATTTGGCTGTCTCTTCCTGTGTACTGAGACACTGAAGGTCAGATCCTATTCCACTTATTGGGCGTCTAAGTGCAAATCTATTCCACCTTGGCTGAGGCACTGAAAAATATTTAAGACAAAAAGCAGGGAGTCTTCCTTTTGATTTTTGACTGAATCGTAAGGCTAAAATGAAAGCATATTGCAGAAGTAGATGCACTAATTGGTTGTCAAGCTGAGTGGAACAGGTTCACACTTAGATACCTAAGTGCCATTTAGATGCTTAACAAGTGGAATAAGAATCTGGATCTGAGTCACATCCTCCCTATAAACGACAGATTCTGCTATTTATGTTGAACAGCACCTTGCTCCATGAATGATCTCATTGATGTCAGCAAGATCTCTTGAGGTGTAAGGAGACAGTCATTGTGAGTAGCAGTGTCAGAATTTGTCACTAAATCTCATCTGGAAAATTCACTTCCTCTTTATTGACTCTACACAAGGTTAATTGGTACGTTGCATAATAGGCACTATACAAATACTACTATTTTACTTTTCAAAGAAAAGACGGGCACTGTTTTCCTTGACCTCACAGCAGTGTATGATGCTGTTTGGCACACTGGTCTGCTTATAAAGATAGCAAGAGTCCTACCTGGAGGGTGACTGATGTTGTCGAACTGCTCCTCCTCAACAGATGGTTCAGGGTGCATATGGGTGAGAAGACAAGTACTTGGAGAAGACAGACCAACAGGCTGCCCCAGGGATCTGTGCTTGCTCTGATCTTGTACAGCCTCTATGCCAATGACTTGCCACAAACCCAGTCATGGAAATTCATCTATGCTGATGATATCTGCTGTGCATTCCAGGCCCAGACTTTTTCTGAGCTAGAACACACTCTGAACAGTGATGTTGCCAAGCTGGCTTTCTACTACAAGACATGACAGATCCAGCCAAGATCAGTAAGATGATTTCCAGTGTTTTCCACCTATACAATGTCAATTCTGCCCAGGAGCTGAACATCTACCTGAATGGCCAGAGGCTGAGGCACAAAGCACAACCCATCTACCTGGGTGTGATACTAGACTAGATACTGAGCTATCATGAACACTTGAAAAAGACAGCAATGAAAGTTAAGACACACAACAACCTCCTTCATAAGTTGGCTGGGTCATCCTGGGGTGCTTCAGCCCTAAGAACATCAGCTCTATGGCAGAGTACTGCGCACCAGTCTGGAATTAGTCATCACACACCAAACTCATTGATATGCAGGTACATTCAATGATATACATCATCCCAGAAACTCTTTGACTGATGCCTCTACCATGGCTCCTAGTCCTGAGCAACATTGTTCCCCCTCATATCTGATGGAAAGTTGAAACTAACAATCCACTGGAGAAGATTTACGCCAATACAAGCCTGCCACTGTAAAATGATCTCTTAAATCCACCTGCTGCACGTCTACACAGTGTCCACTGTGGTCCAAACTGCTGCACCAGGACCGCAGAGCGGAGACCCTCTGGTGTGAGGAATGGAGGTCGACACCACCAAACAAACTCCTTTTCACAGATCTTACAGTCTGCCTGCATGGCTTCAACCTGCCATGATGTCAGTGGGCCTTGCTGAATAAGTGGTGGATAGCACAAGATCTGTGCACAGCCAAACTCCACTGTTGAGGTCTTTGTGACAACACAGACTGTAACTGTGGCAAAATACACACCATGCTGCATATTGTTGATGACCTCCCACTGACTGAGTTCAGCAGTGGACTACAGGAACTGCATGGCCACTGAGGACACTATCTCATGGTTTGGCAATTATGCATATGCCGACTGACTATTTTGGTTACATGAATGTCTTATTTAGTAGTCTATTACTAATCCCTAAGGTTTTAAGACTTGAATCTCAATGTTCAAATCTTAATCCTGAGTCAGCTTTTTTCAAAACATAGTGGTGTTTGGATTCAGATCCCTCTTTATTGCTAACTTTTTCCTGTGAGCTCTATTACCATGTTATCTAATATCAGCAGAGGATGTGAGTAAGTCCTTTTGGCCCTATGGAAATTACATTGGTCATGAAGAGGAAGAATCAATCTCAAGAACATAAAGCAAGAAGATGTGTGAAATGCACTGTTTTCAGTTCATCTGGTTTTTCATATGAAACTTTCTTGTTGATTTTAGATTGCGAAGCTCATACTGCTCTAAATTTTGCTAAACTCATTTGGATTTCTCTATAGCCATATCTACTCTAGATTAGCCTATGTAATTTTATGTTATCTGCAAATTGTGCTAGAGGCAAGGATTTCAGTGGATGAAAAAATATCTTTTATTGGACCAACAGCATGGTTGGGATAAAGTTAGACATAGTTTCAAATGCAAGGAATTCTTCATCAGGTCAACATCTCTGAAATTTGCCACTTTCCATTCTGTTTCCAAAACTTTACTGAATACAGTAAATAATCCCAATCTTAATAAAGAATTTTGTGGCATCCTGTTGCTAATTTTTTGTCCTGTTCACAGTTGGCTATTTCTTACTGCTCTTTGATTCCTATCTTTGTAGCCAGTGGCAAGGCATTGGCAGTACCCTAGTTAGGTTGTTAAAAAATGGGTGTTGGTTTAGTGTTTCAGAGGGTGTGGATTAGATCCTTTTGTGGACTCTTGGAACATCAGTTGTCTTCATGTGATTGAAGTCACCCATTATGATCAGCTGTTCAAAGATATACCTGAAAAAGTAGACATTCATTTTCCTTTTTCCAGAGCTAGAAGGAGGTACTGAGGTACAAATAATATGTTTGTAGTTCTATGTTCCAACAAAGCAGGATTACAGTTAAGGAAAGTGAGAATGGGAAAAGGTTTTGTGTTTTCTAGTTTAGTTTCTTTTTAAAACACTCTTCTGTTTTTTAGTTTTAAAATTAACTCATAGACAGAAGTTTCTGAAGTTTCTGTAATTTAGTGGCCATATGCCACAGAACTGTTTCCTGCTGTGAAATCTGTCATGGACAAAGAATTAAAAACAGAAGGAAAACCTACACTAATATCACCAGCTCCTCAAGAAAAGGGAGCCAGAATCTTATACCCTGGACACTGGTGATCAGGAGTAATAATTAAGAAGTAATAATTAAGATCCAAGTCTGGTGATATCATTGAGAGAGGCACTTAAAAGAAAGGACCACAGAAACCACCAAAGGGGCGCATCCACACATGCAGGCATGTGCTCTTGCAGCAGCTGAAATAGCAGTGGCATAAATTTGTGCCAGAGATTTGTGCCTCAGCATATATGCCTGAACATGCACCTTGGTGTGGAGCAAATTATGCCACATAGGGCAAACTGAAACTGCCCGGCTCCTCCTAGATCTTCAGCCAGGAGGAGCTAGAGGCTGGGGCCAACACCTGTGCTGGCCCCAGCAGTATAAAAACCTGCCCTGGGGAGTACCTCAGGGCTACTTGCCCTCAGGTGCTTCTGAGACCCAACCAGTTGGTATCTGGGGATACTAGCCCCTTATGCCAGCTGGACAGCTGAAGCAGCCCTGACAGAGTGGCCCGTGCACCCTCTACCCACTGCAGCAGTCTGGCAGTGGGGGCTGCTGCCTGACTGTGACCTGGTGGCCCCTGTGACTGAACCTGCCCCCTTGGACCTGTGCCCTATGCCTGCATGCCTGCCAGACCTGGACAGGGACTGCACGGCTGCCTGGACTGTGGTATGGGAACTGAAGCATAGCCTCCTGCACCTCTGGGGCAGCTGCCAGTGGGCCATGGCTGCACAGTTGGCCTTCGTGAGCAACTGTTGTCATGTCTGCTGGCCCCCTGCTCTGCCATCTGGGCAGCTATTGCCCAGAAGATGTGCTTCTTATAGTGGCCCACTTTGAACTGTCGAAGTGTGTCTTCCTGGTCCCAAATAGCCAGGAGCTAAGCTACCTCATCTGCCCTACAGCTGGGTCCCTGGTTCTGGCCCTCGGCAGGCTCCTCTGCCTGGGTCTTGACACTTGCCTCACCAGCAGGAATCCTGGTGTTCCTGTTAAAAAACTACAGATTCTCTGATAAACCCCACCCACCTCAGATTTTCTCATTAAAATACCGAAAAAACATGTTTTTCTGTGATTAAAATGAAACACCACTATGCAGAGAGAGATCAGTTGGGCAATGTTTTAGTGATATATTTACAATTTTAAAGCAATTTGGAAGCCTACCACTGTCTCTATTATCATAATAAAATGAATTCTAAATATCTATACACTTTGGCATTTGCTTCTGGTTTTTTTATCATAGAAAAATCAGAGCTGCCCCTGCCACCTTCACTCACCAGGGTGTGGGGTGCTGAGCAGCACTGGGATGCCAGTGCCTTGCCGCTGCCCTTGCCCTTCACTCCCAACCCATAGCCTCACCAGTGCCCCTGACTCCTGACCTGTAGCCCCTGCGTGCCCTCTACTAGCTCCATCCTGGCAGCAGCTCTGTCCCAGCACCAGGACAGGGGTCCACCTGCAGCTGTCCCATGCGCTGCTTTGTGGCTCTGAGCAATGACAGCCCTTGCTCTTCTATTCCCTGCACCTGTGCTCAGGCCCCAGTGATCGCCACATCATTCATGGGAAGCCCTTGACTGGGGCTCAGGGACTGGGCTGGACAAGCCCCTTCTCTTCCAGGCTGGCATCCCCCTGTACAAGCTGCTCTAGGTGAGCAGGAGGGCTCTAAGCCCAGGTCTGGTGGCCTCTCCTACTCAAAGCGCTCCCCTAGTCCCAAACCCCATCTCTCTCTCTCACACACACACCCCTGCTGCCACCTCCACCCCTCCCCTGTTGTGGTGGAAGGGGAGAGGGGAGGGAAGGGGCATGGGGGGGAGACCAATGCCCCCCACAGTGAGGGAGGGAGTGGGGCTGGGGCAGAGGAAGATGTGGACCAGCCTGGGCAGGGCAGGTCACAGGATGGAGCCACGGCTCATCTGGGGCTGCGGGGAGTCAGGGGGAAGCTCCCGCTGCTGCACACACCCTGGGAGGGCATGGTGGGGTGCCCCCTGGATCTGTGCGGGGCAGGCCAGGGCTGGCTGCAGCTGTGGGCTGGGACTAGGGCTGTGCTGGGCTCTTCCCAGTGGGGGCTGGGCCGGGCTACACTCAGGGTGGGTGGCGGCAGTGCTGGAAGGAGGGGTTGGGGGAGCTATGGCAAAATTTGGAGTGGCTGCAGCCCTCCCCATAGCTCCCCTCCCAGTGCTACCACCGCCTGCCCTGAGCACAGCTTGGTCCAGCCCCCACTGGGAAGAGCCCAGCACAGTCCCAGCTCCAGTCCACAGCTGCAGCCAGCCCTGCCTCACCCTGCGCAGATCCAGGGGGCACACCCCCCATGCCCTCCTAGGGTGCACTCAGTGACAGGAGCTGCTCCCACCTCCCCGCACCCGCAGATGAGCCATGGCTCCTGCCCACGACCTGCCCTGCCCCAGCTGGTCTGCACCTGCCCCTGCCCCAGCCACAGCCCCCCTCCGTCCCTCACTGTGAGGGGCACTGATCTTCCCCCCCATGCCCCTTCCCTCCCCCCTCCCCTTCCATGACAACAGACTTACCAGCTGGATGCAGCTGTATCAGAAATTGGATCAGTATTGGCCAATATGCCTCCTTAAAAAATCAGATATTGGTATTGGCCCCCAAAATCTCTATTGGTGCACTCCTAGTTTGTGGATGTGGAGGCACTGTGTAGGGGTGGGAACTGTGTGGGTCCCCAGCCCACCCTCACAGTGCACAGCCCCCACTGCTCTGGGGCAGCAACCAGCAGTGGGCCGTTGAGGTACTTGTGGCCCACTGCAGGCAGAGCTCCCCAGCGGCACATAGTGCTGCGTGAGACTCAGGGGCTCCATGTGGCACACAGAGCTAGCCCAGCCCACCGGTGCACACCTTCAGGCATGGGCAGGCCGGCTTCTCCCATGACCTGGGGCTCCCAGCACCACAAGCAGGAACCTCACACTGTTGGGCAAGGCAAGGTTCTGCCTCCACGTGGCCTGTGTGCCATTGAGCCAGGATGGCTCCATGGAGACAGGAGCTGGTCTGGCCTGATAGCACACAGCTCCTGCGTGCAGTGCCAGGAACCCCTGGTGGCAGCAAGATCTGGCCTGGTTCTGCCCAAAGGTGTGTGCCAGAGGGTCAGGCTGGCTCCGTGAGCCACATGGAGCCCCTGGGTCTTAGTCAGTGCCACATGCCATGGTGGGGCTCTGCCAGCAGTGGGCCATGAGCACCCCAACCACCCAATGCTGGCTGCTGCCATGGGGTGGGCGAGGGACCTAACCCTCCCACACAGTCCCCCCATCCCCACACATTCTCCCCCCACATCCCTGCTTACCAGGTACAGAGCCTGGGTCATAGCCACTGCTGCCAGCCATACCCAGCTTTTATTTGCTTCTGCATGCTGAGGCAGCATGCTGGAACAGCAGGGGCATGCAGCAAGCATAAAGACACACTGGCCGGGGCCTAGAGAGTGTCTCTGAAGGACCCAGCCTCTGGTTGCTTCAGGGTATACTCCAGGAGGGTACCTGTGCTGCTTTTTTCAGTGTGGGGTTTTTTTTTGATATCAGGATTTCCCAGTATCAAATTTAAAGTCTGTGCTGCAAATATGCAGCGTGGGGAACATTTTTTCTTTCCTAGTGGGCCTCCTGCACCATTTCAAACTGCTTTGAGACACTGCTACTGGCACGTGCTTGCTCATCTGGACACAGACTAAGAGTTTTTATGGACTTCAAAGAGCTTTTGGCCTGCTCTACTTTGTGAGGATATTAAGATCCTATGGAGCTTTCAAGGGGAGGAAAGGTTTGCACTAGTGTTCTTAGGCAGAACTTTCTCTTATGTGCCCTACCCCACATCCTGTGCTGTGTATCATTGGTTAGTGTCATCTGTGGCTACATTTATAGTATGCAAAGTACTTTGGGATCTAACTACTTGAATAGGCCTGAAGAAATACAAAATATTTATAAAGTATTATACTGAGGACATGATTCATATGCCAGATCATAATCATCAACAAAAACAACAATGCATTATTGAATCATGCTGTTCCCTTTAATCTGAAGCATTCAATATCCAGCAGATGCAATGGAGTCTGGGAAGTGATTTGTTTTGCTTATTTAACAATGTTCTCCGCCCCTCCCCCCCCCCCAATTACATTAGCCTTTGATAAAAGTGCCTGGGAAGGCACATGCTTCCATATTAAATCTCATCAAAAAAAATGAGATATTTTGTGAGCATTATTTACAAAATTTTCCTTCTTTTTAAAAAGGGCTTCAGTTGTAAATCTGGACAAGAAACAGGAAACTAATTGTGGTAAAGTTTTTCTCTTTTTCCCCCTAAGATTTTGAATTTTGGAGGAATTTTGAAATGTAAAAAAAGTCGACCAGCTCTGGTTCACACTAGCAGCCTCCTTGTCATGTGTCACTCACTGATGTAAAATCATTTTTCATTGTTTTGAGCAGTGAACCAGACACCCACAGTCTCTTCTCTGTGCACCACAATGGATGGCTATTTGTTGTTAATGTAGATCAACAGAAGATTGCTGCTTTCTCACATTACACTTGCCAAACTCTGATGGCCAGTATGCATAGGAAGGTGGCTCACTAACCACATTTTCCAACCCACCTGCTTCAGAGTGTATGAGGAGTAGCAAGCATTCAGCACCCACTTACCTCCTCATATCCAGATGGCCTACATAGGGACATAGTTGTACATTATTTTCCCTAACACCATTGTGTAAGGATGAACAATGAAGGGCAATCTTGTAAGAAATGGTCAGTACTTGTGAGCTGTACAACACCCAACACATGGTAGCACTTAATACATTATAGATGTAATTAAGATGAGTAAGAAAATGGGAGTTTGGGCATTATTTTTTTTTACAGTGAATAGTCAATCATCAGACACAAGGTTGCATGCAGGGCTGTCTGTTATTATTAGTTACTATTGGTAAAACAACAGGCTTAAAGATAATCATATTCATTGGAGAGTATTTGTCAGAAAGCCAGCTTTTATTTTTAGAAGCAAATAGCATTTACACTCCTTACACACTCCAAAATCTATGACTATGTTGTGAACCAGTGTTGTTTCCTTATTAATTTCTCCCTGCACCTCCTGGGCATGTCCAGATGGGTACACACATGCAGGGGTATGCATTTGCCATGGCACAAATAGCAGCAGCATACATTTGTGCAGCTGCTTTGTGCCCCAGGGCATGCCCCTGCATCTACGCTCTGGTGTGTGCCAAATTGTCCTGGGTGTGGTAGGAGATGCTCTTGTGCTGGCCCCAGCAGCCTTACCTGAGCAGCCTCCCAGGACAGCAGCGGTGATAATCCTGGGGGCCTCCCAGGGCAGCAGCGGTGATAATCTGGCCTCACAGTTTGGCTGGCAGCAAGGGCATGGCTCTGGATGGCCAAGTTCCATTTCTGGTGGTGCACACTGCTGCACACTTCTTTTTGTGACAGTTTTTTTTTTAACCTGGGATCTCCTGGTGTCAAATTTTTGTACACTGAAAATTTGCAGTGTGGCAAATGGGTGTATGTGTGCCACAAACAGCTTTGAGGTGCCACAAACTGCACATGTGTGCTTGTCTGAATGCCCCCTGCCCGCTCCCCACCCCCTGTGCACTTATTGTTACCCTTAAGGCATGCCTTCTATATATCAGCCTGAGGCAAGAATAGTAATGAATGAATAACATGTGGTAACTGTAAGGTCACAACTGTTGGGGCTGAGAATGAGAGAGGGGATTCACCTTTTTCCCTCAAGCCCTGTTAACGTGGGTTTTTAGACTGAATGGACAGATAGAAAAATTAACAGATAATCTGAATAATGCAGGTGTAAATCCCACATTTCAAAACAATTGTTCCTAACTCTGGCATTAATAATTAAGAATAATTTATAATAATATCCATTCGGAAATGGAACAAAGCCAACACATTTTAAAATTTCCTTCAAAACTGAAACGCTGAAAAAAATCATTTTTGGATCAGTCAAAATCTTTGGTTCTGATTTTGAATGTTCTCTTTTATAGAAAAGGAAAGTAGCTTCAAAAGAGAATCAAGACATTTAATTTGATAAAGGTTGTAATAAAGCCTGTTTACAGACATGAAAAAACACCCAAAACAGCACTTTACTTTCAGCTCAGTGCACTCCCATACTGAGCCCAGTGCAGGCCCAGAAGAGGAATTGTGTTAGTCTGACCTGGTTCACCCAATGTCTGTAGTGATCAGGTGCTTCAGCAGGGCTTTTTGATGCTTTTATCTAATAGCTGATTCAGTCAAAGCAGCATAGCCTCAAGCTGCTTCCTCTAAGGAATAGGCCGGGTTCAGGCTCCCTACAGGCTGCTCCTGGTGTCCCATTGGCCTCTCCTCCCTCACCAGGCACAGCACTGCACCTACCATGGCAAAGTTTCCCATCAGGGGACACCATTCCACCCTCCTCCTTGCCAGATACAGTACTGGGCATGGGGCTGCACCTGCCTGGCTCCTATGGCTGAGCTGCATGGGGCTGTGCCTGCCATTGTGAAGACGTCTGGCAGGAGAGAGCCATACTGGCATCCCCTCTTAGTCAGTGTCCAAGGTGGGTGCCCTGCTTTTCCTCGCCTGGTTATGCTACTGCAGACCCCTGCCAACCACCCAGGGCACAGACTTTTGGGTAAGTACAGACAGTCAAAAAGACCAAGGCTCAATCAATTCAATCTTTGCAGGTCAGTGTAAACTGCAAAGATTGAACCAATAAGCAAGTGAATGGGCATTCAATTTTGATTCCAGAAGTACAGCTACATGCCTGCAGTGGCCCAGACCAGAAGCTGGGGTTGGGTGTGGTGCTAAACCACACCTCCCTGCTTGGCTGAAACAGACTGCTTGAGCCAAGCCTAGCCCACCTTGGACACTGACTTAGAGGGGATGCCAGTATGGGGTTTGCGGGAAAGGTTCAAAGCATCCGGGGATGCTGGGGGACTGAGAGTGAACTTGAATCTGGAGGGGGATCTAGGACAGAAATTCAATAAACAAACTTAAATCAGTTAAGTCTAATACAACATCCATCCAGGTTTATCTTAAACTGGTTTCAGCCATTTTAAAAGCAGTTTATGTACACTGAATTTCTGTTGTGTTACAGATTTAAACCAGTTTCTGATCACATATACCAGTTGAGGTATTATTTCTGTCCCTAGATTTGCTGTTATGCCTCTGTAACTGGCATTTTGTGTGGTGGGTCATCATATGGCTGCTTCATTCTAGTGTATTTCTGGTTTCTCCACAATGGTGTAGATAACAAGCTGAACTAATATTAGATGAGTCTGAGCTAGTTCAGATGAGTCTGAACAAATGTCCATTTAAGTCAATAGACAGATTCCTGCTGATTTCACTAAGGTTTAAATAAAGTCTTTTCTGATCAAGAATATCCAAGAGAGTGCCTAAACTTTGAAATGTTACAGTACATTCATATCTGGTACTTCAAGATAGCAAGTAAAGCCATTTCATTGTGACACAGGGATTTTTTTAACTTGGCAGCTCAAACTACTCCAATAGCAGGTGACTTTGCTAACTGTGTCTCCATTTAGTTTAGTAGAGCTCCAGTTAAAGCCAGATATTCATCACTGCAAAATACATTCTGTTATTTCATAGAAGGAGACTGATCAGGGGAAATGTTAAAGTAAAGTTCTACTTAATAGCTGAAGGAGAAAGAAAAAGGTTTTTTTTCCCTTTTTCCTTTAAGATTCTCTGTAGGTATGATTGAAGCAAAAGGAGAGCAGTATGGACCTTTTCACTCTTAAAATTTGAAATCTGGTGGATGTTTTCATCAAATAATTTAGTCTGCAAACTGAGACAAGCTCTGCAAATTGCTAGCCAGCTGAATGTAATTATGTGGACAGTGTCAACTCCATTACACTCAATGTCACTCGCTCTCCGTATGCTCTTGTTATCTTATGCATTCTTGGGTAAATAGGAACTATGCAGAATATCACAGATAGAAGTGAAGGAAACTATGCAGGAGGTATATATCATTGGCATAAAAAGAAAAGCTTTTACAATCGTCTCAAAACAAAGAAATTAGAAAAAATATTGTAAGTCATACCATATGCAATTCTGCACAGTAGAACAGATTTGAGAAAATAATTCCCACCATTTATGGCCAGATTCCAATATCTTTACTCCTTGAGTAGTGCCTTACTCCTTGTGTGGTCCCGTTGGTTTTAACTCAACAGAGCTCTGTTGGTTTTCACCAGCTGAGGACCCAGCCCATTATCTCTTATTTTAACTTTAATTTTGCTTTTGCACTGTTATATCTGTTTTTCACTGCTACACACATGTACACAAACACACACACAACTAAACACACATGCACACACACTCATCTTATTGAAACTGATTTACAAGTGACTATTTTAAATCATATGTTAAAAATGTTTAAAATGCCTTCACCTGTGGCTTTTCTGTTTTATAGTGGTATCAGTTCAGGGGCAGACCATGCAATCATTACTTGTCTGGATGAGCATATACTCATGTGAGCAATCTTGCTGGAATCAATAGATCTACCTGCAATAAGTAAGGGAGTTCCACTAGGAGAGCTGTGTAATCTGGTTCGTAGATGCAGGGTAGAAAGTTGTAGTTATTTCAGTGATTAACTCTCTCTTCTGATGAGGAGAAGCACCCAGGCAGATTCCGAGTTCTTTCCACGTTAATAAGGTTGTGTGATATTTGTAGTGATACCATTTGTAAACTGCTGCAATTAAGGTTGACACAAAGTTTCCATGACGATATCCTGTTTCTAGGGGGTTCTGAAGGCTAGAATTTGGAATAAGTTTCAAGCCTGCGTGAGATTTTTTTTTTTTTTTAAGAGTAGGTTATCTGCTTCTAGGTGTCACAGAACTGTAATTTACAATGTGTTTTCTGAAGTGAAAGGCTCTTTGTTAGTGATATTGAATTATAGTGCTAGTTAATTATCTATTTAGGCTATTCCTTATTTATAATAAACCAGATCCTCAATTGACATAAATCCACACAGCTTCACTGATGTCAGTAGAAACTATGTTGATTTACAAAAACTGAAAATGCTGGTTGGTAACAGTACGTGTGTGCTAGGTGAAGTGTAACCATGTGGCACACCTGAATTTAGTCAATTCTTGCACTGTTCATTCTTGAGCAGAATTTAGTCAATTCTTAAGTTGTTCACTGAAACTCAGGCATTGGTGCTGGGTGGGAATTCCTGGGAAAAGGGATTTCTGTGCTTATTACCACCTCTTCTCCAGGTTATAAATAAAATAACCTACACTTAAAATATACTTACAATCTTTAAGACTGCTTTTTCCTTCATAGATAAGTTAACTTGTAAGGTCCTAGATATCTGCTATCACTCCCTGGGCAGGGAGGGGGGGCACATTGTTTTAAATAACATAAGAACAACAAGAGCTATAAGCCTAGAAAAAGTCTAGAAAAATCATCCACTGATTTTCATAGCAGTTGAATCTAGTGGCTTTAGGGAGATTTTTCTTGCTGAGCTAACAGCACTGTGTTTTGTTATTACTTCTCATCTTTGCCACCTTCATACAATCCTATCCATAAGATCATTTTTACAGAAACTACATCATTAGGCCATAATGCTGAATTTCTTTGACTTGTTAGCTTAGGTAAAAATGTCCATAACCAAAATTATTTAATTTTAAAAGCAGCTGACGTGCAAGAGCTCTGAAGCATTTTTTTTCTCCAGCAAAACATCCTTACATTGCTGACTATTTGGGAAGAGACAGACAGAGAGGAAGAAGAGGCTTTTCCTCAGGTTAAAAATATTTGTCTAAAAAAATCCATCTCCAAATACATATTGGTACACAAAATTTTAACAAGCTCTAAAGGAATAGCTAGCAGCCTATTGAGTCAATACTCCACATTTTAAACCCTAAATATGTATTTACAAACAGTTCCAGAGGACTCATTTATGTTCCATTGGGTCAATAATCTGCATTCTAAGAAGACCCTTAATATATATTTACATAATCTGCATTTTAAAAGGTCCTTAATTATGTATTTACATGGAAGATCATAATGGCTCCAAAGGAGCCATTATAGCCTGCTGTGTCAATTCTAATACACTTCTGTGAGGGGTATTCTTCTTTTTCAAGTTGATATTTGTGAATTTGAAGGTAAAGGAATTAGCAGCAAAAACATAAAGCTCTCTTTTAAAAGAAAAAAACCCTACTGTCATATAATAAGGGACAACAAGGAAGCAATACTGCTGTCTTTATTCATATACAGCTTCCATTAAACTTCTATAGAAGTTTTGTCTAACTAACTGCTGCAATGTCAGGCACAAATTTAGTTTCAAAGGGTGTGTCTACATGTTGCAGTATAACGACATTGCTATGACGCCGTGCTTTAGTACTTCCTTCTGGCAGTATTACAGCATGGCACAATACGGGTGGTTACTGCACTGCGTGCATGACTCACGGTTAAATTTTGCTTCTACCTTGCCATAGTGATGCGCTATACCCGGGGAGTGTGCCACTACAGTGACATAGTTGGTGATCACATGCAGACACATGCGATCACTATGTTGCTGTAGCGTGCTGTAGAGTGACATAGCGCATCACTACATCACCGTAGGGTGACATGTAGATATGCTCAAATTGTTCAGGCTACGGTGGCACAATGAGAATACAGTTTACAAAGGGACTGATGCAAAGTTTATTGAAGTTAATGTAAAGACTCCCTTTGTTTCAGTGGGCTTTAGATCTAGTTCTTACTTCTGTGGTATTTATATATTTATGAAAATATATCCCTTAGACGTCAACTAAGGATGGTACCAAAAAAAAGAGTATTCCTCTAGCAAATTTTTGGAAATGGCCTTTCTTCTGTGTAAATTTGTTTGGCCCCTAAATGTGTTAAATCATTTTACTACCAAGGATAATAATTATTAAATATAATTATTACAGTTATATTTGGAGATCCACCAGAAACAGGGCCCATAGTGGAAGGCACTGTACAAATGCAAAGCAAAGACAAGACTGACAAAGGGTAGAGGAAAAGCCCATAAGCAGAGTGAATGGTGTGATAGCTTTACAAGTTAGTTCCAAAACCCAAACTACACACGTTACTCACTCCAGGAAGATAAAAGGCTCCATATACAGGACTAATAAGATATAAAGGGTAACTATTTAACCTGTGGTCTGAGTTTAAATATTATAGTGAAATTAAAAAATATAAGCAATACAAAAGACCCAGAGTATTAGTGATACTGTGTCTATAGCTTTGATATAACACATCTAAAAGGGAGAGATTTTGGAAGCTCTACTTCAGAGCCCAAAGGAGGAAAGGAAAAAGCAACACTGAACTTAAAGTATTCATGATAATAAAGGACTAGAGGCCAATGCTATCATGTCTCACTGAACTACCTACTGAGGTTAATTTGAGCTTTTCCACTGAACACAGGGCTCACTAGATCAGTGTTGAATCGAGCTGGCTAGCTAGGCCCATGATAAGCAAGCTGGGCCTATAGCCTCACCCAATAAATGATAATTCTTATGTTCTTAATTAACAGAGAACTGTTCGTGTCTCATCATGGGAAAAAACCCAGAACTGAAGCATCATAAACACTGACTTCTCTGTAAAACAATCAGCCTAAGATTTTGTTTCTCTCTGGGTGAGAGGTGCACATAAAATACAGCTATGATCCTAAGAGAAAATGAGCAAAAATGGCTTTTCCCTGCCTTCTGTATATGGTTAGGATCAACTAATTATGGGAAAAAAGGCAATGCTATATGACTTCAGACCAGCTGCTCTTCTCTCACCAGTAGGAATAAATTACAGCCTGAAACCTGACACATGAAATGCAGTGCTAAATACTTTCTCCAGAACTTCATGGAGATCCTGCTAGCATTAGAAAAAGCCTTGTCTGATATCAACCAACTTTATGTTGATTAACAAGCAAGTTACAATAAACACTGGGGGTGTCTACAAAAGAAGCTTACTATACAGTAGTTCAGTGGTTGCCAACCTTTTTTGCTGCAACCCTAAATTGGCCACCAACAGGACCGCCCAACCCAGCACCGCAGGGGCTGCTGGGAGCAGAGTGCAGCAGCAGAAGTGGCCTGGGGCTGGGGGAGCTGCCATTGCCCCCTTTGTGTGTGGCAGCCCCACCCTGCCCACTCACCCGCCCGCCCGCAGCTTCCAGGCCGCTCGTGTGTGTATGTGCATGTGTATATGTGTGGGCCCTTCATGACCCTACTGAGGACCCCCACAACCCTGATCTGGGGCACACCCCAAGGTTGAGAACCAATGCGGTAGCCTAATAACACTGTGCAGTACTGTGCCAGTCAACAACCATGCTGATAAGCTACTGCACAGTGTTATTAGGCTACTATGCAGTAAGTGTCACAAAAAAACCCAAGTCCACCGGTACTACTGCGCAGTAACTGTAGTTACTGTGCATTTAGTTAGTATTTCATTAAGAAAGTACAAAACTCAATGCGCAGTAACTACTGTGGCATTAATGAACATATAGATTCACCCACTGCAGAGCAGACTGTGGCATTTAGCTACTAATTCAAGACACAGGCAAATTCAGAAGACCACATCATACTCTAGATCAGTGTTTCTCAACCCATGAGTAACAACGCAGAAGTGGGTCACAAGAATATATGAAAGGGTCACAAACAAACTTTAAATCCTAACAAACCCACTCTTTGGGTATGGCAAGAGACATGGGAAACCATGGTTTTTCTCTTGCAGGCTGGCAGAGTTTCAGTCAATGCCCTACCCCTGCCCCAAGGCCCCAGCCCCTCCATGGCCTACCCCTGCCCCACACAGTCACCCCTGCCACACACATGGGGGGGCTGGGGCCTGGGGGTGGGGGGCACTGGGTCAGGAGTGAGGGGCACTGGGTCAGGACTGGCTACTGATGTTTACAAATGGAGCCTGGTACAAAAAAGGTTGAGAACCATTGCTCTAGATCAATGACTAAAGAGCCAGTACAGAGAGAGCTATTGACCAACTCCATCCCTTTCCCCTAGCTGCTTCTGGAAGCATGTTAAGGAAACAGTTGTTTCATGGGGTGACCAAGAGGAAGGAACAAGTCCTTTGGTACAAGCACCTGATGCAGTCTAATCCACAGACACTTGGCAAATTCCCAAAACAGGCCAGTCATTAGAATTCTTCATCTCTTACAGAATAGTTATCTCAGCTTTTAGGAACACCAGCAACTATATGGGAGGCAAATTTGTGTCCTCATTTTCATCTGCGTAGAGTTAATGGTATGAAGGTAATTGTCCATGTGTAATAAATATCAGTATTTGGTCCCTGAGTTATAGCTTGGTATTATCTACAGAATTTAGGTCATTCCTCTTAAAGAAAGCTTAAACTTAACAAAAACCCCCAGAAACCTATTTTCCTCCAGAGTAATTTCACAATGAATTGAAGCTGTTTTATTTAGTCCCTAGTGTTTAAACTAAATCTTTTTCTGCTTATACAGAGGGTTTGGGATTTTTGTAATCTGAGGGCCATTGTAGTCTGCCATGGGCTATCAGGGAAATTCTGTAAGGGGTCCACTTTAGCAGGGCACATTCCTTTATCTCCTGGCTATTACTCCCTAAGTATTCTAATAACTCGAGTAAACTGCCGGGACAAACAACGCAGCTACAAATGTGTCTGGAGATTCTGCATCTGCCTTCCTTAATCAACTTCCTTTCCTGAATATGAATTGGAATAATGAGTCAATTAACGTTCTCAAATGCCAATGAGATGCAAAAGAGATTGGTGGTGGAGGTGGTAGCAGTGTGATTCGGGAGCTGTTCCAATGCCTGGATTTTAACAAGCATCACACACTGAGCACACAACTGATTATTTATCACATACAAACGTGCCTGGCTGGCATCTCTCCACTCTCACTCTGCCCCAGATCACCCAGGGAAAAGATCTCCTTTTTAAGTCAGGCCATAAAACCTTAATTGTACAGGGCTGCATAATAATAGGCCTTAACTCCTCAGGAGCCTAAGGCAGCCAGGTAGCTTTTAGAAAAAGAACATAACCTTACGGTCATGAGGATTTCTACAGTTTGTAGCAGTCCCAGATTTAAGGGGGTGGGGTGGGGAGTGGGGGCAGGCGATGCATTTTTTTCCTATTATTTGCTCTGACCACAGTTCTCAGGGACACAAATTCCTTTGTTCACTTTCTTGTTTGAGACAGTTCCAGGAGCTGGGTTGTACCTTCTACACTTAACATATTTATATAGAGACTGAGGGAGTTTTCAGAGCTTGGGGCCATAAGTGAATTAAAGTTAATTTAAGGCAGCAGCAATGTGGACTCCTGCACACTAGGGGTATTCTTAATTGCCAGAACTTTCAGGGTGCGCTAGAGTATGGGCAGTAGCAGTCTTAGGGGAGGGCAAACTGAGAGACTGCCCAGGGCCCCACACTTTAGGGGGCCCAATTTTGCTGGGAAGTGAAGTTTTTGCAAGGAAGTGGCTCTATTTGCATTTAGCATTCCACTATTTATCTAATTCCCCCAAAGAATATTAAAAAGATCCATGATACAACTGTGGTGGGTTAATATTTATCTGAGTACATACCTCAAAGGGGCCCCAAATGACTCTTTTGCCCAGGGCCCAAACAATCCTAAGACCATCACTGGTACGGGGATGGTGCATACTTGGAGTAAAAGGGTGTAGTAGTCTGTTCAGCAGATAGGCTCATGTCCTGTTATCAGAAGGTTCAAAGAACAAGAAACCCGAGACTGCTTTAAAGTGTGCCAGGGATCAAGAGGGAGCAGAAAGGAGGAACAAAGCCACCCATGCCCTCTACTTCCCTGGAACCCCAAACAGACCTGGTGATCTCATCCTTGGTCTATACCTTAGTGATCATAGTTCTTAGTTACCACAATAAGAAGGCCTTAAAAGTAAATAAGTAGCTGTGATATCTTAAATCTTTGCATCATTTCTCTTCCACTTTTCTTCCCTTTATATCAGAAACCATTTCATTTAATGGCTGGTCCAAAGACTTTGCAAATAACAGGAATCTTTTCATTAGCTTTAGTGGCTTTGGATCAGGTCCACAGTGCAGGTCTATATCGTAGTAGAAGGATAGATTACAGGGCTCTTTGAAAGTTAGGAGCCTGATCTTGTGAAGAGTAGACTGCCTTCAATTTCAGCTGAAGTGAAGAGTATTTTCTGTCTCCTCATGAAAGTGCTCAGGACCCTCTGGATTAGTTGCTGTCAGGAATTCCAGCTCTAATAAGCTCTCATGATGCAGAATTTTAAATTATTTGTATACAGAGTGATCCAAAGCCCAGCAAAGTCCTAATGACTTCAGTGAGACTTGGATAAGGTCAATGATGTTCTGCATTTGATGGTAAAGCCATAAATAGGCTTAAAGCCTTCTGTTGTAGAAAAGGATAAGGTTTCTCTTATGGGAAGGCAAATTATTCTGTGTAGTGTATGAATTATTTATTTGGGTGGAGGAGTATAAGCCTAACCCTAGACCCACGTTGAACATGCCAATGGACTGCAGGACTAAGACTCCCTAGCCAATGGTTGGATTCAAGGGGTGTATATGGGTATATATTGCACATTCATGCTGCACAGCCACAGGTATACCACCAGATCTACTACCAAGCATACTACCAGGAGCCCTAGTAAAATGAATGAATGCTATCTGAAGCCCTTTGATTCACATACATCTTCAGCTGATATCAGTGGTTTCTCCCAGACCCTTGGCACATGTTAATGTAATGGCACAATGCGATCTGATCCCCAGTCCCCACCATTGTACTTCCTGCCATGCCACACATGTTCTGGAACTCCCTGCAACTTGGTATTTTAACGTCTCTCACCATGTAGCCCCTGCCCTCACCTAAGAGCCAATTTTTGACATCTTGACCAGGGATGTCCAGGTCCAAATGTCAACTGTAGTCCTGATGCTGAGGCGGACATATCAATTTGTAGCACAACATAAACCAGCCACAAAGATGTTCCACAGTTGTTGTGGGACATCTTTTTGGCAGGTTTGCCACTTTATGGTGCTATAACTTGGCTGAACATGTAGCCCTGTTATTACTTATGGCATGATTAACATGTTAAATGCTCCATATAAGTAACATGCCAGGGACCCCATTATATCATTATATCTTGGCTCTTCTTTCTGTCTAAACAAGGACTGTGATTTCTCTATGAAAATAATAAAAATAGTATTAGATATATAAAAATAGTATCAGATGTATAGCCTGACACTGATCTAATTCCAGTCTTCTTGAAATCAGGGAGAATTTCCCCATTGACTTCCACAGACCTCTGTCAAAGCAGTGAGGCCAACACTGCTCTTGAAAATTCAACCCATAAGAAATAATGTGTGGGCCTTTAAAAAACAACCCCCCCCCCCAAAAAAAACAAAAAACAAAAAACTCAGCTCCCAATTTTGCCAGGGATCACTGATTCAATCCCAGTGACATACGCAAATGAATTCCATGAGGGCCAAGTCTGGTTGTTTGTTTTCCCTTTGTTCAGACAACCAGTTTTATCCAATTTTGTTCAATACCCATATTCAGGAGAAAAATTCCAATCACTCTTTCTAAGTATAGAATTCCTAATTTCTTCATCTCTACAAAACAGATTGGTAAAAATGAGCATTTTCTTAAACCTGTCTAGTGAAAACAGGCTAACATGCTATTTGTTCTCATTAGAAGGTGATGTGGAAAGAAAATAAGTATTTGTCCTTTATGCATAGCTAAATTACATGTCTCTGTCATTATTTTGGCTGCCTTCACATGTATCTGATTATTATGAAATGCTAGAGTGACTTGACCTTTCGTTCATTAAATTTCCTCTGAATCTAACAATGACAAACATTTCTGTAAGCTGCATCTCTTCCGTCCTCTGCACTAAACCAAAAGAGATGTATTTATGGCAGAGTTGTGGCCACAAACCCACATATTCAGGAGTGACAGAGGGCCTGTATTGTAACTTGGATGGAACAAGTGGAGCACCAGCCCCAAGCACCAACTATAAGAGGGTGCCAGTGTTACCTCTCAGCTCTGTGTTCTTGGGGAACTCTGGCACAGTATGCAGCCTGTCTGACTCACCAAGGACTTGCCTCCCCCCTCCCCCCCGCCCCCACCCCTGCCTGAACAAGAACCGATTAGAGGAAGGACTTACAAAAGACAATGAAGATGCAGTGGGAGACACATCTAAAGCCCTCCAGACAAGGATGATAAGAGTGAAGCAACTCCCCAGGTCTCAATTGCATCAGAGACAGAACCAGATGATAACTCATTTAAATGGGAGAGGGGACAGGAATACACCTTCATTAGCATTCAGGATGGAGAACAGAGATGCCAAGGCAAGGACTGCACTGAATTCTGGGACCAGAGAAGCAGGGGAGCACTGCATGATGAGAGGTCCCTGCTCCAAATGCTAATCAACCCACATCTACACACACCAAGCCCAGCATTTATCAGACCAATTCTAGTCATGACTCCTTTATTGGTACCCAAAACACTGAATCTTCCTGTCTGTATTGTGAGCTCCCTCAGAGCAATGCCACACATAGTCAGGAGTGATCAGTTCCTATTATGCAGCATATGAACCATTGTTCACCTGTAAACAAACCCAGTGTTTTCCCTTGCGTCATTGTTAGCTCTCTACAAAAACCTCTACCCAAGCTCAAGTTTCTGTCATGGTGCTTGGATCCAAAAGCTGCATCAGTTCCACTCCTTTTCTGCCTGGAATACCTTCAGTGCTCATGCTCAGAACTCTGCCTGTCTGCAAACTCCAACTAAGTGTTGTGGTCTCACCAACTCGACTGGTTTAAGCCTTGCTGAGTGGTGAGATGACAACTCTCTCCTCCTCTCTCTGACTCCAGGAACCTGGCTTTTATTCTCCTACTCCAGGCACAGCTTTCTAAACCTAACTTTTGCTAATCAAACTTGAGCTAGACTTTCCCAAATACCTAACTGAAACTATGTAATATTGTAACTGTTTTATTTGTCTCTCTTGTATGGCTATTACTACTGGCATCATCATAAGTTCATATACCCGGCAATAAATAACTTTTATGATCCAGTTGTTTGCTATGCTCCCTCTCTGAACCTCACTTAGTCTTCCTTCCCCTTGACCTCCCCATTTACTCTGCAGCAATGCTTCTTTTACCTAAGCCAAAGATCCCTGCAATGCCCAATTCTACAGTGGGGTCTGCTCATCAAGGGAACTACTACTAGGACCATTGTGACAAGAGATTGGGATGTGCTGAGTTTTGAGGCACATGAGGGTACCAGCTGAAAGTGCTGATCGGACCCAGCCTGCTCAGACATACTCTATTAGTATGTGTGTATGTGTCTAACTGCACTTATTACTGTCCTACTGAAATAAGGGATGAACTGAGTTCAAGGCACATGAGGGTGTCAGCCTGTCAATGCTGAATAATCTGGCCTGGCTCAGGTGTGTCCTGTTAATCTGTGTGTGTGTGTGTGTGTGTGCGCGCGCGCACGCACGCGTGTATATGTGTTTGACTCATTCAGTGGTTGGAGGAACCCAGCCCCATTGAACCTGAGTCCTGCAAGATAGCTCCAGTGGGGGTGAGGATTTGCAGAAGGGAGAGATACAGCTCCATATAGAAACACAAGTAACACAAGCAGCACATTGATAGACTTAAAGAGACCCCAGAAATGTACCCCTAATAAATAAGCACACCCCAAAGTGATGGGCAAATTTGGTAACACTAGAATCATTTCCCCTCCACCCCAGAAGTCCTTACCATGTCAGGGGCAGCCCTGCCCAGCTCCTGTCTGGCCATAGGAACAGCTCCACACTCAGCAGTACATCTGGGGACTAGGACGGCAAGTGAAAATGTGCTTCCCCTGGGGAATTTTTCTCACAGCAGTTGTGTCCCTGTGTCCAACAGCATATTCATGGGGCAGAGGGGAAGCAAACAGGGCCCCAGGGACAGGGGGATCCTGTGCCAGCCTCTCTGTCTGTAGCAGTAGCAACTGTGTTCATTGTGAAGACAGCCTGGGCAAGAAAGATTTCCTAATCCTCTCAACCACCCCGCAGTCTACAGTGGTTGGCATACCACCACCTCCCTGCCCCCCCCCCCCCCGCCCTTTCCTCAGACACTGAATTTGTTTGTTATGCCTCTGCTGAGGGACATATCCTCAGCTGAAATAAGCAGGGGCATTTCAGTAGACGTTCACCCCTGTTCACCCTTGGACATCAGCAAGCTTTTTTAGCCATGAAAAAGAAGATTCTTATCTTTCCATCAGATCTGAACTAAGGACAAAGCTATGCTAGTTGCCTGTGTTTGGGTGGTGTTTTTTATTATTATTATATCATTGACACCTCCATGTCATTTTATATTGCTAGCAAAACAAGCAATGCCAAGGAATGTCTAGCAGGGCTGTGCTGTGCGAAGTTTCGGGTGCTAATTTGATTCGGAGGAGGGGCAACCCGATTTGGTGGCTGAATCTCTGAAGGTGAATAGAATCAGGAGACCAATTAAAAGGTCTGAATCGATTTGGAAAAGGTTTGGAGAGCTTCAGCAATTCGGGCAGCTCCCTCTGGCTGCAGCACAGAGCTGGACTCCGTGCTGGTAAGTACTAGGGGCTGGGGAGGGGAGGGTTGGAGGAGGGGGGGGAGGGCTGGAGGAGGGGGGAGGGGACCATGGAGGACCCCTGCCAGGACCCATCCACTGCCTGCTCCCCCAGCCCCCCTGAGTGCCCCTGACCCCTGCCAGCTCTCCCAGGCCCCCCTCCTCTCCCCCCATGACTGCCCCACCTGGCCCAGCTCCCAACTCTTTAAAAAAAAGTCCCAGGCAGGGGGGCGATCCCTGCTGCCCCTGACTGCCCGAAGTTGCATGGGGGGCTCCAACACAAGTGCCCTCTCTCCCAGCCCCGGTGAAAGGCTGCCCCACCTACTTCAGCTCCCGGACCTTTAAAAAAACCCAAAAAACCCCCAGACTCACCGTCTGCTGCAGCAGCCTTTGGGTTTCTGGGGGCCTGTGGCAGAGCCCTCCATGTGGTGTGGGGCAGTGGGGAGCAGCAGGGATCGCCCCCCCACCTGGCAGGAGCTGGTGAGTTCAACCTTTTTTTTTTTTTTTTTAAGGGCCGGGAGATGGAGCAGGTGGGGCAGCCATGGGGGGGACTGGGATAGCGGGCAGGGGTTGGGGGGCTTGTGCAGAGCCGGTGAGTGGGGGCTTCTTTTTTCAAAGAGCTGGGAGCTGGGAGAGCAGGGGGGGCAGTCATTGAGAGTGGGCAGGGGATGGGGCCAATTTGGAGATTTGGCCAATTCAGCTGAGGCCAAATCTCTGAATCAGATTCAGCTGAATCTATTCGAGACAGTGATTTGAATCACCGAATCGAGTCTCTGTCCCCCGAACCAGCTGAATTCAAAGCGCATACTAGCTGCTTTGCACAGGCCTAATGTCTAGCTAAGGCTTTCCATCCCAGCAGAGTACAGTGTGATTTACTGGATCAACAGAAAAATTTAGGTAGCAGCAGGAGGAAATATCCCTGTTATAGCACAGAACTGAGTGATTTGGTGATTCAGTTGCATCAGTCATTTACTTAAATTGCACTAGAGAGCTTCATCTGAGGTTCTGAAAAAGACATGCTTATGCTATGGTCCATGTACAGTATATAAAACTACAGCTAGACAATTTCTGTCATATCCTCTGGGTAAACTAGCTGCAGCCTCACAAAAAGCTTTACATTTTGTTTACATTTTGCTTCCTTCATGGATATGTTTTTCTTTATTCTGATGTGTAGCCTGTCCGATTTGTTCTGGAGGTGGAATCTCAGTGGTGATGGCTAAATAAAGTTCTTTGCAAGCATTTTTGAATAATTGGTACACTCCAATAATTAAAATCAACAATCTAGCCTTACAAATAAAAATCTCTTTCATTGTCCCCTTTGGAGCAGTTACAGATATTTCTGTGTCTTAGCTCCAAATTAACTCCAACAAAATGCCTTTTACTACTCCAAAAGGTACATTTAGAGACATAAAAGATGTCAAAAAGTACCCTTTTGTATTACTTCAACCCTGTTTTTTTTCTTAATTGGAGGATCTAATTTTATTTTCTATCCAAAAGGAGCCCAGCAACTCAGCTAGCACAAAGATTAAAGCTTGTTTTCAAAGGGACAAGCCTTGACACTCTTTCTTGCATTGAGCAGTACCTTACTCCATGAATAGCTCCACTGAAGACTATGTGAATCATGAACGACATACCCATGGTGGCTGGGGGAGCACAGCAGCAGGGGAGCACGGTGGTGGTAAGCACAGAGCTCCCACAGATGCCGCTGGCACTGTGGTGGGGGAGGGTGGTTGGAAAGCACTAACCAGGGGTTGGCGACCACCCACAGATGCTGCTGGCAGCATTGGTGGCAGCCAGCAGGGATTACTGACTTCCCACAGAGACCACCAGCAGTGTTGGCAGTGATGGGGGGGATGGCAAGCAGCAACCATCCACAGGCGCTGGCGACAGTGTTAATAGTGCCTTTTCATAGGGGGTGCACTGCCAAGCACCTGCATGTACCCCCTATGCGCCACCAATTATATGAATGTCTCTGGATTGACATGATAACTTGACAGACTAGTTTGAGTTTCTAAGTATGTCAGGGACAGCTTGCAGCTGTGTCCTCCAAGAACACCCCAAAAATGGAATTGTGACCTAACAAGTCACAGTTTCACCTCTGCTTCTCTTTTTTTCTGTTGTAAGTGTGAAAATGTCATCACCCCTTATCTACAGAGCAGCTGGTCTTTACCTGGACTAGTGATTAGAGAAGTGGGGCAGGAGTCCTCTGATTTCCAACATTCAAAGTGGGAAGTATTTGGTAAGTAGCTCCAGGTCTCCCATTCCCATAGCTACAGTCACAGTCTGAGATGAGAAAAGGCCTGGGTGGATAAGGGCTATGACAGTCTAGTCCAGTAAATCTAGTCTAATCTAGTCAGAATCCAGCAAATCGACTGAAATGAAGTTGTTAGCAGACCAAACTACTCTTCAAGACAGGGCTAATATAAGGCAATCCAGAACTATAAGTACAGCATGGTATGGGGCTTCCCATGGAACACCTTAGCAGGCATGTGAACTGGCAGTACCCTCCCAGAGAGACCAGTCTATTTGTTGTGCTTGGAGAATGTGGGCCTACGCCCAACAGGAACAACTATAAGCCCTGCTTAAAAAGTGGGGCCACTGAGAACACAACAGCTGATTGTCTGGAAAGAATAAAAAAGAAACTAGGAATGGGAGTGAGGGTTACAGGCTCAAAACAAAGGATCCAGAAGGGAACACCAAACAGAGCATGCTGGCCAGCACCCACCACCCCTGAATGCGTCATGGGAGCCTGTGGATGCCAAACAGTGAAACTCTGCATGGAGACATGAGTGGAGGAGTGACAGGAAGACAGCCCCCGCCTTGCCTGAATTCCCCTAGCCAGAGCCTCCTTCCTGGTGTTGTACATGGCCATCCTGGCCAGAGCCAGGAGAAGGTTGACCAGGAGTTCTCAGGGCTTGGTGGTGCCATGGATGGAGAGTGCATAAAAGAAAAGATGCAGGAAGACGTGCAGCCAGAACCTCAGCAGGACATTCTGGAGGAGGCAGGAGGGGGGCTGCAACCTGGTGCACTCAAAGTAAGCACATGCCAGGGTCTCCCTCTGTTGGCAAAAGAGGCAGGCATGAAGGGTGTCCATAAAGCACACCAGATACATGCCCATGACACTGGTTCCATGAAGGAGCTACCAGCTGAGGTCCCTGGTAGCTTGGGGAATCAGGGTGGAATACAAACACCCATCGCGGACTCTTGCCTCTGTCCTCACCTAAGATACCCCATCACTTGCTCCCAGAGAGACAGAAGCAGTGACTCTTACCTAGAGTAGCTTTAGCAGGGCACTTACTCCCCCCCTGGAGAGGCAGAAGTGGCCTCCCACACTACCCTGCCAAGCAGTCAGTTGTATCTGAGGGAAGAGCTAAGTTAGGTTTGTCTCGCTCCTCTCCTACCAGTCACAGATTCCTTCACCTAGCTGGCACTGGTGAAGCCAGGGCAGTGAGTCTTGGAATAAAAACCTCTTGAGATGCTTGAGTCGGGTGCCACCACTGAAAGCTATTCCTTTAGGCTCCACCCATTCATTGCTTGAGTCACACCTGGGATGTGTTTCCAAGCATTATTTCTCAAACACAAGGATTAGAAATTTCCTTTTTTAAACAGAAGTTTAGCATGTGGATGCACATTTATCACACAGTCAATTTGCTGCATAGATCAAAAAGACTGTACAAATGATACACAGTCCTACTATGGACTAAATCACTCAAACAGAGGGTAAAGTTACCCCTTGCAAAATGTGTAGTAATTTTATTATGTGGTTAAACTACTATGTGGTACCTGTTGTGTGTCTGCACCTCTAGTCAGATTCTTCCTACAGTAGCCATTTTGTCAAAGGAAACTGGGTTCCCATCAGCTACTGGCCACCAGGCCTTAAAATACCACCTACTACATTGGGAGAACTGGTCTTGTCTCAACCTCTTTCTATGGAGTAAACTCTGGGATGAATTATTCCATAGTAATTGTGCTGTGTGCAGTAGTATAACTGGGAGCTAGCAAGCAGGGCAGAAGTCCCAGGCAGTGCCTTTGCGGGGGGAGTGGCGGGGTGGGAGTGTGCAAAAATAGCTGGAAGTTGGCCAGGCCACCACTGCTGGTAGTGCAACAGCTGTCACCACCCCATGAACTTTCAGTTCTCAGGGCATAGAGAATCCTTATCACACCTCTGGTTGTGTGTCCACGCCCATATAGTGCAAGGTAATCATACAACTGGGAACTGAGAGAATTAGTATGTATCTATAGTTCCTATGCCTTAATCCAGTCAGTGACTCAGGGAAAATCAGAAGCTAGCTCCCAGAGAACGAATCTATGCAATTTCCCCTTATTGTTTATTAGTTTATCTGACCTAATAGGATCCTTCATGTACCGTAGTCAATGTGTCCCATGCTAGAGGAACGCTCAGCACAGCCTTCTGCAGACTGGCATTTCCCCAAGTTTCACCATCTGATCTCATTTCTGCTACTGGGCTTTTGTCTCTTGTCAGGGCAGGTGGTGAAAGAAACAACTGAACCACTGGTCAGACTAGAACTGACTAGTACTTGTCTCTGGGGCAGCTGTACACCTGTTTTCACACAAGACATCTGCTTCTCCTGCAGCTGGACAGGTAACAATTCAGCCTGGAGTTACTTGCCAATGGTCTTATATCTTTTTTACTACAAATTTGAAAGATGCAAAAGATTCAGAATTTCATTTAATTACCCAGGGGGCTGGGCCACATTCATCAGTATTCTCCAGCTGTTTAATGTTTCCTGATGACACATATCAGTAGTAAATCCAGTTTAACCAGCTGTTTATGCCATTTTACTGGTGAGCCTGGTGCTTTAGTTCAGCAAAATTGGATTGAAAGTTTCTATCCTTTTGTGAAGTATGCAGAACCTTCTTCTTTGGGGCAGAAAAATTGCAAATGCAGGCTTTCTCCTGGTAATAAGGAACTGATTTGAACCCATTTAAGTCAGCTGGAACCTTTCCTTCCCAATAATGCTAACAATAACACAGTGTTTATATTGTGCTTCTTTTATTTATATCATAAGATAAACTCCTATTTTCCTCATCAGGAAAATGTTTAGAACTGGTAGGAAGAAAAAAATAATGATCCTAAATTAACACCCCCCTATCAAAATTCCTTTTCCCCCTACCTATTGCCAATCATAAAAAAATCAAGTTTAGTTTTACTTTGAAGTCTAGATTAAGATTCATTATCCCAACCAGAATTGCATGATTAAAAGAATTGCATGGATAAATCCCTGCCAGTTGGGCTTGGATGCTGAAGAAAGCACATGCATGTGTCAGCACACATGAGCCCCTGGCTCCCCTGACCACATGGAGCAAAGCAGCAAGCAAGGAGCTGAAACCTGAATCAAGGTAAGCCAGGCAGGGCAGGAGGGAAGAGAGAGGAGGAGCTGGGCCAGCTGTAGGGTATCGAGAAGGGGTTTTCCTCCCCTCCCACCCCTATTTGGCTGCACGAGCAGGAGCCACACTCTCGAGCTGCATAAACAGGCCCTGCAAACAGGCGCACTCTTTAGGGGCATGTCGAAATTTGTGTGGGAGTGGGTGCAGGGGGGAGAGCAGGAGGGGTCTGAGACTCCACATGTCAGAGTCAGCGGCTTTGGACAGAGTCTCCAGAGTCTTTAGGTGAGTGCACACGGGAGAGTCTTAATGGGGGTGGTGACTCGGAGTGCAGCTAGAGACCCTGTCTCAATGCTGCCTCCCGCCCAAGGCTCCTCTGACACCTCCACCCAGACAGAGCCTTTGGGTGAGTCAGAGGCACCCAGGCCCCCTGCCTGCAGGGGTTGCCTGGTGAGTCCTTGGGGGCTCATGGGCAGCGGGATGGCCAGGAGTCCCCTTACCTGTCCCACATGTGCCCAGATTGAGGCCTTGGAGGGGCAGGTAAGGGAACTCCAGGCAGAGGTTAGCAGGCTGCATGGGATCAGAGACATGAGGATGAGATTGATGGGTACTTCCACTCTTTGCAGGATCACTCAAATGGTGGGATGGCAACACAAGAGGGACCTGACATGGACAGAAGGAAGACAGTCACCTCTAGCTCTAGACAATGCAGAATTAGACCCTGCATTGCTGGAACAACTCCTCCAGTGCAGCTGGGGAACCAATTTGGGGCCCTGCCATCACTGGGAGTGAATGCAGCAATGGAGAGTGCAGCAACAGAGAGGGAAGCAATGGAGGCCATAGCCACAACTACCACCAGGCAGGCTGCAAGGCAACATTGCAACCAGAGGAGAAGATGTCAGGTAATAGTAGTAGGCGACTCCCTGCTGACAGGAATGGAGGAAGACATCTGCTGCCCGGATCCCACAGCATGGGAGGTCTGCTGTCTCCCTGGGGCACAGATCTGTGATATCACAGAGAGGATCCCCAGGTTTGTCCAGCCCCATGCTCTTTATCCATGTCGGAACAAATGACACAGCCAGGAACAATCCAGACCAAGTCATGAGTGACTACAAGTTCTGAGAACTGGGCTTAAAGGATCAGGGGCTCAGGTAGTTTTTTCCTCTGTGCTCCCTCTAGCAGGCCGTGGTCCAAGGAGGCAAGAATATATTGATGAGGTGAACCAGCATCTCCGATGGTGGTGCCACAAAGAAGGCTTTGGCTTCTACGACCATGGTGCCTACTTCAAGGACAGAAGACCCCTGGGGAGAGACGGCATCCACCTCACGCAGAAAGGTAAGTCCATTTTCTCAGCCAGGATAGCGAATCTCTTAGATAGGGCTTTAAACTAAGATCACAGGGGGATGGGGAAATGCTAACTAGGGCCTACCTGGGGACCAATATACAGGAAAGCTCCATCGACAATGAAACCAAGCAAGCCACTCTTCTGGGAGCTGAGAAAACAGGTCCTCTTCAATGCAACAGGTGACCAGTGACCTCAGTAGAAGGACTTAGGTGCCTGTACATCAATGCCAGAAGCATGGGGAACAAGCAGGAGGAACTAATCCTCCTGCTTTCCACTGGGCACTACAATCTAGTAGGGATCACAGAGACCTGGTGGGACTCCTCTCATGACTGAAGCATAGCCATGAAGGGCTACGTCCTTCACAGAAGAGACTGGGTAGGGAAGAGAGGTGGGGGTGTTGCCCTCTATGTGAAGGAGCAGTACAGGCCAATGTTGGCCCCAAAGAAGAACAGCTTGAAACCCCCTGGGTCAAGCTCTGGGGGAGGCACAACAAGAGAGACCTGACTGTAGGTGTATACTACAGGCTGCATAACCAAGGGGAGGAACTTGATCTAATGTTTGCCTATGAACTAATGGAGGCTGCACATGCACAGGACATGCTTGTCATGAGTGATTTCAACTACCCAGACATCTCCTGGGAGGAATGCTCGGCCAACTCAGATCGATCATGATCCTTCTTGACCAGCACTGAAGAGCTTTTTTTGACTCAGGAGGTGCACAGGCCAACTAGAGGCAATACAGTTCTTGACCTGGTCCTGACCAAAGGGGATGACCTGGTCACCAACTTAAACATAGAGGGCAGCCTAGGTGATAGTGACCATGAAATCATTATGTTCATGGTCCATTGCAAGGCTGAACAAACAGACACCAAGCTTGAAGTCTTAGACTTCAAAAATGCAAATTTTAATAAGTTCAGGTCACTAGTAGAGAATGCCCAGAGAGACCAAGGGCCACAGGTAAAGGAAGCATGAAAAGAATGGTTGTTCCTTAAGGATACAATCCTTAAGGCTCAGAGAAAATCCATTTCCTTATGGAGAAAAAGTAGCAGAAGGGTCAGAAAACCCTCGTGACTAAGCAGGGAAGTTGCAGTCCTACAGAAAAAGAAAGAGGTGTACAAACAATGGAAGCTTGGGACAGCCTCTAAGGAAGACTACTTGACAATGGCCCACACTTGTAGAAAAAAGATTAGGCAAGCTAGGGCACAAACTGAATTAAAACTAGCTACAAGAATCAAGGACAACAAGAAGTCCTTCTTTAGCTACATAGGGAATAAAAGGAAAACTAATGGAAGTGTGGGGCTGCTGCTCAATGCCTCAGGATACCTGGTCACTACCACTCAGGAAAAAACAGAACTCCTGAATGACTACTTTGCCTCAATCTTCCACAAGACTAAGGGGAACAACATGCCAGGTAGGGCACAGAATAAGCAGGGTGGGATTGACACCATTCCCACCATTGCCATAGAACTGGTGTATGATCGATTAAAGAGATTAGACGTATATAAATCAGCAGGACCAGATGAACTCCACCCAAATGTGCTGCAAGAGTTGGTTGAAGTAATCACAGAGCCCTCAGCAAAGGTCTTTCAAAAATCATGGGCCTCTGGGGAAATCCCAGAGGACTGGTAGAGGGTCAACGTTGTGCCCATCTTCAAGAAGGGGAAGCGTGAAGATCCAGGAAACTACAGGTCAATTAGCTTAACTTTTATTGAAGGAAAAATCCTAGAAACATCCATCAAAGAGGCTATATGTGACAAACTTGCAGAACGCATGATACTGAATGACAGCCAGCATGGCTTCATTGCGGGCAGGTCTTATCTGACCAACCTCATTTCTTTCTGTGATCAGGTGACTCATCACATGGATGAAAGAAAAGTGGTTGACATCATATACCTCAACTTCCAGAAAGCCTTTGAACTGGTATACCACGAGGTACTGATCAGAAAACTTGAAGATATTGCCTCAACGTCGGGACCATCAAGTGGGTGTGAAACTGATTGGGGGGTAGGACACAGAGGGTGCGTCCACACATTCAAGCATGTGCGCTTGAAGCACCTCAAATAGAAGTGGTGCAAATTTGAGCTGGGGCTTTTTGCTTCAGCGCATGTGCTCAGACATGCATGTGAGTGTGGAGCAAATTGTGCCACTTGGGGCAAAATAACCCTGCCTGGCTCCTCCCAGATCTGCAGCCAGGGGGAGTTAGAGCCTGGGGCCAGCACCTGTGTTGTCCCCAGCAGTATAAAAAGCTGCCCTGTCCTGGCCTCAGCAATATAAAAAGCTGCCCTGGCAAGTAGCTCAGGGCTACTAGCTCTCAGGGGCTTCTGGGCCCCATCCAATTGGTACCTGGCGATACTACCCCTTGTGTCAGCTGGACTACTGAAGCAGCCCTGAGAGTTCCCTGCACCCTCTACCCACTGCAGCAGTCTGGCAGTGGGGGCTGCTGCCTGGCTGTGACCTGCTGTGCACCTGCCAGACCTGGATGGGGACTGCAAAGCCACTAGAGGCATCTGCCCCTCTGGGCCAGCTGCCTATGGTCTGCAGTTGCAGGGTTGGCTTCTGTGTGGCACTACTGCCATGTGTGCCCCTGCCCGGCCATCTGGGCAGCTATCGCCCGGAAGATGTTCCGGGTCTGGTGGCCTGCTTTGAACTGTGAAAGCATGTCCTCCTGGCCCCATTTGGCCAGGAGGTCAGCCACAGCTAGCTGGGTCCAAGGTGCCAGCTCTGAGCAAGCAGGGTCCTGCCACTGGCCTCCCTAGAAGGAATTGTGGTGTTCCCTATTGGAAAACTGAAAAATCCCTGATAAAAAAATCCCAAAGTCACTCTGTATAATACCCGCAAATCCATGTTCCTCCACAAGTAAAACAAAAGACCACTATAAAGAGAGAGAGTGAGGCAGAGACAGCAATCAGTTGGACAATGTTTTATTGATATATCTTACAGTATTAAAGCAAGTTTCTTATCATAATAAAAAAGTGAACTCTAAATACATGCTTCATGAATTCATGAATACATGTTTTGCTACCCTCCCACAGGGTGATGGTCCCCACACAAGGGGTTTGGCCCCCACGCAAGGTCTACGACCCCCCCCAACAGGGGGTTCAGACCCTACACAAGGGGTTTGGCCCCCCCAACAGGGGGTTCGGAAACAACACAAAGTGTTTGGCCCCTCAATGGGGGCTAAATGGCCCCTGCAAGGGACCCCCCTGCAAGGGTCACATGTCCCACCCCAGCTCCCAGATTGCTGCCCCACCTGGCCCCATCCCCAACCAGCTGTTGCAGCCCCCCCAATGGCTGCCCCACCCAACCTCACCCCCCCCACTCCCCCTGACCCTCCAATGACTGCCCCACCCAACCTCACTCCCCAGCTTGCACCCCCAGGTCCTCCCCCGCCCCCAACAACCCCAGGCACCATCACTTAAAAAAAAAACAACTCAGAAAAAGAACAGAAAAAAATGGGAAAAAAAGGCCTCTGCCTACCTTAGAAGCAGGGGTGGAGGGGCTCCAGGGCCTCCTGGCAGAGCCCCCCCAAGGCAGCACAGGACAGCAGAGGGGCAGCAGGGCCTGGGCTGGGACCACTGGGGCTGCCACCCTGCCCCACACTGTACAAGCAGGGCCCCAGTCAGCCAGATGGCAGCTCCAGCTGCCGATAAGTGCTGGGGTTTTTTGGTTGTTTTTTTTTAAAGTATGGGGTGGGGAGGCAGGGATGGGGGGGCTTGGGGGGGATGGGGCTGGCCAAGGCAGGGGTTAGGGGCTTCAGGGGGGGCTGGTGGGGGGGGGGCCAGCTGCAGCAGGGGTAAGGGGCTTTGGGGGGGGCTGGCGGGGGGAGAGGCCAGATGCAGTAGGGTTCAGGGGCCTCAGGGGGGCTGGCAAGGTGAGGGGCTGGCCACGGCAGGGGTCAGGGGCTGGGGGAGTGGGCAGGGCCACTGGGGGTCCCCCCATGGTCACCTCCCCCCTCCTCCAGCCCCCCAACCCCTTACTCACCAGCACCAGAGCCCTGGTGCTGAAACATGCGGCTTGGCCTGGCCAGCCGCATGTTTCAGCACCAGTGTGAGTGGCCAACCATAGAGACACTCTGGCAGCCAGAGCGTCTGCATGGAGGACCCAGCCTTCAGTTGCCTGCTCTGCTTTTTTAAACTTAGATTTTTTTAGAACCCTGGATATCCAGGGGTCTAATTTTCTCCCTGCGCTGCAAACTTGCACCATGGGGAACATATTTTCACTCCTGCACATGCCTGTTGCTCCACCTCAAAGGGGTTTGACGCAGGGCAAGAGTCACATGCATGCTCATCTGGACATGCCCAGAGAGTCCAAATGAATGGATCCGTGTTGTCCTGGTGAGATGTGGGCAGTGGCATACCCCAGGGGTTGGTACTTGGCCCAGTGCTGTTCAACATCTTCAACAATGACCTGGATGAGGGGGTGAAAAGCCCATTGACCAAGTTCACAGACAACACCAATATACGAGGTTGAGCAGACACACCCGCAGATAGGCTGCAGATACAAACAGACCTAGAAAGGATGGCATGTTGGGCAGAACAGAACGAGATGAGGTTCAACGTAGAGAAATGCGAAGTGCTGCATCTGGGAAGGAAGAACCCCCAGCACACCTACAGGCTGGGCATCGCTAACCTGACCAGCACTGCAAATGGAAGGGTCTGGGGGTAATAATAGACCGCAGCATGAATACGAGCCAGCAATGCGATGCAGTAGCCGCTAGGGCCAATAAAACTCTGGCATGCAGCAATCAATGCACCTCCAGTAAATCCAAAGAAGTGATTCTCCCACTTTACTCAACATTGTTGCAGCCACAGCTGAAGTATTGCATCCAGTTCTGGGCGCCACACTTCAACAAGGACATGCTAAAGCTCAAGAGGGTCCAGAGAAGGGCCACCTGTATGATCAGGGACTTGCATGGCAAGCCATATGAGGAGAGGCTGAGGGATCTCAGACGCTTCAACCTAATGAAAAGAAGGCAGAGAAGGGACCTGATTGTGGCTTACTGCTATATCAGAGGTGTACATCAGGGGCTCGGTGAACGACTGTTCACCAGGGCGCTCTGGAGGAAAACTAGAAACAGCAGCCACAAACTCCTGGAAGACAGTTTCAGGCTAAATATTAGGAAAAACTTTTTTACAACTAGTGTGTCCAGACTATGGAACAAGCTTCCCCCAAAGGTGGTGCAATCATCTACCCTAGAGGTCTTCAAGAGAAGACTGGACAGTCACCTGGCTGGGGTTGTCTGACCCCAGATGTCATTCCTGCTCATGCAGGGAGCTGAACCTGATGATCTTTTGGGGTCCCTTCAAGCCTTATGAACTCTACTCAAGTTACTGAAAGTCAATGGGACTTGAGTTCCAAAGGGTATGTCTATAGTGTAGTGACAAAGAACTCAGTTATGCTGACGAGGCAATAAACCCCACCCATTTACTGTTACTCTACATACCCAGCAGGCACAGCTATACATGTCATTAGAGTGCAGCAATAAACTGGAGAGCTTATTGTTCTGCAGTTTATTGCTCCCAGGAAGCTCCTGAGTGCATGGTTTATACATGTGTCTCGACTACAACACCTTGAGCCAGGTTGCAGCAGTCCTGGTTGGCAAGAGGCCCGGGGGTCAGCCTGACAGTCTGGGGCTGCTCCAACTGAGCTCAATGTGCTATGGAGGTGCTGGCTGGGGCCAGCTGGGTGTGGGGCCAGCCAGCAGGCAGCCCCCACACTGATGCACCCTCGTGTTCCAGCTAGTTGTGCCACTGTCTACACATTCACTGCTGCATATGAAAAAACTCTGCAGCAGGGCAGTTCTTGTACTTAGAAGCCCTACCCTACTGTCGAGTCTATTAGTTTCATGCACCTTAACAGGCACACATGTGTAGACACTGAGATGTTTACTGCTCAGTTAATTAGGCAACTGCTAATTATGTAGACATTCCCAGGGAGTCTCAACATCATCAAAATCAAGGCAGTCCTTGTTAGACTTAAAGAATGCCTCAGAAAATCCCAGCTCTTAACTTTCCTTCATTTTTTTGACTACATAAAAATAATAGAGCAATTGTCCAGCTCTCAAAGACCACAGCAGGTCAGAATGTTTTTGACACTGTTGAGCCCTATTTGAAATCTTGGGGTTCATCTTCAGAATCATGTGTAAGTGTTTGCATAACTAATGGTCCTAATATTGTAGGGCATCTCACAGCACTGTTAAAAGGATCTCATGGCACCCATAGGTCTGTACTACCCTGGTTAAGAATCTCTGGTGTACATCAGGGACAGAAGTTACTCATAAACTGGTTTAAGGTATCAGAAACTAGTTTAAATCTGTAACAGAATGTAAATTCAGTGCACATAAGCCAGCTTCAAAATGGCCAAAACTGGGTTAAGATAAACCTGGTTGAATGTAGTATCAAACTTAACTGATTTGGGTCAAACAGGTTTATGGAACTTCTTTCCCCTTCCTGGTTTAAGTTAAATTAGAATCTCCCAGAATCCCAGCATGCTTTTCAGCCCTGGGTTGGGCTGGGCTGTACTGTCTGCTCCAGAGAGCAGGGCTGGCCCCACCTTTCTCCTCCCTACCTGGAGCTCCAGCTGGCTGAAAAGCAGGTGGGGAACTGCAGGGTCTGCCAGACTTCCCCCTGCCCCATCTTCTCTTTGCTGCTTGCTGCTCAAGCAGGGATCCCCCCCCCTCCTACCCTTCTCCCACAGCAGGGACTCCAGCAGCACAGATCCCAGCCGGCACCTGGCCATGCCCCTCTCATGCTAGCTAATACTGAGAGGTTCCTGTGTGTGTGTCTCCAATTTCACTGGGACAAAGGCAGACAGAACAGTACCCCTTAGGGCTAGAAGCCAGTGGCTTGCAAATGCAAATGCACCCTGCAGATAAAAAGAACTTGAAACTAATGAGAGAGATGCATTTGTTTTCTTTTGTATGGCTTGATGGGTTGATAAGCTTTGTGTTTTGATAAGTTCCCAGCTGGCTTCTGCCTTGCTGTCAGTGTTCAACAGGGGACAAAGAAAGGTGTGAGAAATGACCTGGTTTGCAATGAATGAGACCTATGAGTGCCATCACACTGCTGTAGACAGTATAAAGAGCAGTCCTCCCTCCTCCTCCCCAGGCCTCAGAGTGCTAGTCAGGGGCTGGGGTCTGGCAACACTCCCTGCTCCTTGAGCAGCAAGTTGGGGGGAAAAGCCTGGTGAGAGCTGTTTCCCCCTCCCCCTTCAGGCACACCCCGGCTGGAGACTGTGCAGACCAGGGTAGAGGTTTAAACCCCTCCCTAATCCTAGAATCCTGCCTGAGCCTGGCCATGCTCCCCACTTCCCTGCCCCCCCCACCAGCTCAGCACTATGGAAGGGAAGGGAGGGCTTGTTCTAGTGCCCTTCCCACCCCTGGCTTCTAGCCTGAGCCACTGCAGGCATGTGCCTACATTTCCTGATTAAAAAGTGAATGCCTCCACTTGCACTTAGTTCAATCTCTGCAAGTCAGACTAACTCACAAAGATTGAATCAATTCAGGCTTGGGCTTTTTGAATGTCTGTCCCTAGCCCAGAAGTTCAGTGTACATAAACCACTTTTAAAATGGTTAAAATCAATTTAAGATAAAGCTGGATGGATATAGTATCAGACTTAACTGATTTAGGTTAAATCTGTTCATTGAACTTCTGGGGGGAGGGGGTGAGAACCCCATAAGAAATGAGAGGCCCCCTATAAGATTTGAAAAGCATAACCTGGGTGGGGGAGGGGGGGCTGTCTCCAATTTTATTAGAGCAACATGATGGGCAGCCTAATTTTTTAAAGACCCCCCTACAAAAGTCAAAGTGTAATGTGAACCCTGCCTTACAGAGTGGCTAAGCTAGTCTTGGCCCAAGCAGTCTGCTCCAGCCAAGCAGGGAGGCATGCTCTAGTGCCCCACAGCTTCTGGCCTGAGCCACTGCAGGCATGTGGCTGCATTTCCAGAATCAAAAAAAGTAAATGTCTGTTTATCTGCTTATCAGTTTGATCTATGCAGTTTAATTTAATTTGCAAAGATTGAATCAATTCAGCCTTGGGCTTTTTGACTGTCTGCACTTAGCCTACTGTGTAATTTGTACACTACTGTGTACTTACACCACTACTTACACCAGTTGAAGTTTAGCTCATTGGCATCCATCCTGGGTAGTCACTTGCTAAAAGGAAACAGACTGTTACATGCTCCTCACCACTTTGCTGCAAGGTGCAGTAACAGCCCCAGGCATCTATTCCTAATCCCAGTGTAATCTACAAGGTAGATAAAATTTGTAAATTACTCTGGGTTGCATGTTAATCTGTCTAGGGCCTTCATTTAAAAAAAAAAAGTAGACTGGAAAGACATTGACAGTGAAATGCTTGATAAAACCCATGTGGCTGTGAATAAATATCCAGTCATGATAACCGGTCATGATAATTGTGTTACAGATTGAGAAAATAAACTTCCACAAAGAGAGAGAAAGTGATCATTCCAGTATGAAAACATCACCTAAAGGCCCTCATGATAGGAATATTAGAATTGTAAAAGGTGCACAGACAGATGGATAAACCAACACGAGAGAATGTGAATGAGAAGAAAATTTTCAAAAAAGCCTAAGGGATTTAGGATATATCCCATTGTCTCCACTGGGACCTGTCAGCATAAATTATTTTAACGCCTTTGAAAATGCCCACTACCACCACCCCTCCCCACAAAGACAGAGAAAACAAATGTTATTTATTTGGAGCTATTTTTTTCATACTTGTTCTCATCACAGGAATTTTTCTTTTTCTAAATTTGAAGACAATGGTATTCAGCTATTACTGATCTGTGTGAAAGAAAAATGGTGTTTGCAGCAGTTATCAACATCATGTTGTTTTTCCCCCCAATATGACAACCCAAATAATTTCGATTTAAAATGGCAAATTTCACATATGCATGTGGTGCTCAATGGGGAACTCATGCTATGCCAATTTTGAAAATGCTATTTTGGAGATAAAATAGTTATCTATATTATGAAATACTGCAGCATATTGTGAGGATGCAGGATAGCATTTTCCTTACTGATCTGAAAGTCACATCATCCCAAGGTGAAATTCCCCTCATACTGGCAATACTCAGTGGCTGCTTCTACATGAAACACTTACTGTGCAGTAGCTCATTACTATTGCACAGTTGCTCATTACTACTGTGCAGTAGCATCAATGGACATGAACCATAACACAATGCTACTGCGCAATAGTAACGAGATACTGCGCAGTAAGTGTCACTAAGCAACTGTACCAGGATGCTACTGAGCAGTAACACTGGTTACTGGGCATTCATTTAGTACTTGATTATGCAAGTACTAAATGACTGTGCGGTAACAACTGCACAGTAGGCATCTTATGTAGACATACCCAGTGGGCACATCCATACATACGTTTTACTGCAGAATAGACTAATTTTCTCCCCAGTAAAGTGTCACTGCCTACACGTGTGCCACAATTAGGTTGCTGTAGACTAATTTACTTTGGAGTAGGATAGTCCCATCAGACCCAAGTACTATCCTATGCTGGAGTAAACAACTCCAATTAAACAAATGTGTAGATGGTGAAATGGGCACAAACTGCACCAGGTCAGCCAAGCCAGCAGGGGGACAAGCTTCTGCTTGCTGCTGAGCCTAAACTGCTTCACTCAAGCTCAACTTGCTCCTGTCACCTGGTGCACATTGAGATGCTGTGTCCAGATTTTCACCAGAGTAAATTCAGTCGCATTAATTACACGTGTAGATGCACCCAGTATTTAGAATTTTGGGGTCATACAGATAGCTACTCTTTCAAGTCTACTTCTATATATTAGCCTGTTACACGCTCCCTGACCTCAAGTCAAGTCTGAATAAAACAATGAATAATGCATGTGATGCTGAGATCTTTGATTAAAAATATACTGGGATGCTTTGTCCTATATATGGATAGACCTTTGCACCTTAATGGGTGTACTAGTAAGAGCTTTGCTAATGCTAATAGCAAGAGTTTTGTATGCTGATTCCATAGTAGGCTGGCGAAATGACACGTAGCCTCTTGCTCTGTGAGTGTGACCGAACCATGAACCTAGATAGTAAAATGTTGTAATACAGTGGAATGCGGTAAACAACAGGTGTGTTGGATCATGACTCATCCCCAGATTCCTAGCTTGAGATAACCAAATCCCTAGCTTGAGATAACATTATTTACTCCAGACTATATAAACTGTACATTCTTAAGTTACGAGGGGTTCCTCAGCTCTGGCAAAAGTTCTGAGTTGTACGGAGCCCCGGCGCAGGCTATCGCATCCCTGGGATTGGGACACTCTGGGGTCAGGGAAACTATGCGGGGTGGCGGCTGCCACCTAGAGCCAATGTGAAGTGACCATCCTCTCTGCTCTGTCCTATCGCCTGCCTCTGCGAGTATCCTTAAATAAAGCTTTGCAAGGGTAAGAACAACTGTGAGTACATCCTTTGTTCAAGCGCGGGGAATCTTCTGAACTCAGTAGTTCATTCTAAGACAACGGGGCTCTGTGTATGTACAGGATGTCAAATTGTATGGATGAGCTTGCAGATCTGGGGGCTTTATTATATCAAGTGTCCTCTCCCCCTCTCCCTATCTTTCTGTCTGTCTGTTGCTGTATTCACAACAGCCACTGTATCTCTCTGTTTCTTTCAACTATAAGCCTTTGGGGAGAAGGGAATGCAGAAAAGGTTGGGTATGTCTACACAGCCTGGGGACTGTGCTAGAGACCACTGCAATGAAGTACAGCATGCCTGCTCTGTGTGCACTAAATCCCCTAAATAGAGGTAACATAGCTGTGCTAGTCTGATGCCACACAAATACCTGCAAAATTTGGAGCCAAGAATTTTTGTGGGTAATATCTTTTTCTGGAACAACTGGATGCATTCAGCTCATCACTCACCTTTCTTGCAAAGATACCTAAGGCTATTTGAGAGTTTTCTACTCATTTAATTCCCTGCAGAATAAAACCTAGAGGGCCTGATTTGCTCTATTATTATATGGCGAATGTAATGACATAATTGCTTTTGACCTTAGATAGTATTGTGTGAACTGTTTCATAAATATAAGACACACAGGATCCCTAATAGGAGACTGAATTTTATTGCTTGACCATTTCACCTAGTCCTTAAACAAATGGTGTTTTGAAAACTATACCGGTGTACCCAAAAATGCTTCCACACAGTTTGCATTTTTACTTTGTCACACTGTTTACCAAAGATCATTGCCCACCCAGAAGTCTACATCTAAAAACATCCAGCAGCTCATTAATATGCCACAGGCAAGCATATTATTCCAGTTACCTGATGTGTGCCAGAGTTCCCAAGTAAAATACCCCTATCAAATGTAATGGGTGAGTCTCCTTTAACTAAGTTTTTGTTACCAATTCTGTTACCACTAGTTAGCATCCCTTTAATTTCCCTTTAAAATTGAGCAACAAAAATCATGCTACCTTCTCTTGCTCACCTGAGGTAGAGTCAAGAAGTCCTTTTGTACCCTCTATTCATGCAAACTCCTTCTGACCTCAGTAAGAGTCTTGAGAACAAAATAAAGGAATTCAGGATTTGACCTCTGACTTGGTTCTTAAATCATTGCTTTTGAAAGCATGTTTCTTCCCAGTTTCCTTTTTGCTAAATAACAAAATATACATGGAACACTTTATGTCCATCTCTCAGGGGGTACTACCTAATTATGATGGGAGGGGTAACATTATCCTTTAACTTAATGTTTATGAAGCAATTTGCTCTAGAAATGGTGGTGATGTGATGTATTTTCAGATGGAAAACTCCACTGCTGGAAAATGCACACAATTTAGGAACTGACACATCCAATTCTGAAGCAGAGAAGCAGCACTGTGATGTTTTGGCACTGCTTAAATATTCACTCATTTGCTTGCCCCATCTTTGGGAAATATGCTAATGGCTTATTGCTATAGCCTTTGAACTCACAGGGCAGGTGAAGACCAGAATGCCACAGTAGTGATGCCAGTGGTCTTGATTACAGTTGATAGATGCAAATTGCTTTAGCTTTGATATATTTGTTTGATCTGAAGTGTATTAACAGAGAGCGTGGCTTCAAAAAAAAGGAGACAATAGAAAAACTAATTCAAAGGTGTATAATAATAGAACTAGTAAGGTGGGACCAATGGCTTCTAATCAACACCTCCAGGAGCAAATGTGAGCTCTACCCTGTAATACAAATATGATAAAAAGAACCCCCGGCAGCCATTCATGTAAGGTTTACAGTACAATTCTCAGACCAAAGCCCTTTCGATAAGTTTTAGATAAGTGGACAAACTTAAGGAAATGTGACAATCTTCTACTTATCTTTCCATTTTGGTGTTCTGCTCTTGGGTCCTCCTTGAGATTTCAGATAATTCATCCCTTTTCTCTCTCTTTCTGTTTCTTAGCCTCTGAACACCTTCTGCAGATGGAGCACTCTCAAAGCCCAGTAGCAAGAGGAATTATTTCTGGCAGGATGGATTTTCTGTCTTCTTTTCCCTTGTGTCTCCATGTGTGATTATAGGGTGGTGTAAGAGCGGTACTGTTCTATATCTCAATGGATCAGTCACTGACCTTTCAATTAGGGAATTCCTTTTGCTTTCACCTTTGTGCAAAGTGGATGCACAAATGCCTCTTTCACATTCATCCAGTGAATCCCATAGCTAGGTAAATTTCTGAGTAACGTCAGGATGCCTGTTCTGGGATCAATGCTTACCTTTGTCCTCTACTCACACAATACCAGTAACTTCTTCAATAAGTGCTGATGTCCTTCAAGCAGCATGGGGTGAGGCCATACCATCTTCATGCCAGCCTGTGAAACAAATTGTGCAGTATTGGAACTTCTTGGAGAAAGGGAAGCATAGGAGCAATTTTTGCTCTCCTCATTATTTATTTAGCTCCTTTGGTCTGTGCATCAGTTACTGACACTTTGCACTGTCAATACCAGCCTGTAACACTGTGTTGCCTATGACAAGATAATTTTCTGCAGCTACAAGCCCTGTTAGTGAGAGGATCAAAGTCTCCTGTGGAGAAAGGGGTGCACTTTAAACCTGTCAGATACAATCAGACTACGCTTGTTTATCAAATAAAGGTGAAGTCAAACTTCTTGAGGGAAAATAAAACAGGAGCTATATTTTCTATACAGCTTTGTCTTCTTGCTATTTAATACAATGTTGAAGGGGAGTGCAGCAATATATTTGCTTGCTAAACCTAAATTCAATTACAATATATCTGTATGGGGCTTTTTGGAACTGTGCAGCTAAAAGAAGGAATTATAGGGCAGCCTTGGGTACCATCACCTGGATAACTTGTTTTAAAATATGCTTGATCTTCAGGACAGCCAGGTGAAATGCCCAGTTCTAAAGGTAAATATTTATCTCAATCACATTCACAATACCTAGTCTTCATAGTGTGCTTTCTAGGATTAGCTCTCAATGAGTGTATCTATACATGAAATTAATGTGATGCAATAAACTCTGGAGTAGTTCATGCCAGAGTTGACTGCTCCTAGATACAGCATTTTCATATGTGCCCAGGACAGTAACAATTTGAACTGGGGTGAAGCAGGCCTCCAGCTGGCTGGGCTGACCAGGAACAATTTATGCCCCTCACTCAGCATTTACAGATGTGTTTCAGTGCAGTAAAGTACTCTACCATAAGACAGTGCTGTTCTCAACAGCACTACCCTACAGCAGAGTTAACTAGTTTACTGTGTACCAATATAAATGCACATGTAGACTGTGACACTTTATTATGGAGCTAATTTGTCTACTTAAAGTGCATGTGTAGGTGCACCCAATGTGTTTAAAAAATCAGCTTTTTACTATCTTTATTTTTTACCAATGGGGACACTGAGGCAACAAGAGATGAAATGACTTTCTCAGTGTTACCCAGAATGCTACTGTCAGTGCAATAGGGTTAGAATTCAGGTTGCCTAAGTCTCAGTCCAGAGCTCTATCCACTAGACTGCACTCACAGGAAATTCCTTTTCTCAGCTTTGAACACACAAAAATCTAGATTAGGGTATCTACATATCACAGTTATGAGTGCATCTTTTTTCCCCATTTACATCCAGCCATCTTTGCTCCCTTGTGCATTGTGGGTAGGATCATTGCTCCCGTTCATTCACAACCACTGCAGGGAACATCTGAAGTAAAAACCTTGTCCTCTGCACAGAACCCAGATCCAAGATCAGGGCAAACCTAATGGGGTTGTGTAAAAGGTAGTAGTACTTTCTCATATGGCCTTGCACATACTGATTAGGAACTGTCTAAACCTAATATAACAGGTATAGAAAGAGTGAAACCAAACAGAGATAGTAGCGTTGCCACATATTTTCCACCAATATGCATCCTGATCTAGAGACTTGAGATTGAGAAGGGACCTACAGCATAATATTATACAAGATGTTAAATATACCATCTTGCTCATGCCATGCTGAGAGCCAGGTTAGAAAGAGAGCACTGCCATATTACCTAAACAGCATCAACCATGATAGCTGGTTGGCCAGTTTGGCTTGTTGATTATATTACTATATAATAAGCACCAAACCTTTATGACATTTTCTGTTTCTGTGCACACTTATCAGTCTGACCAATATTTTTACACATGGATGTCTGAAATTGGAAACATAGGCTGCCAATTTCAGAAGAGGTTAAGGGAGTTAGGTACTCAGGGGAACAGAGGAACTGGGTGCTTATCTTCCTTACGGTCCTTTAAAAATCCAAGCCATAAAGTATATTTAAATGTCCATTTTTAGTTCACTTTCTGGTGTTTAAGAAGATGCTGAAAGGGCGTGCTCCCATGTATTTTCTTGCTAAATGTAAAGCCTGCTACAGTTTGTCTGTATGGGGACACTGCAGCTAACAAAAGGGATTGCAATTGCTCAAAGCCTCTGAGGTGACTACCATTGCTTAAAACCTCTGAAAATCATTTCTCTAGTATAGTTGCCTAAATAAATATTTTTGGCATCATTCCCTGGAAATGGTGTATCCAGGGTGGGATTTTTAATTGTCCCAAGTGAATTAGGAACTCATTGTATTTAACTGTTATTTGCACTGCTGTGTTATACCTAGGCTCTTAAAATTGCACCCCACAGTATTTTATGTCCTTTCTTATTTCCCTCTCTCTTAATAAGTTAGTTATGTGGTACTGCTTATCCTGTAAAGACAGTTGTACTACATACATACCATTGCCCCACCAATTCTGTTCAGAACTGAACCCTAGATAAGACACTAAAGGAGAATTACCAACAATTCTTAAAAGTAATAAAATAATCATAATAAAATAAAATAAAAACCATTCTTTTTGTGTTCCAAATAACTGTGAGTATTGCAATATCCAGATGCCTGCTGCCCTGTAAAGATGAATAGATATAGGTGTGCTTTATAGTTTCTTTCCATCTCAAGTTCTCATCAATTTCTTTTTAATCAGCTGTGAAAACGGAAGGGATGCAAAACCTGAAAGCATGGACAGGCATGAGAGCATAATTTACAATACTATGCTAATATATAAAATGCAGTGAAAAAAGGCAGGAATCAGCAGTAATCCAAGTTTTAGAGACTTCTGGAAGTAGGTGCTGATGATTCTATTCTCCATTCTGTCAAGGAGGTGAAAAAATTATTAATGTCTGATTTACTAGGCAGAGAGATGACAGACACAGGAACAGGCAAGTTAGGTACATTATTTTGGTCATTTTGAAGAGGAGCTGCTGACAGCTTGATTTATAGAATGTGCTACTTGAGAGCTGAGCATTAACAGTACACTTGAAAGGTGGCAGGAGATGAACTGCGAGCAGACCTGACGGTTAAGTAAATTAATGGATGATAGTCCATCATGCCGCTAATGATGGTGGAGACACTGCATTATGCCACTGCTGGTTCTGCTGTATCATGGTGCTGATGCTACCAGTGAAGCTGTGTTATAGTCCTGAGGCAACCTGCTGAATCATGGAAGGCTTGACTTTGTCTCATTTTGCCCCTCCACTTCTCCATGCAGCCAAAGTCTTTTCCCTGCATTGTTGTTCCTAGCTCACATTCTCTTTTGCTTATTGTGGTCGCTTATGCATATACAAGAATGGAAAGGTAATACAGATAACAGGAGGATTTGGACACTGAATGCACCAGAGCAACTGAGAAGAAAATCAGAGTGTCTGTCAGTTGACAAATGCCACAGACAGCAAAGCCAGGTTTGATTTACTATATGTAGCGGTGAATCTCCATTGCATTACAACACATTGTACCAAAAAGTGTTGCCCTGAGTCATTCTGTCTTCTTTGTACCTTGCTTCAAAGGTTGCAGTGTCTGGTTTTATTTTAGAAAATCAGAATAGCAAATATCTGATGCTAGATGTGGAAGCGTGGCAAATGAATTATATGCCAAATGGAAGAAAAATGAAGGTATTTCAATTATTCGGAGAGTCAGCTTACACTGGGAACTCACTTCCCACACATCTCTAAAATTAATCCTCCTGTATAATAATGGTAGTGATATTGTCTTGTTGATTACCCAACGCTAGCCAGAGGGAAAGGGAGACATGGAGGGGACAGTGATTACGGGTTGGTTATTAGAGTGACTTTACTTTTTGCCTTGTAGTTAGGCTATTCTATGTAAATACTGCCACAGTTACTAGGCTACCTGCACATCTTAACTCTCCTGGTCTATTCAAGCTTACCCCTGCCAAGGGGAAACCAGGGGAGTGTGGAGAGGGGGTATAGTGGTGCAGCTGTACCCTCCCCCATATTTGATTCTTGCTCCAGCCAAACTTTAAAACCAACTGCTTGGCAGTAGTAGCAGCATTTCTATTCAAGCAAGTGAAGGGGTCAGTTGACTTCATGGTTTATTATAATCCACTTGATTTCTGCTAATCTTGCTTCAGTCAACAGGTGTTAACGACCCTCTCTCCTTTTTATGGTCTTGATGTTCCACCATTCAAGCTAACCTTTCTTTTGCAATGTTTCTGTTTGTTAGCCATTCCAGGTATGTCTCTCTCCTATTTTACAACCCTGTAGATTGCTTTTAGTTCTAGTTAAAACCCTTAACTCAGGAGTGGTAGTATTAACTCAGGTGTAGAAATGATTGACAGTGAAGTATTGGATGCACTGTCAAGACACTCAAGAAGGCTAGATTTTGTTTTACAGATCTGAATAACAGACATAAATGTAACTATAATGACTACAGGTCTAATGAAACACTATCTTTTGACTATTTTCCCTAGTTTATTGTGGTTTTTTTTAATTTAATATATAATCTAGTAAATCAGTGCATATTTCAATAAATTTATATTTTTCCTTTGATCTTAAACTGAATAATGTAGTGTTAGACCCCTGGCATATTAGTAAAGCTTCTAGTTTCTGTTTAACTGGAGAAAAGTATATGGTTTTATATGCAATCATGTAGCACACCATCTGCACCCCCCTTTTGAAAACTGGAGATCCGCTCATGACCCCTTCTCAGGATACTGTATTTGAACTATCATCTTTACCTAAACAGATTCACACAATTCATTCACTCTTTGACCAGGCCTGAGTTGCCTTGGGTTGTACAAATTGTGATACCCTGTGATACAATTTAGAAGGTCTGATTTGTATTCATAATATGCAGTTCTGTTGCTTTTGGGAACAGTAACCAGTGACCAAGACAGCTCTCTCAAAGGGAAGAACTATTTACTTAGGAAAAAAGAATTTATGAGAAAATAGATCTTACCAAAATAAACAGACTATATGCCTGTCTAGCTTACCAAGTGTCTAATGATCTTCTCCATGGGAGCCCTGGTAGGTAACATTTTCTATAGACCTCCCTCCATACAGCTTCTCTCTAATAGATTCCTCTCAATGGACAATCTATTCTCTCCTGTTACATTATTAACTATTTAATATTCCTGTGATTTTCAGGCTTTCAGCCTAGAAGAACAAGACTTTCATCTTGCTGAAAACACAATTACTTCTCCCACTGTCTTTCAGGTTCATTCTGGAATGTTTCTTACCTGTAAGTTGGTGTCTTTCTGACACAAGTGAATGCATACATTATAGAAATATAATAAACATGCCCTTGCACCAATATAAAGGCTGTATCAATAATTAGATTACATATCAATAGTTTTAGATTGTTAAATAGATGATCCACATCTATCACCAGATGTGGTGACAATGTTTAAAGACAAGGTTACTGAACTCTGCAATTAAAACTCTTGCTACTGATATTGACATTGAGGCCAAAAATAGAATTAAATGGAATTACCTAGCAAATGCATTTTTTAAAAACTCTTTATTATTCTTCCATTGAGCATATCACTGCTATTACAAGGGAGAGAAATAGAATGACTGAAAATTCATGGAACACTAATGCTGAAGGCTGACACAGGATAGCTTTTGTTATAGTAATTCAAATTCTGATGTTTAGCTCAATGCAGGGATGCATTAGGGATCTGCCTTCAAGTCTAAACTCCCCATGCTTTGAAGACTTACACATGTGCTTCATATACTATGGATTGTCCCATTAACATCAGCAAACTATTGAGCAAAGAATTATTTTTCAGAAGTAACATTTGAAGGACATTACTAATTACATACCAGATTCAGTTCCTAAGATACCCATGCACAGCTCTATTGATTGTAAACAGGGGAGGAATGTAAATTCCACTGTATGTCTCACCATTTTTCACATGATTCTTGTCAGAGTTCAGCTCTAATCCCTCAAAATCAATTAAAAGACTTCCCACATCCTCACTACTCAAAACTACCAGGGCTTTTGGCTCAGACCCCTGTTTTTCCTGCTCTTGATCTCCCTAGTTTTTCTTTCATAGGTGATATATTAGAGGGAGAGTAAAAACATTTTTGCACTGCCACTTAGCGTACATATGGATGTTATAGTTAGATCAACCTAACTTGAGCTAGGTCAATGTAAGTGCTGATCTGTACAGATATTCAGGGTAATTAAATCAAGCAAAAATGGCTAGCCGTATCTAAATTAGTTCACCTGCGGAGGTGAAATAAGCTTGGGAATGGATTAGCCTGAACTACCAAACTTTTGCACATGTTCAGAGTGCAGGCCTAGAGCTGTGAAAGCCCAGTTGCTCACCTCAGCCCCGGGACTTGTGCTCTTTCTACTCCACCACCTTGACCAGGCTTTTTTTAACCTCCTGTCTCCCCCACCCTGGATGGACAACTGCCCCTATGGACTTACCAGCACCCTCTGATCCTGCCGCCCACCCCACCATGGACCCAGTAGCCCCCCTGATCCCACCTTCCACTCCCTCCACCCCTGACTGACTGAGAACAGGTTCCTGGTGTGGCTCCAGGCACCATCAAATGTGTACAGAAGTTGATCCCAATCCACAATCATGTGGCTTCAAGTAAGCTGTAACCCATAAAAAAGGCCTAGTGCAACTTGAGGGCACTTGACTCACACAGCACTCAGAGTAACTTCATAGATCCCTGTTTATTTTTTGTTTGCAGTGTTGACTCTGCTACAGGTGATATTTAATGATGCCAGTGAGCTGAACGCTGCCACATCCAACATGCTGACATCAGCACGTTGCACAAAGGAACCCTGCCCTTTGGCTGTTCCTGCAGTCTGGGCCCAGAGCTTCAAATTTCTTTCCAGCCTATAGCTGAAACTTGGCTGCTCTGACAAAGAGCCAGCACGTAGCCAGGAGGTGAGCCACGAGAGAGAGAAATGGGAGCCAGTGTGTGAAAGAGCCAGCCGTTAGGAAAGCTAAGCTGGCAACACCAGTAGCCATGAAAGCTGGCAATGCCTGAAGAGGGATATTATTATTTTATCCAAAGTAATAGTATTTTTTACAGGAAAAGCCTCCCTTAAAGTTCTCATTACCTTTGTTAGTGGCAGGGCAGTTTTCTGACTTTCCATCTGAAATTAATCCAATGTGGAGTCTTACATTTGAAACTAGGAAATGCCATATTCTATTGTGTAGCCAAGTTCTGTACAGTGCAGGACAAAGGACCTTATTATCTTCTATTGCCTTTGCAAGTCTCAAATCTTGGCCTGGCATAAGTTTGAACAGCCTTTGCCCTATATTATTTGCTCTATTTTACACCTACTTGACTTTGGCCCAAAGCAAATTGCTCTGGTAGCCTGGAGCCAGAGCCCAGAGCTTGTCATGTCAAGCCCTCAGTCCTTGGGCAAAGAGTTTGAGGAGGAATGACCAAAATCACTTATCACAACCCTTAACAGTATGCTGCCAGGAGGTTAACCTTAAGCTGGTAGCCAGCTAAATAGATTTCTGGCTAGTTAGCATTATTGGAGAGGCAAAACAATCCGATCTAGTCAACTGTGTCCTGTTTCTTTAGAGGTGGCATAACATGCTTTGGATCAGGCGATAGCTTTTTCTTGAATAAGCAGTACAAGAATTCTGTACACATAATGATCTAGCTGATTCTATGTCCTCCATGTATTTATGCCTAGGTACAATGAATTATTTAAGGGCCATTAGCCATATACAGGTTTCAAACCAAACTATATTTCTGGAAATGTTAAGGGCTCATCATTATTCTTACCTTCATGATATTACAGCAATGAGGAGATAATGGTGTGTTTGGTAGTGAGAAAGTGCAGAGCTATGTGGAAGTTTGCATAAAATCAAGAATTAAGTTCAGTTCTGGGTCTATCACATACTTAAACCTCAAGCTGCTGAATAGCCCTTTTGATGGACTATATCCGCTTAACTTAACCCTGGGGCCCTTTCCCAGACACAGGGTCCTTTCCCATTTCCCAGATTTCCTTTACCATTTCCTGGCACAGGGTTCTTCAATGATAATTTAGATCTCTAAAGGAAGGGACTCAGAACTTCCTATATCATCCTCCTGGGACTAGTTGGTGCCCTCACCTCTCTGGGTTTTTTCAGTGTGCTAGGCTCCTGCCTTGCCTTCAGGCTCCTGTCCCCAGTTTATACAAATCTTTGGAGGGGCTGGAAGAAACAGTATCCCTTTACCCCTCCCAGTGCAGTAAGAATGAACTAACACTAGTACCGCTAGTCATCTCTAGCTATAGCACTAGACATTTTTGACTGACTGCAGGACAAATACCTTCCTTGCCCATGCATTACTGTGTAGTAGTGCAGGTGTTCCTCCCTCTCTCCTTCAGAGACACTGTGCCAGCTGCCCTCCTAAAGTACTTTCTAGAACAAGGCCATCCGACTCCTAGAGAAGTCAGGAAACGACCTGCTCAGGCAGGGCTTGAGTGTTTGTCAAAGGCCTTCTGCCTAGGAGTGAATTTCAACTACTGAAATTATATACCAAATGTGTTATTTTAATGCAAAGTTTACACAGCTTCCTTGTTTAACTGAGGAAAATCTGACTTGCTTGTATGAAATCTCTTACTGTTCAGTCCTCATTCCATTGAAGATTGTGGCCTTGTTTTGTTTTCTTTTTCTCTCAAGGCAACAACACTTGGAGAATATTTCTTCTATGTTATTCATATATTATCAATAGAGCTGTGCAAAGCTTCAGGTGCTGATACAATTCGGAGGAGATTCAGCCCGATTCAGTGGCCGAATCTCCGAGTCCAAATCGAATCAGAGGACCAGTTAAAAGATCCAAATTGATTTGAAGCTCTCCAAATCATTTTGGAAAAGATTCAGAGAGCTTTTGCAATTCAGGCAGTCCCCACTGGCTGCAGCAGGGAGCTGGACCCAGACTCCATGCTGGTAAGTAGGGGGCGGGGGAGAGGGGGCTGAGGAAGTTGGGAGGTGGTCATGGGGGGACCCCCACCAGGCTCCATCCTCTGCATGCTCCCTCAGCCCCCTACCCCTGCTTGCTGTCCCAGCCCCCACCATGGCTGCCCCACCTGCCCCAGCTCCTGGCCCTTTATAAAAAAAAAAAAAAAAATCCAAACTCACTGGTTTCTGCAGTGGCCTTGGGGCCTCTGGAGGCTCATGGAAGAGCCCCCCCATGCAGTGCAGGGCAGTGGGGGGCAGTGAGGATCACCCCCCACCAGGCAGGAGCCAGTAAGTCCAGCGGGGTTTGTGGGTTTTTTTTCTTTTAAAGGGCCAGAGCTGAAGCAGGTGGGGCAGCCATGGGGGGGGGGCTGGGAGAGTGGGTGAGGGTTGGAGGGCTTGTGGCAGAGCCCCCCCATGCAGCATGCCCCCCCCCGCCACCCCCCCTCCAGCCTGGCAGCAGCTGGTGAGTGCAGGATTTTTTTTTTAAAGAGCCAGGAGCTGGGGCAGGTGGGGCTGGGAGAGTGGGGCCTGTGTGATTCAGAGATTTGGCTGATTTGGCAGCAGCCGAATCTCTAAAATAGATTTGGCCAAATCGATTCAGGACAGTGATTTGAATCACCAAATTGAATCGCTGTCTCCCAAATCGGCCGAGTCTGAATCCAAAGCAAATACTAGCCACTTTGCACAGGCCTAATTATCAAGTCCTTCCTTGGAAACTAAAAAGGGATTATTTCCCATATACCTTGTTTGTCTGAAAATAATGCATTGAAATCTCAGTATGTGGCCCATTTTCTCTGGATCAGGGAACCTATTCAGTCTCTATGGGTTTCTTAGTGTTCAACTTAAAACCTAAGTTTGAAACACCAAAGTTCACAGACTACCTGATTTTTCTAATCCCCCCCCCCTTCATCCCCCAGAAATACTCTTGTAAGCACATTCTATGTATTGTTTCTTCCCTACACATTACAGATATAAATTGGAGTAAACACGCTCAGAGAGTAAGCCAGTATTTCTGTATTTTTACAGACTTTCTGTCTCCAGTAGTGATACATGCAAGGGTATGAAAAGGCTAGGATAAGAGAAAAATGGATACCATTTAGTTGTGAAAATAAATCTGTATTAAAATTACATTTGATTTATAAGACTTTAGGTCAAAACATCTCATAGACTCTGCTATCAAAGTGGCTAAGCAAGCACTTTCATTAAAATTCTTTGTGCAACACAATGACACCCTAAAAAAAGGGACAGTGCATCTCTTCAATGTCATCACTTGACCCATCTGCTATAGAACTGAGGGGAATAAAAGCTGCCCTACCGGCCTCAGAAACGCGGTGCATTAATAGAACATAAGTACTCATGCAATGGCACTGGATCTGTGGCAGCTGTTTGTTCAATGTTTCATGCTTTTAGCCACATCTGCTCTGAATGAGTGTTAATATTGCAGTGGCATCCACTGAGGATGGGCTCTGTCAGCTTTGCTGAGCATCAGTCTGACCCTGGTGACAACAAAAGAGCAGTTTGTCCCATAGTACCATCATTTTTAAAATTCTTATCCTTCTAACCCGCCTCCATTCCACTGTAACACCCTCCCCCAATCCTCCTTCCCCCCAACAAAAAAACTAAGACAGAGATTCTCAAGGAGAAAAATTGCATTTATTTCTAGCACCCTGTCCAGCAATGTCAGATAACAGTTTATTCATCCCCCGGCCCCTGGATGACATTGAAGCATATCAACAGTGACAAAAGTATATTGAATAATTATCTTGAAATTAATACATTATCCCAAACTTAAATAAATGTCATCTGATCAATATATCTTGGAATGGAAAGGGAAGAGAATGTGAAGGGCATCGCTTCATTATTCATTAATTTTAGAGTAATGTAGGCAGATGAAATGGTTATTTCAGAGCACTGCTATTATACTCACTGGCATTTTAAATAACTCCCAAGATTTAACAGTATATATTCCCTTGTCGAAGCAGCTTATAGATGTTAACACTGTGCCTTCCAGATTTCTATGCTTGACAATGCTGGAAAAGACCAGAAACACTATTCAGATTGGATTTTCTATGTTATTTTTATCCTTCTCCATTTTTGTTTCTTCTTGAGGATAAAGATACAGCACTCTCTGGCTGGTGCACTATGTGCTGGGATGAGGCCAGCTAGACCAGCTGTGCATAAATGTTGAATTCCTAAGAACGAGAGATGACCCCGTTTTACCCATATGTAAGAATCTGGATGAAAACCAAACTATTGACTGTGGTTCTGTTTTTACTTAGAGAAAATGGAAGTGGGTTTTTGCCTCACAAATCCCTTCCATGGCTTCTGTTTCCAGGAAATAGAGCACAGACAATGTTTTCATAGCTTGTATTACATATTAACAGGGATAAATTGAAGGCAGAAGTTGATATACAGCAGGTACATGGACACTGATGTCAAATGTAAATTGGATGTTCAATTTCCCTGTCATTGGCCATTTTAAAGCAAAAGGGATCAGTAGAAGCAAGCATAAAGCACACAGCTGTAAGGTTATGTTTTTAGCTGTCAATTAGAAAAGAAAAACCTATGATTTACATTCTTGGCAGGTGTAAATCAGCCTAGGTCCAGAGACATCCATTTACTGACTGCTTAACATCAGCAAAGGATCTAGCCCAACAAGGCTTATCAAAGCAAATACTGAGATTGATTAATGTATTTTTTTATAAAAGAGTGAATAATTGAGCTGTATGTCAGCTTTCAACACCACATCATGTTAATCACAGAGTTTCTTGATTCTGGGGGGAGGGGTAGAGGATACAGCAGTAATCCAGGTGTGTGCCTCATACAAGTAACCCACTATATTCCTAATATTGAGTGATCAGAAGGCCTGATTTAATCCCTCCAAAAAAAAAAATCCATGAAGGTGAATTAAATATCAATATTTATAGTATGTGTCTTTTCTTGCGTACTGATTTTTGAGCCTTTGGGTGTTACATTTGCAAGCTTTCTGTTGCCTACATGAGAGCTTGAAACTTTTTTTTAAGTGAAAAGTAAAATTCTCACATACTGAACTCTGAAGGGCAGGGCTTTATAAAGAAACACCATAGAAAATTATCCATATTGATCCAAGTCAAGAATTATGCAGAAGCTTATAACTTGGTACAGGACAGCTGGCAAAAATGTTCTCCATTCCAAATACTAAATGAATAAGTCGCTGATTAAGAGGAGTCTGCAGCTTCAGCCTTTGAGGCATCCTAAAAAAAATGTTTTTCTTGGGAAATTTTCTTTTTGATTAAAGAAAATCTTCTAGAAAACTATAAACTTAAGTACAATAAAGGGGGTACCGAACAATAGCTGAATATGGCTGAGAGTTTACTCTTGTATATTACATATAATAAATATGTTAAAAGAATATTAAGTGGTTCTCAACCTTGTTAGATCCAAGGCACCCCTCAGAAAATGCCAGCTCTTAGTTCTCACCCATTTTTTGACTACAGAAAAAAATGGAACAATTCTTCTGTTGCAAAGAACTCAGGCCAACACAGGTCAGAGTATTTTTGACACTGTGAATTCCTATTAGAAAACTCTAGGCTTAGCTTGTGAATCATGCTTGCATATCAAAGACTGCTAACATTGCATGGCACCCAGAAGCACTTTTGAAAGGATCTCAGTGCAACTCAGGTCTCAGCAGTACCCTGGTTGAGAATCATTGTGTGCCTATGAGTCTGAATTATGGTACAATCATTTTTATTTGATCACATATTATTTTTTCCAAAGAATATCTGCCTCCCTCAATGCACAAGATGGACCTACTCTGGAGATTTATCTGATTTGCACTGTCTCTGTAGGACCCCTGGCTTATTTTTCACAAGGTATGGTTAAGACACTTGAATGATGCCCTGGAGAGTTGGATCCTATTCCTGCTTCCACCAAAGTGCCTAAGTGACATTGGTCATGATGGCTGGGGTGAGTAGCTGGGCTTTCCCAGTGCTGGGGCTGTACTCCAAATGCATACAGATGTTCAGTAGATTGGGTTAACCCATTCCTGGTCTAAATTGGTGCACCTGAGGAAGACTGGAACTTCCTTGGGACAAAACTGTCAGTATCTTTTTGGGATATACATTTACCTGAGAAGGTTAACTAAGTTAGATCAGGAACAGGTTAGTCCAATCTGTTGAATATCTGTACATGTTCAGAGTGCAGTCCCAAAGCTGGGAAAGCCCAGCCACTTGCCCTAGCTGTGGGGATATGCTTTTCCTCCCCCTCCTGACTATTTTTAGCCCCCTGACCCTCTCACCGTTGGACATACAACACCCCTTGCAGACCCTCCTACAGACCTGCCAACATCCACCTCCCAGATCTGCTAGCTCCCCAGTCCCGTTCACCTATTCCCCCCACCCAAGCTTGTTTAGATCAGGATCGTGGCATGGCTCCTGGCACCAGCGAACATGTGCATATGCTACACATGCCCAATTTACAATCATGTAGCTTAAAGTAGGCTGTATGATCATAGATTAGGTATGGCAAACATGCACGTACCCATAATTGCAACCGAAGGGGAGCTCTGCTTTGAGCAGACAACATGCTGTATTAGGTTAAGAACTCAGAAAATGTAGTCTGTCAGCTTTTCAAGTCAGGCACTTAAAAGTAATGGGCACTTGTGCCATGTGCTCTCTATGCCTCTGATCCCCATAATTAAAATGGGAGAGTAGTGTTACCTCATTTCACAAAGGTGTTAGAAAACTAAATTGACGCCGTTGACATCTGGAAAACATAGTTTCATAGTGGGTAGGGTCAGAAGGGACCTAAGTAGATCATCAAGTCCAACCCCCTGCCATGGCAGGAAAGGATGCTGGGGTCAAAAAACCCTGGCTAGGTGATTGTCTAACCTCCTTTTGAAGACCCCCAGGGTAGGGGTGAGTACCACCTCCCTTGGAAGTTGGTTCCAGCTCCTAGCCACCCTGACCATGAAGTAGTGTCTCCTGATGTCCAGCCTGAATCTACTCTTGGTCAACTTATGGCCGTTATTCCTTGTTACGTCAGGTAGTGCTTGGGGGAGCAGGGACTCTCCCATTGCCTGCTCATCCACCTTGGCAAGTTTGTAGGTGGCCACCAGATCCCCTCTTAGCATTCTTTTGTGGAAGCTGAACAGGTTCGGGTCCCGTAGCCTGTCCTCATAGGGCCTACCCTGTTGCTCCCTGATCATGCGAGTGGCCCTCCTCTGGACCCTCTCCAAGTTGTCCACATCCCTCCTGAAGTGCGGTGCCCACAACTGGATGCGGTACTCCAACTGCAGCCTGGCCAATGTCGCATAGAGGGGGAGGATCACCACCTTGGACCTGCTTGTGATGCATCTGTGGATGCATGACAAGGTGCGGTTAGCCTTCCTGACTGCGTCCCCACATTGGCGGCCCATGTTCATCTTGGAATCAGATATGCTGCTGGTTCTTCCTACCCAGGTGCAATACCTTGCACTTGTCCGTATTGATACCCATCCTATTCTCATCTACCCACCCCTGTAACCTGTCCAGATCTAGTTGTACCCTGTCCCTCTCTTTATGCATGCTCACTTCTCCCCACATCTTAGTGTCAACTGCGAACTTGAACAAGCTGCTTTTCACCCCCTCGTCTAAGCCGCTGATGAAGATATTGAACAATATGGGCCTGAGGACCGAGCCCTGTGGGACCCCACTGCCCACGTCCCTCCAGGTTGAAAACAACCCATCCACCACTACTCTCTGGGTGTGGCCCTCCAGCCAATTAGCGACCCATCTGACTGTGGCATCAACACCACAGTTGCCTATTTTTTTTAATGAGAATGGGGTGAGAGACAGTGTCGAAGGCCTTCCTAAAGTCCAGAAAGACTACGTCCACCACAACACCTGTGTCCAAGGCTTTTGTGACCTGGTCAGAGAAGGCCGCCAGGTTGGTCTGACAAGACCTGCCTCTAATGAACTCATGTTGGTTGCCCCTGAGCATAATCTTCCCTGCTGGTCCCTCGCAGATGTGATCTTGAATAATTTTGTCAAAGAGCTTCCCCAGGACTGAGGTAAGACTAACAGGCCTATAGTTTCCTGTGCCCTCTTTCCTCCCTTTTTTGAAAATGGGGACCACAGTGGCCCTTTTCCAGTCCTCTGGCACCTCACCAGAGCACCACGAGTGCTCATAAAGCTGTGCCGTGGTCCCACAATGACCTCTGTCAATTCCCTCAGCACTCTGGGGTGAAGATTGTCAGGACCTGCTGATTTGAACACGTCTAGTCCCTCCAGAAGTTCCCTGACTAGGTCCTTGCTGACCCTGGGCCTGGCTGCACCTCCCCTGGGTCTGTCAAGATTCCCAGTGGGGGGGATGTCCCTGTCCCTACTCAGAAAAATGGAAGAAAAGAATCTGTTAAAGAGATTAGCTTTGTCATCTGGTGCTACCACCAGATTTCCAAGTGTGTCCTGCAGAGGCCCTGCATTACTTGGTATCTTCTTTTTACCCCTTATGTATTTAAAAAAGGACTTATTGTTATTTTTGATCCAGGCCGCTAGTCCCAGTTCCATCTCTGCCTTAGCCTTCCTAACAGCCCCCCTGCAATCTCTAGCAGTAAAGGTATAATCTTTCTTGGTGATGGCTCCTCCCTTCCATTGGGTGTACGCCTCCTTTTTAGTTTTGAGATGTTCCTGGATGCTTTTGGTGAGCCATGGAGGCTTTTGAGCACTCTTACCCCCATTGATCTGCATTGGGATTGTCACCCTTTGGGCTTGGAGAATCGTCTCCTTAAGGAACGACCACTCTTCTGGGACTCCCAACTCCCTTCCCCTCCTCTCTGGGACCTCAGTGCCTCCCTGACTAGTCTCCTTACCTCATTGAAATCCACCCTCCTGAAGTCCAGGGCTGCTGCCTTGCTACAGACCTTTGACACCCTGCGCTGGATGGTGAATTCCAGTAGTGATGATCACTATCGCCCAGGTGGTCAAGCACCCGCAGTCCCCTCACCAGGTCATCGCCTGTGGCCAGGACCAGGTCGAACAAGGCCCACCATTTCCCCTGGTGGGACTGTGCACCTCCTGAGTTAGATGGAGGTTCTGTAACTCAGGAGGTTTAGGTCACCCATGATGACCACATCCCTTGACTTGACTGCGTCCACAAGCTGACCTGAGAATTCCTGGTCCAGCTCTTCCCCCTGGTTATGTGGCCTGTAGCAGACCCCCACCGTTAGGTCCCTTCCCCCTGACCCCCTTGTATTCTGACCCAGAGCACCTCAGTCTTCCCTATCTCAGACCCAGCGGTGTTTGCTGAGGATGTGTATTGCTCTTTGACATAGAGCGCCACACCCCCACATCTCCTCCCTGTTCTATCCCTCCTGTACAGCCTATAGCCCTTGGTGTTTACCACCCAGTCATGTGTTGGATCCCACCAAGTTTCACTAAGCCCCACTATGTCTGGGTTTGTGTTAGCTAACAAGAGGGCAAGTTCCTCCTGCTTGTTCCCCATACTATGAGCATTAGTGTAGAGGCATTTAAGGCTTCCTGAGGGTGTAGGCCCCCCCTCCCCCCACCATCCCAGGACTATCTTGGTCCCTGTCTCTTACCTGGGTATTTCTTGTGCTCATCACCTGTCTTGGCTGGGCTGTTCTTGTGGGTCTCTCTTGGTACTCAGATACCAAAGTGATGAGCAAGTTAAAAAAATCCATGGAAATAATTCAAATAATTAAATAGGCACAGCAGACTTTGAAAAACCTGCAGTAGCTAAGATTTGAGGCCACAGACTGCACAGCAAGAATAAAGCAAAATATTAAATAGCTGCTTCAACAAGCTCAGTCCACACTGCATGCTGAGTCTTATGGGAAAAGATAGTCTGTGACCATGCAATGAGAGACAATATCAGACTAAAGACCGCACAGAAAACTTTGTGAATGTCAATACCACTTTCACAGCATTCCTGAGTACACTGACAAAAAACCTTGGCCCTACCCACCTGCTCTCACTCCATGTATGCCAAAATTGTGAACAAAGTTGTGAGGACTTTTCAGCAGTGCCACCTCCCTACTGCTCACAAGATTTCACTCTCTGATGCACTTGAGAACAGCAAGAGAGCATTGGCCTACTTTGTAATTCCAGCATTTCTTAGGTTCTAAGTGCTCACAGCCTTCATACTCTTTTAATGAAGTTTTTGTCAGCAATAACATATTTTTTTTTCAGTGGTATCATTGTATGATTTTCAGCTGGCAAACAGGCCAGTAGAGACACTTATTCATTTTAACAGAATATTCTATGATTTAGACTGGAACTTCCTTGAGACAAAACTACTGGTATCTGTTTTGGGCTATACATTTACCATGTAGAGGGGGGCGGGTCCCAAATGGGGCCTCTAGGTGCTTCTGAAATAAATAAAACCAATAACAGCATGAACAAAATTAATAAAGCCAAGCAACCAGAAAGTCCACAGGAATCCTATGACCCCAGCTGACTTCCTGCCCTTTGGGCAGGGGGCTAGACTCGATGATCTTCTGAGGTCCCTTCCAGCCCTAATGTCTATGAAATCTATGAAATTTATATCCCCTTATCACATAATATAATTTCTGGTCAATAAAAACAAATTCAGAGAATTGGTGGGCAGGACCCCTGGGAAGCAAGGAGAGACAACCATTTTTCTAAGTAAATAAAAAAATACTAATAATTGTTTGACCAAAAATGTTGGTGAAATTATTTGTAGACTGTCGCCTGTGTTGGCAGCTTCACAGGAAAACAAAATATTTCTTTTTTTATTAAAAAAAAGCCCATTTTTAAGGAAAATAGTTTTGCATGAAGTATTTTGAGCACCCCTAATAATGACGTTTTTATGCCGTAACAGCTCTATTCTGCAAACTTTACTCAACTTATACCAAGAGCACTATGTTAAATGTTGATATAAGCCAGATCCTCAGTGCAAATCAGCACTTTGGGCTTCTTCTGGTGCTAACTGAAATCAATGGCAGAACATCCACTGATTATAGTGGTGCATGATTAGGACTGAGGCCAAGGACAGACATTCAAGAAGCCGGAGTCTGAATTGACTGAATCTTTCCAGATTAGTGCAAGTTTGTAACCATACAGGCATCCCCTCTGGACTGAGAAAATATTGGTACATGCCTGCAGTGACTCAGGCTAGAAGCCAGGAGGTGTTAGAGAAGCCCTCCCTCCCTTCAACAATGCTGAGCTGAAGAGGGGCATAGCCAGGCTGATTAGGGAAGGGTTTCCTCCACCCCAAGCAGCTCAGCAGGGAGTTGATAGCACCATGTTTATCACTCCTAACTCAGTGTTGATTAGCCCATTAAGAAAACAACAGCCTCTGTCCATGAATCCAAGCCTTTCTTAAACATCTTTTCCAAGGGAGGAACAGAGAGACATTACCAGATACCTGTTGATTACCTCAAAAAAGGCCTAAGCTGACACAGTCCTGTCTGCCTTTTTCCTGTCTCCCACAGCACAGACCGTAGCCAGCATGTGGTATGCTAGCTAATGCTGAGAGGTGTCTGTGTAAGTCAGAGGGGAGGGAGGGATCCCTGCTTCAGCAAGGAGTGGTGAGGGGGAGGTGGGGGAGCAGGAGGAAGCCAGGCAGACCCCGCTGTATGAGCAGTCTCTGCCAGAGCTGCAGCCAGGGAGCAAAGGGAAGTGGCCATCTGGTTTATGTGCAATGAACTTCTGTTCTGTTACACATTTAAACCAGTTTCTGACCACTTAAACCAGCTTATGTGTAATGTCTGCCCTTGGCCTAACTGTGGAGGTAACCTCTGTGGAGTTCAAGCCGGCTTCTTCTGTAATGACAAGCATAAGCCCACATTTACAAGACGGGTTATTTTGGAAAGAAGGGAAAAGTCAAAGCTAAGAAAACTTTTTGAGTTCAGGGTAGGATACTGAAAGGGCCCTTAAGAACTGAAGTACCAAATTCTCATCTAATTTCATTAGGAGTCAGGCCTCAAACTCCGTTATGCTCCATTGAAAACCTACCTTTCATTGTTTTTTGCAGTTAGAATGCCTGAAAGTTGATTTGGGTGTAGGTTGTAGCCGTGTTGGTCTAAGGACGTAGGCAGACAAAGTTCTTTGGGTGAATCTGATATCTTTTATTAGACCAACTTAAATAGATGGGGGAAAAAATTCTTAGCAAGATTTTGGGTTTAAAAAACCTTCGTCAGGCTGAGGAAGCCTCTGCAATTGGTGTGTGCTCTTCCTGCATGGAATGAATAGTAAAGAAGCCAGAGGCTGGGCTGGTATGCATGCAAGACAGGCAGTCATTGAAGATGTAAATTGAGAAGTCAGTGGATGAGAGACAGGCTGAGGGGCGGGGTGGGGGGGGAGAGGGAAGAGAGAGAAGGGTGATGAACGCAGAAGGTAAATAGTGAAGAGGTACCTGGGAAATCTCTCTCAGGCAGGTTATAATGTGTCATAAATCTAATGTCTATATTTAGTCCATGATTTTTTGTATCCAGGAGTTTGCTGAAGTGAAGCTTATAGGCTTGTCTGTGAAAAGTGTTTTAAAAGTTTCCTTTGAGGATTATAACTGAGAGATTGGAGAGAGAGTGGTTTTCTTATAAGAAATGTGCCCCCACAGGTAACTGGGTATTCTTGTCTTTGATAGATTTCCGCACAGTATGTCAACCTTTTTATAAGCCATCTGGAAAAAGAATTCCTCTAGGACTGCACCATCAAACCCTTGCTATTCTTAAGATATATCGATGACATCTTCATCATTTGAACTGAAAACCTGCAATCTCTAATTGAGTTCCATCAGAAATTCAACAATCATCATCCCTCTATCCGTCTATCTCTTGAATGCTCCAGCACAACATCTCCTTTTTAGATATGATGATCAGTATCCATAATAGTAAAATACAGACCACGTGATACAAGAAACCCACAGACCAACATACATATCTGCATAGAACCAGCAATCACCCTGAACACACCAAGAAAGCTGTGATATACAGCCAAGTCATCAGATACCAGTGAATTTGCACTGAGGAGAACACCGGGGATTGCTACCTCATAAATCTTAAAAAAAACTTTCACTCAACAAGGACACTTGTCCAGAGAGATAGAGCACACATTTTAAAGACCCACCCAGATACCATATGAAGAATTGCTGCAGTACAGAAGAAATCCCCCCACGAATCGCACACCACTGGTTATGACGTATCACCTCTCCCTCGAACCCATATGGAAAATCCTCAACTCCTCAACTGCAACCTATACTAGAAGGAGACCCTATTCTTAAAGAGATCTTCCCAGAACTACCCATCCTAGCCTTCAAACAAGCACCGAACCTCACTAACCTCATCACCAGAAGCAAACTTTCTATGGCCCAGAACACACCAAATGGATCCAGACCACACCATGACAAGAAATTCAAAACCTGCCAACACATCTCTGCCACCCCCACAATTACTGCACCCCACAACAGAGCCATCAGCATTCATGGATCATACAGCCAGCTGCAACCTCCAGAAATGTAATATCTCTCATCCAATGCACCAAATGCCCTGATGAAAAATACACAGGAGAGACCAAACAACATCTGTGCACCAGAATGAATGCACGCCGGAAATCTACCAAAGCAAGAATACCCACTTACCTCTGGGGGCACATTTATCACAAGAAAACCACTCTCTCTCCAATCTCTCAGTTCTAATCCTCAAAGGGAACTTACAAAACACTTTTCACAGACGAGCCTATGAACTTCACTTCATCAACCTCCTGGATACAAAAAATTATGGACTAAATATAGACATTGGATTTATGACACATTATAACCTGCCTGACATCTGACTCCCCAGGTACCTCTCCACTATATTTACCTGCTACATTCATCCTTCTTATTTCTCTCTCTCTCCCCCCACCCACACCCCTCAGCCTGTCTTTCACCCACTGACTCCTCAATTTACGTCTTCACTGACTGCTTGTCTTGCATGCATACCAGCCCTGCCTCTGGCTTCTTTACTATTCATTCCATGCAGGAAGAGCACACACCAACTGCAGAGGCTTCCTCAGCCTGATGAAGGTTTTTTAAACCCAAAAGCTTGCTAATAATTTTTTTCCAACTATTTAAGTTGGTCTAATAAAAAATATCGGATTCACCCAAAGAACCTTGTCTACAAGTTCATTGTGGGTTTCTCCCCTTTTTTTGATCTTCAATTGTACTCAGTGCCATTCTTTTTTTATTCTTCAGAAGAAGCTGGACTTTATAGTCTGTCCTGGACCCAATCCTACCCTTGGCTGCTGGTGCCAGGGCTCATGCAGGGACAGACCCACTCCCCCACCCCAACTCCAGTTGTCATTGTCTGCCTCTGGTTGACAGCTGACCGGAGGCAGAGCTGGGGAGTCTGTGCTGGCTTGGCTCTGTGACAGCCCAATGGCAGGGCCCACTGGGAGGTGTGCAGGAGAGCTCCCAATCTGCTGGCCTGACTAGAGCAGGCAGACTTCATACCCCCTCCCCCCCACCAAAAGGCAAACGTGTGTTCTGTTCACTTCTGATCTAACCTATGTTGCTTATAGAAACCCATGCAGGTTTGACCAATTCTGCCTCAGGCTTTTTGATTATCTGTACCTCACTGTTGTGTAACTGGTTATGTGCACTGTAGAATTCACAATGGAAGCAAGACTTTGATATAGTGGAATGTACCTTAGCTGTTTACTAGATAATTATATTGTGCTCTCTTTACCACCATCTTATCAGCCATTTCTGTGTCAATCTGGAGAGAAGATTGTGCTGTTAATGAACTAACAGCTTGGACATAGACTGCACCCTGCAAGAGTCTTTTAGTCTTTTCAGTAGCAGACTTAGTTGTGGTAGCAATATGTAGTTAGTTCTGGTTCAGTCAGTAAACATGTATCCATGTGCTGTGTCTGTTCATTCAACAGGCTGATCTTCAATATTCAAATCCATATACTGATCTTTAATAAAAAAATCAAGTGAATACTATGCTATTCAATTTATTCTTCCACAATCTGTGCAGTGATGGATTTTTTCACTAGCATCTCTAATTTAACTGATTCAAAGCAAAAACTACATGAGCATAACAATTACCAGAAAGAGATGAATGTAAAATATATACTGTCTTCCTATATCTAGATACCATTAAAACACACACTACTTTTTTAGCTTCTCGGACTTAATCCTGTTCATAGTAAGACTATAGTTCTTACCCTTTGTCCAATAAATATTCAAATTTACCTGAGTTTTGATGTAAAAGCAAACCCTTTGCAGCAAAGTCACAAACAGAAGTGCTGAACTGTATAGCCCAGAAAATTGTGAATATTTTTTACTGAATTTTCAGGGTTTTTTTTTTCCATTTTCATAAGAAATTCCCAGAATGTGAGTATCAATTTTCATACAGCATATTCTGCACTACAGTAGGAATTCAACAGTCTCAGTGAAGAAAACAGGTTCCACAAATGGCCAGAAAAAATGAGTGATAAGTGACATTTAAAATAGTTGGGGGCTATCTCAGATAAGTTATTTAAACCTCAGTTGAAATAATATGACCTTGTTGGTTCTACAAGTCCCTTGAGAACAGAACCTTTCATAAGCATTTTTTACCCTGTTTATTTTTCCAGGACAGAAAATGGATGAGAATGAGGCTTTCATGGTGGTTTGCCTCTTCCACTTGGTCTCCTGGCAAGAACCAGAAAGTACAGATGTGCATCACATGAAAACAAATTTATTTAAAAATAAAAATATGATGGCCATACTTTGTTTGGATCCTTGAAAGGAAAATTTGTCTCCATTTGCATCTTAGTCAAATATTAACCTCAACTACACTATTTTAGCCATCCCAAATAATAACCCAAAATTAAGTTGATTGGTATCAAGAAAACTTTAGGGCACCTGTACACACCATGGGTTTTAATCCTCATTAAATTAAATAGATTTATAAAATTTAAACTTGTTTATTTTGGAGCGTTGCATCTGTGTTTACATGTACTAGGTTTTCAAACTAATTAAGCCTTAGAGTGTTACATCTGTGTTTACATGCACTAGGTTTTCAAATGAATTGAGCTAGGTCCCTGGCTAGTGCCACAGGAGAGTGGGATGGTCCAGCGCTGCCCCTTCCTCTCTGGCTCAGGGCCCTCCACCCACCCTGTGCCCATGGCCTGCCACGTAGCTGTGGAAGCAGGGAGCTAGCAAACCATACAAGAAAAAATAAAGCAGAAGCAGTTCAAAAGCAAAAGCAATTTGTAGGGGTGAACTACAAAAAAAAAAATCACACTGCCATCTCGTGGACAAAGAAGCTCATTACTTGTCTTTGAGTGCCTTTTGTGTTTGCATGGAATTAATTCATGGACATGACATTTTAATTCCCAGTTAGCCAAACTAAACTATATATGCGGAATTTTACTTTAATGAGTCAGAAAGACTTTTAAAGCATCCAGAAAACCCACTCATGCAAGCAGTCACACAGTTGCAGCACAAGAAAGTGTGGTGTGTACAAAGCCCCATTGTGTCTAATGTATCAAATAAAGGAAGATGAATAGCACAGAAAAACACCTGCTCTCTCAGGTCCCAGTAAAGTAAGTTTTCCAGCAACCCTCAGTGAGATTCTGTCTAATTTCTGAAGTTAAATCCCATACGTCAAAGAACTGTATAAGATTTGCAAGTCATCCATCTTACATTGCCTCTGGAACACAACAACATTGAAGGAGATGCTTGGATAGCTTGACAAATTAAATTTCAATGCCATTTGAAGGATCCAAAATCTAACGTCCAGAATCACAATCTATTTATATTTTAGAAATCATTGGTCACATCTACAAGTGCGCTTTATTGCAGAGTAGACTAATTAGTTGCAGAGTAAAGCATCACTGTCTACACATGTGACAGTATTGGGCTGTAGTAAACTCTGCCATAATACTGTAGGTGACACTACTATTTTACAGCAGGGTAATTTACTGGAACTAAATGCACATGTAGACACTGACTGCGGGTGTAAATTGTGCCCAATCTGCCAAGCCAGTAGGAGGCCAGACTCGTGCCTACCACCTAGCCACACAGCTCCTCACTTTCAGAACCCTTGTGTTCCAGGCAGCCCTTCTACCACCCAGCACTGCCACCTGGAGCCCAGGGCTGAGCAGCCCTAGCATAAACTGCTCTGCCCCAGCTCAAATTGCTGCTGTCCTGAGTGTACATATAGATGTTGCACCTGGGAGTATTTTTCTCTGGCTCAAACTGCTACAGAGTTTATTGCTTCAGATTAACTGTACGTGTAGCTGCACCCTTTGAAAATGTGTCTTGGTAGTACAATGAAAATGACTTTTTGATATGGAAACTTTTATTTTCATTAACAATGTTTGGAAGTCTGCCAGACTAACCCCAAACCAGTTTTCAGTTTTCAACAACCAAAAAGTTTTCTTCAGTTTTAATTTGAAAACATTCAGTTCTTTCCTGCCACAAAGGTAAAAAAAAATGGGAGGACTTTCAGGTTTTTTTATGATAGCCCAAAAGTTTTTGAGACAAAATGCCTACTCTCTCTCTCTCACTCTCTCTCTCTCTCTCTCTATATATATATATATATAAAAAAATTATTTAACATCATTTGTCAACTATCTCTGATTTAGATAACCATATTAAGCTAAAATAAATCAACTAAAATCAGTAGATTTTCTTCAGTCTGAAAATGATGTGAAAAGCAAGTCCTTGGTCTCTGAGTCTAGATTTCTTGATGTGTCCAAATTAATCCAGTTCCCCTAATTGTTTCACTTTACCAAGGTACCTTGATATCTAAACCCTTCCTCTATACTCTAAATCTAATTAACTTCATGTTGTATTTACCTGAATCCAAGACAACCCTGAATTTAAAATCCCCTCCCCTCCCCACAATAATTGGATTCTATGCATAGAATAAAATATAAATTGCTATAATTTTCCATATATATAATCTAATAATTGGGAGGTCATCTTAAATTCATCTCAACCACTACAGCAGGGAAAGCAGGGGTAGAGGGGAGGTCGTGGGGGGACAGGTGGTGGAGAAGATAGTGGCGGGGCACATGGTAGGGCAAAATGTGGTGAAAGCAAGGGGTGGGAGAAGCAGTAAGGGGGCAGACATGCGGAGAGCATTGAGGGGCAGGCAGTAGAGTGTAGGTGGTAGGGGAAAGATGGTTTGGAGGCAGTGGGGGCCAGCAATGGGGGGAGGCAACAGCTGCCTCCCTCTCCCACAGCCTCAGTACTCTGCCTGCCTTCCCCTGCCAAAGCCTCTGCCCTTAGCCTGTCCCCCCCTACCTTAGCTTTGCTTTGGTGCTAACAGGCTCTGCCCCCACTGCAGGTTGGGGCATGAAGCACGAAGTCCAGCCTCAGGCCTTCCTCACAGCAGCAGTGAGGACCTGGTACCACTGCTATAGGGCTGGGCTGTGGCTGTGCTCTGTATCCCAGGCTGGAGTGGGGATAGAGCCTGCCAGTGCTGAAAAAAGGGTAAATTTGGAGGGGGAGAGGGCAGAGGCTATGGGGCAGGAAGACAGAGGACTGGAGTGTCAGGGGCCAAAGGTTATGGGAGAAAGAGGCAGCTGCTGCCTGCCCTCCCAACACCTTGTATTTGATTTCAAGATGAGGGGCTTTTGCCCCCATGTTAAATGTGGGAAAGACCTTGTTTTGGAATCAGGTAGATACGGTAACTATATAATATGCATTGACTGTCACTGACACTAGTAGAATTTTTTCAATGCAGTTCATGCAACAGAAAAAGAAATACCATTTGGGGAAATGACATTAGTTATTTTATTTATTATTCAATGTGGAAAGTGATAAAAAGCAGTGTAGTTTTGAAACATGGAATTGCAAGTGTCTGGAACCTCTAAATTAGAGGCAAGCACTTCTTGACATTTTGATCTCTTATAGGATCTGAACAGTGGTGTCAAACTTACTTGGCTCCTTGGGCTAAGTCTGGACCATGGGGCTCCTTATGGACTGGATCTGGACGTGCAGGGGCCACAGAGGATAATGCAGTCGCTGCTTACCTGTTGCCTCCCACTTCCCCCGCCACTTCCACATATCCCGAGAGGGTTCTGTACCACAGATTTCAATGGCAAGCTCAACACCCACTCACCCCATCAGCCAAATTCTCAGCTCCCATCTGGCCTGTTTATACTTTTGACACCCATGCTACTGAAGATAAGGGGAGCCTTTCCAATGAGATGAGCAGGTGCTGCAGGCCTTGTATTAACAGCGCCCTGTTAAGGTTGCTGTGTTGTATGTGTACTCTCATACTTTTTTCTGTGTTGGAAGCTGAGCACAGAGCCCTGTTATATAGGAAGTATATAATAATAGAGCATAATAATCTGGCCTATCATTCTGCAGGTTCTCTGCCTCCAGCTCCAATGTGAATGCAGTCATTGTGCAATGTCAGGGCTGCTATCTTTCCTCATCAGTGCTGTAGGCCACAAAAAAAGCATTTCTATCATCCTAATCAACTTTGCCGACAACAGACCATCATGCAAAAAGGAAAAGCAAAACACGTTAGTTCCAAAGTCAATAGCAGTCTTTGCACTTACCTCAATGGGCCCTGGATCAGACGTGAGTGACAACAAAGGATAATACATCAGAGGGTGGAAATGAACTATTTAAGAAAATTAACAAACCACTATCTGACTGCTTGCAAATGGCTTCCTTTTTTCTTCCTTCTTTTCTTTTATTTTCCCCTTATACCTTCTTCCTATATATTCCTGTGACAGCCCTAATGCTTTCAATACACTGGACTACAACAACTTTAAGTATTTTGAATACCTTTCTGTTTAGTGGTAGAATGGCACATGTCATTCTGCATGATACCTTTGTTGTTGGTCCCCACTTATACCCTCTGCATATTGCTGGAGTTCCAGCTGCATTAATGTTATGCAAAATTAAGGTAGGTATTAAAGCCTCCTTCACCTTGCAACTGCATCACACAACTTAAACAAATTGCTTTTGAATTGTGCAGTAGGAGAATGAGCACCAGTCCATTAAATGACAACTAATTAGGCCTACAGACTCCAAATTACTTATGTTGCCCCATTTAGACAGAGATGTGTGGGTAATGAATTATCCATTGTCTCTAACTACTGCTAACTAGAGCTGAGAGAATAATTTTCTGCAAGTAATTTACTCGACAAATTTAGTCTCTTCTTGTTCATAGTAAATCTCAGCATGCAAACGACATTTCCTGCAAATGTTTATGTTTTTAAACTATTTACCAATGTTTTCCTGTGCATTTTCTCACATCTAAAGGCTGATTGTAGGCAGGTTGTTATGAATAGTCTGTATTCCATATTTGAAATTCAAGCTGTATTACTTATTTAAGATTGGTCAGGAAAAATGTATGGTAACATTTGCTTACATCTTGAATTAGTTTAAGCTTTCTCTGCCAAGCACTCTAAGCACATAATTGTTATAGGTATGTGAGTGGGCCTACTGACTTCAGTAACTTTTCGTGTGTGCTTCAAGTTAAGCAAGTGCTTAAGTACCAGGTTACAAACTTCTTGCTTTCACTGGTGAGCAGTTATGCACAGTCTTCAATGAAACAATTCTTACTAATGAAGATGAGCCTGCATTTTTGTAAGTAAGATGCATTTACTTAAAAAGGTCTACTTAGTTACAGAAGAAACGACTGAGTAAACTTTCCCTTAATTTGTGTTGAATTTACTGTGGAGTTGTCTAATTAGCTCTGCAGTAAACTAATACAATCTGCAGCAGGGTAGGATTTGTAAATACAAATACTATCTTGCTGCAGAGTTTTTTACTCCACAGCACTGCACGCATAGATGCTAGCCTGGCTGGCTGGGCATGAAGGTGCTTCAATATGTGGGCTGCCTGCTGCCTCATGCTCCAGCCAGTTCCTCCGCAGTATATTGAGCTGGGTCAGAGCAGACCTGGGAGCAATAAACTCTGGTGCGATACATGCCAGAGTTTCTTGCTCTGCATTAATTCACATGTAGATTCACCCAGAGAGTAGGTAATTAGAAAGACAACAAAAGATACATAGCAAAAGAATTTTGTGGAAAAACTCACAAAAACAAGGTGATAATTTTTAGTGGCTTGTCATAGGAGGACTGAGAGAAATTGAGAGTTTAGTCATAGCCACACAAGAACAGGCTATTTGTACAGGATATGTGACAACAAGGACAGATGCTAGAAAAAGTGTATGTCCAGAGTGCAGGTTCCCTGGTTAGGTCCTGAATAGAGTCAATCATATTATTAAAATGGAGGTATCAGGTTGGGTAGAAATGAAAGTAAAGAATGGGAATGGCAATGTTGTCAGTGTTGTGCACTGGACAGTCTGCTGCGGAGGGGCTGGCTGGGGCACAAGTGTGAAACGCCCTTGTGCCCCATCCAGCTGGGGCAGCATCTATAAATGTTCTGCTGAGGAGTTTTTTTCCTGCTTCAAAGTAAATAAGGTTACATCGGTCTAGTAGGGATGCGTGCAGAGATGTATAACATTTACTGCACAGCTAATTAGTCTACTGTGCAGTAAACGACTCATGTAGACACATGAAAAGCTGTTTAAAATGAGAGCAGTCATTAGTTAAAGGGTGCTAAACTGCCATAAGTACCCTCTAAGCATTTTAAATATAAGACACTCCAAAGGAGGTTTAACTTGGAAATGGTTTACCCATGCCATTCCAGGATATTGTTTGAATAGTCAGGGAAGACAAAATGTTTTATTTCCATTTCTCCAGTATCTCAGGATGCACAGCTCCCAGCCACTCTACCCCTTCCTACCCTCCAAAACTCTGGTGATTCCCAACCCTCCTCTTGCTGAGAGCAACTGCTCTGAGCTTAATTGCAGAATAACCATGGAGCCAGGGAAGCTTGCTTCCCCCCAGCAGCTTGTTCTGCCTGCAGGAAACTCAGTGCCCAAGCACAGAGCCCCAGGGAGGCTGCTTCTCTGGGACTCTGTGCTCTGGCCAAGCCCCTGCCCCTCTGCTCTAAGCGCGGAGCGGCCTCAGTGTCAACTCAAGCATATTGCCCAGAGAAGGAGCCTCCCTGAGGTTCTGTGCTTGGGCTGAAACTGGAGCAGCTGCTTGGAGAGTGGCTTAACAGCTGTGGGACCTTGGAGTGGGAAAAGCATGCTGGGCACAGCAACCCACTCCCAGTCAGCATGACCCCTGCTGCCCCTAGCCCCACTCCCTGCTCTGACCCAATCCCAATTTATTGAGACATATTGAAGATTTTAGTCCTTTCCTTTAATTTTTTTTTAAATCTTTTTTTGCTATTCTGCATCCCCACCCCCCAAACGCACACACATTTCCCCCTCACTTCAAACAATTTTTCAAGATTTCTGATTTCTCCCCTGTCACCCTGGGCTCCTGCTGCATGTAAAGGGCGGAAAGACCCCTTGCTGGTTTGCCTGTCTTCCAGCTACATACCACCCTCCCCTTTTTCTCCCACCACAAAGAAGAAAAAGAGTTCTGGATCCTGGCCACTCCCTTGCTTGCCAGCCCTCTAGTGACACGTCACACTGGTACCAGTCTGAAATGACACGGAGCCTTCACTTGAGACTACTCTAAAAATGCTGTAATTTTATGATATCACAACATTCCACCTATTTCTAACGTTATACAGGGAACCCGTGCCAAAGCCCTAAGTTGGACCCACATTAGTACCTGTGCTTTCACCCAAATCCATGGTATAATAATAATAATTACAATAACAATAATAATAATAGATTTAAAGATTTCATGTAATGTTTTGAAATTTTTTTACACAATTTCAAATCTTAGTGAAAAAAATGGAATGAAATTTTCATAAAAGGTTGGGGGTTTTTTTTAACCATCTCTCATTATGCCTTTGCCCTCATATAGAAAAACACTTTTATAGTGCTGTCACAGGGCTACTCTGGGCAGCATTATGAAAGGCAAGGAGGTTGTAAGAGGGAAACAATGTGCCCTCTCTCCTGAAGCTGCCTAAAGTTGGGTGCTAGTATGCAGAACTTCAGTTTAATTTGCTTTAGAAATAAAGCAAACCCTAAAGAGGAGATGTGCAGTGACCTGTAATTGGGATTTCTTTTTTTTTTCCCCTCTTCAACTGGTGGGACTGCACATTGGATTTCAGAGCTGTTTTGCATATTTTCAAATACTGTGTATATAACCATAAACAACAGCTGTAAAACAATACTTTAGTTAATAATTGTATGTTAAGTTATATTGAAAGCCCTCTTAGTGTGTATAAATAAAACTAACTACACAACTAAAGAAGACAAACGCATAATCATAATTACTTCATAATAAATTAGAGCTAATGTTTGAAGTGGCACAAAGATTTTAAAATGTGCAGAAAGAGCTAAATGAGTTTCCAGGAACTAGGTCTTGGAATCATGCTGATTGTAGAAAGGTCTGAAAGTGTTATTTAGTTCAGTCAACATTTCCTCTTCCATAAACATTCTGTTAATTTTGAACAGTGATGGAGAATAGGTCTGAAGATCCTTTATTGGACAAGGTATTTATCTGAGGCCCAGTACTTTTAGTATCTGAAAACATCACTCTTTTCAATGTACTTATGTTTACAACACTCTTGAAAAAGGGAAATATGGCACTATTTCATAGATGGGGAATGGGGAACTGCAGAGGTAAAAGGAGACAAAAAGCAGAATTCTGTTTCAACTGGTAGACAAAAAAAAGGCCACTTATAAACAACTCTGAGTTACAGGAACAATTCTATTACCCTCTCTGATGTGCAAGTGCCCCCATTAAAGGAATAGAACTACCCTATTCCTATAAGGGAGGTATTTGCACACATATTGTATGTGCAAAACACATTTTAGTCCTATATTTGAGATTTCAGATATACTTCAGAATTGGTTGTGAGCTGCACTTTCATCATCTGCTACATGAAACAATTCTGCCTGAAGTGGCTTAATCAAGGAAACTTAAGTCAATGGCAGAGCAACTGTGGTTTTACCTAGCTAGAGATACCAGTCATGAAATCAAATGGTGAACACTGAAGGACATGGGGACTTATTCTCGGTGCAGAGATGTATGCAAATATATACATGCATATGTACCTACTCTATGGGAATTATATGCAATAGCTAGTGAGATTTAAGGATGTTCCTATACATGTGTAGCACAATAGAAAATGATCAATTTCTCCAGAGAACTAAATGACAAGAATGAGGGAAACTATTACATTAAAAAAGCAAAGCAAGGCCTGAGGTCCTAATAAAATCTAGCATTCCTAAAACACAAAGTAGATTTAGCCAGCAATGTAGAAGAGAGCCTATATGTCAGCAAAGCATGCCAAGCACACCAGCACAGGGAGCAATTTGAATGGGTTTCAAGACAGAGTATTGAGGGGAAAAAAGACAATAAACGGCAAACTAAATTAAAAACAACAACAGGATATGTCCTTTAAATGACTCACCCAGCTTCAGCTGAAGCTGATGTACAGTATATGCAGAGGCAGTAGACTTTTACTGAGCAGCATATTTTCCTAAAGCCCTTTTTGGTCTTAGCCAGTTGCCTGAAAGCTACAGTCAGTGCTTGGAACATCTGTGTTTATTTTGCATGACAAACTCATTCCTCGGCTTTGACAAAACACATGCTGATTTGGGACTTGGAGTTTGCAGCTCTTCCATAGGCCTGTGCTAAAGCTCATGTGGCTGGCCGTTGCACTGGTATATAATACATATTACATGATTTCATCCATATTTAATGACAAGTGTGCTATATTTTTAATCTTTATAGCCTTAATGTGTGCAAGTGGTTTTAATAATTGGTGCTGTGATGATGGTTACTTCCCAGAATTACCCTGCAAAATTGCTGTGTTTTCAGCCCTCTGTTGTGTAGGTTGTAAATTATAAAACTTGGGTACTAATAAAGTTGGCACCCTCTCCTTGCTCTTTGGAGATGCCAACCTGTAGCAATAATACAAAAGATATACATTGGCAAAAATCCTCACCAAAGCATCCGTCACCCATTTGCATATCCTGTATGGGAAAATCAGACATCAAAAGAGCCCAAGAGATGGTCAGTGTGGAAGGTGTACCACATCTTTATGGGCCCAGCAAGAACTACAAATTCTAATGTTCATATTTTTTTTGAAGTTTCAGCATGTCAAGTCATTAGTGCAACTCACTTTTGCATCCCTGTGGCTACAGGCACAGCAAGTTCCTTAAGCATCCAGAGGTGGAGGTGGGGCAGGGGGAGGGGGCTATGCTGGCCGCTTTAGAGGACAGTAAGTAGGGGCAGGAGGAGATAGAAGACTGGGAAGTAGAAGGAAAGTCTTACCTGGGCTCTCTGAAGGCAGCAGCAGCTCCAAAGGTAGTAGCCCCCCATTTCATGTGTGTGTGTCTTTCCCCCCAGATATGCTATGAGCATGACTGTACTACTACAAACCCCCTAGGGAGGGAAGAGCACATTCTACTCACCCAACCCCACCCCTGAGACATACTGCTGGGTGAATGGCTGTACTGCCTAGCTCCTGTGGTGAGGTAAAGGAAACACTGGGTTGTCTCTGCCATGCCAAACTCCCAGGGGGTGGATTCTGGTGCCCCCTCATAGTCAGCACTTGGGGCTGGTGTCCTACTCAACCTGCTCTGATTAGGTTATTGTTTGTAGGGCTACTGTGGTGTTCTGGCATTTCTGCTTTGATTATTGAAAAAACATTTGCAGATGAAACTCTATGGATGATTGGTTATATGCTGTGTTGTGTTTAAGATATCTCTTTGCTTTAGAACCCAGATTTTTTTGTAATATTTCAAGCTGCTTCCTTCCAGGTGAAAGAATAGGCAGCTCCTTTGGAACAGCCAGAAATAAGATTAGTTTCATCCAGTTTGACAATTCCTGGGTTCTTTCTGTAAGACTACCTATCTCTATTTTGTATCTAGGGGATATTTTTTGGGGAAAGGACATTTTTGCAAAAATTATAGTCCTTTTACACAGTTCATTCAGCTGAAGTCCTTGGGTCCATTTGTAGAGTAAAAGATGTTTCTTGATGTGTATAAGTATCAAAATTAGCACTGTATTGTGAGTTGTGTGCTAACCTGCTTTAGATTTATACTATATACATTTGGCTAGAAACATCTATGGTTGCCTGTGACTGATTATTTATTCCCTCCCCCCTCTCTCACTCTCTCTCTTTTTACTCAAGTTATTAGGAAGAGTAGAACAACTTGCCTTCAGGCCAGATGTATTGTTTTATATGAAGAGGACATATGTGCTGTCAAATTCCAGATGTCTCAAGACCCTGACTCAAGAGTTATGTTCTTCTTAATGGCAGAGCATAGAGAAAACAGATGAGCTTATCATATTCAAAATTAACAGCAGACACTCAGAAATGGTTGATGAGTCAGACAGTAAAACAAGGCCTCCTTATCCTACCTAGAGATGGGTTTATAAAGGTATCCATAAGACTTTCCAACCAGCAGGATCCTTAATGTCTGTCACTTCATTAAGGGAATTCTCAGAGGCATTCCTTTCAAGACTCGATGTCCTTTCCTAACCATAAGAGACACAAAGGACAAGTGCTGTATATATTAATCAAGATTTAAATTCACCAGGCAAAGATGGACAGACAGAGAACCAAAGAAAAAGGGGAATGCTAGAGAAGAATGTGTTGGCATGGACGCAAGAAGTAAATCTATGTTTAAGCTTATTTTAAAGGAAAACAAATATTTTGTAGTCCTGATCTGTATAAAGACAGAGAAAGGAAAAAGGAAGATCCCTATATGTGAATCATGTGATGAAGAATGCCAGCTATATGATTGCACCAGGGAACAGACAGTATGTATGTTACTGTGATGTATTGTATCCCTGAGGAAGTGCCTACATAGAAAAACATATTTTAAATTTTAAGGAAATGTTTTAAATATCAACATAAATGTCCAAAAAAAAAAAATCAAAAGTAATTGCCATCCAATTGCTTTTTGATGGCCTGTATTTTAAGGGTAGGCACCTCTGCCAAGTTCCAGAGGCACATTCAATACAATTGACATGAATATGCTGGTTTCACAAGAGATGCCAATGGGATCCAATGGACCAAGTTATGGCCATGTGACAGTTCCTGCAGAATAGAGCTGAGGCATATTTGTGGGGCAACATGAGACTGAGGAAGGTTTTGTAGTAATCTTCTGTACAAAGCATGCTGTGGATGAACATGTTACTTTGTTCTCTTAGCTTGCCCATCCAGAATTTAACATGAACAATACTTAAAAAAAATAAAAATGCTAAAGAAAACACTAATTTTAAATAGTGCTTTCTTAAAATGTGTGTTAATGTTATTACTATTATTAACTTTAGTCATGTGGTAACTGTAAGAAATAACTTATTTATTTCAAATACACAATTTTTATTGTAGAGACATTTTGCAGTTCTCTCGCATACATTCTGTTTCTTCCCAATGCCATAGAAACATTACAAGCAACATATCACCCTCCAATTTCAGACATCAAGTGGAGTATGTTTTTCACCCTTGGAATGATTATGTATAATTATAGGTGTCTAATGTAGTCCCAAGAATATTTCTGTTATTACCTTTATAGGCAGTTCTCGACTTAAAAAATTTTGATTACAACATTTCACACTTACAATGCTTATAAATTGATACCCTGTTTCAACTTTCTGATGTCAGTTTCAACTTTACAACATCCGATGCCATGCCATGCCATGCCATGCCACGCCAGCGAACAAATTCGCTGAGTCACCCAGCTCCCTGACGAACATCCATCCAAACTTCCTTGGACACTTTCTTTAAGAAAGCAGACAAGACTCCTGAGAAGACCAGCCAAGAACCCTTCAAAAAGTCCAACCAAGATCCCTTCAACAAGTCCAGCAGTCACCTCAAAGAAGTCCTTCCAAATTAATATGATTGCTATTTACAATATAAATACATTAATGTAGCTATAGTACTCATCTATAATTGATTGAGTACAAAATTCTGGGTTATTTTTGGTGAAAAAAGGGTATCGGGACTTGGTTCAAGAACTGATCCCCCATTTATAACATTTTTTCCTATGGGAAAATTTGTTCCGAGTTACAACGTTTTGACTTAAGAGGCAGTTTTCAGGAACCAATTGTGTCATAAGTCCAAGGACTGCCTGTATTACAATTTTATTCCAAATTGGGAGTGACTGTCAAGGTTGCAGTACTGCAGAAAAGACACTGAGAGAGTGAACTTCAAACTGAATGAGTCAATAGTGCTACCACTGGAGGAAAAAAACCCCAAAAACTAATAGTACAATGGGCTGTATTAACAGGAGCATTGCAAGCAAGTCACAGGAAATGATTCTTCTACTCCTTCCAGCACTGATGAGGCCTCAGCTACAGTATCAGTCCAGTTATGGGCACTGTACATGAGCATACTGAAAACAGTCTGGTAGAGAGCAATTAAAATTAAGTCTAGGAAATATGACTTAAAAGGAAATGCTGAAACACTCGAGAGAATTTAGTTGAAAGAAGAGAAAATTGAAGTAGGATTTGGTAACAGTCTTTAACCATTGCATAAGAATGGATGGGTGAGTGGGGCATGAGCCCTGGGCACTGTCTAAGCAGGGTACTGGCTCTCCTGTCTTCTGCCCCCTTCACTTTCCCTGCAGTGGTAGTTCAATGGGAAAGGCAGAGTAGCAGCAGCAGAGTCGCAGGAGTATATGTTTGAGCTAGTGAGGCATCAGTGAAGGGCATTCTGTGAAATGTAGTTCTAAACAGAGGCTTTCTGCTACTGGGGCAGATGTCAACTCTGGGGGGGGGGAGGTTTGCCACCAAAAAGTGGTGGGTTTCCTGGCCACTAGACATACATGTTAGCAGCAAAAAACAGAAGTGACATCTCTTCTGGTTGCTGCTCTAGCATGGTATACTGCAACTGGTGTCCTGCCCTTCACAATGCTGGAGCTAGAGCCACTGCAGGGAATGGGGATGGAGGAAGGGAAGAACAGGGTGACTGCCCAGGGCATTGTACTGATCAGTTATGCCTCTGGTCTTCAAATACCTATTATAAAGAGGAGGATGATAGGCTCTTCTCTGTGCTCACAAGAAGCAATGATCTTCCCTGAATCAAGGGAAATTTAGATTACATATATTAGAAAGAACTCCTGTGGGACAGGGAGGTGGGCCCCACACAGCCTGTTATGCCCCTGGGCCATGGGGCCTCAGCAATGCAGGCTGCTTTGCCCCGGGCCGTGGGGGCTCGGAGAAACCGGAAGTGCCACGGGGGGCACTTCCGGTTTCACTTTATCTTACAAGTTGGCATGCCAGTTAATTGAGCATGCCAGCTTGTAAGATGCCGGTTGACAGAATTTTTACTGTACTATGAAAGTGGTTAAGCATTAGAACAAATTACATAGAGACATTCTGGAATTGCTATCACTGGTTGTTTTTAAGAGCATATTAGAAGAATACTTGACTGGTACCTTTGAGACAGAGATTAACCTGCTAAGAGCAGGGGGTTGGAGTAGACAATGTCTTGAAGTTCCTGTTTTCTTATTCTATTTATTGTTTGTGTTACAGTACTGCCAAAGGTCCTCAATTGAGCTAAAATAGTAAAAAGACAGATCCTCCTATAGGAAGCTGATATTCTGCTTGTCCTGAATTACTATAGAACTATGGTTGAATTGTTATCTTGTCACATGTTGTATATTAAGAAATGTCAAACTGTGCTGGTATGTTATGGGAAAACCCAGAGTAGCAAAGGAGGTAAGTGCTGATGAGTTCATAGATAGCATTCTTCTTCTGAGCCAGAATTGAATCAGTCTTGCTCTGCAATCTGTACTTTGCTGCCAGAGAGGCAGCTTCTTCTGAACGAGAAATCAAAATTTGTGCTACTTCTCAAAGCAGAAATAGTATGAAGTACTGCCCTTTGAAGTTAAGTGACTTCACTTCACCTGGAACTCAGCATATTGATTTGTTTGCTTGTAGGTGATCTTGGCTGTACTCCTGGAGATTTATTTGGGTTTTGTTTTCCCCATTGGTAGAATTAAAATTATTTGTTTTTCACCAAGTGCTGCTCACTGGCTAACATTCCCTTTTTGTTTCCGGGAGGTACAAAAGCTTTGCACAGGTTTATAAAATATCTGCACAGTTCTTGTATAGCCCATGTTCTGGCCAAATGCCAACTGGGAAAGTAACAGTCTGCCTCAAAGACTCCCTGTCTTTTCAATTTGGTAAATTCTACCCTCTTCACCTTTGTACTTCAGTCTTTTGGGTGGCGTTTCTGTACACTGTTTAAAGTCAGCCACTTTCAACCCCAGCATATGAACTGATTTCTACAGAAAACTTGTAAAGCTCTTTTGAATCTTTCTGGAGGAAAACTGCTGTAAGAATGTAAATCATTATCATTATATGATATTGTTTTGGAATGCTTATAAACCATAATGTTCTTGGACTACGGATGATATGATACTTATTAAGTCTATGTTCAGCTCTCTGTCACTTGCCATTACACAATCAATTCGTAGCTAGGAATAAAAAAAATGACAGCTACTCAATTTAATGAGGAAAACCTAAAGGTTAACTAAAACACCCTTTCCCAAACTAAACAGTACAATGCCCATAATGCATTTGTAACAAAGCCAAAGAAAGTTTCCTCCTATTAAGAATGAAGAGGCAAGTTATGTGTGTGCAGGCCACACATTTTCAAATGTTTTCATGGTCTTATGCTTATATTGAGCCAGAATAAGCTGTTTGCTGCATTAGTGCTGATTTAGCTGTCAGGTATTATTACAATGCAAAGTTAATCAAGGAAGTACTATAGGTATTTCTAATCTGAAACAAAATATAGATCTAGAGAATCTAGTAGGCCAGGGACTAGCAATGTTGGGTTTATAGCAATGTTGTAGTTTCATTTCCAATAGAAAACAGCAGGATGTGTGTATATAATACAGGTATTGCCACGTGGAGCTTTTAACCACTGTGATTGGTTCAAAATTAGTCACATGGCCCAAAACACCCATCAGTCATCCTCACTGACAATGAACAGGAGCACTTCATAACAACAGGCCAGTAAACACGGTGGCCAGCTTCACAAGCCTTTCACTGATATTCTTATATGCTGAGGTTGCTAAAGAGATTGCCTGGGACCAAAACACAAGATGTAAACACCGTTTTTTGTTGGCATTTAGTGCCTGAATTCACAAATTTTATCGCTCTTTACCCTGATTTCAAATTATGTTTGAAGCTTATGGGGTTTAAAATCTAGATATAGCAACTTAGGCACATCTCTATTATACTCAGAAAGACTTCTGTATGTAAAAGTTTTTCCACAAATAGGTTTGTATATTGATGACCTTGTGCACAGAAAGTTGTCAGCATCCTAAGAAACCTTTTAAGGACAATAAACAAATTCAGACTCTTCCCAGGGGTGGCAGCAGTAACATTGCCTCAGGTAGGAAGTGCTCCTTTGATTGTGTATATTGCCTTTGGCCTCCAGCTTCTGGCAATATTCCACAGTCTCAGAAACTCTTTACCCTTGGGCAGTATTTTGCTGCTCAAATCCTTTGAACCAGTCAATATATGTCTAATATCCTGCTCAGGCTATTTACAACAGTATACAGTATATCTGACTTCTGGGAAAGCTTTTGTTTGTTTTCCCTTGGAAACAGAATTTTAACTCTAGTAAGTTAGGACTATATTGCACCATTTAGTCAAATGATTATTTCATCCAAAATAGCAAAATGCAGAAACACCGCTGGGGGCAGAAGCAGGGGCCAGAACCCTTTTCCTTATCTCACTGAGCCATATTCTCTCCTTTTGGCCCCATGCATCTTTCCTTTTGGCACATCAAAAATCTCTGCCCAAGCACAGGACTGTTGATCCCTGGAGTAATGACTCGCAAATATCTGTGTCCCCCAATCACCCACCCTAAATGTTGCTAACCGAGACATAAGGTTTAGTAGAACCTAAATTGCTATCATTGTTTTTGTCTTCTACAAGTGACATACTGAAGCACAGACTGATGTCAGAGGCAGAGATTCAGTATCTTGTCCACGTGAACAAAGTGTCCTAATGTTCATTTTACAAACAATCCATTCCATGTTAGTAAAAATAAATATGTTACTCCAGATCAAGACCCTGGGGATTTGTCTCTCTGCTAGAAACAGGGCAAGGTTTCTTGACCATGGAAATATTTGTTCTTGCCCTCTGTGCTTCTGCACTTCAAGGAATTCTGGATAGTATAGCGGTAGAGAAACGTTAAACAGAAAACAAAATGGGACATAGTTAAATGGTTTTCAGAGGGAACAGAAGATTTGGAGTTCAAAGGTTCTGGGTAGCCCCTCAGACCCACCCTGTTGCCAGCTGCTATCGATGCTCTTTCAGCAGAAAAAGAAGTCAAACCTGAGAAAGTTCTCCCATCAAAAGTCGTTTTCTTTGTCCTCACCTTGTTCTAGTTTAAGGAAGTTTTGCTCAGTCTGTTGATGAAAGAGGATTCACTGCTGGGAAAATGAGTGCTGTTTTATTTCCTGTGTGAAATACCTGCTGCTTCCTGCTGTTACATTGCCTCTGATATCCAACTGAGCTACCTTATATTAGTGAAAATAGGTCAACCCTAATGTTAAAAGTCAAGCATCAGACCTCTCCCAAAATCAAGAAATCAACTTAATCATGAGATTTTTAAAAACATATCTATTTGAAATACTTTTAACTGGTCCTCTGGATTTAGAGTTTCTATTCATATTTTCAAACTTTTCCCCACAACCACAATGTCTGGAAACATGGCTCAAATAGAAACTAAGAAGCTCATGCAATCAGGTATATCCAGGAGATGGGACTTGAACCAAAACATTAGCTATTATAAGTCTAGCAAAAGTGAAAACACCTTGCCACTATTAACATGTTCTTTAAATCCATGAGGTGTTTAGGAAAGTACAGCTCTTACATATGCTATATGTACATTCATGTTCTAGTAAATCCATTAATGTCATTTTCTGAGGCCTCAAAAATGGCTGGGGATGAAGGTAGATTGAACTGGTTAAAATGTTTTACTTTATTCTTTACAAGCTTTTGTCCCTTTTCTTTTTGGTCTCATTTCCCAACAAGCATATGAAGTAGAAGTCCTAACTGCCTTCCTTGTGTCTATTTCTTTGATACCTCTGTGCACTGTGCATCTTCTTTACTGAAGCCATTCTTGAAGGCAGTGTGCATGCTGTGCACTGTGCATGTATTCTCTTGAGAACTGGACAACCCAGCTTTCACACCACTGTTTGTACCCAGTTCAATTGCCATTAAACAGATTACACTCTAAAACCAGTTAACACCATACTGAGCAATGAACCCAGACCCCAAACATATAATGTTTAGAACAACCTTCTGGCAAAGCTGTATATGCACGTTCTGCTTTGGTTTGAGAGTTTACTTTTGGTTTTTTTGGCTGCAAAACTTAAATTTTTATTATTATTATTAGCCTTTGAACAGTTTTACAGCATTTAAAAAAGCCATTTTTTATGATCTGCTGTAAAACCAAGACCATTGTGTGGAAAAAAATTATTTATTAGAGGAGATGTGGTTATTTTACTAGATATAGGTTGGGACTTCTAAAAGGATGAAATAATTAAAATTACTAGTTACAACCTTTTGTTAATTTCGTAGTGTATTGATGTTCTACTAGCAGAAAAAATAGTAATATTCACACACACACACTTTTCTCAAAGTACTTCCAAGATGCCAGAAGCAAGGACGTGGTGTTTTCAAAAGTGTACATCACTGCTCTAGTGCTGCTGTCACTGAAGTCAAATCAGTATTGAACTAAATAGACTCCAATGATCTTATCTAGAATAGAAATACATCAACACTGGGTGCATCTACACAATACGCTTTTCTATATAGTAGAGCAATTTACTGCACCGTAAGCATGCACATCTACATGTGCACATGCTTACTATCCAGTAAACTGCTCTAATCACAAGCAAATTTGCTACCTGAAAAATGCAAGTAGCAAATTTACTTGTGATTAGTTACTGTGCAGTAGTGCTCATGTTGACACCTGATCAGGAGCAAATATGTTCCTGGTCAGCTGGGCAGCATGGGGTGGGAGACTGTTCCCTGCCCCTGGGAGCTGCCTGCTTCTGGGGTGGGCTCTGCCACCAGAACCTGGGTGGAGACTATTTCCCCCTGCCCTGGAAGCAGGGAGCTGCTCTCCCCCTGCTCCGAGATTGCAATCAGGAAGTGGGGGCTAGGAGATCCTTATCTCCCAGGCCAAGCCCTACAGTTGTGGAGCTCAGGCTAGGAGATTCTTCTTTCCTAGTGCCAGCTCTGTGGTCACAGAGCTAGCGCTGAAGGATAAGGATCTCCCAGCCCCCACTCCCTGATCATGAAGCGAGGAATGGGAGCTCCCTGCTAGTAGGCGCTGAGGAGCCTGTTTCCTGCCTAGCTTTGTGATTGTGGAGCTGGGTGGGGAACAAGCATGGAGCTGGGTGGGGAACAGTCTCTCTCCAGTCTGTTCCCCACTGTGGAGGAGTGAGCACAGATGTGGCGGGAGAAAACGGAGAGCGCCACTTCCGGAGCCATTACCTTATTAGGATAGAAGCTCCAAGAGGGGAGTGGAGTGGCAGGACATGAGGTCCAATGGTGGAGAAGAAAGAAGAAAGAGAAAAGGGGGAAACAAAGGAGGATTCCTCAGAGATTCTGTCGAGAAACTGATTGTGCCCCCATTGTCCCTGGAGGAGAGAAACTGATGGTGCTCCCAGTTGTGCGGAGAGGGAATGGAGAAAGGGGCGGATCCCCGATGAAACTCTGAGGGATGCAGGACATACATCTGTAATAGTAAGGAAAAGAAAAATGGGATTTGTGTTAAAACTCTCTTTCTATGTTAGGGATGGTTTGATTGATTCTCCAAGAGGATTCAGGACTATAAGCTAAAGATAAGGCTGACTGGGGATTCCAGTACTACTAAAGATAAAGAGATTTCTTGTAGAGGTATCTGAAGATGCAAGATCTCTCTTAACATGGGAAGAAATCGAACAAAATAAAAGAAAGGAGAGAAGATTCGAAGAGAGAGTCCATTCAGGAATGCTAAGTTCAGTTCATTCATGTTAGCTGTTAAAGTCATTGTGTGTGAGAAGAATTACAAAGTTAATACTGTAACTGATATTAGAAAAAGATGCAATGAACATCTTCTGTATGACTGTGTGTGGGACTTGTACAAATTTGTAAAAGGAAAAATAAAGAAAAGGTGAACTATCTTAACCAGACTGTGGCTGGATACCTAACTTCGAGGTCAGTCATATATACGAATAAGCGGATTGGATGTTATATGCATACTGCACGTGAGCCACATAAAAAGGGTATAATAAGAATGAACTAACAGAGAATAACCCTCCCGACTAATAATATCTAAAATTAATATTAATAATAATAACATCAAAGACGTGGAAGGCGGGGAAGGCGGGAATATTGACGGTTCATAGAACAGTGGTGAGCACGGACAAGGGTACCATAAGCCCAACCACAACACCCACCCAGGTCTGTGATCATGGAGCTAGGCAAGGAACATGTTCTCCAGCTCCTAGCTGCCCACCAGTGAATCGGGGCAGGGGGATGGGATCTATCCCTCCCATGCATTTCTTTCCAAGTCCCCTGCCCCTGATTGGGGAGCCAGAGCCAGGACCTCCCTGATGCTGGGGCAGGGAGACATTGTCCCTGCCTGCGCTCCAGTGGAGGAGCCCACCCTGGCAGCAGGCAACTCCCCAGGGGCAGGGAGCAATTTCACAGCCCCCGCAAAGAGACAGTTGTATCCTGGCCCCATGCTTCCTGCCAGCCCCTAGGATAGCATCCAGGGGGAGCCTAGAGCCTCCCCTGGCTGCTGCAGAGGGACCTGCAGGGTTGGCAGGGGTGGAGCCAGATTGCTACCATGTGCAGCAAATCTGTTCCCAAGTCTCTGCATGTGTAGACACCTGCCTGGGAGTGTTTACTTACAATTAACACTTGTGAGTAAACTGCTCCTGGATCAAATGCATGTGTAGACACCCCTGCTGAATATTTGTGATATTCTCATCCATGAAGCACAGGAAATTCCATGGAAAACCTGGTTCTTGTGAGACTTAAAATTATTTATACAAACTGAGCAAATCCAGATATGACATTATGGAAACCGTTAGTGTTTTCAAGTGTAATTGAAGCTTCACATTTTTGATGGAAGCTGTTATTATAAGAAATTGCAATAGCAAGCATCGAAATCACTTCAAAAACCTCCTTTATGCTATAGCGTTTGGAATTCTTCCTATAGAAAACTCTGGCATTTTTATAAGGATGCTTTACAAAATCCAACTGTGATAGACATCTGCTGCAAAGGGAAATCTTGCAGGAAGTTTATAAATAACCAAATACCCCATATTTGACTATAGTTCACATATATATATTTTATATTTTACTATAGTTCACACACGGATATGGCAAACATATTTACCAAGGTGGTACATTGGCTTCTTCCACTGGCTCAAGGTGGCAAAAAATAGGAAAAGATAATAAACTGACTTTACCAATTATTCTGAAAAGAATCTCACTGAAAAGAAACAAGACCTCTAAGAGATTAGAACCTAGTTCATTCAATTTGATATTCCATATTAAAAGATACAAAGTGAAAAATGCTGCACCATTCATTCTTCCATGGAGTTCCTGGAAGTTGCCATATTCTGTGTTACTATCAGAACCTGGAGACATCCAATTTTCTCCAAAAATTAATCTACAAAAAATTGTGTTTAATGCAAAGGCAGTGGCTAACAAGCACCATAAAGAGAAACTGGTTCTGGAAGAGCCAAAATTCTGTCTCAGTGGAGGGGTAATCTCCTGCAGATCAGTGGAAAAACAAGGGACAGTAAAGGGAAACACTTGAGAAAACAGCAAGCTAAGTAGGCAACCCACTACCACACATGACACACAATTAGAAGTCACTGCATATCATTGGGGAGGTCAAAGTCCAACAACCATATAGCCACAGAATACAACAGCAAAGTCCAAGATGCAGTGATGCAGGTGATAGAGCTACAGACTCAGGCACAGCAGTGGAGACAAAACCAAAGACAACTGTGAAGTATCAAGAAACAGTTGGCAGTTGTGGACAAACTCTTGCCAAAAGCAGGACAGTTTGAAAACAGCCTCAGGCATTAGCTGGCTTGATATAAGAGAATAAGAAGGAATTAGGTCAATGGGGCAATGCAGAGGACCAAAAAGATGGTACCCAACAAAATGAAGGCAACAACAAGATAGAAGCAAGTGCCTACAAACAGTGATAACAGAAAAATAAAGTGGGTGACTAGTCAGCGGGTGTGTTTAGACAAGACGTTTACTGAGGAGTTGTTTCAGTGTCTACACATGCAGCCCTATTAGGCCACAGAAAACTAATAAATTCAACATCAGGTTACTACTTGTAAATGCAAGTACTATCCTGCTGCAGAGGTTTTTGTGCACAGCACTGCACGTGTAGATCCTGGCCTGGTTTGCTGGGGCACAAAAGTGCTTCAGTGTGTTGCTGCCTACCAGCTAGCTCCACGTTGTAGCACCCTTGTGCCCCAAACAGCCCCTCTGCAGCATGATGAGGTGGGTCAGAGCAGCCCCAGACTGGCAGGCTGACCCCTGGGCCCCCTTTCCAGCCAGGGCTACTCTGACCTGACTCAATGTGCTGCAGGTTTGGGCACATGTATAAATGCAGTTCCTAGGAGCAAGAAAATCCAGTGCAATATGTGCTGGAGTTCATTGCTGCACATTAATATGCACATGTAGATGCACCCAGAAAGTGCTAGTACAAAACACAACCACCACAACAACAAATTGTTAAAAGAGGGAGCCAGTGTTCATTGAACTTGGAGGGAGAAGCACAATTTGTAAGGGGAAAAGGGGCTGAAAGAGGTCCTTGAAAGCCAGTTTTTGTGCACCTGATTAGCATGCCAGCTGCAATTGCAAAATGTAGGTAAATTGTCAAGAGCTTATTCAGTCAAGAGCTAATTCAGGTTTTAAAGGAATGGAGTTCTTTCATTTGACTACCAATCCACCCCCTGCCCATGTTGCTACCTTCTCATACACTCCTTAAATAAAAAGGAGGAAGTTATATGAAGTAAGAATCCATGGTGAGGGCTCTTAGGCATATTATTATTACTATTATTATTATTTTTATAACAAGAAGAACAATATTCAGGTTACTAGACTATGAAGCCAAAGAAAAACCAAGGCTTTGCAGGTGCTTCATAAGCTTTACATGCCACCAACAGTGATTCTTACTTCCAAACTCAGGAGATGACAATGCATCCTTACCAATCAAATTTATTCTGAAAAAGATTCCAAATGGGTTAATATTTAGAACCGTTGGCTCTAAATACAAATATTCATTAGACCCTCATTTTAAAAGAAAAGGATGCACTGTGATGCAATTGCATTTTTAATGTATCCTTTTTCTTATTACCAAGGATGAAATTGCTTTATCAAGAAATGAAAAGTTGTATTTTTTATTGATATTTTTAAAATAAATTCTTACAACATCATACCTATAAAAGGTTCATCACAGACCAAATACCACTCTAACCTTTTAAGCTTCTACAGTAAAAACTGTCTTTTTTATTTATATAAGTTTGGAAAAGATACAAATGTAATCATAACCCCCAAGGCAAAATTTTATGGCAGTTTTCAGAACTCCTCACTATAAAAACTACTCAGTCCTACAAACATAAAAGTTTCCAATAAAATTTGTTTTAGATCCTAGCCATAAACATGAATTTCTTTCCCTTTCCTTCTCCCTGATTTTGGAGCTACAGCTGTCCAATTGTTAGAGGTTTGTGCTGCAAATCCAAAAGAATTCACATCCTCAGCAAGCTTTGAATTCCTTCATACATCAAAATGGTGGAACACTCTGAACCAAATTGGGATTGTTGTGCTCACTGGAGTACTTCCAGTGATGTCAGTGGGACTGACACAGGACCCCCACAAGTAAGTCAATCAGTTTAGTTTGGCGAGTCGTGTGCATACTAGGAGAGAAATACTGCAGAAAACAACTCTGGAGGATTTTTAAAGGTACAACAAATTTAAATTAGGGATCCACCTCATATTGACTGAAAATCTCCCCCTGCCACAGACCTAGAGTACTATGTCTTAACAATCATTAGCAGTAGTAGTGTTGCTTTATTTATTATGCTATATATATTGTATCTATCACTATAGCATCTGGGTATACAGTTCATCATGGGGACAATCCCTCACAATCAAGGATCATTGTCTTTCATGATTGTCTTATCTCTGGGTTGGAAGATGGCTAACAGGGCCAGCTGAGGATTAATAAACTCTGTTGCAGCTTGGGCATGTTTCAATTAGAAGTGGGTGGCTCTAGGTTCTTGATGGGGACTGAGACACACTGTTTCTGCTGCTCCCGGTTTTCTGTCTCCTGTTGTTGTAACTGGTTTCAGAGTACTGAGATCCCTGCAGAAGACTCTTCCTCCATTTGGGGTGGTCCTAAGCAATAGTCTCCCATGAGCTGATGTTGAATTTATTCAGGTTCTCCTTGAAAACATCTTTGAAGCTCTTTCTCTGCCCTCCTTTTGAACATATGTCTTGACTGAGCTGGGAGAATAAAACTTGTTTCGGGAGTCTGGAGATGGACGTCCAGATGACCTGGCCAGCCCAGCAATGTTGGTATCAGATGATCATCACTTCAATGCTTGTGGTATTTGCTTTTGAGAGGATGCCAGTGTTGGTGCATCTGTCTTCCCACTGGCTTCAAAGGATCTTTCATAGGCAGTGTTGACAGTATTTTTCCAGTGGCTTGAGGTGCATTGTCCACCTCTCAGCTCCATATAGTAAGGTGGGGATCATAACTGCTTGATAAACCATGAGCTTAGTTATGGATCTAATGTTATGATCTTTGAACACCTGTTTCCTCAGGTGTCCAAAGGCTGCATTTGCACATTTGAGATGATATTGGACTTCTTCATCCATGTCAGCCTTCTGCAAGAAATGGCTTCTGAGGTATGAGAAAATACTCAGCATTTTCCAGAGTCTCACCATGAATCTCAATTATCAGAGATGGGGACTGCTCATTAAGAGCTTGTTGATGGAGGACCTTAGCCTTCTGAATATTAAGCATCAGTCCCATTTTCCTGTATGCCTCGGTAAAGATGATGATGATTGCCTGAAGGTCTGCTTCTGAATAAGCAAACACTATAGAATCATCAGCATACTGGAGCTTGATGATTGAGGTTGGGGTTTTGGATCGAAGTCAGCTGAGATTAAACAGCTTACTATCCATTTGATAGTTTAGCTCCGCTCTGACTGGAAGCTTGTTGGTGGTTAGATGTAGCATTGTGGTAAGAAATATTGAGAAAAGTGTTGGAGTGATGATGCAGCCTTGCTTACTTCCCATCAAAACCTCAAAGGAATTTGTGATAGATCCATTACTGAGAACCACTGTTCACATACCATTATGGAGCAAGTAAAGAATGGTGATGAATTTTGGTAGGCATCCATACATCAGAATGATCCTCCACAGCGCTCCTCGGTTGACAGAGCTGAAGGATTTTGTGAGGTCAAAGAAGTCCATGCAGGGTGCATCTACACATGCTAATTCAAGACGCTTTAGCCCAATTTAGGGTGTATTAAGGGTGTGCATCTACATGTGTGTGCCCTTAATACACCTTAAAAATGGTGATTTTAGGTTATTCTTGCCTAAATTTTGTGCAAAAGCAGGTATCAAATCTAGGCATGAATTGCTAAAGCGCATTAATGTACATGTAAATGCAGTAAGGCTCATTAATGCTGTGTATGGACTGACCTGGGACTAAGTGTCTTGGATCCCAGCTCTGGCACAAGACGCACAGGTGAAAGCCCGTTGTGCTCCCGTGAGCTGAGAGACCCCCCCCCCCCCAAGACACCCCAGGACCCCTGATGAGCCCCGGCCTACTTGCAGGTAAGCAGGGGCCCATGGTGGGAGGGACATAGCCCAGCAGGGAGGCAGCTGAGTGGAGCTGAGGAGGGTCACAACCCCCTGGCTCCTACTTGGCCCAGCCCCCCCAGGGAGCCACGGAACCGGGCTGCCGGTGCTTGAGACAGGTTAGGGGTGGACACTTACCTGTCCCATCCTTCAGTGGGGGGAGGGACTCCCCTAGCCCCCCAAGAGCAGCGTGGTGCCGACCGGCCCTTCTGTGTATGTGCACACTTTAAAAAGGGCCTAGCAATGGCAGAAGCTGTACTCGGGTCCCAGCCCTGGTGCGAGATGCATGGGTGAAAGCCCGTTGCACCTCTGTGAGCCCAGGGACCACCCAACAGACCTCAGGACCCCCAGTGAGCCCTGGCCTGCCTGCAGGTAAGCAGGGGCCTGTGGTGGGAGGGATGTAGCCCAGCAAGGAGACAGCTGAGTGGAGCCAAAGAGGGTCACACCCCACCCAGCTCCTAGTTGGTCCAGCTCCACAGGGAACCATGCGACCAGAGCTTCACAAACAGGACATGCAAACAGGTGTGCTTCTGGGTCCAGCACATGAGTTTAACATGGGAGTTTCTGCAGGCGGGTGAGTGGGAGGGCCCGAGGCCCTGCCAGTGTGCCCTAGGGAAGGTAGTCCCATCAGTAGCCGGGCTACCAGTGGCACAATGATGGGCACATGCCACACCGCAAGGGTCCCTTCAGAGTCTGCAGCCTCCCCCTCTGGCACCTCAGAGGCCTCCACCCTGATGGAACCCATGGTTCCGGGCTCCACACAGACAGAGCCCCTGGCATGTTTCCAGGCTCATAAAACCAGGAGCATGGCCACCTCCCCTTGAGAGGTTTGCCCCACTTTGGAGTCTCTGGGGTGCCAAATAGAGGAGCTCCAGGCTGCAGTCCAGAGACTGTGTGCCATCAGGGATGGTGACCAAGAGATAGATTCCTACTGCAAGGCCCTTCACCCCCTGGAGGCAGAGGGTAGACCAAGGTCACTTCCCAGGATAAGGGAGGACTCAGTTATCTCCCATACTGTCCAGCTAGGGGTTTGGACCAAGGTGGTAAAGGGCAACAAGGTGACCAAGGACCCCCAGGCCCACCGCACCAAGTTACCCTCCCCTCTGAGGCTTTGCAACAGATACAAACCTCTTGCAGCCCCAGTAGAGCCTGCAGAGCTGCCAGCTCCTGCAGACATGGGACCATCACCACCCCCCCTACTCTCCCTAAGTTGAAACACAGAGGGGTCGTCATGGGAGACTCCCTCCTGAGGGGGACTGAGGTGGCAATCTGCTGCCCCAACCCTCTAGCCTGGGATGTAGGCTACTTCCCGGGGACCCGCATATGGGAAATAGCAGAGAGGATCCCAAAGATTATCCACCCCTCCAACCACTACCCTATGCTCCTTTATCCATGTGGGCATGAATGTCATGGCTCAGAGCAATCCCAGCTGGGTTGTGAGAGCCTACAGGGCTCTGGGAGCAGGGCTTAGGGGTTTGGGGGCACAGGTGGTCTTTTCCTCGCTCCTCCCAGTTGTGGGTCATGGACTGAGGAGGGATAGATGGGTTGAGGTAGTCAACCAAAGACTGCAGCACTGATGTCATCATGAAGGCTTCAGCTTCCATGATCACGGTCCGCTCTTTGGTGAGAGAGGCAGTGGTCTGCTGGGGAGAGACAGCCTCCACCTCACTCCGCTGGGGAGGAGGCTCTTAGCCAGACTGACTGACCAGCTCGACTGGCCTTTAAACTAAGCCCACTGGGGGTTGGGGGGATTATCACCACTGCTAGCCCACTGGGCAGGACTTGTAAATCCAGCAGGCTAAGGCAATGAAGAGACCCCTACCACAGCCCCGGAATGATCTGTAGGGAAGGCAGGGGCCCCCATTGGGACACTTACCTGCCTGTACACCAATGCCAGGAGCTTGGGGAATAAACAGGAGCAACTGGTACTCCTGCTAAACAAGAATGACTATGACCTCATAGAGATAACAGAGACCTGGTGGGACTCCATCTATGACTGGGCCACAGGTATAGATAGCTATACCCTGTACAGGGGAGATCGTGCAGATAAAAGGGGTGGGGGTATAGCTCTCTATGTCAAGGACAGCTATATGTCCCTCCAAATTGACATTGGCATCTAGGAAGGATGACTGGAGTGTCTCTGGGTTAAAATATGCGGGGAACGTGGCACAGGAGACATCATAGTAGAAGTCTACTACAGACCTCCTAACCAGAAACAAGAACTGGACCAGGAATTCGTCCGGGAACTGGCTGAGGCTGCATGCTCTCAGTGCATGGTTGTCATGGGAGACTTTAACTGCCTAGACATCTCATGGGAAGAGCACTCAGCTAAATCTGATCAGTCACAAAGCTTCCTCACATGCATGGACAAGCTCTACCTGACTCAAGAAGTCTATGGGCCAATAAGAGGTAAAGCGTTGCTGGTCAGTGATCTAAGAATTGATGGAAAGCTGGGTGATAGTGACCACGAGCTGATCACCTTTACTATCCATCGCAAAGCTGGCAAGTCAGTCAGCTATACAGAAGTCCTTGACTTCAGGAAAGCTGACTTTGACAAGCTCAAGAGGCTTATTGTTGAGGCCCTAAGGGACCATGAGTTGACAGGAAGAGGAGTCCAAGAGGAGTGGTTGCTTCTCACGGGAGCGATCCTGACAGCACAAGGGATGGCCATCCCATCTCGGAGGAAGGGTAGCAAAAGGACTCAGCAAACCCCTTGGCTCAGCAGGGAACTTGAGGACCTCCTACACCTCAAAAGAGAGACTTATAAAAGATGGAAGGCTGGAATTACCACCAAGGAGGAGTACTCAGCACTGGTCCGTACCTGCAGGGAGCAGATCAGGAAAGCCAAGGCTGCAACCGAGCTCCATCTGGCTTCACATATCAAGGATAACAAAAAGTCCTTTTTCAGATATGTAGGGAGTCATAAAAAAAAGCAAGGGTAACATTGGACCCCTGCTGAACCAAACAGGACAGCAGATAACTGACACCCAGGAAAAGGCCAACCTGCTTAATGGGTACTTCACATCAGTCTTTCATCAGTCCAATGGGACTTCCCTGCCTAGCTGGACGTGGGACAGCCAGGGTGAGGGTGTAAGTTTGGGTATAAGTAGTAAAGGATCACCTTGAGAGGCTGGACACCTTCAAGTCAGCTTGTCCTGACAGATTACACCCTAGGGTACTCAAGGAGCTGGCAGGTGTCATAGCCCAACCACTGGCAAAAATATTTGAAAACTCATGGTGCTCAGGTGAAGTACCTGAAGAGTGGAAGAAGGCCAATGTGGTACCCATCTTCAAGAAAGGGTGGAAAGTAGATCCCTGGAATTACAGGCCAATCAGCTTGACCTCAATCCCTGGTAAGATTCTTGAGAAAATTATCAAGGAGACCTTTCTGGATAAGCTGGCTGAGAGCAACATCCTGAAGGTTAGCCAGCACAGGTTTGTCACGGGTAGGTCTTGCCTGACCAATCTCATCTCCTTCTGTGACCAGGTGACGTATCACCTGGGCAGGGGGGAAAAGATTGACGTCATATATCTGGACTTTAAAAAAGCCTTTGATCTGGTGTCCCATGACCTCCTCATGGATAAATTGGCCAACTACAGCCTTGGCTACATCACAGTTCAATGGCTGGGAAATTGGCTCTGAGGTCAGACCCAGAGAGTAGTGGTTGATGACAGCGAATCATTATGGTGCTCCGTGACCAGTGGTGTCTCCCAAGGCTCTATCCTTGGGCTGGTTCTCTTTAACATCTTTATCAATGAAGTGGACATTGGTGTCAGAAGCACACTGGCTAAGTTCGCCAATGACACTAAACTTTGGGGCATAGCATCCACACCTGAGGACAGGCTAGTGATCCAGGCTGATTTGATTAAACTTAATAAGTGGACAGACACAAACCTGATGACATTCAATACCGATAAACGTAAGGTACTCCCCCTCGGAAAAAAAACCTGAAGCATAGTTACAGGCTCGGCAGTGCTATGCTTGCCAGCACCACTGCTGAAAGAGACTTGGGGGTCATGATTGATCACAAGATGAACATGAGCCACCAATGCAATATCACAGCTGGTAAAGCAAACAAAACCCTGGCTTGCATCTATAGATGCTTCTTGGTAAACCTCAGAATGTCATCCTCCTGTTCTACTCAGCCTTGGTGAGGCCACAGCTGGAGTACTGCATCCAATTCTGGGCTCCGCAATTCAAGAAGGATGTCAAGAAGCTTGAGAGAGTCCAGAGTGGAGTCACACGCATGATCAGCGGGCAAGAGAATAGGCCTTATGAAGAGAGGCTGAGAGCCATGGGACTTTTCAGTCTGAAAAAGTGCAGGCTCAGGGGGGACCTGGTGGCTGCTTATAAGTACATAAGTGGGGTACATCAGGCTCTGGGAGAATGTCTGCTCACCAGCATGTCCCAAGGAAAAACAAGGACCAACGGTCCTAAACTCCTACAAGACCATTTCAGGCTGGACATAAGAAAACATTTCTTTACAGTCCGAGCCCCCAAGACCATGAATAGACTCCCTCCAGAAGTGGTGCAGGCACCTACACTGGACTCATTCAAGAAACACTTGGATGTTTATCTTGCTGGGATCCTTTGACCCTAGCTGACTTCCTGCCCCTGGGACAGGTGGCTGGACTTGAGGTCCCTTCCAGCCCTAACTGTTAGGGTGACAATATGTGGATTTTCCGGAAGCATTGAATCTGCAGTTGAATAAAAGTCTTTAACCTGTGGCCTTGCAAAAGCTGCTAACCACAAGGCAGAATCATAGTTAAGCCAGCCATTTGCTTATGCTAAGTAACCATCTTAACTGTGTCAACCATTTTCTGAGGAAAAAGCAGCAAGTCATTCTGTGTTTGTCTGTGTGCTGTGAATGAGGTGACATTTTAGGAATGTGGAAGATGGTACAACCTGAGACAGAAAAACAGACTGGAATGTGGAAAACAACACGTAATTGGTAACAGAATCCAAGATGAACATGTGCGAAAAGGTGAATGGTGATTGGTAAAGAAGCCTCCAGAAGCTTCCAGGTTTTGGTCAAAGTCCGCCCATTGACTGAAGAGCAGGAGTCAAGATTTTAGACATGTGCTCATAACAAAAAGACATGTAAATGAGTAAAATGCATAGGCAAATTCCATGCTAATGAAGCAAACAGTAAACAGAGATGGAGCTTGAGCTAGGAGGAGAAATGGGTGGAACATGGGGGGGCAAGGGTAGAATGAATGGTAATGAGCATAAACCAAAGTGTATAAATGTGGGAAAAAATTATTGTTCAGTTCAGGTCCCCTGGTTCACGGGCTGCGTGTCTGAGGGACCCTTGTCCAAAACTATCTCCATTCTGAATAAAGCTGTTGCGAGCAATGTGTGCTGGCGTTTGCTCCCTGCTTACTCTGGTTAATGAGTAACAGGATCCAGGGGCAATTGGATCATCATCTCCCTAGTCACGGGTGCCGCATGGAGTTGGGGTCTAACACTAATGTCTATGAAGTCTATGAAAGTTTAGTCCCATGTCTGTCCATGCACACTGAGTTAATTCACTTTAACGCATGCACGTATAGACGCAAGCCTACATCACATTGATGCCCATTAAGCTAATGCGCTTGATGGTGCTGTGACATGGCAAGTACAGGTCACCAGTATATTAAACCTGCCCAGTCTCCATCTATGGGTCTACAGGTATACAGTTAGTCATTATTTTGCATCACATCAACTTTTTACCTTCGCAATAGAAACAAACCCTTCTCATGAGAGTTTTGTTAACATCAATAAGAATCTTTTCTGTACCTGGGTCCCAAGCTTAGTCACATGGTCCACCAGTCTGCTTCTTGCTCCCTGCCTGATCTATTGTTTTGCTTTGTGCTTCCTGCCTTGTGCTCCCTGAGCAATCTGCTTCTTTTTTTTCTGCTTCCTGCCCTTTCTGCTATGCTGCTGCCTGTCTCCTTGCTGGTCTGCCATGTGCCCCACACAAATGCTTCTCATGCCACTTGTGGCAATTGTGCCACATGTTGGCCACCCCTAGTTTAAAGTAACATTGTGGTTTGCATTTATCCACACAGCTCAGATTGAGGGCATACTTTAATGCAGGGGTGGGCAAAATCCGGCCCGTGGGCCAGATGCAGCCCACCCAGCCATTTTATCTGGACCGGGGGCCCCTAAAAAATTTAGAAAGTTAATAGTTATCTGCCCCTGGCTGCCTGTCATGTGGCCCTCGATGGCTTGCCAAAACTCACTAAGCAGCCCTCCACCCAAAATAATTGCCCGCCCCTGCTTTAATGTCTTTAAATACTTTAATGTTTTAATTTTGCTCTCCAGTTTCCAGAGCTAGTCAAACACATTTCTGATAGATGCAAATATCTTCTCTATTTGTACATACTGTTATTTGTATTGCATAACACTGAGGAGTACCAGTCATTAGGGCATTTGTATTTTTCTGATCTAAAAATGGGAGACTTTGCTCCTCCTTTCTCTTTCCCACCCCTCCACTCTCCAGCACTCTTAGCTGCCTTCAACCCAAACTCAGCTTGGTGGGGAGGGGGAGGAAGAGGAGAGAAAGGTATTGATGCAACATCAGAAAACAGGAGCTGGAGGAAAGGGGAGACAGTCCCATTTGAAATACCTTCCCAGGTATTGCACTGAAATTGGGGCAAAAATGTTAATTTCAGCAAACCAAAAGGACACTCAGAATAGGTGTTTTAAAAAGGGACTGTCCCAGTGAAAACACAGCATATGGATACACAGCCAGTCATGGACCAGGGCCTGCTTGTGCTGAGTGCTATACAAACACAACACAAAAAAATGATCCCTGCCCCAAAGGGTTTAACACTTTAACACACAAGTAAGTCTTTGTTATATCTATTTCTTCCATCTATCTTTTTACTAAGATTATCTATCTACTCTATTTACTATTCCTCTATTTACTAAGACAAATCTTTATTAATGTAGTAACTGTGATGCATTTGCTTTTCTGGGAGTAGACAAACAAACCCCAAATATCAGAAAACAATGAGGTGCACAATTTTTGCAAGGCAATATATGAAATAGATTTGAACATCATAGGTTTGCTCAGACCTTTGTTTTTGTTTTTTTTATTAAAAGGTCTACAATGGGTATTAAAATTGACCTACTCGGTTTAGTTCTGATCACATTTAAGGGCCAGTATTGTATTTAAATCAGTAACAAATCCTTGTTGCATAAGGTTCTTAGCCACATACTGAAAACATTACTTTTAATATTATTGTCAAAATTCAGTCATCCAAATCCTGAATGCAAACATAATACACACACCCCCCCTCGCGCGCGCATATGATGAGGTGAAGTCAGTGGGGCTACCCACGTGCTTAAAATTAAGCACAAGCATATGTCTTTGCAGGACAGGGGCTTTAGTAGATGATTGTTAAATAATTACCATACTCTTGTATGATCCTTATCAGCCTAAACTGATTTGCTGAAAGGCTGGATTTAACCCTGGCTCCTCTCCCAATAGCCTTTGATACAAGTCCCCAGCTCTGAGTTGCTGTACATGGGAACAAAGCTGACTGTTTTCAAAACCTGAAGCAGATGTATTTTCCAGATTATAATTTTTCTGGATTAAGAAAAAAAATAATAACAACAATAAGAATAAGAATAATAAAGATTTTTTCTCTTGAGGTACTGTCCTCCAAACATTCATAATAACTCATGGAAAATTAAAGCTATGAAGAGGTAAATAGTGCTGCTGATAATTTTTTTTCTAAAATGCAGAAGAACCTAGCATTTTTTTTTTCCACACAGGAGTATTCATATAATGATGCCAGGTGAATAGAACTAACCTGGGTTGCTTGTATGTAGGCAGTAGCAGAACTGCGGGTGGTGGGAGTGGGGAGTGACTGGGAAACCAGCCTTGGATGCCAAATTGGGGAGGGCGGGTGGGCACAAAAACAGTAGCCACCATTCTCCTGGCCTGTCCACCACCATTAGCTGCAGCTGCTGCCCCATACACAACTGCTGCCTAGGGTGCAAAACTGCCCAGTTACATCTTTGTATCTAAGTACCACATTTGAGCCCTTTGGGTGTGTACATATGTTGCCGTACGGTGACGTTGGTATGGTGCCATGCTTTAGTCCTTCCAAAAGGAAGGACTAAAACATGAAGCAGTATAGGTGGTTACTCCACTGCACACATGGTGCATAGATAGATTTCACTGATACATCACCATAGCTGGTGAACACGTACGTGTAGACCCGTGTGATCGCTATGTTGCCATAGCACACCATACAATGACGTAACACATTGCTACGTCACCATAGGGCAACATGTAGACATGCCTTTTACTGAATTTTCCAGGTGAAATGGTGTCAGGATGCAAAATACCCTGCTTTTCTGCACACTCTTTTGAACCAGAAGTTGTATAGACATGAGTGAAGTGCTGCATTATTTCTGGTTCATAGAGTAGCACACACAAAGCAGTGTAGGGTATTTTGGCACAGAACCAGGTGGAACACTGCATGAGTGGTAAAGAAGTTCCCATAAAACTTCTGTTACTCATAGTTCAAATACCTTCCATATCCCTGGGATCTCTAGGTGCTCAGTACCTCTGGAATTCAGGCATTTAATCTTCTCAGGTCTTATACTGCTCTTTGTAAAATGACTGCGCAAAAATGCTTTCTTCTGTATTTAGCATGACTGGTATGGAACCTTTACACCAGTAATACACTTCCCTCTTGCATGCATAGGTATTTTCAGAAGGCTATTTCTTCTTCCTTTAATAACCCTTTATGCTGCTAGGTTCCTTGTAAGTATTGAAAATCAGGTCCATGATGTTTTCCTTCTCGCTGTGCAAACTGAACTGCACTGGGTATAGACTGTAAATGATGAGAGGACTTCCAAATACAGAAAGCTGCTAGATATGATTACAATAAAAGATATGATTCATGAGGTATTTTTCTCCTGTTTATCTTAAAATAGACTTTAATTGCTTTTCTGCCTTCCCATTTGTGTCTTATGTAAGAAATTGGCTCTCAGAGTATTAACAAGCCAGCTGTTAGCACTTCTTTAATATTTCCCTGTCTTCTGCTTCATTAGAAGGGGGGGGCTACCATTTCACTATCAGCTTGATTTGTTAATTATTAGTTAACTCTGCTTTATGGTTATTGTCTAGCAAGGGAGTTCCTTCCAAGTGTTCATTCTTATTTATTGTTTGTGGTGTTCCTTTGTCTTTTTCACAGAAATAAAAACTAGATTTAAGAGAAAGGTTTAGGAATTTCGTATCATTATGATCAGGTTCATGCCATGCCTCAGTTTCTGTACAGAACATGGCAGGCCATGAATGACCTAGTCAGGCCTGCTTGCTCACAGAGAGAACTCTTTTTTTGGCTAAACCTTGCTTTCCATAGAAGCACAATGCTTTGAATGTGTGGAATGGTTCCCTCCATTTCCTGTATCCTTAAGTCTTTCACAATTATCTTTGGTGTAACTTCATTCACAGACAGCAATAATAGTTTATGCAGTAGGGTAATGATGGCTGGGCAAGTGGGGCACGAGGAATGGGCACTGTCTACAACGGGGTAGATGGTGCTACCAGAATGGAGCCAAGGATCTTCTCACCTGCCCATCCTTATTGTTCCCTCCCCTGATGCCTTCCCCATAGCTGGATCCAAGTTCAGCTCCAGCAGTTGGGAGGACAGAGCAGCAGCAGTGGCATAAAAGCAGAGACCAGAAATTCACTGTTTCAGGGGCTGCTGGGGGGATTTCACCTCCTTTTTTTGCTGCTGAAAATTGCAAAATAAATGGCCACTTGACATGTGCTGGTGGCAAAAAAGAAGGTGACAGTGCTGTCCCCCCAACCACTGTTCTTGTACCACCACCAACCAGGGTATCCCAACAAGTGAGCATGTGCAGGGATGTGTTTTTCCCATTGTACAAATACCAGTGGCAAAGTGACTGGGGTAGGGTAGGGAAGGTTGGGGCTAACACCTGTTCTGCCCCAGCAGCTTTGCCTGGGGTCCTGAGGGCCTCCCAGGGCAGCAGTGGTGCCAAGCTGGCTGCTTGGAACCTGGCCAGCAGCCAGAGCATGGTTCTGGCCAGCCAGGCTCCCTTTCTGATGGTGCATGCTGCTGCCTCATGCACTGCACCACTTTTTTCAGAGGTGGTGTTTTTTGACACTGAGATCTCTTGGTATCAAAAAAACCCACTGTGCTGCAAATTAGCAGCACAGCAAATAGGCCCACATGTGTTACGTGTGGTTGTGGTGCCTCAAACTGCTTTGAGGTGCCACAAACCACACACATGTGCTCATCAGGATGTACCCCCAGAGTGCAGAACTACCCAGTTGCACCTGTGAGTTCATGCTCACTTTCTTGAGCAACCTGGTCACTTTCACTTTTGTGGCCCAGTTATAGTAGTGAAATTTGGTTTCACTACATTTCTAGAGCTGGCTTTTTAAAAGAAGACACATTTCAAAGACATTTGAGGTAAGAAGTCTTCTTAGTTCCTCTCCAGCAGTATGGTGGTGATGGTGGGGGTTGAAAAGCATTCCAGGCTGGAGTTTTCCTAAAAAAGCTTAAAGGACATTGCTGCCCAAATGCCACTGAAATGTGGCTCTTTTTAAAAATCCAGCTCTAGAGATTTAGTGAAACAAAGACCCACATACATAGTCTTCCCTTCTGGATGTTTAATGTGAGGACAGGGTATGAGCCAGAGACTACAAAAAATATGGAAGAAGGAAGTGTAAACAAAAGAGTCTGATGGGAAGATGATTTCATATAGACCAAAGTAGCAAAGAAAATGGAGCATACTGACCCACTCACTTCTAGTCATAGTTGAGTTATTCCAGTGCTTATGTTGCTGCTGAATTGGGCTGTTCTAGTTCAGAGGATTTGGTCACCATTGTTATCAATCCAGCCTTTATTACAAGCATCAAACCTAGTTCCTAGATATAACAATAGGATTTCAATAGTGTTCAGCATTGCACAAATGGAAATCCATATTTGCTAACAAGCCCCTTTGCACTTTCATTTTTGTTCAAGAAGAACTTGCTGTCAAATATTCCAGCAAGAGGCCTGGGTTCTTGATTTGACTGGGGGAATAAAAATCTGATCAGATCAAATGTATGGTCTTGGAGCTTACATTCCAACCATTCACAGAATGGGAGAGTTCAGCTCCCCAGGCAGCCTGTGTATGTAGTTGTCCTGTCAGTGAGATAAAAGTGACAGCAGTGTTTTGTGTTTCCTATTAGAGGAAAGACTGAGGTTCCCATGGTCTCCTGGATGGAATATAGGAGAAAAATCACTGGGAAATAAAGAGACCAACTGCAGCATAGAGGGAGCAGGCTAGACAAGAAAGCTCACATAGGAGCATGGGTGTCAGTGAAACAGGGTGATGCTTGCCTGTTACCTCCAGCTGGAGCCTCGATGCTGCATTCACAATAGCAGAAACTCCAAAGGCATCATGCAGCATCATGGGTGAATTAAGGATAAAATCTGCAAAAAAATCATGACCAGCCTCTGATGATTTCAAAATGATAGTGAAAGAACAGAGCTCACCAGCTGATACTTCTGGGTAGCGTAAAGCAGCATTTCTCAGACTGTAGGTTGCAACCCAAAAGTGGGTCACAAGAAAATATGAAAGGGTCACAAACAAACTTTAAAAATGGATTCTCCTTTAAAGGAGAAAAACGTGGGAAACTGTGGCTTTTCCCATGCAGGCTGGCAGAGTTCCAGCTTGCAAGGGGATGCTTGGGGCCCCCCATGCCTGACACCCCCCCCCCCCCCGCCCCACACACTGCAGGGCTGGGGCCTGGGGGCAGGGGGGCAGTGTGTCGAGAGTGAGAGGCACTGGGTCAGAACTGGCCATTGATGTTTACAAATGGGTCCCAGTACTAAAAAGGTTGAGAAACACTGGCATAAAGGACAAACTCTGAAGACAGAAATGAGTACAATATATTTCTGAGAATTATTCTTAAGACCAGAGTCCTTGTTTTCCATAGCTTTGTACCCTCTGCTGTCTGTCATTCAAAGTGAGTGCCAAATGGATGCTACCAGAGTCAAAAGACAGTGTTTTATAACCATTATATAAATTCACTTATGCCAATGGCTACACAAAAGTCTTGCCATGAGGCGTTAGGTACTTGGTTTCCTTTGGTCACTTCCTCTTACAAAAAGACTGACAAAGTGATGAATTCCTACCTTGCAATAGCTACTGACAACAGTGAATAAGAAATCTCTACCCTTCTTTTTTCCAGACCATATAGACCAGAGGTTTCAACTTGTGGTCTATTGACCCCTGGGGGTCTGCAGACTATGTCTAAGGGGTTCACAAAAGATGACTGTTGAAATGATCAATCAAAAGCATGTGAATATACACACTTACAATTCAAAGGGGTCTGCACCTCCACTTGAAATTTCCAAAGGGTTCCATATCTCCATTCAAAATTTTTAGGGGTTCACAAATGAAAAACGGTTGAAAACCACTGACACAGAGGAAGTCTAAAGTACATACCAAAAGTACAGTCCTAAGTGGCCTTCAACAGATATGTCCAAGTTAAAAATTTGTAATAAATTAATAAGAATGTTCCTTTTAGTGGCAATCATTCATACCCTCCCTCCTATAGCATCTTTTAGTTATTGTTACTAATAATAGAGTTTTTGGGTTATTGCTTTCAGGAAGAAGCAAACCTAAAGCTTTCTTTCTGTAGAAGTAAGTGTTGTGCAGCCTCTGCACTTCATATATCCAAAACAACTCATATTTATTCCTTTAAGTTCTCTTTTCATTTAACAGTTGGGCAAGGACTTGCCTCATTTGGATGCTGAGAGCACTCTCTTCAGCATTTGGAATACTTTTGTACTCCTAATACTGGAGAGTACAGACGAGCGCACACATGCATCTTGCAGCGTCTCAAAGCCCTTTGAGATGCTGCAAGAGACATGTACGGAAACATAAAAATGTTCCCAATGCTGCAAATTTGCAGTGCAGGGGCAAAATTAGCCCCCTGGATATCTAGGGGTCAAAAAAATACCCTGAGCAAAAGAAGCAGGAGGCAACCAGAGGCTTGGTCCTCCATAGAGATGCTCTGGTAGCCAGTCAGAGCATCTCTATGGCTGTCCCTCACCCTGGTGCTGCAGTGTGCCAGCAGCAGGGAGCTGGACCCAGGCTCTGTGCTGGTAAGTAGGATGTGGGGGGGCTGGAAGAGGGGGGAGGGGACCATGGGGAGACTCCACCTGGCCCCATCCCCCACCAGGTCCTGCAGCCCTCCAGATCACTGCCCCACCTGGCCCCATCCCCCAACAGCTCCTGCAGCAACCCCATCATTGTCCTGCCCAGCCCCAGGATCCCAGCAATTAAAAAAAAAAAGCAAAAAAAAAAAGTCCTGTACTCACCATCAGTAGCAGCTGCCATCAGGGTCACTGGGGCTGCATGGCAGAGCCGCTCTGCACAGCACAGAGTAGCTGGCAGTGTGACCTTGGTTGGCAGGGCACCGTGCAGCTCTGTGTGCTGTCAGGCAACTGACGCCACTGTGGCTGTCACCTGGGGCCAGGCACCACTCAGCCTGAGTCGCCCTAGATGCCCGACAGCTTGCGGAACCATGCAGCACCCTGCCAACCCAGGCTGCACCATCATGATGGGTCAGTGGCAGTGCAGGTGGCAGGTGGCTGGGGCTGTCCTCACTGCCCCATACTGTGCAGTGGGGCTCTGCCATGAGGCCTCAGTGACCTCAATGGCAGCTGCTACTACTGGTAAATGCAGGGCTTTTTTGAGTTCTGGACTGCTGGGGCCAGGTGAAGGAGGCATCAGGGGCAGGTCTGGGTGGGGGGGACAATCAGGAAGTGGGAGCTGCATGGGGGGGCTCTGCCATGTGGCCCCAGAGCCCTCACAGCCACTGCTACTGCTGGTGAGTGCAGGGCTTTTTTTTTTTTAAATGTCCCAGGAGGCTGGGGCCAGACGAGGCAGGCATCAAGGGTCTGGGGGTGCAAGCGAGGGATGGGGCCAGGTGGAGCAGCCATCAGGGGGCTGCAGAAGCTGGCAGGGGATGGAGCCAGGTGGGGCAGCAATTTTGGAAGGCTGGGGGAGCAAGCAGGGGTGATCATGTGGGCCTGGCGGAGAGGGGTGGTAGCCCCTGTGGGGGCCATGTGGCCCCTGTTGGGGGGGCTGTAGCCTCTTTTGAGGGGGCAGTCCATGAGCTGTGGGGGGGCTGTGCCCTGTGGGGGGCAGGAGACCCACCCCTCCTGAGCAGCCCCCCTTACATTCCCGCCATGATCCACCCACACACCCCAAGGCCCTCCACATCCCTCCACAACCACCCACATCCCCCCACCCCTCTTCCCACCCCCATTCTGCAAACCCCACATCTCCCCAGCACACACCCTGTGTGCTCAGATGCCAGACAAGATGAGACCTGCTGGCAGGAGCTGTGGCTGCAGGAGCAGCTGTCCTTACATCCTGGTTAGTGAAGGGGTCACAGGGAGGTCTAACTGCTCTATGATAAGAAAACAAAAGGCAAACAACAAAACATATAGGTATTTAGAATTCATTTTATTATGATAACAGAGACACTGGTAGGCTTCCAAATTGCTTTAATACTGTAGATATATCAATAAAACATTGCCCAACTGATCACTGTCTCTCTGCCTCGCTCTCTTTCTCTGTATAGTGGTCTTTTGTTTTAATTGTGGAGGAAAAGGATTTCAGGGTATTTTACAGAGTGACTTTGGGATTTTTTTTTAGATCAGGGATTTTTCAGTTTTCAAATAGGGAACACTAGAATTCCTGCTAGGGAGGCAAGTGGCAGGACCCAGGCAGAGGAGCCTGGTCAAAGCTGGCACTTTGGACCCAATTAGAGGTGGCTGACCTTGTGGCCAAATGGGGCCAGAAGGACATGCTTTGACAGTTTAAAGCAGGCCACCACACTGGGAACATCTTCCAGGTGATAGCTGCCCAGATGGCTGGGCAGGGGCACCCATGGCAGTAGTGCCACGCAGAAGCCAACTCTTCACCCACAGCCCACTGGCAGCTGGCCCAGAGGGGCAAATGCCTCTACTGGCTATGCAGTCCCCATTCAGGTCTGGCAGGTGTGCAGCAGGTCACAGCCAGACAACAGCCCCCACCGCCAGACTGCTGCAGTGGGTAGAGGGTGCAGGGAACTCCCAAGGATGCTTCAGCAGTCTAGCTGGCACAAGGGGTAGTGTCCCCAGATACCAACTGGCCGGGCCCCAGAAGCTCTTATCTATTTGTAACTGTAACAGGTGCCCACTCTAGGCCAACCTTAATGTCGCCCGCACACTTGTTCCTGGGGCAACTGCCCACCTACTTTCCTGCCATGCCTTGTTCTTAATTGATTAACTGGTGTTAATTAGTGGGAGGCTGCCCTTGTATTACCCCGCTGCTAGGGGGCGCTATCTGCAGCTCCGTTTCCTCCCCTACACCGCAGTCCACACCTCGCCGATGGAATTGCCGTTGTCTCAATTCTATCACTATTTGGTCCCTTCCCGTTCTCCCTGGGCCTTCCTTCCTCTGCACCCACACTTGGGCTTCCTAATAATGCTGCCCCCTATATGGGGCTCACAACACCCAACTTGGGCTTCCCAATAGTGCCCCCTCTCTGGGGCTCGCCACGCCCATACTGGGGCTTCTCAAAAATGCTCCTCTCTGGGACTGGGGTCCATGTACCCCATACACTGCACCCCTACTGGTGCTGGGGTCCCCACACTACTGTGGGTCCCCTATGAGGCCTCCTCCAACCCCTAATAGCATCACCCAAACCACCGGTTCTAACAACAAAACACAAGCCCTTCGGCTATAACAGAAACAGAAGCCAACCGGCCCAAACAACATTCGGTCCTACCAGTGACCCTTTGACTCTCAGATGCAGCCCCTGCAGCAGGTTTCCCCTCTCTCCCAGGACAGAGAGCTCCTTCTTCTTTGGTAGCTGGCAGGGAACTGCCTCTGGCCTCCGGTCTGTGCTTTATATAGGAGCTAGGCCCTGCCCCTTTCAGTCAGCTGACCTCCTGGTTGCCCCAGCAACCCACAGCTGGGCTCCTTAGTCACTGCTAGGGCTCCCTCCCTAGCAGTTTCCCCTCTTCAGGAGCAGGACACCTCAGTGCTCTGTGACAGTAACATTCATACCAACATTCATACCTAAGGTCCACCTGGTAAACTAGTAACCCCGCCTGAGGCTAATGAATGAGTTGTACAAAAAAATCTTGGGATAACTAATGAAAAAAACAGAATAGGAGTGTCATGTGGATTAAAGGGTCAAAACATAAAAATAAGTGCATCTGAGGGGGACACCAAGTGCGGTACACAAGTGTGTAGAGGTGGCGGTGATGGATAGTTGAAAAGTGGACCAGTTTGGTGTCCTCCAGCCAGTTTAGGTGGTGGAGCAGGAAGTGCCTAGAGGCCTGGCAAGGCACCAAGCCCATGACAAACTCCGGTGGGCTGCAGGACATTGTGGGGGGGGAATGCCACTGCACAGGACCTAGTCAACAAAAGCAAGGGCATCAGGAGGTAGGGGAGACTTGACCTACGGGACCAGACAGCAGGTCACAAGTGTCATGGGCAGACCCATGCACTGGGCCAGCCCAGCAGGATCCACCCACTCCTGCCTATCATAGTCCAGGAGGTCTCTGATACAGGTGACACCAGCCAAGATAAGCCTCTGTTGCAACTGGGGCACCTCTGCTGTCAGCACTTCCAACTGGGTGTTGCAAAGGAGTGCCTCGACAAGCAGGTCAGTGCCCTGGGTGAGTGTCACAGGGGACCTGGAGGCAGAGACCAGCCTCCAGGCCCAGAGGAGGTCCTGGTAGAAATCTGGCAGCCCTTGCAGCTCCTGCAGGGTGAAGCCCCACAGGATGAGGAGCTGCCAGTTGTATCAGAGCCCCCAGAAGTGGCTGAGGAAGGCGCACCCCAGGTGGCCCCATGGCTACTGACACCATATAGCAGTCACTGCAGGGCCTGAAGGTGGAACATCAGGACCCAGCTGTGGAGGCAAACCAGGCCCTGGCATCCCTCCTGCAAGACAAGGCTCAGGACCTCTGCAGCATCCTAGTGCTGTCCTGGCCAGAAAAATTCCAGTGCCCATCTCTGGAGCTCTCCAGGACCTCAGGAGGCACAGGCAGACTGTGTAAGCAATGCCAGAGCATCAACAAGACCAGATGATTCAGAACCAGCACTTTCCCATGAAGGGAGGTGCCGGAGGACTGGAAAAGGGCCAATGTGGTCCCCATTTTCAAAAAAGGGAGGAAGGAGGACCCATAAAACTACAGGCCCGTTAGTCTTACCTCAGTCCTGGGGAAGCTCTTTGAGAAAATTATCCAGGAGCATATCTGCAAGGGACCAGCAGGGGAGATCATGCTTTGGGGCAACCAACATGGGTTCATTTGAGGCAGGTCCTGTCAGACCAGCCTGGTGGCCTTCTATGACCAGGTCACAAAATCCTTGGATGCAGGTGTCGCGGTGGACATAGTCTTTCTGGACCTTAGGAAGGCCTTCAACACTGTATCTCACCCCATTCTCATTAAGGAATTAGGTGTCGATACCTACACAGTCAAATGGGTCACAAATTGCCTGGATGGCTGCACGCAGAGAGTAGTGGTGAATGGGTCATTTTTGACCTGGAGGGATGTGGGCAGTGGTGTCCCTCAGCGCTCAGTCCTCAGGACCTCACTGTTCAACATCTTCATCAGCGACTTGGATGAGGGAGTGAAAAGCACCTTGTTCAAAATTGCGGATGACACTAAAATGTGGGGAGAAGTGGGCACACTGGAGGAGAGGGACAGGCTGCAACTAGATCTAGACAGGTTACAGGGGTGGGCAGATGAGAACAGGATGGGATTCAATACTGAAAAGTGCAAGGTATTGCACCTGGGGAGAAAGAACCAACAGCATACCTACAGGCTGGGAAACTCCCTTCTAGTCAGCACAGAGGCAGAAAAGGATCTTGGTGTCATCATTGATTCCAAGATGAACATGGGACACCAATGTGGGGACACAGTAAGGAAGGCTAACCGCACCTTGTCATGCATCCACAGATGCATCATAAGCAGAACCAAGGAGGTGATCCTCCCCCTCTATGCGACACTGTTCAGGCTGCAGTTGGAGTACTGGACCCAGTTCTGGGTGCTGCACTTCAGGAGGGATGTGGACAGCATCGAGAGGGTCCAGAGGAGGGCCACTCACATGATTAGGGGGCAGCAGGGCAGGCCCTACAAGTGGAGGTTATGGAACCTGAATCTGTTCAGCCTCCGCAAGAGAAGGCTGAGAGGGGATCTGGTGGCCATCTACAAACTGGCCAAGGGGGACCAGCGGGCGATGGGAGAGTCCCTGTTCCGCTGAGCACTACCGGGAGTAACAAGGAATAACGGCCATAAGTTGACGGAGAGTAGATTCAGGCTAGATATCAGGAGGCACTACTTCACAGTCAGGGTGGCTAGGATCTGGAACTGACTTCCAAGGGAAGTGGTGCTCACTCCTACCCTGGGGGTCTTCAAAAGGAGGCTAGATAATCACCTAGCTGGCGTCATTTGACCCCAGCATTCTTTTCTGCCCATGGCAGGGGGTCGGACTTGATGATCTGGTCCCTTCCAACCCTACCTACTATGAAACTATGAAACCATGGAGAGACACCTCAGGAGTCCCACCCATGCCTGCAACCACTTTACCACCCTTGCCTCTAGCCAGTGCCAGTTCTTTGGTGGGGAGGGATTCATGGGGAACAGGTAGACCCCCAGGTAGAGCAGTGAGCCCACGCTCCAGCAGATCCTGCAGAGTGTGGGTGAGAGTGAGCCCACCTGCCACCAGTTACCCACCATCAGGCCAAAGCTCTTGACCCAGTTGACTCAGGCAGAGGCCACCAAGTACAATGCCTGGCAAGCCTCCACCTGCACCAGGTCACCTGAGTCCTGGACCATGAGGAGTATTTTATAAGCATATGCTTACAGGACCAGTCATACCGCTGCCTCCCAGAGCATCAATCCCACCACCCACTTCTGCTGGGGAACGAGGAAGGGCTCCAGGGCCAAGGCATACAGCGGGCAGCCTAGACGCACCCCTCTCCTGAATGGGATGGGCTCCCTCAGGGTTCAGTTGAGCTTGACCAAACATTCTGCAGAGGTGTACAGTACCTGGAGAGCCTACACAAAGCGGGGCTTGAAGCCAAAGGCCTGCAGCATACCTGTGAGGTACCCATGATCCACTCTGTCAAACGCTTTCTCCTGGTCCAGGGACGGGAAAGCAAAAGACAGTGCTTCCCAGCATGCTAGCTCCAGGAGGTTCTGAACCAGGTGCAGGTTGTCAAAGATGGAATATCTGAGTACCGTGTATGTCTGGTTGGCATGAATCACATCTGTCACCATGGACCATAGGTGCAGTGAGATGCAGAGGAGGGACACAGGACGCCAGTTCTTCAGGTCACAGGGATCCCCCTTCTTCGACAGGAGGGTCAGCATGGCCCTCCAGCATGACAGGGGGAGTTCCCCACTTCCCCTGGATTTGGCCCAGACCACAACAAAGTCCAGGCCAAGGACATCCCAGAAGGCCTGGTAGAACTCCGTGGTCAGCCTGTTGATGCCCTGTGCTTTGTTGCCAAGCATCAGGCAGAGGGTAGCCGAAAACTTGACCAGAGTGAGAGGAGCCTCCAGCCAGTCCCAGTCACCCACACTGACCTACGGGAGTCCCTTGCACAGGGTCCAATAGGCTTTGGTGTTGGTTGGATCCAGGGAGAAGAGCTCTTCATAGAAGGCCCTTGCATACCAGCGGATCTCACCTGGATCAGGGTCTCCCAAAGGAGCTGGACATGCAAGTGGACAAATGTACTACGGGCACGGTGGTTGCCCAGAGCATGAAGCTTTTCCTGCCTCTCCTGACACTCTCTGCAGAAGGACAGGTTGGTTGGCCAGGTGCCTTTCCAGCTCCAGCACTTCCTGCTCAAACTGCTCCTGGACTGCCTCCCTCTGCTGGGTGTGCCCCTGAGTGTAGCTGTGGCAAAAAAGTCTGATGCATTCCTTCCCACATCCTGCCATCTCTGAACTGAGGGGAAAGCTGCCCATTGCTCCTGCCAAGCCAGCCAGAACTCCTGGAAGGCCCCCCTGAAGCCCACATCCTCCAGCAGAATGGCACTAAAATGTCAGTAGGCCAACCCCAGATGCCAAGGCCCCAGTGTAGCCTGGGCCCAGACAAGGTGATGATCACTGAAAGGGGTCAGCTGGATGCCAAAGGAGTGGACCTGGGCAAAGTGTGGCAAAGAGATATAAATCCAGTCCAACCAGGAGTGGCATGCCTGCTCCTCCCCCACCCTCACGTAGGTAAAGGCAGGGAGGCTGGCAGGGTAACAGGCATGCCAGATATCCACCAGGGAGTAGTCCATCAGGATCTCCCTGAGGATGCCCTTATTCTGCTCCCTGCTTGACTGGTCTCGCACATCTAGGGTGATGGTCAAGATCCTGCCAAGGACCAGGCACCTGTGAGAGTTGAGGGTGCTGATGTAAATGGCCACTTGGTGGAAAAAATCTGCCAACTCCGGGTCCCTTGCAAGGGTGTATACATTCAGAAGGTTCAGGACCAGCCCTTGCACTTGGACCCAGAGGAGAAGCAGGTGGTCCAGCACCACCTCAACATCTTGGAGAACCTCTGGCACAGGCCTGGGGAAAACAGGTAATTGGAGGGAGAGGGCTCCACTGATGGAACTTCCATTGGGTCAGCCTCAGCCTCACTGCCCATGGTCTTGGGGAATAGAGCCTGGCCAGTGGAGTGAGGGGCCTCCTCCCTGGGCTCCTGCTTGGGGCTGTCCAGCAGTCAAGAAACCTCCTCCATGGGGATCACCCATTTGATCTTTCCCAGGGGTGGGGTGTCAGGGACAGCCAGGGAGGCCCCTGGAAACTGGGCCACTTCTTCCCCTCATGTGGTGGTCTTGGGAGTAGGGGAGGAGTCCTCCACATCAGAGGGCTCCAGCTGTGCCCGGGCCTTCCTCTTGGCTTTGCACTCGGAGGGGACCTGCACCCACTCAGCCATGGGGTGGTCCTCAGGTGGGTAGGTTCCAGTAGGAGAAGGTGAGGGTTGGAGGGGGTGGGGCAGCTACATCAAGGGCATGAATAGGGGCAGGAGGGCCTCACTCCCGCTCTCCCCTTGGCTGCTGCTGCTCTCCCCGGGACCCCAGTGTATAGAAAACTCTCACATTGGCCCCTGAAAAGGAATCACAAGGCACCCTTCAGCCTCCAGCCATGCACTCACCACCAGCTGAATCATAACCTGGTGCACGTGGCGGAGGCTGGGGTCTCGGCACCCCAGCGAGAGGGCCACCACTGGGGAGATAACTCTCCCCAGGGTTTGAAGATGGAGGAGCAGGGCCCAATTAGGGATATAGGGAGGGACAGAGCTGAGGACTACTCTGGTCCCCAACTCTTCTAGGAGCTTGAGTGGGACATACTCACCCTCCAGCATGAGCCCCCTCTCTACCACCTTTTGTGCAGCGGCTTCTGAGGCAAAAAAAAGACCCCCTTGCCATGAAAGTGGGAGACTACCACAATCTTCAGGGCTCCCACTACCTGAGCCAGGGCTTGCACCCAAGTCTCAAAGTGCAGGTTCTCCCATTTGAGTAGGTGGCACTTCACCCCGTGCCTGCGAGTGAGTGCTGGAAAGGGGGCCCTGCCACCCAAGCTGGAAGGGCCAGCAGTGGAGAATCCAGGCCCTGTGGCTTTGGGTTGCCCCACAGCTGCCTGTGCATAGCTGTGGTTCCCCTGCTAGGGGGCCATGTTAGTGGGTCCGGGGCTAGGGCCAGGGACAGGCTGAGTTGGTGTGTTGGCTGGTGTAGCGCACCTGGTCCCCTCAGGTGGTGGTGATCTAAGCTTGGTGGCAGGGCCCTTGTCCTTCCCACCCCCATCTGTGGAGGAAGCTGAAGAGGAACCCCTCCCACTGCCCATGCCCTTGGTCTCTTATGGTGGGGGAGGGGGCTTGGGAACCAGGGGAGACCCCCTAGCCTTGTTGGCTCCTTGCTGGAGTCCCGCCTGCCCTTGCAGCGGGGGTTGCAGGCTTCTCTACCCCTGGAGGAGGTTGGTTGGACTCTGCCTCTGGGGTGGGGGCATGCACCCCTTGGGGGGGTGTTGGCTGGGATTTACCCCCATAGTAGGGGCTGCAGGAAGCTCTCTGGGGGCATTTGCCCCCCTCCCAGAAGGTTCATGCCTTGTCATTGCTTCACATGAGGGAGGGGAAAACAAAAAAGAAAACCAAACTATACAGTAGGGCTGATGAATCTAATAGGGGCAGGATGGGGTTGTGGGGAAAATGCGGGGGCAGAGGGCTGAAGCTGACTGACCTACAGCCCCACAAATTTAAAAAATGGGAGGGCTATGCTTGGGGAAAATGCGGGGGAGGGGGAACACACACACACAAGGGCTTGGGAGACTCGAGCTGGCTTACTCAGCCACACAACAAACACCAGGGCAGGGGGAGTGGATCACAGGACTTACCACACAAGGGCAAAAAACACACTGGGAAGGCTGCTGAGGCAGAAGTAAAAGATGGCTGGAGTGGCGGGGGATCTTTGTTTGTTGAAGATCAGTCCAGGAGCCCCTCAGGCCTCCATCCAGGCACTCAGCAGCAGAGCAATAGGCAGGAAAACAAAGTAGGATCAGATGCAGTGAGGCAGCTATGGGGGAGGGCAGGAGCAATCAGTCAATTAGGGGGTAATCCAATGCAGGTGTGGCATTGAGTGGTGCAAGGTGGTGCAGCAGGGAATTTCCCTCTCTCCTGAGAGGGGACAGCAGCAGAACAGATTGCAACAGCAGTAGCAACAGCAGCAGTGGTAGTAGCAGCCAGCCAGTTCAGCCACTCAGGGTGTGCTACAGGGAAAAGTGGAGGTGAAGGTAGGGGGTGGCCTGCCAAGGCAGCTGAGGCAAGCAAGGCACCTTTAGGCTCTGGCAGTAGTGTTGTGGGAGGGGCTCACAGGCAGTGCAGGCTCCCTCCTTAGGCTGTCCCCCAACTGCAGCTTGGCGGCAGGCTGGTCAGCTTGTTGGAACAGAACTGCAGAAGCTGGGGTGTGTTGCTGGGGTGTGGTGCTGGGGTGCAGTGCAGTGCAGTGGGCCCCCCCCCGAGGGGGGGTAGTAGCATGCAGCAAAGAACCCCCCCCCCATGGAAGGGGAGCAACAGCAGCAGCAGCCCAAGGCAGGAAGAGGTGCGGACAATTTACCCCCAAAAGCTCTGAGAACAAGCCAGCAGCTAGCAGTAGCCAGAGGCAGGAAGGGGCCTGGCCATCTTTTCCCCAGAAGCTCCTGAGACCAAGCCTGCAGCAGCAGCAGCATCATCCTGGGACAAGAAGGGGCATGGCCACTTCGTCCTAGAGGCTCCTCCCTCAGAAGCTCCTGAGGGCAAGTAGCCCTGAGCTACTTGACAGAGCAGCTTTTTGTACTGAATGGGCCAGGATAGGGCAGGGTTATTTTGCCCCAAGTAGCGCAACTTGCACCACACCAAAGTGCATGTCTCGGCACGTGCGCTGAAGCAAAAAGCCCTGGCTCAAATTTGCACCACTTCTATTTGAGCTGCTGCAAGCGCATGTGCCTGCATGTGTAGACACACCCATTGAATGCATCTACACAAGACATTTACTGCAGAGTAGATTAATTAGAGCCTTAGTAACATCTCGTCTCTTCACATGCAGGGCTATTAGGCCACCGGAAATTATTCAATTCTGCAGCAGGGTAGCACCTGTAAATACCAGAACTATCTTGCTGCAGAGTTATTTACTGCACAGCAACGCATGCATAGACTCTGACCCAGGAGTAAATTGTACCTGGTCAGCCCAGCCAGCAGGGGGCCACACTCCTGCCTGCTACCTAGCCACATGGCTCAGCAGGTGCAGGAGCCTCATGGCTCAGCCAGCTCCTTCACGGCTTAACACAGCCACTTACTGCCCAGGCCTAACCCTCGCCTTGCCACCTGCCAGCTGGAGCCTGGAACTCCCCCAGCAGCTGCAGGGGGGCAGAATAGAGCAGGAGCAGTCCCAGCTTAAACTGCTCCTCCCCAGCTCAATTTGCTGCTGTCCCAGGCACATGTATAGATGCTGCACCCAAGAGTAGTTTACTGAGGAGCAAATTGCTCCACTATTTATTCTACATGTAGACATGCCCATTCTCTCCTTACTCTCACCCCCACCTTCCCCTTCCAAAATGGGCAGGGTCCACCATCTATTTGTTGATGGTTTTCTTTAAACTTTGTTTTAAACCATTGGTTTTGCTGGTCTGTATTCTATTTCTATTTCTTTCTTAATTATTATCAATCCTGGATGTTACATACTGAAATTTAGAGTTTTCCAAAAGAGTTCAGCTCCTTTGGAGGCACCTAACCTAAGCTACAAGATTCTCTAAAAAGCATGTAGGATTATCAGCTATCTGCAGTAGAAATTGCTGATGTAGTTCTGAACATCTGGCCTAGTTACTGGAGTTGAGCATTTGAAAATCTGGCTGTCAGTGTCATTGGCCTGTGCTATAGGGATGCATCAATATGAAATCCAGTTGGTTTCACATATATTTATGTGGTAAGTTACTTGGGGCAGAGACTATCTTTTGGTTCTGTTTCTGCACAGCACCTTGCACTGGAGAACCTCTGTTTGTGCTAATACAATGAGGATCTGGAACTGCCTGGTGCTACTAATGTATTACTAATAATAACAATTTTCAAAAGATGTATTGAAATAGGTTGAAGGCAAGCACTCATTCCCATGTCCTCCCAGCACCTTCTTGCAGTTCTAAATCATGTTTTCCTATTAATAAAGTAATATATTTTTTCCTCTTTCCTGCTGCTGCATGATAGCCATGCATAAGCAAAAATGGAGACTGAGCCTGGATACCTCTAGATGCAGTCAACAGTACATGAATGTGACCAGGGTAGGCATTCTTGTGTTGGTTGAATCTAATTGCATGTCTAGGAGCAGCAGTGGAAGTGTCATGGCATAAGATCTAGCATGGGTCATACAAGTCAGCTAGGGATCATGGAACTAGTCTACATAGAAATACAAAATGTGAGTCTTTACTGCTCCTGTTACTTGCGCTAACAAGATTAAAGCTGATGTAGATACTCTTGCACCTGTAGTAGTCACACCTTCAACTACAATGTAGACATACCCTGTGATTGTATTAGAGAATAAACTATACAGACAGTACGCAGGACCAGATTTCCAAAGATATTTAGGCACCTAAATTTGCAAAGAGGGACTGAGTGAGAGTTTCTACATATCTTAAGCAGGTGCCTTATTCACTTGAAAATCAAGGATTTATTTCCCTTCACTGATTTCAATAGGAAGCCCAGGACTTCTGGTAACTGGAGGCCTACTTTTGCCCTTAGATACTTTTGAAAATCTGGCCTGTGGGGCAGGTATGATGAAAATAAGCTGAATCATCTAGGGACATTATTATTTTCTCTCCATTCTTTCAAGCTAGATATAACATGTGACAAAAATAAGTAAGCAGGAATCCAGAGACAGATCTAACTTCAGATAAACATAACAAATGTACGCCATAGACTCAGCAGTTACCCACACTGGTGTGGAACCACAGGCATTCAATTCACTCTTGCTCTGAATATTTGGGCTTAGACTCTATGGGAGTTCACAGTATTACTTGTCATTAGTCGTTTGCATCTCAAATAGGATAAAGGCTATAAGGTGTCCTATATAATCCTTAGTCTCATGTCCTGCAAAACAAGTCCTAGAATTACAATTAGTACTTTGTACAACCAGACCATCAATTCTGGTTCCCTTCTTGTTGTTTATTGTTTATATTGCAGTAGCATTTAGCAGCCCCAGTCCTGAATCCAGATCCATTGGCTAGGGACAGAAATAGAACAGCAACCCATATGTAACAAGTGGGCGTTGCAGGGCTAGTCTCAAATATAGGCCAACCCATTTGTCTTAGGGTGAGCCACCTGCCTTCTCATCTGCCACGCCTTGGTACTAATAATTACAATGATGTTACTCAGGCAGGAGGCTGCCCATTTATCTGCCCTGATGACAAGAGCCTATATATATGACTCTAACCTCCCCTTACTGTATCCCATGCCTTGCAGAAGTTCCATGGCCTAACACCTGGCCTACTTATCTCTATTAACTTCTTCCGGGACCCCAAGCCTGCACACACCAGGCCTCTGAGCCCACCTATGTCATCAGGGCTCCAAGCCCCATCCTGAGCCCCGCTAGGCTACCCCTTATCCCTGAGCTGTGGAGCTTTCTTAATTTCATAGATTTCATAGACACTAGGGCTGGAAGGGAACTTAGAAGATCACTGAGTCCAGCCCCCTGCCCCATGGGCAGGAAATCAGCAGGGGTCATGGGATCCCAGCAAGATAAGCATCCAATTTTCTCTTGAAGATGTTCAAAGTAGGTGCTTGAACCACCTCTGATGGCAGGCTATTCCAGACCTTGGGGGCTCCAACAGTAAAGAAATTCTTCCTTATGTCTAGCCCGAAACGGTCTTGCAGGAGTTTATAACCATTCGACCTTGTTGTCCCTTGGGGCGCTCTGGTGAACAAACGTTCCCCCAGATCCTGGTGAACACCCCTTATAAACTTATAGGTGGCCATCAGATCGCCTCTGAGCCTGCGCTTTTCCAGGCTGAAGAGTCCCATAGCTGTCAGCCTGTCATCGTAAGCTCTGTTTTCCTGACCCCTGATCAAGTGCGTGGCTCTTCTCTGGACTCTCTCAAGCTTCTCTACATCCTTTTTGAATTGTGGAGCTCAAAACTGGACGCAGTACTCCTGCTGCTGCCTCACCAAGGCTGAGTACAATGGGAGAATGACATCCTGGGATTGGCTTGAGAAGCATCTATGGATGCAAGTCAGAGTTTTGCCTGCTTTACTAGCCGCATCATCACATTGAAGGCTCATGTTCATCTTGTGGTCAATGATGACCCCCAAGTCCCTTTCATCTGTAGTGCTAGCCAGCATAGCACTGCCAACCCTATAAGGATGCTGCAGGTTTTTCCTCCCAAGGTGGAGAACCTTGCATTTTTTGGTGTTAAACACCATCAGGTTCTCGTCCGCCCATTTGCTGAGCCTGTGGAGATCAGCCTGGATCACCCTCCTGTCCTCAGGTGTGGATGCTTTACCCCAAAGTTTGATGTCATCAGCAAACTTGGCCAGTCCGCTTCTGACTCCAATGTCCACATCATTAATGAAGATGTTGAACAATACAGTCCAAGGACAGAGCCTTGAGGGACCCCACTGGTCACAGGGCACCATGACTATTGACTTCCATCAACCATCACCCTCTGGGTCTGACCACGGAGCCAATTCCCCAGCCAGCAGATTGTGGTGGACCCAAGGCCGCAGTTGGCCAGTTTTGCCAGGAGGTGATCATGGGATACGAGATTGAAGGCTTTTTTAAAGTCAAGATATACGACATGAATCTCTTCTCCCTTGTCCAGGTGATCAGTCACCTGGTCATAAAAGGAAATAAGATTGGTCAAGCAAGACCTACCTGCAACAAACCCATGCTGGCTATCTCTCAGGATGTTGCCATTGGCCAGTTTGTAAAGAATGGCCTCTTTGATAATATTTTCAAGATTAATAGGTTTTTTTTAATAGTTCCCCAAGGCTCAGGGCCCCACCCCCCAGGAGCCTTACCTGGCTCCCTGGTAACCACAGGCTCATCTGCAAGCCTGGGTGTTTCCACAGGTCCCTCCTCCTAACCCAGGCCCTGTGTCAGTGCTTGCAGTGAGCCTGGGCTCCCCCCTGTACCAATCTTCATCCACCAGAGATGTGGGGCTGAGGCCAGAAGGCACCCCATACTTGCCTTTCACCAGGGCAGTAAGTGGCCTGGCATTTCTGGGTGACTGTCCCACCACAGACAATCCCACCAGGCCACCTGTCCCCAGCAGGGTACAGTTTTCAATTATACCCAGGACCAGGGGGAGGCCTTCTCCTTTCCCATAGGCCCAGCCCTTACCTCCAAGATGTTCCATGAGCAGCAGCTCAGCCAGCTGTTGTCTCCTCAGCTACTGACAACAAACTGCTGCAATGCTGTTCAAGGCCCAGCTGGTTCCTGTCCCCCAATCAGGCAGCCCTGCCTAATTGGGATTGCGAGCAGCTGCTGACTGCCTTGCTGCTGCTGCACTGGCCCCTGCAAGTAAGAGCACCTGTGCTCTGTTACACCATATAAATGATCAGAAACCAGTTCCAATCTGGAACGCAACAGAAATTCAGTGCACATAAACTATTTTGAAAATGCCAAAACTGGTTTAAAATAAACCTGGATGAATGTAATATCAGACTTAATTGATTTAAGTTAAATTGATTTATTGAACTTCTGTCCTAGATTCCCTCCAGATTCAAGTTAACTCATGGTCCCCCAGCATCCCAGGATGCTTTGCACATCCCTCAGAAACCCCTTCCCTCACAGGGTGGGTGGGATAGCCTTGTCCCAAACTGTCTGCTTCAGCTGAGCAGGGAGGCATGCTCTAGTGCCCCCCAGTCTCTGGCCTTAGCTACTACAGGCATGTAGCTGCATTTTCAGAATCAAAAGTGAATAGTGACTTACTTATTGGTTCAATCCATGCAGCTTAGACTAACCTACAAAGATTGAATTGATTCAGTTTCAGGCTTTTTGAGTGCCTGTACTTAGCCATTTTAGTAGGTATGGTATAGACTCGATACAAATGAATTCCAGCCCCTGCTCTTGAAAGTTCTAATGTAAGTGAGTGCTAGACAACAACTATCTTGGATTCAGCCCTTTTTTGGGTAAAACTCTTCCAAAGGATATATAACCAATTTGTAACAGCACTGTATGAATGCTGAATAAAAAAAAAAAACACTGCATATTTGATGCGTAGTTTGGGGAACCACGCACTGCTATAGCTGTACTTGTTCTGTTGATAAATGGAGGAGTTTATTCTCAGTGGCTGAGATGTCACCTTTTGCCAGCACTAAATACACTTAATTTTCTTTTAATTTTGGCACAGTATCAGAGGGTGGCTCTCAGCTTCTCACCTAAATAAAATAATAATGATTTTAGGCGGTACTGTTTGTATTATTCATTGCTCTTGGCAAAACAAATGTTGATCTTATAATGCCACTGTTAAGTTTTTGATAGGGTAATGAAACCACCTGGATTTACAGCAGATGCAGACTTCTTGATAAGGTAATCTGTTAGTTTACAGACTCGCACAAGGCAAATCTGCAAGTCTCCAACAAATTTAACACAGTGTTCCCAGGACTCCTTACTGGGAGTTTAATATGATTGTTATCATCCCCTGATTTATGTTCAGACTCTCTTCACAACAGAGAGCTGCTAATTCTAAATCCCAAAAGCTCCTCAGCAGAAACGTGGCTTAATTGTTTAGCTCTTCTGTTGTAAAAATGAGCATATTTCTAGAAGATTAGAGGCAGGTAGCTCCCTTAAATATTAATTCTAACAAGGAAGAATGAAAGAAGACATTTGACACATCATTTTCTATGTTTGCAGTAAGCGGCTGTTTCAATATGAGACCTTTCACACTACTGATTGCATGAACTGTCCCTATCTCTGGTTTACATGGTGCTGTCAAACACCTATTGTGAAGACTTGACAGCATCATCAATAACAGTATTAGCGCTACTTTTCACAAACTTACAAGGATAGCATACATGATTGATGTTGTAACGTGAAAAAATGAACAGGGTCCTAACTGATTTTTGTTCTGGGGATCTCCCAAGATCTTCCACAACTTCCTGCAGTGCTTATCATGACATTTTTTCATTTTTACCACCCGAGGAAACAAGCCCATCAACACTGCTGCTGAGTCACTAGTAGGCATGAGAAACAGTATGAGATGTTTTTTTCCACATGGCACTGGCTGGAAGTAAGGCTATAGGTCAGTGTTTAGGACACAGCCTCCCTGTCACAACTATATACAGTAATACAGGCCAGTGTCTTCTAGTCTCATTTTCTCTTGCCCCTTCTTTCTTCCAGATGAAAGAAAGAACATGATCACTTTATTAAACCTGTCATAGTTTGTGCCCTGAAAATCTGTGTTCCTGAAACTTCATAATTTCTCTCTTAGGCATATAAGCAGGGCTGAGGCGACAAGGTGTCCTGCATAGGGATTATTTTCACTTGTTCATAGTTTAATTAAATAAATACATCCATGTCCAAATTTGCCTTAGAATCCGCCACAATTTCCAGGCTGCTGCTATGGGAAGAAGGCCTTGTGCTTGAATGTAGGTCCTGTTCACTATGGCGTTCACAAGGGTGAGTTCTACTGCCCTAATGGTTTCCCTGGGGCATAGGAACAACAGCTGAAGTATGAGGGCCACATAGATGCTGCCTTCATGATTATAAACTGGACTGTAATCAACCCAAGTAAGAAGCAGGGCATAATTGTGCTGCAGCAGGAACAGGGGAAGGATCCAAATTGTGACTCACTGAGCCCCTGTGGCTTTCCCATCACTCCAGCAGGGAAATAATCTGCACCAGACCTTTTTTCTGGCACAGGTTACTTTCCTTCTGTGCCAGCTCCATTGTGCAGGCTTGCACATTGTCAAAATGGAAGGAACAGAGTCTTGGGACCATTCATGTGCCATTTTACCCATTCAGGGTTTAGTCCCATGCTAGCTGATGTAGCAAAACTTGGACTGACATTACCAATGAAGAATCAGACCTCAAAGGCAGAAGCGGGAGCAGTGGCCCAGTTATACCTTCTCTTTCCCTGACATATTCTCCAAGGAAATGTGTAGTCCATGTAGAAAATGAGGGTCTGCTTGTGTCCTCTTCCTCCTCTACCCTGTAGCACAGCAGGCTCATGATGATTGAGCCTCACATGCTGTTCTTGAAGTCTAGAACCATGAAGACTGGTCTGTTCCACTGCCTTCCTGAAGTTTGACATGGCATACTACATAACAAATGTGCAGAGCCACTTTCTGGAGCCCTGAAGCTGCACAGCACATTTTCTTCCTAAGCTATTCCTTCCAAGATTTTAAAACACAATTTAAAAAAAAAATCCATGGCAACAGCTAAACTACTTCATGTCTCCCTGATTGGAGCATTGCTGTAGTTGGCTGCTGTGTCCAATTTCAATAGTCTTTCCAAACTCATAAAAATAAAGTGTCAAAGTTGTTACTTCATAAAAGTATGAATAAATAGTGGCTGACTGAGAGCTGGTAGATAAAGAACAGTCTAAGATGGCTTCTATGCCTTTTGGGTTTTTCCAAAGTTTGATTTAAGAACATTAGTCCCAGCCATGGCACCCATAAGAGCCACGCTGATTCTGGTGGGGCTCTACCCAGGATCACAGGTCCATCCACATATGCTAATCACAGATTAAGACACCATCTTGCTAAGGGCTGAACAAAAGACCACCTCCTACTCTCCTCCTCTTCTCATCTATCTTCCTTTTTTTCTTCTCCTATTTCCTATCCCATACCATTAGCTTTTGTGGTGTGGAGTCTAACCCACTGTGGCTGCTAAGGCTGACATTTTCAAAACTGTTCAAGTCATTTGAAATGGGAAGTGGACCTCTGAGTCCATTTGGCAACTTTAAAAATCCTTCCCTAAGTGTATAAAAATGTTAGAAGCACAAGTTACAGGGGGAAAGGATGCACATATGAAATTAAACCTTAGTTCTTCACAAACCTGAGGGGACAAGAGTGAATAGAGATGCAACAACACAAATATGTAAATTCCATGGTAAGTGCCAGGACATAAGACTTGGAACCTGATGTGTAAGTTAATTTCCTTGCTCATTTTACTTTGAAATACATGGTGGCTTAGTGCTGTTCCATATGTGGAGCATGAATTTGCCTTGCAATACCTTCCTGGGAGATTTTTTAAAACAAATATGTTTACAGAATAAATTAGAAAGAAGAAAAAACACATATATTACTGAGTTTGGCATATACCACATCAGGGTGTGCTGCAAATGACCTGAAAGATTTTTTATAAGGTTGTTGCTCCCTTTCATCTCATATTTGATCACTTTGGAAACAATAGTCTATAGCTGGCAGAAAAGCATGAACAAATGAAATTGCTGTTTTTGCTAAGGCACACTAGGTCTCTTCCCTCCTGCCAATCCAAGAGGAATTGCTAGTTTGGTCCACCAGGTTACATGTGGTGAGGGTGACACCCCACAATGGCCCAGTGGCTGAATGCCCAGTTTGAAGGGGGAAGACCGATGTCTGACCTTTCCTATCCTGTCTGCTTCAGATTTGTGTTGAAGAGAGAAGCCTGATCTCCCTGGAACCAGCCAGGCTCTGGAATTACTCCCTTTTTTAAAAAAAATGTGGATGTACTCCTCTCTAGCCCAGTAGTTAGCATGCTTAACTGAGATGGGACATGGCCAGTGTCTCTCCCTTCATTACTGAATTAAAAACATAAAGAACCAAGGTGCCCCCTCATCACAACTCTCCTATGATGAAAGACTGCCTCAAGCCACAAGGTAGTTGAGTTGCCTTCTTCTAGTGCTGACAATACATAAATTAACTCCATAACTCTGGCAAGTGAAAGAAATAGCTGTCTAACCTGGTGGCTATGGCATTCCCAGAGATAAGGCAAGGGGAGACCTATGCTCCAGAATAGGAAGGGAAGAAGAGATTTGAACTAAGGTCCTTCCCTACCCCAGACAAGTTAGTACAGGACTGAGTAGGGACAGGACAGGCTCATTCTTGTTTTCCCAACTGGAACTGTTACCTTTATTTATAAAGCAGGAAAAGGAACCAGGTCTTCCTGATTCCTCCCTCCATCCTCCCTGGTATGCTCCAGCCAAGACACACTGAGGGAGTCCCCACCCTGATAGTCCTGCACTTTGTGAGCTCCTCCTCATAATGGTGGGGAAAATCTGAATTCAAGCCTCTTCACTCTTGTTTTTTTGCTGTGAGAGGAGTATCCAGGTCCTTATCTGGTCTGCTGGGCTTTCTATTCACCCCACTGTCTACCAGAAGTTAGCATGATCATCTGGGAATCCCTGAATTCAAAAATCTCTTTTCTACCTGATCTGGAACAGAGACAGGAACCCAGGCTTCCACTTGTCATGTCTCAAGACCCTAACCCTTAAGTCCACAGTCACTCTTTTCTAAGGCCTATATGACAGAAAATGACTTTTTAGTCTTGTGGGTTAAGGACCCTCCTCTGGGAGGAAGAATATGGAGAGCACCCATCTCCACCACAGAGAAGTTAAGATGTAAACCTAGGTGTCCCCTAGCTCAACGGAGTGTCCCAAAGTATGAGGCACCAATACTAGTTTTGCCAAAATGAGAGATAGGAGGCTGCCATGCTTGCCTGGCAGATTGCAGGAAGAACCCAGGGATCTCATCTCTGCTTCCAAATAGGCAGAGTAGGAGAGATTTGAAGTCATATCTTTCCCAACTTCAGGCAATCATTCAAACCACTGGGCTATTGTGAGTGAGTCCCTTTCCACCTCTAACTAAGTCTATTAGAACATCATCTGAGATGGGATGAGACCTGAAGTCCCCTTCCTGCTCTTTGGTTACAATGGAAAAGTTCAGCAGTAGACAGAAGACTTCCTCTACAGTAGTCCAGGTGGGCACACCTGATTTCAAGCCTTTCCTGATTTTCTCTTTTTGAGCAGATATGGGAATCCAAGTCTCCCATTATCCTTTTGTAGAGGAATGGCACAAGGTAAAGGGAGCCTTCAAGTCCCATCTCTACTCCAAAGAGGCAAAGCAGGAAAGATTTAAAGCTACGGCTTCCCACATACTGGATGCTGGAGACCACAAGCCTTTTTTCCTAGTGAAACAAATCAATGCTTTTTTTTTTTAAAGTTGAGCTAGAGTATATTAAGTTGAAGGGAGATGTGGGCTGTACTCTCAATTCCAAACCTGATACAAGAGGATTGGCTCAAACCCAGCACTTCCTCCATCCAAAAAAGCATGCAAACCACTTGGCTATTTTAAATTACTCCCTCTGTAACTATGTACCTGTCACACTGGAGTGCTTCCCTTGCAATGGAGCAGGACCTAGGTTCCTTTCCTTTATTCTGGAATTAACTGAACAGTTTCAGCAGAAAAAACCCGAGCACCACACTACAGAAGTCCAGTAGTTAATATACTTGCCCGGACTGAGCAATCTATCCACAGGGATAACTACTTGAGAGGTTCCAGGATTATGCATTCTTTTTTCATATTAACAATGGGACCTTCTACCTAGAGAATAAAGAACAAAAGACTAAGAAGATAGTTAATTATAGCTTAAGCTTCATATGCAAAGTTAATGAATTTTAACGTGCATCAATTAATAACTAATTGGGTTTTGTGCCTCTGGTATGAATGGGAGTATAGGGGTGTTAGGGGAAAAATGGGTCTGAAGGTTGGCTGCTTTAATTGAAGTACTGAAGGATCACTGTATATTGGAAATAACCCCCTTGTGTTAAAAATTAAATTAAAACACTGGTTGTTTCCAACAAGATGTAAATAGAATTTCAAGAGGATTTCAAATTTATTTTAACAACTATTAGTATACAAGTCACAAAGGCTCTGATTCAGCAAGATCCATGAACACATCACTAACATTAAGCCACACTGAAACTGAAGGTAAGTACATGCTTAAAATTAAGCACGTAATTAAGTATCTTCTTAAATCAAGGCTCAAATTATTAGAACACTGGGAGATGGAACCTTCTTACCAATATTCTTTCTTGTTACTATTGGCACAGCTCTCAAGTAGATTCTCATTTGTCCCTTTGGCCTCTGACTTTGCTTCAAAATTGTTTAATTGACGAAGGGATGTAAGAGAGGTACATGGTTTACTACAAAACTCCTCGGTACTTTTAAAAGGAAACTTGTTTGTGATTGATTAGAGAACCACTAGTGATTGAAAGGCACAGGCTGTAGATGAAGCAAAGTGCCTTTATGAGTTTGTAAGCTTTATGTTCATATTTGCACCAGAATTTATTGCTCGCAGGTGCTACAGTTACATGTGTGCTTAGGACTGCAGCATGTTGAGCCGGGTTGGAGCAGCCCTGGCTGGCAGGGGACCAGAGGGATCAGTCTGCCAGCCTGGGGCTGCCTCAGCCCAACTCAATGTGCTGCATGGGGGCTGGCTGGGGCACAATGGTGCTCCAGTACAGGGCTAGCCAGCAGGCAGCCCCCACACTGAAGTACCCTCGTGCCCCAGCCAGCCCCGTCAGTCTGCAAACATGCATTGCTGCACACTAAAGAATGCAGTTGCAAAATAGTACTTATATTTACAAGTACTAATCTGTGACAGAGTTAATTCATTTCCTGCAGCCTAATAGGGATGCATGTGTAGACACTGAGACTTTACTGTGGAGCTAATTAAGCAGCTCTGCAGTAAACACCATGTGTAGGTGTGCCCACTGTTCTGCTGGCATCAATAAACAATGTGCAGTTTCCTTCCTCAGAAAAGAATCTGTACACCCTGATGAAGGGGGAGAGGATGCAGGTTAAAGCAACTACTACCCCATTTACATTAGACAGCCAGTTTGTCAAATAGAACCTTATTTCCTGTGACAGGATAGGAAGGGATCTTACCGACGTGGAGGGACTGCTATCTGACACTCAGTGGTCTCTGACAGCAGTGGAGACCTGACTTACCTAAACCCAAAGGCATGTATTTCTGGCAGAGTGAAAGGTGGTATGGCTATAAACTCTGTCTCCCTCCAGTTAAATATGAGTACAGAGGTTTTAACATGTAAAAGAAAGTGCTCTAGTGGCCAGCAGAAGTATTGGTTTAAAACTCCTCAGAGGTTATGGCCCTTCAGTCTGCCAGGGAGCATGTTAAAGCTTTAACTTTTCATTTAAGGCTTTTGACAAGCCATTGCAGATTATAAATAATGGATGAATTCCCAACCTATATCTCTACTTCCTGGCTAACTTCCCACATGGGTGAACTGAGAGTTTTCTCCTTAATTATCTGTAGGACAACCTTTGCATATTGCTCTTTAAGCATATAATTATCTTTGATCATTTGGGCTGAATTATATATCCTTATTACTGTATGGACTTTCTCTTAAGGTTATAACATACAGTAAAATAGCCCAGGATGATGCCAAGGATGTATAACAATAAAAATATTAGGAAAAGCCCCAGGCCTCCTTTTTTTTGGCAAGCAGCAGAGAATTAGTCCCAGAAATTGGTACAATACCATTATCTGATTTAAAAGCCACTATCTGAAACAGACCCTGCAGCCCTTACTCATGTCAGGAGCTCCAAGGATGTCAACAGGGCTACTTCACAGATGTTTGCAAGATATGGCCAGAAAGTACATTTGTACTTATTGTGATGTTTTAATCATTAAAATTTACATGTATGGTGGATGAAGAAGGGTTTCTGTCATGGAATCACATAATTAGAAGGGACCTCAAGGGTCATTTAATCTAATCCTTTTCACAGATGCAGGACTTGCTGTTCCTAAAGCGTTGCAGATAGGTGCCTGTCCAGCCTTCTTAAAAACCTCCAATGAAGGAGATTCCATAACTGCCCTAGGCTGCTTCTTCCATTGTCCCACTGTTCTGACACATTTCTGAATGATCTGAACTAAACTACATCTGTGGGGTTGGGTTTGGCTTTTTGTGAACTCCTAGTCCACATCCACATGAGTATGGTAATTTGGTTCCCCAAGGACAACTAGCAGTGGGACAATTTATGCCGACACTAGTTGTCCCTGGGAAATGCTTGTGCCATGCACTCTGTGGCACGAGGCAAGTTAGGGGAGGGGAGGCTGGGGGCCAGCACTGGGCTGGTCCCAGCAGCCTTACCTGGGGTTCTGGGGGCTTCCTGGAGCTACAGCAATGGCAATCCTGCCACTTGGAGCCTCGCTGACAGCCAAAGTGTGGCTCCAGCCAGTAAGGCTCTGATTTAGAGCAGTACGTACTGCTCCCACATGCGCAACTCCGCTTTTTTTCCTCTCACTGGCGCATTAGCCCTTATGACCTCCTCCCTTACACTTTTCTGAGGGGAAGGGATGGTCTGATCCTATTTCTTTTCAATATTTGATTTCTTATCCAAAGGTTCCAAAGGAAAGTTATTTTAAAGCCAAACATACTTTTCATTATAGATGTTGTTTGCTTCTCACAGCTTAGACAATGCAGAGATAAGCCAGTTCCCCTTTTGTTTACTGTCCATCTCCAGCATTAGACTACAGCCAGGTGCTGCAGCTGGACCACAATTAAGTGAACACAGGGCGCACCCAAGCCCCCAGGCCATGTCTAGTGCATCCAGTGCTGGGCCTGGCCGCGGGGTACCAAGCCACCCACCAGCACCCCAAAGCCCACAGCAGCATAGCTGGGTGGTACAGCCCAGCACCAGCCAAGGGAATGGGATTCTCCAGTCCCCGCAGATGCAATCAGCCCAGCCTCGGCCCTGGTCCTGGCTCTAACCTTCTCCCCATGTTCCTCCCTCCACAGCATCAATCGAGAGCAGGCTGGAGCTGTGCCTGTGGGGCTTCATGCTACCTCTAGGTGCCACCAAGAAGAAGCAGCAGTGAGTGCTGTCCTCCAAGGCACAAGTGCTGGAGCAGCGGTTTCAGCAGCAGTGGTACCTGGCAGTGTACTGGCTGACTTGGGACTAATGCTCTGATTCAGGTGCTTTAGCCATTTTTAAGGCGCATTAAGGGCATGGGTCTACATGTGTGTGCCCTTAAAGCACCTTAAAAATGGTGATTTTAAGCTAATCTTACATGCATCAAATGTATGTGCAAATATTTAAGGCGCCTTACGGGATGTGTCGGCAGCTTAAGGTGCCTTATCTCTATGTATGTTGACCGAGTGGGCTGGAGATGAGCCCATGGGGCCCCATGCTGCCTCTGGGTGCTGCCAAGAAATAGAAGCAGTGGGTGCTGTCAGCACACTGACTGGTAACACTGATGCCAGAACCACCACTCCAGCACCAATGTCTGTGCCTTAAAGAACAGCACCCACTGCTTCTTCTTCTTGGTGGCACCCAGCAGCAGAGCAGGGCCCCATTGGCTTGGCTCTGACCCACACAATCACAGATTCACAGTTTAGGGTTGGAAGGGATTTCATGAGATCATCAGGTCCAGCCCCCCTGTTCTGGGCAGGAAAGACTGCTAGGGTCAAATAACCCCAGCAAGGTGTGCATCCAGTCTCCTTTTGAAGATCTCCAGGGTACGTGCCTGTACCACCTCCACTGGGAGTCTATTCCAGTGTCTGGTCACATGAACCGTGAAGAAGATTTTCCTTATATCTAGCCACGGGGAGGTGGCTATGCTGGAGCCCAGGATGGTCTCGCTCTGCCCTGGCCCCTACTTGGCCCAGTCTCCCAGGGAGATAGTAAAGAGAGGGGGAGGGTACCTACTGGTCCTTCTTCAGTGGGGCAGGGTCCCCTGAAGCCTGGGTAGGGTCCCACTAGCCTGGTATTAGCTTTTCTGATGGTGGACCCACTGCGCACGTGCACAGTTTAAAAGGGCCTGCCAAAGGAAAAAAATCCCAGACAGGCCCCAGGAGCTGCGCGAGACGCGAGGGTGCAAGCCCGCTGCACCCCCACTCCTCTGAAGCCCCCCAGTGACCCCCAACTGCTGCAGAGCACCCCCGCCAACTCCCAGCAGCAGTCAGAGGTAAGCAGGGCCCCTGGTGGGAGGAACTAGCCCCAGCCTAGCTGCGGGGAGGCAGCTAAGCCAGAGCCTGGGAGGATCTCGCCCTGCCCAGCCCCTACTTCGCCCAGCCCCCCAGGGAGCCACACAACTGGAGCCGTGCAAACAGGCTGCGCAAACAGGTGCGGTTGTCTCCCCGGCACATGAGTTAGCATGGAGTTTGAGCAGGAGGGCAAGCAGGAGGGCCACAGGCCCTGCCTGTGAGCCCCTTAGGGTAGACAGTCCCAGCTGCAGCCAGCCTACTAGTGGCATGATGCAGATGGGCACATGCCACACCCCAAGGGTCCCCTTGGGGCCTGTGGCCCCCCCGCTCTGGCTCCTCAGAGGCCTCCACCCAGACGGAGCCCATAGTTCTGGACTCTTTGCAGATGGAGCCTCTGGATCTCGGCTGCAGGGGCTGCCTGACACTTTTTCAGGCTCTGGGGCTTGGGAGCATAGCCACCTCTGCTTGTGAGGTCTACTGAGGTCTCTGGCGTGTCAGCTGGAGGAGCTCCAGGCCACAGTCCAGAGACTGCATGCCATCAGGGACTGTGAGCAGGAGATAGACTCCTACTGCCAGGCCTTCCTCCCTTGGGAGCCAGAGGGTAGACCACTGTCTCCCTCTAGGACAAGGGAGGACTCAGAGACCTCCCATTCTGTCCAGCCCAGGGCTTGGACCAAGGTGGCCAAGGGCCCCAAGGCCCACTGCACCAAGGTCCCTGCCCTGCTGGAGCTCTGCAACAGGCAGCCCCAGCAGAGCCTCTTGCAGCCCCAGCAGAGCTTGCTGAGTTGCCAGCTCCTGCAGGCAAACAAGCTCTACTGTAGCTATCACCCCCGCTCTCCCCAAGACAAAACACAAAGTGTTTGTTATGGGAGACTCCATCCCGAAGGGGTCTGAGGGGACGATCTACCGCCCTGACCCCTTAACCTGCATCTGAGACATTGTGGACATCCCTAAATTCCTCCAGCCCATTGACCACTACCCTATGCTCTTTATCCATGTGGGCACAAATGACATGGCTTGGAGCGCTCCAAGCCAGGTCATGAAGCACTACAGGGATTTGGGAGCAGGCCTAAAGGGCCTGGGGGCACAGGTGGTGTTTTCTTTGATCCTCCCAGTCTCAGGTTATGGGCCAAGGAGGGAGAGGAGGATCCAGGTAGTGAACCAAAGACTGCGGCACTGGTGTCATCAGGAAGGCTTTGGCTTCCATGACCACAGCCCACTCTTTGGTGAGAGAGACAGTGAGCAGCTGGGAAGGGATGGCCTCCACCTCTCTCCATTGGGGAGGAGGCTCTTCTCAGACAGACTGGCTGACCTGCTCCACTGGGCTTTAAACTAAGCCTGCCAGGGGGCGGGGGGACTACCGCCACTGCTGGCCCGCTGAGCAACCCCTGCAAAGCCAGCAGGCCAAGGCACTTAAGGGAACCCACCCCTGCCCCATCCCTGAAACAATCTGTAGGCAAGGCAAGGGCCCCCAAGGGGCTACTTGCCTGTCTGTACACAAATGCCAGGAGCTTGGGGAATAAACAGGAGGAACTTGTCCTCCTGCTTAACACAAAGGAATACAATGTCATAGGGATAATGGAGACCTGGTGGGACTCTACCCATGACTGGACCATGGGTATAGATGGCTATACCCTGTAGAGAAGAAATCGAGGGGACAAAAGGTGTGGTGGTGTAGCTCTCTATGATAAGGAGAGATATGCATCCCTGCAAGCTGATATTGGTGACCAGGGTGGACAATTGGAGACCCTCTGGGTTAAAATCTGTGGGGAACATGGCACAGGGGACACAATGATGGGAGTCTACTACAGAACTCCTACCCAAAGTCAAGAGCTTGACCAGGAGTTCACGAGGGAACTGGCTGAGGCTGCATGCTCCTGGTCCATGGTTGTCATGAGAGACTTCAACTACCCAGACATCTCGTGGGAAGAGAACTCAGCCAAATGCAAGCAATTGCAAAGCTTTCTCTCATGCATGGGTGACCTCTTCTCTAGACAAGAAGTCTACGGGCCAATGAGAAGTAAAGCGCTGCTTGACCTGGTACTGGCAACTGGGGACGACCTAATCAGCAACCTAATGATCAAAGGGAAGCTGAGTGACAGCAACCATGAGCTGATCACCTTCACCATCTGCCGTAAAACTGGCAAGTCAGTCAACAATACAGAAGTCCTCAACTTCAGGAAATTTGACTTTGATAAGCTTAGGAGGCTTGTCGGTGAGGCCCTAAGGGACCATGACCCCAAGGGGAGGGGAGTTCAGGAAGAGTGGTTGCTCCACAAAGGAGCAATGCTAGATGCACAAGCTAAGGCTATTCCATCTCGGAGGAAAGACAGCAAAAGGGCATAGCAGCCCCCTTGGGTCAGCAAGGAACTAGTGGACCTCCTGCATCTAAAAGGAAAGACCTACAAAGGATGAAGGATGGGATCCACCTCCAAGGAGGAATATTCCGCACTGGTCTGGTCCTGCAGGGAGCGAACCAGGAAAGCGAAGGCTGCAACAGAACTCCAACGGGCTACTAGGATCAAGGATAATAAAAAGTTCTTTTTTAGATATGTCGGGAGCCAGAGGAAAAGCAAGGGGACAACCAGATGGGACAACTGACGAATGACGCCCAGGAAAAAGGCCAACCTACTAAATGGGTACTTTGCGTCAGCCTTTCACCAGTCCCATGTGATGCCTCTGTGCATCATGGGACATGGAGGCCTGAGTGAGGAAGATTTCTTGCCCTACGTCAGTGCTGACCTCATGAAGGAACGCCTTGATTCATAGATTCATAGATGTAGGGTCGCAAGGGACCTTGTAGATCATCAAATCTTGCCCCCTGCCCTGGGCAGAAGAGAAAACCGGGCTCAAATGACCCCATCTAGGTAGACATCAAGCCTCTTCTTAAAGTCCCCCAGGGTAGGAGCCATCACCACTTCCCTTGGAAGTTGGTTCCAGATCCTAGCCACCCTGACTGTGAAGTAGTGCCTTTGGATGTCCAGTCTAAACCTACTCTCTAACAATTTGTGGCCATTATTCCTTGTTACCCCGGTGGGGCGCTAGGGGGAACAGGGTCTCTCCCAAACCCTGCTGGTCCCCCCTGGTGAGTTTATAGGTGGCCACCAGGTCCCCCCTCAGCCTTCTCTTGTGGAGGATAAACAGGTTAAGGTCCTGTGGCCTCTCTTTGTAGGGTCTGCCCTGCTGTCCCTGGATCATGTGGGTGGCCCTCCTCTGGACCCTCTCAATGCTGTCCACATCCCTCCTGAAGTGTGGCGCCCAGAACTGAACACAGTACTCCAGCTGCGGCCTGACCAGTGTCACATAGAGGTGGAAGATCACCTCCTTGGCCCTACTTATGATGCATCTGTGGATACACGACAAGGTACATTTAGCCCTACTGACCGTGACCTCGCATTGTCAGTGAGACTGGACATCATTGAGAGGTTGGACACCTTCAAGTCAGCTGGCCCTGATAATCTGCACCCCAGGGTACTCAAGGAGCTGGTGAGCATCATAGCTCAGCTGCTGGCATGGATCTTTGAGAAGTTCTGGTGCTCTGATGAAGTGCCTGAAGACTGAAAGAAGGCCAATGTGGTGCCTATCTTCAAGAAAGGGAGGAAAGTGGATCCGGCAAACTACAGGCCCATCAGCCTGACATCTATCCCAGGGAAGGTCTTAGAAAAGATTATCAAAGAGGCCATTCTTAACAAACTGGCCAATGGCAACATCCTGAGGGATAGCCAGCACGGGTTTGTTGCGTGCAGGTCTTGCTTGACCAATCTTATTTCCTTTTATGACCAGGTGATCAATCACCTGGACAAGGGAGAGGAGATTGATGTTGTATATCCTGACTTTAAAAAAGCCTTCGATCTGGTATCCCATGATCACCTCTTGGCAAAACTGGCCAACTGCAGCCTTAGGTCCACCACAATCCGCTGGCTGGGGAATTGGCTCTGGGGTCGGACCCAGAGGGTGGTGGTTGACAGAAGTCAATTGTCTTGGTGCCCTGTGACCAGTGGAGTCCCTCAAGGCTCTGTCCTTGGACCTGTATTGTTCAACATTTTCATTAATGATGTGAACATTGGAGTCAGAAGCAGACTGGCCAAGTTTGCTGATGACAACAAACTTTGGGGTAAAGCATCCACACCTGAGGACAGGAGGGTGATCCAGGCTGATCTCCACAGGCTCAGCAAATGGGCGGACAAGAACCTGATGGTGTTTAACACCAAAAAATGCAAGGTTCTCCACCTTGGGAGGAAAAACCTGCAGCATTCTTATAGGGTTGGCAGTGCTATGCTGGCTAGCACTATGGATGAAAGGAACTTGGGGGTCATGATTAACTACAAGATGAACATAAGCCTTCAATGAGATGCTGCGGCTAGTAAAGCGAGCAAAACTCTGACTTGCATCCATAGATGCTTCTCAAGCAAATCCCAGGATGTCATTCTCCCATTGTGCTTGGCTTTGGTGAGGCCGCAGCTTGAGTACTGTGTCCAGTTTTGAGCTCCACAATTCAAAAAGGATGTAGAGAAGCTTAAGAGAGTCCACAGAAGAGCCACGTGCATGATCAGAGGTCAGGAAAACAGACCTTACGATGACAGGCTGACAGCTATGGGACTCTTCAGCCTGGAAAATCTATGAAATCAGTCTGAAACCTTCTTCTAGGAGTTTATGACTGTTGCTCTTGGTTTTCCCCTGGGGCACTTTGGTGAATAGTTGTTCACCTACCCCCTGACGCTCACCCCTGATATATTTGTAAGCTGCCACCAAATCCTCCCAAAGTCTTCTCTTTTCTAGGCTGAACAGTCTCATATCTGTCAGCCTTTCCTCATATGGCTTGCTCTTCAGGCCTCTAATCATATGTGTGGCTGTTCTCTAGACTGTCTCCAGTTTCTCCACATCCTTCTTAAAGTGTGGTACCAAAAATTGGATACAGTACTCCAGCTGCAGCCTCACCGATGCCAAGTGGAGTGGGAGAATAACTTCTTTAGTTTTGTTTGAGATGCGTCAGTTAATGCATAACAGCATATTGTTTGCTCTGCTAACTACAGCATCACACTAGTACCTCATATTAATTTTATGGTCAATTATGACCCCCAGTTCCCTCTTGGACATGGTGCTAGCTAGTGTAGCACCACCAAGCCTGTAAGTTTGTTGCATATTTTTCTTCCCCAGATAGAGCACTTTACACTTCTCAGTGTTGAACAGCATCTGGGTCTAGTCGGCCCATCTAACTAATCTGTCTAGGTCCACTTTCTCACAGCTTAGTGTCATCAGCAAACTTTACCAGTGTGCTTTTCACCCCCACATCCAGATCATTGATGAAGATGTTGAAAAGCACTAGTCCAAGTACCGAACCCTGGGGGACCCCACCTTCTGCCAGGTCAACACAGATCCATCTATTGGTACTCTCTGGGTCTGACCCTGCAGCCAGTTTCCCACTCATCTGACCATTGAATTGTTGAGCCTGTAGTCCCCTAGTTTTACCTTAAGAGCCTAATAGAACGCCAGTGCTTTAAACTAATATGCCAAAGTGAATGTATAGACAGTGTCCATGAGCAAATTGGTCCTGGTCAGCCCAGGCAGCAAGGGGATACGATTTCTGCCTGGCTAAGCCCAATGCTGGGAGGGAGTGTGGGAGCTTCCTTAGCTCTGGGGGAAGCTCCCAGACATGCAGAGCTCAGGATCACAGCCTGGCTCAGGAGCACTGACTTGGGGTAATGTCCCATGCCTGTGCAGCAACAGCACCCTGATCTCTCACCTTGCTTTGCCTGCAGGCAGTGGAGGAGGTCAGGTTGAACTTGTTGGATCAGTCTGTCATCAAGAAAAATAAGGCTGTCTGCGAATGCCATCCTCTATGCCTCGGGGTTGCTCCGGCTCTCAAGGCACTCAGCCGGAAGGAGGGCAATGATAATCTTGGATCCCCCAGCCCATGCCAGGGGAGATGTTAACTGAGCAGCACCAGGACTGGGGGGACCCACATTTGCCCCCTGGCAGAAGAGGATGGGGCATCTGGGGGTGCTGTGCTTTGTTGTGCCATGGGGTGCGGGCTGGGAGATCTCAGCAAGTCACTGCCCTCCCTCCAGCCAACTGTCTTGGGAGGCAGAGTGACCCTGAGGTGCAGAGGATGGCACTCAGGCTCAAGAGCCAGCCCCAGAGACCAGAGCAGGGCCCCAAACTGCCAAGTGGGTAGACACCTCCTTATCTTTCTTGATGATGAACTGATCCAGCAAGTTCATCCTAGCAGAGCCAGGCAGGAGCAGCCCTCAACTAGGCTGCTCCTGTTGGGCTCAATTTGCTCCTGACCTGGGTGTACACATAGACATGCACACTAGAGCAGTTTAATGTGCCTGAATTTACTGCACAGTAAATTCAGGTGTATTAATTACACATGTAGTTGCACACACTGAAGTCCACAAAATTTAAGTCAACTCAAACGGGGGCCTTATGTAGGTGTAAGCTTAGGCTGTCAGTGGGAAGAAATCCATATAAAAACGAAGATTTTTGGTGTTCTTTTTAACTGAAGCAACTGTATAGCTGGGAGAGATGCTAGACAAGTTTTGGGCACAAAATGCTCCGTTTCAGGCCACTCTGTGCCCAAAAGCATGTATAACATCTCTCCCACTGTACAATTGGTCCAATTAAAAATATCACCAGAAGAACCTTGCTTCTTGCACATTTCCAGGTCCATCATGGCGACAACAACAGTCTAGCCCTGCTACTACATAATAATTGTAGCCAAGTTCTAATAAAAGTAATTCAGAGATATTAGCCTCTGCTTACTATTCAAAATTACTGCATTACTAACTTTGAAATTAAATAGAAAAAATCCCCCTAGAAATTCAAACAAATATACAATACCTTCCCCTTCTCCCTTTGTCTCTTTATGTAAATAATCCTAGAGAGGGTTGAATTTTTATATATTGGCATGTCACATTTTGAAATTGAAAAAAAAATGTAAATTTTTGTAAATGTAAAAAAAATGTAAATGTAAAAAAAAGTACAAAATTTTAATGATTTTTCCTAATTATCTGTAATTGTAAATTAAAATGTAAATATAAAGTATCATGATGAAGATAAATAGATTTGATTAGTAAGCAAGATTTTCAAAAAGTGTATTCACAGAGATTATTTTGAAGAGATAGGTGCACATCTCTGATGCTAAAGAAAGCTACAAGGAAAAAAATTAAAGATGTTTCATAGGCATTTCTACTGCTTAACAAAGGATGTGAAGATAAGTAGGGAGATGGTATATGTCAGCTGATAAAACCAGCAAAGAAGGATTTATGCAAGGGAAAACAGTGTGTTGCATTATTTAGTGGGCCCAAGAAGCTTGGTTATTTGGTTTTAGAAACAACTCATGATTTATTCACCTGTTGAAAATCTGCAAGGAATGGTGAGAGAGATATAGTGAACATCTGATTCTGTGTTTCCCAAAGATCCATTATGCAGGTGTCTGCATCGGATATTACTGTACAACTGGACCAAATCAAACTGACTTTAGATGCACAATAGCAATGACAATAAGAACTCTTTGTGTTCTCTCACTCTTTCCATTTCTGCCCCTGGAAGTATCTTACAACGGGAAGCAAAGAAACCTTTATTCCCACTTCCAAGGATATTACAAATGAAGGATGGAAATATGAACAATATACTTATAGTTAGACAGCAAGTCAATGAAGAGCTCAAAAGATAACCTATATAAGCCAGATCCTCAAATAACCTTATCTGCTGATGTGGCATAAGTCCTTTTCTACCACTTTTCCACACTGTGATCTAAGGAAGACAAGGAAGGCCTCAGAACATCCTTACTTTGCTCAGGTTGGAACAACAATTTTACCATCATAAGGCTATTTCATCATCACAAATTCACCATGTACCCCTTCTTCCTATGAAGAGTGCCCCAGGATTCCCTCTCTACTAAACAGGGCAGACTTGGGTGATGTAGCGCCCAAATAATACACTTCTCTATAGGAGCATGTTGCCTTTATTTTAGGTAGATTCATATATCCTGAAACAGAATGAAATACAAATTTTCCATGGAAAAAAAAATCTCTCTGCCATAAGAGGGTTCCAGTGTATTTGATAGAGAATAAGTAGAATGTCAAATCACTAGGTAGAAAATGTACTATCATTTAAAAAAAGAACGAACTGAAATTCTGTAGAATTTTCTCAGGCTTGCAAGAAGTTACTGGTTAGGATTCAGAAATATTTGTAGAAGGTACATGATTGTATAAGTATGAAGCTGAGACCTAAAGGAAAGGGTAGGAAGAAGGATCTCCAGAACTGTAAGTGATAGCAAAGTCAGAACAGTAAATAATGGAAAACTATGCAGTGAGACAGAAGGACTTTGATCATTTAAGTACCTTGGCTAAAAGATGGCAAATGCCAGAAATCAGTACAGATAGATGTAGGATACTGAATCTTGAGAAAAGAATAAAAAGAACCAATGTCTGCTAAAGTAAATAAATGCTACAGAATATTGACCAAGGAAGTGATTTTGGAGTTATGGGGAAAATTCCCCAAAACACCCAACACAAAGTGCATCTCAAAAATGATAGAAACAAAAAAAAAGTGTTGTATTACTTTGCTAGTGTAAATCAAAAGGCAAAAGGGTATTATTGCTATATAAAGCAAGGCTGTATCTTAGTGCACTTTGGCAATATTAACCATACCTTACAGCACTGGAAAAGGCATATCAAATAATAGGGTATGATAAGTGACTCTGCAAATGTGATTTATTAAAAATAAATAGCATTCACATCAAATATATATAATTGTTTTCCCTGCCAAATAAATTAATATAAATTTATTCCAAATAATATACAGCATCCATAACATTTTATATTTCCGCTCTTGCATCACAATCCATTTGACAGCTTTGTGTAATAATAAGCTGTACATAAATGTGCTAATTTCAAAAGGTTTTAAAAAATGAAATGAACATTTATTAAGATTTGGTTTCTTGCTGAAATGGATGTGACTCCAGCATCCTTTTCACTGTGACCATCACAAGGATACTTTTATGACATGGAAATGACAGACCATTTGTACATTTCAGTCATATTCCTCTAAGAAATTGGAGAAGATACATTGTTCTCTGGAGGGGAATGTAACGTTCTTAAAGATCCTATATCCTAATTAAGAGGGTCGTCAGCACAATGCCAGGAAGGAGACAGAGAGAGCCTGTTTCTAGTTAGAGTAATGCACTCATGAAAAAAAATTCCTTTGTGAATGTCAGCATCAGAGGAGCTACTCCATAATTAGAATCTCTTTATTTTATACCTGACCTGACCAGAAGCAGGAAGAGAATCTTTGGCGTTGCCTTGTCAGGGAAAGGTAGGCTCCTTTGAACAACATGGATCATTCAGTGAATGTTATTGCCAATGTTATTGCCATCTCGATATAAATATGTACATGGACTATCATTTTCTTGTAACAAATGGTAAAAGATATGCTGGTGACAGTGAGGTAGTCATGGAGAAAAGACTACTTTATCACCTACCTATGACTATGTTTCCCAAGCAGCATTCTCACCAATCACAAGCCCTGTGCAATCATTAGTTCTTGCACATGGAAGCAATGAAGTTGTCTCTTAAAGTAAATCATTCAAGGATTTTTATAATCTGAAATAAAATTTTCTAATATTTTTTTCCTAAGTTTTCCAGGTTTAAGGTTTTAATCTTTTATTATTTATTGTACAGCAGTTTTGAAGGGCATGATGACAAGGGCAGTATAAATAGATGCTGCAGATGGGAGGGGAACAGTGCATGACAATGTTGTATTTAAAAAAATAATAATTATTTTTTATTTGTCCTAGTATACCAGTGTTGTTTCTTGTCGAATTCAGAATAAAACATTAACTACAGATTGCTTTATAAGCATTTTGCTATCTGCCAGTTAAAGCTGTTGATAAATATCCTATAGAAATAGCATACAAGAAAGAGAATGGTAAATAAATTTTCTTTTCTTCCTACAGACTTAGGGCAGCACATTCAAAAGAACATATTTTTCTATGTTTTGTGTGATTGTGAGATCCAGAAAGTTGCTTTTTTTTTTCCTTCCAGGATTAAACATCCTTTTAGATTGCTACACATTGGATTTAAGCTTTGCTATCTTTACCTCTGGTGATTTTTTTAAATCCTACCAGATCCTGAATTACATGCTAATCATAGCAAAATGCTGGGCATTCTTTTAACAGTGAGCTTAAAAATAATCCTCTTTCAATGGAAAAAGACATAAAATATCTCATTAGACCAATGGCACTACCAGGTACAATCCATCCTACTGCATAAAAAAATTTATGCTACGCATCATTTCTTCCACCTAAATTCAGTGACACCTGGAATTCAGCGACTGAATACTTCACCCGAGTTAAGCCCATTGCTTAGTGAAGTAATATAATGATTAGTGTATGCTCGCAGTGCTTCATCCTGCTGCATTAAAGTCAATGGGAATACTGCAATTTGACTTAACTGGGAGCAGGCTCAAGGCTTTATTTCAATATGCTTTTTCCTAAACTGGTGGTACAATCTAATGATGAATGCATTGTGGCCTTGATCCAAATCCCAGTGAGTCTTTCTACATGCTTAAATTGTCCTGTATTCTATGCACTATGTTTTCTTTCCTTATGTATTACTAGTCTAGTTTTGTCTAGTCTAGTGTAGTGTAATGGATTTCCACCCAGATTTTGCAAACCTGTATTCATGGGAGTAATTCTCTGGCAGGCAGGAAATAGTCAAGAGAATAGGACTGACTGAGCAAGCGCTTTCCAAGAAGGAGCCACGGGAAACTACATTCTACCTCATGGTTTCCACTAAGATTAATTCTTTCTTCTGACCTAAACTGCTTGTAATGTAACCATGCATTATCATACAACCACCATACTTCACCATCTAGAGACATCTAGATTTTAATTTTCATAAGGTTTAATGATATAGGCAAGTATGTAAATTTATATTAAACCTTTTTTGATGAAAACTAGCTTTTTGAACCAAAACAAAAATGACTTTTTGATCTAAATTTTCTATATTTCAAACTAAAAATTAAAAATGTGGGTTTTCCCAGGGGGGAAAGGGGAGGGGGGAACTAAAAATAGAGAGAAAGGGGGAAAAACAAAAAAACCCTTGATAATAAATACAGTCCCCCCTCCCCCACCAAACAACTAAAAAAATTAGTGGAAATTGCTGAATAAAGTATATTTTCATAGATTTGATAGATTTCTAGAGTCAGAAGGGATCTGGTAGATCATCAGGTCTTACCCCCTGCTCCAAGCAGGAAAGAGCGCTGGGGTTAGGTAACCCCAGCCAGATGCCTGTTTAATCCCCTCTTGAACACCTCCAAGGTCGGGGAAAGCACCACCTCCCTTGGAAGCCCATTCCATATTTTGGCAACCCTTACCGTAAAGAATTTCTTCTTTATGTCCAATCTAAATTTGTTCTGCTTCAGTTTGTGGCCATTATTCCTGGTAACCCCGAGGGGCGCCCTGGTAAACAGTGTCCCCTATTCTCTGTTGGTGCCCCCCACAGTGAGTTTGTAGGCAGCCACAAGATCACCTCTCAGCCTTCTCTGGTGGAGGCTGAAGAGATTCAGATCTCTCAGTCTTTCTTCAGAGGGTCTTACCTGCAGTCCCTCAACCATACGAGTAGCCCTCCTCTGAACCCTCTCAACATTATCCACATCCCTCTTGAAGTGTGGCACCCAAAACTGGATGCAGTACTCCATCTGTGGCCTCACCAGTGCTGCATAGAGGGGAATTATCACTTTCCTAGACCTGCTCATGATACTTCTGCTGATGCAAGAAAGAGTGTGGTTAGCCTTGCTTATTATCTCGTCTCACTGGTGACTCATGTTCATTTTTCGTCAACCAGGACTCCGAGACCTCTTTCCACTGTTGTGGAGCTCAGAATGGTACCCCCCAGTCTATAGGTGTGTTGGAGATTCTTTCTCCCCAGCTGCAGCACCTTGCATTTATCCTTGTTGAATTGCATCCTATTTTGTTTTTTTCCAAATATTTTACAGAAAGTATACAGCATTTTTCAACCAACTCTTGATCTGTTTATTTAACATTGTTATCAATGCTTTTCTTAATTTAAGCACAAGTTCCATTTTCACTTAGAACTTACAAGGACATGATCAGAGTCAACACCTTCATATTGATTTTGTACAACTGAAACCATACAAAATTGAAATTAAAATATTTTTAGAGAATAATAAGAAATATCCAGTGGACAAAATTTTTATTTTAAAAGCAGTAGTGTTGTTTTAAACAAATGGTAGCAATGTTTGTAGCTGTAAATGAGTTAACACATGAAATATGAAAGTCCTAGGATCTTGGCTGCAGTCCAGCCACAGCATCTGGCTGCAGTCCAGTGGTCCCCACTCCACACGTGCCATCAACAGACCCCCACCGCCCCTAGGCACACCCCCTGCCTTTCTCTGCACTCCTTGGCCAGGAATGCACTCATTGTTTGTGCTGCCCGCAGCCAGTTTCCCCAGTGTCCAGGGTGCTGCCTAGGGCAGGCTGCAGACGTATTCACCCAACAAGCTGCGTTAAGGCACCTTAAGGCATGCACGTGTAGACGCACACATAATCACTTTAATGTGCATTGGCTAGGTTTAGGTGCACCTAAATTTGTGTGTAGACACACCCAGAATCTCTGACACTGAATTAAATCACAACTTCATTGAATTCAGTTGCAAAATTTGCATGGCTTTCACTGATGTCAGGATTTAAACAATAGGATAAAGCTCTTCATGGAAAAGAGACAACATTTGCGAAATTTCAAAATAGTATCTGCTTTGGTGGCTGAAAGCACTAGTGCACATGACTAAAAGAAATTTTAAATCATAACCCTTTTTAATAAATGGGTTCCCTTAATTCAGTCAAATGATTGCTTATATGAAAACACAGTTTGTTAGGGTGATTATTTGACTGGAATATTCATATTATGGAAGTGATACAAAAGAAATATATTATCTGTTTAGACATGTATATGTAGGTAGTTCAAGTAAGAAGTGTCATCTTTTGACCTATCAGAATCAAAGCAATGTTCATAAGGTAACAGGTACAAGAAAGTTGTTTCAAACTGTGAATGGCTTCATAACAGTCTCCTAGCAGCTGGCAACACTGTGACAGAGGTAGAGCAAATTAAGAGAATATTAAGACTAATATTCTGTACTAATATTCTGTACTGTTTTGCAAGATATGATTGTGCTTATTTATTAGATAAAAACAAATAAAATTTAAATATTTATAAACTGGCGTGTAATTCTACTCCTAACTTTTCCTCCCCTGTCTAAAAAGCATGAGATGTGGCAACCATTCTGGCACCTACCATTCCTTCAGAGCAGAAGGAGCAGGGGACATTGCCTGCCAAATCTGTGGACCTCCAGGAGCTGACAGACTGAACCCCACAGATCATTGGCCATGCATGCATAGCAGCTGGCCCTTCATGTGCTTTCCAGACAGCCCCACCTCCCTCAGACCTGGCAACCTGGATAGCTCAAGTGTCAGGCTGCCATTGCCATCACTGCTTATTACTTCATTCCCCAAATTACTTTGAAGCTCAGGAAGAAGAACAGTCCTATAGGGTTGACATATTTAACATTCAAGAATGTTAATATGACTGGGAAGCATAAAGTGACTTCTCTGCCTCACCATTCTTCCAGAATGCATAGGTGCTAGCAGGAAGTTTGTTGCTATGGAGTTAGGTAAAACTATGCCACATACCATGGCTGCCTGTCTCTTATGTATTTACTCCCTTACCCTTGACTCTTAAAAAGTTAATGCATATTTGTTCCCTTCAGCTGAAGGAAGGAGTGTAAAGCCCTAAAAATCACAACCCTTTTGTGTACATAATATTATTATTGCCATGATTTCACCCAAATATGATTCTGTGTACTCTTTCCAAACCACTTTATCCCACATTAAAACAAATGATTTTTATAATTATTGCAGTCAATATATTTTTAGCTATATAAGTGTAAGCAGGGGGTGTGTATAGCTAATCTGCCATTACACAGAGGTAGGCAGCCCAATACAGGCCACGTCTACACAGCACCGTACAGTGACGTTGCTATGGTGCATGCTTTAGCACTTCCTTTTGGAAGTACTAAAGCACAGAGCAGTACAGGTGGTTACTGCACTGTGCACATGGCCCATGGTTAGATGTCACCGCTACATCACTGTAGTGGTGCACTATAACTGGGGAGCATGTCTCTACAGATGCATAGCTCGTGATCACATGTAGACCCACATGATCACTATGTTGCTATAGTGTGCCATACAGCAACATAGCGCATTGCTACATCGCCATAGAGCGATGTATATATGTGTTTATAGAGTATCTCAAATATCCTAAAATATATATGTTACTTAACCCTAATTTCTAGAATTATCTGTGGCCTCATCCTTTATTTCTTGTGTACCCCCAGCCTATTTAGGTTCCTATTCAGCAACATTCAGGTACTTAACTTTAAGTATGTGAGTAGTCCTGTGGAAATCAATGGGGCTACTAAGCTAAGTACAGACAGTCAAAAAGCCCAAGGCTGGATTCACTCTTTGCAGATTAGTCTAAAATGCAAAGATTGAACCAATAAGCAAAGGAACAGACATTCACTTCTGATTCAGGAAATGCAGCCACATGCCTGCAGTGGCTCAAGCCAGCAGCTAAAACACAGCTCTCTGGCATGTAGCCAGCATGGGATGTGTGTTTGCTACCTCTGTCCCTGAGGTCTCTGGGATTTGCGGTCCATAATCACAAACACAGAACTCATCAGGTTTGCTCATCACTTCCTCTTCCTGCTCTCAGGTACCTCTGGAATTTGTAGTCCACAATCCCAGCCAGCAGTAAGTTTAGCAGGGCAGAGCAGCCCTATACTCAGAGGAAGGGAAGTTTAACCCCACTTCCTGGCCCCAGGCCCCAGCCAGGGTTTGCCGGGGGTGGAGGGGTGCAGTGAGCCAGCCAGTGAAGCCACTGAGGCATTCCTCACTGCAGAAGGGTGGGGCCAGCCCTGCTCTCTACAGCATACAGCAGAGCCCAGCCCAGGGCTGCAAAATGCCGGGATGGTGAGGGGGCTGTGATTTAACTTGAACCAGGAAGAGGTCTGGGACAGAAGTTTCATAAACCAGTTTGACCTAAATCAGTTAGGTCTGATACTACATTCAACCAGGTTTACCTTGAACCAGTTTCAGCCATTTTTGAAATTGGTTTATGTGCACTGAACTTCTATTCTGTTACAGATTTAAACCAGTTTCTAATCACTTACACTGATTTACATGTAACTTCTGTCCCTAGCCCTAATGTTTAGGCAGAATCTTAAATGTCTCAATGGACAGACCTGGCTACTTCAGAAAAATGTTTCTTGGTTTCTTCTTTCTAAAAAGTAAAGAATACTTTCATTCCAATAACTGCAATAACCTGTACAGTCAGTGTAGATTATTCTTACACAAATATCTGGCATTAATAAGGGAGAAAATATTTACCCAAGTAATTCAGAGCACAATGCATATTGTGCATTGCTCAAACCTCTTTTCATTAATAATGATGAAAGTTTATTCTGAGACCTTTTAAAAATGGGCCCTTCACATATTTATTTTAAATTCATAAAAGATTCTGTTCCTGTCTCTAGGTACTTTTGCAAAGTTGATTCTGCATTCTGATTACTCAGTTTCAATGTATCTAGGCAATTACACACAAAAGTGAGGCCCTGCACATGCAAGCCTTTTAAGATCAAACATTCAACTCTCAATCTTTGATGCTCACTACTTTAAAACCTTAATTAACAATTAAAAGATGGCTTTTTCAAAAGGTCTAATTTGATAAGAGTAAACATATTTTAGAAAGTCATTTGGAAACTAACTTGGGCAAATGAAAAGCATTTATTAGCAATCTCTCTCTTACACAACTGCATCAGCAGTTTCCATCAGCAACTCTTGCAGCTTGGCTATATTCTCCAGACACTCCCTGCAAAGATTTCATTTAGTTACATAGTTCACAAAGGGTCACATGTACACTAGGGCTGTGCGAGGCTTTGGACTGTAGTTCAGATCTGGAGAAGCTTCAGATGCTTTGGCATCCAAAGCAGCATGTCCAGATTGAAGCGCAGTTTCTTTAGGCTTTCCAAAGCAGTTTGGAGATTCCAAACTGCCTCAGAAAACTTCAGAGCTGCCTTGGACCCCAGATGCCAGACTCCTCCTGCACCTATCTCCTCAACAGCTGGCAGGTTTGTGGCCACTGCAGGGCCCACCATCCCTGCAGCTTTCATCCTGCTGCACCTTAACACACACGGTGTCACCCAAGTCACGACTTTTGCTTGTCCGCAGCTTGAGGTTCAGTTCCCCTCAAACCCCTGCAGTTATCTCCTTGAAACTTGGCAGGCTTTGTGGCCTGAGCAGGGGCCACTACCCCTGCAGTTTTCAGCTGACTGCACCTTAACACACACAGGGTCATCTATTTCACGGGTTTTGCCTGTCAGCAGTTTGAGGTGCAGTTCTCCACAACCCCCTGCACCTATCACCTTGAAACCTGGCAGGCTCTGTGGTGTCACCAGGGGCCACAACCTCTGCAGTTTTCACCCCACTGTGGATAACACATACACATGACATGAGTTTTGCTTTCAAGAATTTGGGGTGCAGTTTCCCAGAAACCCCTGCACCGATCTTCTTGAAACTTGGCAGACTTAATGGCCTCAGCAGGGGCCACCACCCCTGCAGTTTTCACCCCACTGTGGTGTAACACATGACGTGATGAGTTGTTTTCAAGAATTTGGGGTGCAGTTCCCCCCGAACCCCTGCACCAATCTTCTTGAAACTTGGCAGGCTTTGTGGCATCATCAGGGGCTACCATCCCTGCAGTTTTCACCCCACTGTGGTGTACCACATACATGTGACATGAGTTTTGCTTTCAAGAATTTGGGGTACAGTTCCCCAAAACCCCTGCACTGATCTTCTTGAAACTTAGCAGAGTTCATGCTCTTAGTAGAGGCTACCATCTCTGCAAGTTTCATCCAAATCAGACAAAAAACAAGAAAGTTATAGATATTTCATTGATTCCCCATTATACCCTATGGCCAGATCTCTGAAGGCAGCTCCTAAGCTTTGGAGCCACTTCAGCCAGATCGAAGCAGGAACCTGGTCCAGAGCTCCAGATCAGATCACTGGTATCCGAAGTGGCCATATCCGAAGCCGGATTGAATAGCTGCCTACTCACACAGGCCTGATATACACTCCTTTCATTTCAATTTGGGTCATATTTTTGTGCTTTTTCTCTGTCTTACTGAAACCTTATACACTGGTTTTATAATCTACAGTTTTACAGTTAGTGAAAAGAAAACATTAAAGGCCTGATTCGAAGCCTATTGAAGTCAACATAGAGATACTCACTGATATCTCTAGGTTTTGGCTGAGGCCACAAATAAACAAAACAGTTAGTGGCCTTCATTCACTCCTATTCAGTAATATAGTCATGGTTTATCTTGGAGAGTCTTCAAAACTTTCATGAGAGAGAGAGACTGTTGCTCACATACAGCCTATTGTCACCCTTCTGCCAAGTGGTAGCAAATGTCAGAGCCCTGCTGCTTAGATACCGAATAGAGAAAAAAATCAATGACATGGAGCCTGGTAGAGAAATCTTGAAAAGATATCTATTTAAATGAACCAAGATGTTTTACTTCTACTACTTCTTAAAATAAATATATCTGTGCTAGGCCTGGAACAGAGGTGTTCACAAACAGCATTCAGCTACATCTTGAAAAATAAAACCTAGCTCAAATACCAATGTCTACTTCCAAGAAAGCTACTCTCTTTTAAGAAGAAAGTGACTTGAGAGATAGTAGACTGAGAAAGACTACCTTGATACTTGTCACAGCCTTCTCCAAAAAACTGCTTTCCAAAATACATTACAAGCCTATTTTTACTATGATTTGAAGTTATCCTAAATTTAATTTTTTAGGAAAAATAGTATTCAGTTCATAAACATAGGAATTGCAATTCCAAAATCATCAACAAAGTAGACTGTGTTAAGTATGGTTTAAACAGGGACAATGAATTCTTATCTCACTACCTGGGTTAGCTTTTGTGACCCACTTTTTTCTTATGTGCATGCTACTCAGTTGCTTTTCTCTTCTAGTATGGCCCCCTCCCACCTCCCTTACCTTCTGTATTCTAATTTCTCTCTCCTTCTTATACTCTGCTTTCTGCATATCCTTTCACAGCATGTGATGAAGTGAACTTGGGCTCACAAAAGCTTGTACTCTATGTATCATGTTTGGTCAGTCTGAATCAGCCCAGTGTTAAGTTTAATCCAATATACTTATTTATATTATTACTGAGTTCTGTATGCCTTGAAACAAGAGGTTTGTATAACCTTCATATTAAACAAACACGTAAACCAATGTATCTGTGCATGTTCTCATTAGCCACGTAAATATCCAATCCTTCTTTTGAATCCCGTGGAATAAACCAGAGGTATTCAACCTTCTGGCCCTGTGGACCAGGTAACTGGTGCAGGCAGCAGCATAGGGACATGACCAGGCTTCTGGTGTACAGGGGCAGTGGCAAATTCTGGTTGTTGTTGTGATCACAATTGAGATCATACAGCTATCATAGCTTCTTTTTATTGCCCTCTCCCCCACACCCAGGTTGGCATCCCAGGGGAGTGGAAAGATGCCCAGTGCTGGTGCACTACTGGCACCACCCTTGCTACGGGAATGGGTGCAGGGATGATCTGCAGGCTGGATCCTTCAACACTGTAAGTCTGTGGGATGGACCTAGCACAGGGTCAGTGCACAGGCATTGGCAGATTAACCCATGGGCCAGCTGGGCCCAGGCCTAGGGACCCCTGCCTCAGCGTGGATGAAACCAGCAGCTGGGCTGGGGCAGGCCAGGTGTGCATAATGCAGCAGACTGTGGCTGCCAGGTACCTTCCCTGTCCACAGGTGTGATTTGGTATGCTGTCCTAGCCCCATGCATCAGCCCAATCTTGCACATAGCTTGACCCCATGACCTGGATCCAGATATTTGCCAGCCTGAACCTGCACACCAGATCTTGCTGTGCACACTGGCCTAATCCACCTACCCCCCATACTGGATTTGGCCACAGAGTGAACCTGAGTACTGGCCCCACCACATGCAGGCTTCACTGTGCACTGGCACAAAGTAGTACACTGGACCATGTTGAACAGCTCATAGCGGGTCCCACAGATCAGTTGACATTGCCTTGTGGAATGGATCTGTCCCCTGGGCCAGAGGTTGTGTAGCACTGGTCTAAACAATGTTTTGGAGCTCTGGTCTATGAAACACAGACACGCGCGCACACACACACACACACACACACACATATACATTTATGAATATGTCTTAGCTCAAATTCACTTTCAAATTCAAACAAATATTTGGAGCAGTTATGCTTACCACCCACTTTGCTTAAGAAACGCCAATTATTCTATTAATCCAACTCTTCCCACACAGATCTTGTCACAGGAGGATTTTCCAATGCTCCCTTCCTTTAAATCCCTTCATCTTCATTCATAGTTTCATAGTTGGTAGCGTCAGAAGGGACCTGAGCAGATCATCAAGTCCAACCCCCTGCCATGACAGGAAAGAGTACTGGGGTCAAACGACCCAGGCAAGATATTCATCCAGCCTCCTTTTAAAGACCCCCAGGGTAGGAGCCAGCACCACTTCTCTTGGAAGTTGGTTCCAGATCCTAGCTGCCCTGACAGTGAAGTAGCGCCTCTTGATGTGTAGCCTGAATCTACCCTCTGCCAGTTTGTGACCGTTATTTCTTGTCACTCCTGGGAGTGCTCGTGGGAACAGGGACTCCCCCAATGCCTGCTGATCCCCCCTGACTAGTTTGTAAATGGCCACTAGATCCCCCCTCAGCCTTCTCTTGTGATGGCTGAACAGGTTCAGGTCCCTTAGCCTCTCCTTGTAGGGCCTGCCCTGCTGAGCACTGATCATGCGGGTGGCCCTCCTCTGGACCCTCTCCATGTTGTCCACATCCCAGGTGCAGTACCTTGCACTTGTCAGTGTTGAAACCCATCCTGTGCTCATCTGCCCATCCCTGTAACCTGTCCAGGTCCGATTGCAGCCTATTCCTCCCTTCTAGTGTGCCCACTTTTCCCCACATCTTAGTGTCATCTGTGAATTTGAACAGGGTGCTTTTTACCCCCTTGTCCAAGTTGCTAACGAAGATGTTGAACAGTGCAGGCCTGAGGACCGAGCCCTGCAGAGCCCCACTGCCCACATCCCTCCAGGTCAAAAAAGACCCATCCACCACCACTCTCTGGGTGCAGCCCTCCAGCCAACTAGTGACCCATCTGACTGTGTAGGTATCAATGCCACAGTCTCCTAGTTTTTTAATGAGAATGGGGTAAGAGACAGTGTCGAAGGCCTTCCTAAAGTCCAGAAAGACTATGTCCACCGCAACACCTACATCCAAGGATTTTGTGACCCGATTCACTTGGATTCACTTTTTTACATCACAGTTTCTAATTGAGCAAATCCTATGTCATGTGGTCTTTTTCTACGCAGGAGTATGCTATATAAATCATTAGTTAGGGTTCTCATTTGCTGTGTAGTTTCCAAGCCCTAATACAACTGTAAACGACTGTAAAGTTGTACTCAAACAATAATCATTGTGTTGTCTCCTCACTAGCACTACAACGACACCTATAATTCTATTACGTGGTCCCATCATTTAGAAGACAGTCATCATTCATTTTGAGGAGAAGATGGGCAGGTGTGTTACAAATTCAGCAACTATTTAATTCACTTCTTTATGTGAGAGTGGATCACATGGTGCTCAGATGTCTTCCCTGGAGTGCAATAATCCTCAAACACCTTATCTAAACATGAGTTTTGTCTGCTAAACCAGTTTCTAATGTGATTATGTTGTACACTTCCCAGACAATGCAAGAATCATGGACCACTGCATCTTTTGCATTAATATTGACCCCAATTATAAAAATAAAGAGAAACCCTTAAAAAGCATCAGTCAGGTGGCCCCAAATTGTGAGATGTGATTTCAAAATGATGAGATTTTTAAAAGAAATTAATGTTATGGGGGGGGGTTGTTTTGTTTGGGGGGGGTAGTTTTGGGGGGGGTTAGTTATAGGGGTGGATTTGGGTCATGGTTTCAAGTTTTCTCTGAAACCGTGAGAGCTAAAATGTACTATTTTTTTTAAAGGGGAACCTGGCATTTTCCCATAATCACATGCTTCCAGGAGCTGATACTTTAAGGAAAAGACAATATGAAGTAAGACTTCAGGTCAGAAGATTTGGTAACACTGTTCTTATGGATTTCTCTCATACGCATTATGAAGAGATGTAGCTAACGGTATGATTCATAGATTCATAGATTCATAGATGTTAGGGTCGGAAGGGACCTCAATAGATCATCAAGTCCGACCCCCTGCATAAGCAGGAAAGAGTGCTGGGTCTAGATGACCCCAGCTAGATACTCGTCTAACCTCTTCTTGAAGACCCCCAGGGTAGGGGAGAGCACCACCTCCCTTGGGAGCCCGTTCCAGACCTTGGCCACTCGAACTGTGAAGAAGTTCTTCCTAATGTCCAATCTAAATCTGCTCTCTGCTAGCTTGTGGCCATTGTTTCTTGTAACGCCCAGGGGCGCCTTGGTGAATAAATCCTCACCAATTCCCTTCTGTGCCCCTGTGATGAACTTATAGGCAGCCACAAGGTCGCCTCTCAACCTTCTCTTGCGGAGGCTGAAAAGGTCCAGTTTCTCTAGTCTCTCCTCGTAGGGCTTGGTCTGCAGGCCCTTGACCATACGAGTTGCCCTTCGCTGTACCCTCTCCAGGTTATCCGCATCCTTCTTGAAGTGCGGCGCCCAGAATTGCACGCAGTACTCCAACTGCGGTCTGACCAACGCCCTATAGAGGGGAAGTATCACCTCCCTGGACCTATTTGTCATGCATCTGCTGATGCACGATAAAGTGCCATTGGCTTTTCTGATGGCTTCGTCACACATAAAGCTTGAGGTCTTGACAGTCAGAACTGCTGCTTATCAGGAGTGTGCAAGGTGGGCCCTATTCGATTTGGATTTGGATTCAGCCCAAATCAGGGACAGTGATCCATTGATTTGGATCACTGTCCCTGATTCGATTCAGCTGAATCTGAAGATTTGATGCTGATTCAGAGAATCAGTGATTCAGACATAGTTTAAGAAAAAGTTTTTTCTACATACCTTGAGTTAGCAGGTGTGATTCATGATTGCTGTGATGCTGGGGTGCATGGAGTGTCCCACAGGCATGTGAGGGGGCCTCCATGTGCTTGGCGGTGAACCAGGAAGTCAAGCGGAAGTACTACCAGTCCACTTCTGGGTCTGCCAGGAAGTACGCTGCCCCCCGGCCCCGCGCCTCCTCAGCTCAGCGATCAGCCACAGGGGGACCCTGGGTGGCCCCCCCAGAACCAGGACGCACCAGTTGCTGAGTCAGGGAGGTGTGGGGGGGGGGGGCGGGGAGGCTCCAGTGCACTCCCTGGCAGACCCAGAAGTGCTTCTGGTCTACTTCTGGGTCTGCTGCCGTGCGCACTGGGGAGCCCCCCACACTTCTTTGGGACACTCCATGTGCCTCAGCATCACAACATTCATGAGCTCCTGCTACCTAGAGGTATACAGAAAAAACATTTAAAGCTATCTCTATGTCTGAATCTCTGAATCTCTCCAAATTGATTCAGAGGGCTCTGATTCGATTCAGAGAGATTAAAGGGTCCTCTGATTCAATTCAGGTTTGGAGATTCGGCCTCTGAACTGGGCCGAATCTTCACCAAATCAAATCAGGGAATGAAGCTTTGCACAGCCCTGCCTCTTATATGTGCACCTTCTTCTGAAGTTAGTGAGAGCAGTGTTTTTTCTCAGACTCTCAGAAATCAAGCTCTAGGTGTGAGAGCTGTACCTGTCTTCCAATAGCGAAATCCTGAAGTGCTTCCTAGTGGTTTAAGGCAGCAGTCCATTTACAGAAGAAACCTGCAATTGGGCTACACACAAAGCAGTACCAGTTTAACTAAAATTATAGTATTCAAATTAATTAACTAAACAGGTGTAAAATTCTGTTGGGACATACTGATCCCAGTTTAAGCCTGGATGTAGTTTAAGTTCATTCCTTATTGAGGTAGGCTATATTGAAATAATGCAGAGTTACATTAATTTAAACATGGCCACATAGGACTTTGCATCAATTTTATTAAAAACAATGTACAGAGTAATTTTATAAAAACAGGTGCAATCCTCATGGAAAGAGGCACCCTTAATTCAGAGCACAGCAAATCGCAAAAATCCACTTCAACCAATTCAGACCTTTTTCTGTTAGTATTGCTCTAATACCAAGCACAGATTTATCATGCACTCTAAGACTAAATAAATCTATGCTTACACACTCAATCATGCAAGCAGAAATTAAAAATTATATTTTGGATTTTGTAAGAGGAATGCAAACGCTGAATCAATTTCCATAGTTATCAGGGAGGTTTTCAAGGCTTATAACATATTTTTTTTAACATCCAAAAGTACTTACTAAAAGAAATTGGATAGAGGAAATCTTCATAAAACTGGTAGATATATAAAAGTTTTGCAATGTGTTTATGTAAATTCCTCAACTGAAAATATACCATAGTTACTCAAATAGAAGACTACCTTGAGTATAAGACACCCCCCACCCAATAATTAGATTCAATATATGGAAAATTTATAAATTTGTCATTTTTCCAAGTATAGAATAATTATTGGAGGTTTTCCTTGAATTTGCCCCCCTCCCACTGATACAGCAGGGAAAATCAATCTGGGGAATTAGGTAACCCTTTGGTCTCTCCTTCCTCAAAACTTTTTTCCCCGGCAGCCTCTTCCCTTCTCCTTACTGTCAAACCCTGCTCTCCCTAAGCACATGGAAGTGAGGAGCAGATTTGAAAACAATAACCTTGAAAATAAACGTGGCCATAGGAAATTGTATATAGTACCCATATATTTAGTTTATCCAGAATTGATGCATTTTACCTTTATTTTTGAAAGTGCTGCACGTTTTAGCAGAGGTACTTCATAAACACATTTTTAACAGTGCTTTGGCATCTACTTATATGTAGCACTAACTTTTTTCATTTCAAGGGCCACATCAGTTCCAGATTCAATTGGGCAAAGACCAATAGTCAAGCTCCAAAATTTGACTGAGCAGATCTCAATTGTCAAGTCTGTGTGGCTCTCCCACCAGGCAAGTATGATCCCTCCCAGACCCACTGGTCTGGGGCTTCAGTTACTCCCCAGATCCAGGCAGGCATTCTATGTGGAAGCCTCAGTTCCAGAGACCTTGGGGCTCCTGATGCCCCCAGTCTTACTTGACCTTAACCAAAAGGCCAAGAAGAAATGATATTAGTATAAATCCAAAGGCTCATAATTTACCACATAGTTCATTGGGTTGGGCCCCATCAGTGTCAACAGCAATTTCAAACCATGGTGAACTCACAGCTCAGCACTGCTCAGTATGTGCTCCAGATACCTGTCACAAAGCATCCATGTGCTAATTAGCTGTCCACTCATGACGGGAACTGGGCATACTTGTCACAAAGCTTGGGATGCTCCAAAAATTTATATGCCTATGAGGCTCAGGTCAACCTAGTCTGGCTGCTTCACCTCATGGAGGGCAGGGTCATACTAATCTTATGTGGTAGGCTAAGAGAGGGGCTGACAGAGGGATTTGGGGTATGTGATATCATGGCTCACCACAACTTGAAAAAGTTGGTGGAGAGAGGAACTGCTTAATGAGCATTCCCAGATGCCTTATTCAGATAAACTGCACTAATGCTTCTTTGTGGTAGGTTCCTATCAGCATACCAAAAGTAAATTTTGGCACCAAGGAGAAGGTGTCAGGGCTAGCTCTGGCCTTGCCAGTGCTGCCCTGATTCTGCAGCATCTCCAAGTTTGGTGCCAGTTCCCTGTGGAGGAAACACTTTCCTATTTTTTTAATGGACACATTAAAAAAATATAAAGATTCCCATCAGCATATTTGCCCAATGTGGGCATGGGTTTTATAATCATGCTCAATGTTGGCTGCATTTAATCATCTTTAAAGCTGGTTTCCACTGCTGAGCACATGCTGCTTTTGGCAGCAGTTTAACAGTAGACAACATATTTAGTGAGATTTCCTTGTATGCAATTATAAGATGAGGAGCTTTTTTCTAGTGCTGTGCGAAGCTTCGGGTGCTGATTCAATTCAGAGGAGATTTGGCCCAATTCAGTGACAGAATCTCCCAATCCAAATTGAATCAGGAGACCAATTAAAAGGTCTGAATTGATTCGAAGCTCTCTGAATCGATTCGGAAAATGTTAGGAGAGCTTCAGTGATTCAGGCAGTCCCCGCTCACTTACCTCCATGCTGGTAAATAGGGGGCAGGAGAGGAGGGCTGGAAGAGGATTGGGGAGGGGACCATAGGGGGACCCCTGCCAGGTCCCATCCCCAGCCTTCTCCCCCAGCCCTCCTGAGCACCACCCAACTCCCACCAGCTTCCCCCTCCCCCGCTGCCCGCCCATGCCTGCCCCATCCGGCCTAGCTTCCAGCCCTTTAAAAAAAAAAAAAAAGCCCTGACTTACTGCCTGCTGCAGTGGCCTTGGGGGTTCTGGGGGCTCGTGGCAGAGCCACCCATGCTGTGTGGGACAGTGGCAGACAACAGGGGGCAGCAGGGATCACCCCCCCCCCCCCCACCTGGCAGCATCCAGTGATCCGGAGCTTTTTTTCTGCCTTTTTTTTTTAAGGTCTGGGACCTGGGACCATGTGGGACAGCCATGGGGGGAAAGTGGGTAGGGGTCAGGGGGTTTGGGGCAGAGCCCCACATGGCATGGGACAGCAGGGGGCAGCAGGGATCACTCCCCCCACCTGGCAGCAGCTGATGAGTAGGGGCTTTTTTTTAAGAGTTGGGAACTGGGAGAGTGGGTGAGAGCGGGTGGAGGATGGGACCGATTTGGCTGCAGCCAAATCTCTGAATCAGATTTGGCTGAATCAATTCAGGACAGTGATTTGAATCACTGAACTGAATTACTGTCCCCTGAATCTGCCGAATCCAAATCCGAAGTGAAAATTAGCCTCTTTGCATAGGCCTACTTTTTTCCCTGTGCTACTTGGGGGGGAACCTCACCTTATATTTGAGTAAATATGGTATTGTTAGGGAGGAAGGGGGGTGAAAACACATTCCTTTTCTTTGTACAGCCCCAAGGTGCCAAAGCAAGAAAGTTTTGTACTACTCACACAATATAAAAAATAACAGGAATAAAGTATAATAACCTTGGACCACACTGGGAAGTGCTTAGTTATGAAAAATAGTATCTTTCAGTAGAAACAATCCCACCAATAATGATTAACTACATGGGGAGTAAGATACATTAATATGGTATCACAGTCTAGGCCAGTAATTCTCAAACAGGGTGCCACAGCACACTAGGGTGCCTTGAGATCCTTTTAGGGGTGTTGTGGAGTGCCACACAATATTAGCACTGTTAGGTTTGCAATGATTCACAAGATACACTGAGATTTCAAACAGAAATCCATACTTTTGGTCTTTCTGAGTTCTTTGCAACAGAAAAAAAACACTTTTTCGGTAGGCAAAAAAAGTGAAAACTAACAGCTGGCATTTTCCACCGGGTGCCTTGAATCTATCCAGGGGTGCCTCCACTCTAGAAAGGTTGAGAACCACTGGTCTAGTGGTCATCCATAGTGATCTATCCATTTTGCTTATATGAGCATATTAAAGTAAAATTTGGGTCCCTCACACTATTTATTAATGTATTTATTCTCATAACATTCCCATCTGGTCAAAGATCTTTAAGGTGCCATTAACCATGATGCTAATGTGGCTAAGGTGTACCAGTTTCTGTAGCTGAATGGCACTGAAAGAAGCAACAGAAGCACTGAAAGAAGCATCATATCTAGTCATGTTTGACTCCCCAGCCCAGATAACCCATTGATAACCAACCTGATTGAGGCTAGCTCTGGGCACAAGACCAGAACAAAGCTCAAATTCATACCTCTGAACCCAGAGTGAGATTCCCAAATCATTAAGGAAGTATCATTATCCCACTTGCATAGATGGGGATGTGCAACAAGTAGACAAGCAGCAAGATCCTTAAACATACAATGAGAATCAGGAAGAATGAAGTACTTATATTCAGCCTTGCAATCCTAAAAATCCCCATTAAGTTGCTGCTTAACTCAAGAGGTGCCTAAATCTCTTCTTCTTTCTTTGTATGGCTTTAGGAGCAAGAGCTATCGTCACAGTTTGAATTCCAAATTCCCCAACCAGACCTGCTGAAAAGTGAATGTAACTCAAGGATGTCCCCCTCAAATGTGTATCTGGGGCGCAATGTTATTAGGTGCTCCATGGTTTGGTCAGGGTTTCCACAGTTGCAACCAGGCAACATTTTTAGGTGCCACTTGTACATCAGGGGGCCACATCAGCCATATCCAGTATGAATCCTATTTAGGATTGTCCACATGCTCCATGGAAGGTTGAAGCCTGGTTGTTGCATTGTTGGGTCAGAAATAAGGTGTTTATTTGGGAAAGTGCTTTCTGCCCAAGCTTTCCTCCAAGATTCTTCAGTGTTGTGGTATAGAAGGTGTTTGATTAGTATCCAAAAGGTTTTTTGTGAAATCATGTGACAAGTTGAGAGATCTTGAAGGTCTCTTTGAACGGGAAGTCCTGGATTAGTATTGATTTGCATTATTTCTCTGTATGCCACTGCATCCCATAGAATAGAGGGAGGTGTAATGCTAGAAAGCACTGGTAGCCACTGCACTGAAGTTGATATCAAAGTTCCGGAGAGAGTCCTCATTACTGAGTAGATTTCTGTATCGATGAATTTGGTATGTTGACCTGAAGCCCAGATGGGTGTACAGTATTCAGCTGTTCAGAAGACCAGGGCTATGGCAGAAGTGCTGAGGATGGCGGCTTTTGCCTTCCAGCTTGTGCCTAAACTCCTAAGACACCTTATATTGTATCTTTAAAAGTTCTGCCTCAGCACTTGCCCAGAAGTACTCAGTCTTCACAGACTGAGAAGCTTAGAACTGAATTCATTCCTAAACCTGTCTGGGATCCAGAAACACTTGTTCTTCCTGCCTGAATCCCCTGAAGAGATCAATCTTGTAAGCCAGGGGTGGACAAAATTCAGCCTGCAGGCCAGATGTGATCCACAGTCAAACACCCACCAACTGATTCAATTTGATGCATGGCTGGCCCTACAGTGCTCCATATGGGGCCAAGCCCACCCACTCCCACCCAGGTCATCCCATGCTGTGCTCTTGCCCATGCCTGCTGGCCAACCAGCGTGCAAAGCTTCCTGGTGAGGCTGCCCTCAGTGCGGCTGCAGCTACCCAGGTGCAGCTTGGCTCCCTCCACCTCCAGTAGCTCCTTCTCCTCCTGCCCTTGCTGCACCCCTGCAGAAAGGGAGGGAAAAGGGTGAGAAGAGGAGCTGCAGCTGGGCAGTTCCTGCCCCAGCGCACACAGTTCCAGCTGCAGCTTTCAGTCCTAGCCACTTTCCACCCACTCAGCTCACCCAGCCCACTGAGCAGCCATCTGTCAGTGGCTGAGTGGGTAGAAGGGACCCAGGAACTGGAGCTGGAATTCCACCTGCTGGGGCAGGAGCTGTCCAGCTTCAGATTCTCCCCCAACCTGGCTGGGCATCTGCTGCAGCCCAGTGCATTACCATGACTGCTGCCAACATTTTCCAGCACGGTCTACTGCTGGAGCAGTAAAGCAGTGGCAGGAGGAGGAGGCAGGGGGAGCCAAGTAGTACCTGGGAAGTTGCAGCTGTACCAGGAGCAGCCCCACCATGAAGCTGTGCACGCTGACCAGGACCAGAGCCCACGGGTGTGGATGGGAACAGATGGGGCTTGAGCCTAGGCAGAGTGCCATGGGAGTAACTGTAGGCTAGAGGGAGTGGAGTGGGGGGTGGACTACAGCTGCATGCTCCACCTGAGCAAGCTCTGCTTCATGCATCCCCTACCCCCAACCCCTGGCCAGCAGCTCCCAGGACCTAGCGTGCAGGCAGTCCCAGACACATACACACAGGGCACCTTATGTACTAACTAAATCAGAGGTACATATAGTGTAAGCTTTCATGAGTCTGAGCTAACTTCATCAGCCAAGAGCCCTGGCTAAGGTCAAAAAGCAAGTCTGAGGTAAAGCAGGGAATTTAACATGGGTGGCTCAAGGTCCAATCTGTGGGGACCTACTCAAATTGTGATTGCATGGATTTCATGGAAATTGCTAAATAGGGTGATTTCTGCAAAATGCATGTGAACCCCCCCCCCCCCAAAAAAAAAAACTTACTAAAAATAAAATGCTTGATCCGCAGTAGGCACCAGCATTCCTCCCAGCTGTGCAGTCCAGCACAAAGCAGGCTGCTGGCACAAAGATGAGCAGGTGAGATAGCTGCTACCCCTGCCTCTTACTGCTGACTGGCTGAGAGGGTGGCCTGTTATGCAGCCCCACCCCTCTCCAATCAGCAACAAGGGGTGAAGCCGCATGACAGAGCCTTCTCAATGGTGACAGGCCTGATTGACAGGCCTCTCCACCAATCAGCAGTGGGGGGCCACTAGTGCCTGTTGGCCAATCAGAGGCATGGGGGACACCACAATAAGCCCGTGAAAACAACAGTCAGCCCTATGGTCTGCCTATGAAATTGGCCAGCCACCTCCTCGAGTTGGGTAGACCCCTACCAATCTGACTTACTGCATCTTTGGTTACATTGTTTACAGAACAGGTGTGCATCAGCAAAGTTCCTGAATTACATCAATGTGCTCTAGAATAGCATCTAGGTCCCCTACTGAGGGTAGAGTCCTATTGTGATAGGGATGATAGAAGCTCACTGTTAGAGACTTTGAGGAGTCAGGCTCCACTTTGGGGCGTTTGTGATGAAATAACAATTCTATCCTGCTCAAGTCCCTGAGAACACATTAATGGGTCTGCTTTTATAGTGCACTATCACAGAAAAGAAGCAAAGAGGAGTGGGAGAATCCTCCCACCTCTTACTGTAATGATTTTCCAAGAATTTGAGCAGGGTGGAATAAGATCATATGTAAGCATCTAATAGATGGTCATTTAGACTAGGGATAGACATTCAAAAGCCTGAGCCTGAATTGATTCAATCTTTGAAGGTTAGTCTAACCTGCTAGGCTAAATCACTTTGTAACTGCACAAACCTCCCCTCTGGACTGAAAAAATGCCAACACATGGCTGCAGTGGCTCAGGCTAGAAGCCAGGGGACTCTAGAGCAGCCCTCCCTTCACTTGAACAGGGCTGAGTTGAAGGGGGCATGGCCAAATCCCTGCATGCCACTGTGATTAGGGAGGGCTCCCTCCTCCCTTGATAACAGAGTATTTATCAGCTCCGCTATCAGCATTTACCACCCCATCAGACAACAAACCCTTGCTCATTAGTTCAAGGTCTTAAACAGCTTTTTCCAAAAGAAGGAATGCAGGGACATTACCAACTGAGGTGTTGATGTCCTAAATGCCCTAAATGGACACTGTCTTATTTGCCTTACACAGCATTAGCTAGCATACCGCATGCTGGCTAGGTCACATGCTATGGGAGAGAGGAGGGAGGGGTCTCTGCTTAACAAGCAAGTGGTGAAAAGGGGTGGAGCGAGGCACAGGAAAGCCAGCAGACACTGCTTTGCCTGCAAGTCTACTGGAGCTGCAGCCAGGGAGCAGAGGGGAAGGGCCAGCCCTGCTGTGAAGCAGAGAGCCCCACCCAGCTCAGAGAGCATGCTGGGATGCTGGGGGTGGCTGGTTTATCTTAAACCAGCAAAGAGTCTGGAATAGACATGGCATAAACTGGTTTGGCCCAAATCAGTTAAATCTGATACTACATTCAAGCAGATTTATCTCAAACTGGTTTCAGCCATTTTCAAACTGGTTTATGTAAACTGAATGTATGTTCTGTTACAGGTTTAAACCAGTTTTTGATCACTTAAACCAGTTTGTGTGTCATGTCTGTCCCTATCCTTAGGGATCTAATAGATGGAGCAAAATCTGACCCTTGCAGTCTATATGAAGGTCACAAGAGATGGGAGAAAAGTGTATGTGTGTGGAGTAGGTAGAAGGGGGAGAAATGGGAGACAGGACTGGACTGTAAAAATGGGAACAGAGGCACAGAGAAGATAGGTAACATGGCCAAAGCTATGCAGGAAGTCTACAGCAGAGCCAGTGTGAAGTACAGGCGCTGACATGTGGCCTATTCCTTTTGTCTGGATCATTTTTGGGGGCAGATGTGTCATCAAGAACCAGCTCAACTCTCTCCTTTCATTTTTAATCAATCTGTCAATTTTCAAAGGGCAGCTCTCATTACACAAACATTTGGAAGTGAAAGAGCTTGAAGGTCAGTATGTTGTCAAGACCAAACAAGAACATGCAACCAGCTGCCAAGCTATCCCATGTGCAGACTCCTCCCATCCTAGCACATGCTATACCCCTGCTATCACCAGAGTGCAGGAGAAAGTGATTCCTTATGGAATGGGCAAACCATAGTTACAACACAGGCTATAGCCCTCCTAAACACATGCACATACCTTGGCATGGAGGTCACAGAGGGAAGCTAGAGCACACAGAAGTGATGCAGATGTAGCAGTCTTTTCCAATTATGTTTCATCACTACATCATTGCTGGCAGATACTGTTGCTAGGTCATTGTTACACATTTTCCATGGCTTTTGTTTTGCATGTTGGCAAAAGCCTCCCTGTCTATGCAGCTGCTACATATCAAGATTTCACAAGAGTTTGAGCGATGGAGAAGAGGATACTGCTCTCCCAGTGGGTGACTGACTCTTCCTGCTGATTCAGGGCAGGCTGGCTCAAGATTACTTGGAGGAAAGTCTGTTAGGGAAGAAAGGGGGCATCCCATGCTACCCTCTGTAAAGTTATGGAGCAGTCTCTATCATGAAAATTGTTCATCTTAACTCCTCAGAGAGGAGCCTGGGGCTTCTTTGTGAAAAAAACAACACTGTGGTACATTGTACCATAATCAGAAATCAGGTGATTTCTCATTCCCTTTGGTGCAACTATGTGGTCTTTGCACTGGTTGTGGGCTGAACCACAGTTCCAATCAGCAGAACAAGCCAATTTGGGAAGCAGAGTACCTGTGCCCACAACAGCCAAACATTTCCCTCTGGCGCTCTCAAGAGCAGTAAGAAAATGTATCCCACACAGCCAGTGCACAGGCTTACAGGAAGGTGCAAAAAGAGACCCTGTACTGTTTTCTGTGCCTTCAGAGCTCAGCATAGGACTTTGCCCTGGATTTGAATGCATAGATAAAGACATTCTAATGAAATTAATCCAATTGCATGTGACCCAGCTGCAGGTAATTCCAGTACTACTGAGAAAAATTTGGCCAAACCCATGGAAATGCAAAGCACGATAGTAAATTAGTCTAATTTTATTGTATTGAAAAAGTTTCCTTTTGGAAAGTGCTGGTTATTTTCAGGCTGAAACATCTTTGCAGCAGCTCTGAAAGCATATCTCTCATCCCCATTTCTTAGCAGTCTAGCAATAGTTTTATCGTTACAGCAACAACTTTCATATGGTATTAGTTACATTTGTTTTCCACTGCAACCCTTTGGGAGAAATTCCACTCTCCCATCCACACATGCGTTGTTTTGAAAGTTGTGCTAACTGTTTCCTTTGAAGAGTCAAAAGACCAAACTTTTGAGCTGCCAGTTGTCTGCTGTCCTGCCAAGAGCATGCATTGCCAGAACTGCATCTCCTGAGCATTTCTGATGGCAGAGCTCAAAAGCAGGTGTTTCAATCCCAAGTCAAAAGTTATTCATATGCTACCAGCTGTAAAATGTGGATCTGGAGGCAAGTTAGTGAGTGTAAATTTCTGTTGACCTTAGCTGAAAAAACAATTGTGTAAAACCATGTGTATAGTGCACATATAGTTGCTAGGGAGTGATCTGGCCTCACAACTATTAAAATAACTTTCTGCTCAGTCAGAACTCTAATCACAAAATCCAAATCTGAGTGAGTTCACAGGAATAAAGCAATGAGTCCATAAAAGTTTGGATCCATAAACTATTCAATAACACACTCACTTACATGTTAATTATGACTTCTTCAGTAGTGAAGTTATTGTTGTTTTTAATATTTAGATCTATTATTCACTTAAATTCAGAAAGTGGGTTATAAATATAGGACAGATCTTGAAATCCTCGTGGATGTGAAACTCTCACTGATGTACTAGGCTTCTGTGTGAATAAAGATGACAGCCTAGATGGCCAACAGCTTAAAAAAATTTCTACGCTTGTTTCTACCATTTGTGAAATCTCAACAGAAAGGAACTTTTTAGGCAATACCATGACGACATCCATATTGGCTAATGATAAGCAAACTTAAGCGGCCTGCATAAATCCATCAGGATAAGCATATGAGAAGGATTTGAACCTGTTAGGCCTCAAAAACAGACTCATGAAATTTGCACACTTCTAGGTGCCAGTTGAGCAAAAAATGATCTTACTCAGAACTCTAATATATATACATATATAGATCTAGACAGATATCTATCTATCTATCTATCTATCTATCTATCTATCTATCTATCTATCTATCTATCTATCTATCTATCTATTTTTCAGGCTCAATAGCATCAGGCTTCAAGTTCAGTTCTGAGTGGACATTTAGCTTGTTACTCTATCTGGCTTCCTCACAGCTAATAGTCTTTCATCTTTGTCCACTCTCTTGAATCACCCTGGAACTCACTGTTCAGTGTGCCAGGTCACACCCAACCCACTGCACACCTCCTTAGCCATTAAAATGGAGTATAGTAACAGGCATAGGAATGCTTCTGGATTTGCTGCTATAAGATTGAGAGATGGATAGGCTGTTCCCACCTCCTCTGCTCCACTTACCCTTTCCACACAGTTAGCTGATGGGAGAAATAGGGTATATTGCTCCCCTAAATAAATAAAATCATGCCAATGGAAAAAGGCAAGTAAAAGCCTCTGCAAAGCCCTTTCAATGAAAATGGTTTGAAGTGAAAGGGAGAGGAGAATTCTTCAGGAAAGAAAGAGAATACTGGGAAAGCAAAGGCCTTGTTGCACATAACACTGTGAGCTGCACAAATGTTGATTGGCTTAGTGCTATCTTGCAGTCACACCTTCGATTTGAGCAGCACATCTGTGGGCAGTGGCTACACTTTAATAGAACAGGAGCTGGGTTATGCATTTTAAGAGATAATCCTGCCCTGGAGTGGCATAATTTTGAGCCACATAACGAGTGTTTTTAAGACACAATCCAGGGGTTAAGACCTCCAGGAACTATCCAAAATTAATGTGTAACAAGGCCCTGAGGAACTGGTGTGTGGTATTTCAGACTTGTATTGAGCTTCAGAAGGCATTCACATTTAGCAATCTCAGCAGGAAAGAAGTGAAATGAGAAAGGTCAATGCCACTCCAACAGGACTAGCAGAGCACAACATGGAGGACCGGTTTCTTTCAACCACAAGTCACCCGTGTCACTCTTCACCCTTGTTAGAGCTGCCACAGATGAAGGTCCTTCCTGTAAGATCCAGCAGCTCATTTAAGTTTTCTAACAGCAGGGAATTTTAACCCTTTCATTCTCCAGTCAGGAGTATGCACAATCATATTAGCTCATATAATTTTTGTTACAGTGGATTAAGCTTTTTGGACTTTAAATTCACCTATAGATTTATCATTTCTCAGGCAATGCTAGTGATAATATTAGCAGATTCTTTTAGCAGATACAATGCTATAAAAAAAATCACTGGAAAGTTCCTTGTGGCTTGGTCAGAATGTGAATATAGAATTGACTAATGAGAACTCAATCAATGGACTTTTGTGTGGGTTCAAACACTGACCACGCTCAGCCAGATGTTGAGCTCAACTCCCTGCCCATAGGCAGCTGGTGCTTGAGCATCTGCAGGAAAGGAAAGGAAAGGAAAGGAACTGCAACAGCTTCCGCACTAACACTTAAGGAGCAGTGAAATTCTCCACGCCTCCTCTGCTCATGTGAAGACAGGTAATGAACATACTATACTACTGCTTGCATTCAGAAAATTCCAAGGCGTTTTTTTTTTTCTACTGCTAACACTTTTGGCTAAAAATTACCAAGCATGTCTTTGGAGCAGAATATGCATTAAACTGAATTTTAAATAAGAAAAAAACCCTAGTATTCCAAAGCAATTTCCCAGTATTAAAAAAAAAAAAATACCACCACAAGAAGTGGCATGGAGCAGGCAGCAGAAGTGTTTGCTGCCAGTAACAGAGCCTGGCCATCCAGAGGCACGCTCTGGGGCCAGCAGCCTCTCCTACCCCACCAGGGACAATTTGGCACATGCTGGAGCAAACATGTAGGGGCATGCCCTGGGGCACAAAGCAGTAGCACAAATATGTGCTGCTACTTTTTGTGCCCCTCGAAACACATGCCTCTGCACATGGGATCCCAGAATGTTTGTTCCAAAAAGCTTTGCATTGATGGATGCACTGAACCGTTTGAATGGAATCCTTAAATAGCCTCTTCCTCCCAGCTGCTCCTTTTCAAAATGGATGTACTCTAAGGATATGATGCAAGTGCAGGGTAATTTGACCTTCTTGGAGTTACTACCAGATAAACTGCATGTCAAGAGTCCTTAGCATTAACTTCATAAACAGGACTGATCTGACAATTACAACTGATCTTGAGGTTACAAGCCACTGAGAGAAACACCCCTGGCTTTTAGTCAGAAGGCATCATTACCTGAACATACCACCAATATGAAGCTAGTGTAGTCCATTCTCCAAACAGTATTGCCATTTAGAGTTGCCATGAGAAAGGATTTCGTTCAAATACTATTCCAGATATAACTACTATCCAATATTTGCTGTTCTACAGACTTAAGGGCTGATGTCACTATAGTACTCCCACTTGATATCCCTGATGAGTCTGACATATGGAACTATGGCAGTATTCTTTCTTTTTTTTAATCCAGGATGTAATACCATTCAGGACATATTAAATATATATGATTGTACTTCCTAACTCTATGGGGTTTGGGTGTAGTCAACTTCATGCCCAAATAGCCACACACAATAATCAAGCAAGGAGCTGTATGTCCATCCTCTAATGCACACTTTAATGATGCACAGATGAAGTATGCAATCCTGTCCCAATGCTTTTGCTGGCAGTTTTTAATGGTAAGTTGGGCAGTGATAGTTCCCAGTAAAGGAAGAAGATCTTCCATCTGTATTTAAGGCCATGGAAGGGTCCAGTGAGCCAGCAGGCTCCCTTTGAAGCATGGCCTTTCCATAGTAGCCACTGGAGTGAGAGTATATTGATGACGGGGTAACTAAATTTAATGCGACTCATGTGGCTTGCATCAAAGTATACAGATCAATGTCTTGCCAGGCCTCCTTGGTTTTTATTATGTTCCTCACTATCTGGGGTGATACATACTATTAGCAAGAGATGAGGACCTGTGCTCCCCCTGCTATTTGCATGGGGCAGATGCAGTTGGAGAAAGATCCTTGCAGTCCTGTCCGTGATATGTATCCCATCAATCAACAATATTAAACAAAGGCCAGTGTTAAATAAAACTCTTTGACACAATGCTGCCCCTTTTCCACAACTCCTTTTGTTTTAGTTGTTATCTCCATGTTGGAGATATCTTTTTTCCTTCTTTCCTTTTTTTTTTTTTTTTAAATCGCCTGATACATTTGTGTTACATTATTGAAAATTAACGCACCACAATGTGGTTACACGTTCCAATAAAAATAAAAGTCTTTGCAGTTATAATGAGATATTTATGCATGACAGCACTAGGGTATAAACTAAACTTTTATTGTATGTGTTAGCCATGGTAAATGAAGTGAAGCAGGGCTAAATTCATTACATACCATCTCAGCTGCATCTCACAAACAACAGGCCTTAAACATTTTCATCAGAAAGTCTATTTCCTCTTGTTCCCAACAGCAGTTAACCAGGGCTGAATAATCACTCCACAGAGATGGCTGAACTTGAAGGTGATCTAACACAATCACAAACATTTGGTAAGTTAAAGTAATTAAATGTAATGTGTACACTATTACTGCAAAAGAATAACCACTGACAGACAACAGAAAGAGCAATTAATAAGGCTTCATGTTTACTGCATCGAAGATTATCTGAACTATGGCTTTCAGAGTTTTACAACCAATCTAGTGTTATGATACCCATAGTATGGGTAGGATGGGGAAACTGAGGCAAAGAGGCAAAGGAATTTCACAGAGTTAGAGAGCAAACCCAGATGCAAAACACAAAGCATCTTTCCTTTCACTCCATAAGCACTCCGCCAGGGGAGGTTAACCAACTTTGGGTTCCAGGCTATGCTTGGAGTTCAAAGGGCTTAAAAGTGTAGGCTGCTCTGGAAATCCCAACCAAATAAGACAGAATAACACAGCAAAAATTCCTGTTAATTTCCTCCTTTGGGAATAATGAGGTTATCAGCAAAAAGTTTGTGATTGTGGAAATGCCAGCAGCTAAGTTTAAACATTTAGGGGGGGTACAGAAAAATATGACTGGCAGATTATAGACTGGTTCTGAGATGTTTCCCCTGTAGCATCATATCCTCAGGCCCTCATTTACTGCAGGCTGTCAGCTTGATTCTTTACCTGTTGTATTTTAGTGAGGTACTAATAGCACTCAGTCAGTTGTTGCATTGTGGGTTTCTGTTAGATTTTACTTCTACCCCTATATTTTTACCTCTGCTGTATACAAGTTGGAGATGACTGAATACAGGGTGGGGCAGCCTGGCATTAATTCCATTAGGTGAAGCTAAACATTTTCTGCTGATAGTGCTTTCATAAATTCAAAATTAATCATAGCATAATAAAATCTGGTAGCTTTGGTTGTTAATTCTGTATTGAGTCGGCATTCCGTTGTTTATTCTCATTTGTTCTGATAAGGTCCATTGTCTCTAATATTGCTTCGTAAAGGGTAAGAAATAAATCAATGGTATTTAGCTTTTCTAACCATCTGGTCTGGCACACATCCCAAAATCAATTTTTAAAGTTGGGCACAGTTCGTGTATTTTGCCTTCTCACAGAGAACATCTCTAGGGAGAAAGAAAGAAAAAAATACCTACTAATCTCACCCAGGGAATTAATCATTTTATAGATATTGTACTATCAGCTCCATAGGTTCTCACCATATATAGTCAGTACAGTAGTTGAACAAAGCAATAACTAGTGAATTTTTAAAGCAGTAAATGGGAATGTTTCCCCGTGTGTCTTTGATGGGATATACACACAGAACTCTGGTGAATTACTTCAAAAATTTACCCTGAAGTATATAAAGATGCATAATCTTTGTTTCAGATGAAGCATTTTTCTGCTTTGGTAGTACTCACATGCTGTTAATCTTCAACATGTGTATACATTATATACGCTTCTCATCTCATTATAAAACCATCCTGCAGACTTAAGCCAATTGTTTTTAAGAGGTGTTGTTATAATAATGAAATTTCATGCATTTGGGAGCCACTGTACTGACACAGATGGGGAATATATCTTTATACACTACAAATGTATTTAAATTATTTAGCATGCTCATTGCCAGAAGGGCAACATGGCACTGATCATAGAATAATTCCATAATTTTGCATTAAAGCACGACTGAGAGCCACTTTAATAACATGTCCAGAGTGTCATGTGTATTCAGCATCCCACATTTCAAAATCGCAGTGGGGTACTTTAAGTAAAGCTAAAGTTAAAGAGCCCCTGCTGCCATTTTGAAATGCGGGGACACTCAATACATGTGACACAGAGGCTGCTGGAGTTCGCTAATTAGTACGCTTAATTAATTAAATCGAGCATGCTCCAATGCATGCTAATTAGCAGAGGTCCATTATGTGTGTAGGTGCCCTATATTAGCTCAATGTTTCTATTGGCTTCTGTTGCTGTTAGATCAGTTTTTACCACCATACCAGTCTCAGTGAAGAAACTTTACCACCAACACTGTTTTTTTCTTAATCTCTATGAACATCATCACATGGATACCAGTCAAACTGGTACTTTCAACCTAGCTGGAGTCAGTGGAAGCAAGAGATGGGACTGTGCACCAGTGTTCATCTGTAGATTGAAGGGCATATGGATCCAGGATTCCAGTTTGTCAGATGCCCAGATTCAGAGCCAGTTCCAAATATGGAGTGCCTAATGAGGGTCTGGATGTGGAGTTTGCCTTCCAGCCCATCCCTAATGAAAAGTCACAGCTTCTTCAAAAATCCACCAGTCAAATAAAATTCTGTGGCTTTATACCTCAACCAATGGAAGAGAATTACAAAGTAAAAACCAGTGGTTAACATATAACTGTAGCAAAACCCCCAGTTTTTCTTTTTCCTTTTTTTTCTTTTGAAATGCATTCCCTCCCCTTCCCCAACCATTTCTGATTTTTTCCCTCCCTCTCTATTCCCTATAGATAAGTGAGCTAAGACATAGGATAAGCTTCAGCATTTTATTATGGTAGCAAACTGTATTTGTTTTGGTTTTTTTCTCCTTCTTTATATTGTATAATTATTATGTTTATATTGATTTTTACTGTTTCGCATTACTGTTTTACTGGTACTATATGATTTAGGCTTACATATGTAAGTTAGCATAAGTCATGTCAAGTCTCCATCTTGTCCCCAGGCCCGATTGTGTAACCCATGACTCACACCTACCCCTCCTATGTAACTTGGTACCTGAATGAATGGGGATGAATGAGGGTGCTTGAAAGACAATGGCAGTACGTCTAAAAATAGCTCCCTCTGAATGACTGAACCATCAACACCAATACCTGGACCAATGACCCAGACCTTGGAACCACCCTCAGCATTCAAGAAACAAAAGATGAGGCAACCTACCATTGTGCCAGGCTACACATGCTCATTAAGAACACCTGGAGCCCTCTGGAACAGGACTGACATTGCCTGGACAGGCCCTCCCCATAGGAAATAAGAGGTAGTCTGCCCCATAAAAAGGGGTAGTGAAAACTGACTCCTTGGGATGCCCTGTCCATCTGGACCAGCACCATGCCACACCACCTATCCACCCAGAGGCCCTGCCAGCGACCCCCGTCTGGACAACACCTACTGGACAAGGACCCCTTTCCAGCCTGGATAGGCAGCTATCACCCCCACCCTCTCTTCAACCAAGGACTTGGACTCTGCTTCTCTTCCCTACCTGAACTTCAACCCTTCCACTGAGTCTCTTTCTCCTGCTGCCACTGTGAGTGCGTGTGTGCGCGTGTGTGTGTGTGAGAACCAATAACTTCATGGGGCTATGTAGTGTGTTGTCTGTTTAATAAAACTGTTATTTGGACCCCTGAGTTGGGTTTGCTTTACTACAGTCTGGCCCTGCTCCAATCTCTGCTCCTCGCCCCACTAACTTCTGTCTCATTTCTCCCTCTCCTGCTTCTGGCTCACTGCCACCTCCAACACCTGTCCTGAGCTCCTCTCTACCTCCAAACCCCATTCTTTGCCACTGTCTTATCCCCACTGCCTTTTTCCCTGAGCTCCCAGGTTTCTGCCTCAGTTTCTTTCCTGGTTGTCTCGTCCTTAACACCACTTATTTGCCCCTGCCCCCAATATCTCAACTGTCTGCCCTAGTTTCCATCCCCAAGCTCCCAGGTTTCTCTCTCTCTCTCTCTTTCCTGGCTGTCTCCTCCTTGCCACCAGGCTTTTTTTTTTTCCCTTGCACCAGTGACCCCGAGTAACCCTGAGGCCACTTGATCTCAACTAAACCCAAGCCTCAGTTCCTCAGCCAGCTTCTCTCTAGTCCACTGGTTCTAATCCCGGTTCTGGCAATTTTCACTACCTACACTTTAACTCTCTCTCTCACCTTAACCTTCCCCCAAGTATCCCAGGTACCCCAAGCACACACATACATACTGTACCATCCAAGTTAGGAACTTACTGTATGAACCCTATATGTGTGTGAACTGGTGAGTGTGTGTGTGTGTGTATAATGTCATTGTGTGCATGATATATGAATTAATGATCTGTGTATGTGCACTGAGTGTATGGGTATGGACAATTGATTTTTTTGTCTAACTTTTGGGGTGTATAGTGTATGTGCTTGAATTGGTGATAGGTATGCATTAGGCCGGTGTGTGTCAGAACCGATCCAATCCAGCTTCAGATGCGGCTGCTTCAGATGACAGGGATCTGATCCAGAGCTCTGGACTGGGTTTCTGCTTCAATCTGGCTGAAGCAGCTCTGAAGCTTCGGAGCCACCTCAGAGATCCGGTCATAGGGTATAGTGAGGAATCAATGAAATATCTATAACTTTGTTGTTTTTTTGTCTGATTTGGATGCAACTTGCAGATATGGTAGCCTCTGTTGAGAGCATGAAGCGTGGCAAGTTCCAAGAAGATTGGTGCAGGGGTTTGGGGGGAATTGTGCTCCAAATTCTTGAAAGAAAAACTCATGTTACATGTATGTGTTACACCACGGGGGGAGGGGGGGTCAAAACTGCAGAGGTAGTAGCCCCTGGTGAGGCCACAAAGCACACTAAGTTTCAAGAAGATAGGTGCAGGGGTTTGGGGGGAACTGAACCTCAAGCTGCAGACAAGCAAAAGTCGTGACATGGCTGACACTGTGTGTGTTAAGGCACAGCAGGATGAAATCTGCAGGGATGGTGGTCCCTGCTGCGGCCACAAAGCCTGCCAGCTGTCAAGGAGATTGATGCAGGTTTTCTGGGTTCTGGGGCATGCACCCCAAGCTGCTGACAGGCAAAATTTGTGACAGTTGCTTATGCAACTGACTGTCTCTGTCTTGGGGCAGTTGATTGTCTGTATTGATTATTTCATCTCTTTAGTCTCTGCTTTTGTAGGTGTTAATTGATGGTAATTAACTGGTTACATTAGCTAGCTACTGTGTATTGAGCTGGTCCTTGAGTGAATCATGATTGATTGGTAACTGGTAACACAGTAGCTTAGCAGACAGGCCTGCAGTAGTGTCTCCCATGACCCGAGACAGAGACAGTCAGTTGCACAAACACCCATGTCATGAGTTTTGTCTGTCAGCAGCTAGGGGTGCATGCCCCAGAACCCAGAAGCCCTGCACCCATCTCCTTGACAGCTGGCAGGCGTGGTGGACTCAACAGGGGCAACCATCCCTGAAGCTTTCACCCTGCTGTGCCTTAACACACAGTGTCACCCATGTCACAACTTTTGCTTGTCCGCAGCTTGAGGTGCAGTCCCCCCCCAAACCCATGCACCGATATTCTTGAAACTTGGCAGACTTTGTGGCCTCACCAGGAGCCACCATCCCTGCAGTTTTCACCTCCCTGTAGTATAACACATAGACATGACATGAGTTTTGCTTTCAAGAATTTGGGGTGCAGTTCCCTCCAAACCCCTATACTGAACTTCTTGAAACTTGGCAGGATTTGTGGCCTCAGAAAGGGCCACTACTCCTGCAGTTTTCACCCCCCTGAGATGTAACATGTTCACGTGACATCAGTTTTGCTTTCAAGAATTTGGGGTGCAGTTTCCCCTGAACCACTGCACCGATCTTCTTGAAACTTAGCAGACTTCTTACACTTAGTGGAGGGTACAATTGCTTCAAATTTCATCTAAATTAGACATAAAACAACAAAGTTATAGATATTTCATTGTTTCCCCATTATATGGCCGGATCTCTGAAGTGCCACAAAGTTTTTCCAAAGCACTTCAGAAGCTCCAAACTGCTTCGGAAATCCTAAAGAAGCCAGTGCTTTGATCTGGACATGCTGCTTCAGACTCCAAAGCATCTGAAGCTTCTCTGTATCTGAACCTCTGTCCAAAGCCTCACACAGCCCTAGTATGCATGTGCCTAGGCTAGTTTGGATGTGTATGTGCCTGAGTTGGTAGTCTGTGTGTGTATGCACCTAATTGATTTGTGTGTTTGTATATGTGCAATTGTGTCACAACTTCCTGTCTAACAGCACAATCGTGAGATCCTGAAAGTTGGCCTGACCCCACAGGGCAACATTATCAGTATCAACCAGTTTCTGATACACCTATTCTGCTCCTGAGCTGTTTATTAGCAATAGTTCCCATGAAATCAATGGATAATACTCATTAGGGTTGTGCAAAGCTTTGGTTCCTGATTTGATTCAGCAGATATCTGGCTAAATTTGGTGGTAGAATCTCCAAATCCAAATTGAATCAGGAGACCCTTTAATCTCTCTGAATTGAATCTGAACCCTTCGAATCAATTCGAAGAGATTTGAAAAGATTCAGAGATTTGGATATAGACACAGCTTTAAATGTTTTTTCTACATACCTCAAGGTATCAGCACAGCTTGTGAACGCTGTGATGCTGGGGCCGATGGAGCAACCCACAGGAGCGCGGGGGGGACCTGCCACATGCTCAGCTGCAAACCCGGAAATGGACAAGAAGCACTTCTGGATCTGCCAGGGAGCATGCTGGCCCCCCCCCCCATGGCCTCCTGGCTCAGCGACTGGTGCCTCCTGGGTCTGGGGGGGGGGGCACCCAGCATCCCCCCACAGCCAATCACCAAGCTGGGGAGGTTCAAGGGCCCCCCCAGTGCACTTCCTGGTGGACCCAGAAGTGGACCGGAAGTACTTCTCGTCCACTTCTGGGTTCACTGCCGAGTATGTGGAGGGCTCCCCTGCATTCCTGTGGGACGTTCCATCGGTCCCAATATCGCAGCATTCACAAGCTGCACTGGTACCTCAAGGTATGTAGAAAAAACATTTAAAATTGTGTCCATGTCTGAATCGCTTATTCTCCGAATCTGCATCAAATCTTCAGATTTGGATTCGGCTGAATCGAATCAGGGACAGCGATCTGAATCAACAAATCAAATCACTGTCCCTGATTTGGGCTGAATCTGAATCAAATAAGACCCACTTTTCTCATCCCTAATACTCATCATGAGCAAGTGTGTAAAGAATCTGCCTCCAAAGGAAGTGCAGCAATGTGCCAATTCTAACAGCTGCATAAAAAGAAAATTAGATAAGTATCTGCTTAGGCTGAGGTGTTTTTAGCAGTTGTGAGTAGTTTCACCACAGACTGCACTGAGTGAAGGAATATTCTAAAAATGAGAGTGAAGAGTCTTACACTAGACACATCACACATGGTAGTTTAGGTCTGGAGTGCCTTTTACCTTCACTCAAGGAAACAAACTGTTCAGACCCCACATTTCTTTTGTTCCCTGCTTTTTATCCTATTCATCAAAAGATGCTGCAACTCCCAGCTGCCCTCCTGCAATCTAGGATCTACTACCCCTTTGTGCATCTGCTTTACTCATATAGGAGACCTGAACAATGAGCAGCAATGACTTGACATCTAGGAGGCACATTTACAATAAATAGTTGGGCGTTTGTAAAAAGCTCAGGTAGGGAAATGAAAGCTATTAGAGGTATGCAAAGCAGGCCCTATTAAATTCAGATTCAGCCTGAATCAGGGGCAGTGATTTGATTTGTAGATTTGGATCATTGTCCCCATTTGATTTGGCTAAATCTGAATCTGAAGATTTGATGCTGATTTGGACATAGATACAGCTTTAAATGTTTTTTCTACATATCTCGAGGTACCAGCATCGTTTGTGAATGCTGCAATGCTGGGGCAGATAGAGCATCCCACAGGAGTGCAGGGGGCCCTCCACATGCTTGGTGGTGAACCCAAAAGTGGACTGGAAGTACTTCCAGTCTACTTCCGGGTCCCCTTGGGAGTGTGCTGGTGGCTCCCCCCCCACCCCATCCTGGCTCAGCAATTGGCCATGGAGGGACCCCGGGTGCCCTACAAGACCCAGGAGGCACTGATTGCCAAGCCAGGGAGGTGCGGGGGTGCCCCCTGTGTGCTCCCCTGTGGACCCGGAAGTGGACTGGAAATGTTTTTGGTCCACTTCCAAGTCTGCTGCTGAGCACGCTGGGGAGCCCTCCACATTCCTGTGGGACTCTCCATGTGCCCCAGCATCGCAGCATTCATGAGCTGCCTGCTACCTAGAGGTATGGAGAGAAAACATTTAAAGCTGTGTCTATGTCCAAATCACCAAATCTTTCCAAATCTCTCCGATTCGATTCAGAGAGATTAAAGGGTATTCTGATTTGATTCAGATTTGGAGATTTAGCCACCGAATCAGACCGAATCTCCAGAGTCGAATCAGGGACTGAAGCTTCACACAGCCCTAAAAGCTATGTCTCTTTCTGATGCAAAAACCTAACAGCAGCTTCGATATTAACGCTTCTAAAAGGGGCAGTGCCCTTGCTTAGCAACGTTGGTCTCCACACCACTGTACTGTAAGAAATCTGTTAACAGTTACACACGTATGTTTTGGGAGAATGCCCCTTGTACAGTGAACTTGGCCATAGTCATAAGAAAATAATATGTGGTACCAAAAAAAAGGTAATTGGATGATCTGTTGAGATACTTAATGTATAGTTACCTAATTAAACTTAACCATTATGCATAATATTAGGTATGAATACAGCCCTCACCCAAAACCATTCTTTGAAATTATTAATCAAATGCAAGTATAGGAAGGATAAATTGGATGGATAATTTTCATAGTGTAGGCTATTATTGAACATATGGATTAATCATCAATTGTGACGTGTATCATCTCCTAAGTCACATGGCATAGTTTCTCTTCCCCCATTGGGGATTGAGTTCTTTCAAATTGTCATAACCCAATGATTTTTAGTGCCTCGGCACAGTGGAATTTTCCTGCCACATTGGAGCTTCTTTGCACGGTGGAATTTTCTGCTGCAGAGAGGAAACCCCGGTGCAAAAAAGTTCCCGCCATTTGTATGTAAATTCGCACCCCTTTATTAGCTGATTCTAAATTATTCCTACTTAACGACTAGTAATTGGCTCGCTAGCCGTATAAAAATCCGCGCGACTTCCGCCCAAGTCAGAGAACTTTGAGCACGCTGCAGAGTGACTTCAAAGAATTCCTGACTCGTGGCAGAGCGAATCAGTAGCCTGATCAACTACCGATTTTTCCTCCCCGTCGCCGAGCGCTTATCCCCAACGTACCCTTCCCCTGCATGCCCAGTTCGTCTGTGGACTCACTGGCTCAGTTTCTTGCCAGTTGGAGCAACTCGTTGCAACTACACAAGCAGCCTTTACAGCCTGCGTCACGGCCACCAACGGCGTAAGTAAAAACTATTTTTGCAACCAATACGCTGTCTCGCCTCTCCATCCACCAGCCCGCCTGACGTTCGCTTAATTAACCAGCGTTTCCCTCGGTTGGCTCTACCCAGCCGAGACATGGCATCACGAACAGGATCTAAGGGCACGGTGGTGGAGATGAATCTAATTGAGTGCTGCCCTTGGTGCACCGGGATCCGCCGCGTGGAAAGCGCAAATGAGCTCTGGGCGCATATTGCCTACCACCAGGTGGAAGGAGGGGATAGAAGAAACATTGACGGCTACTTCTCAGTAAAAAGGGAAGGAGCAGTCATAAAGGAGTGGAGAACAAAGTTGTCTGTCAGGGAGTTCGGGTGTGTAATGGGCAGCAAGCAGGTTTACTATCGACCTGCAGAGGAAACACCGACCCTATCCCTAGTGGGGGTTAAGGTGAGGAAGGCAGAAAAGCTGACCCCCGCTCAGGAGTTTGCCCAGTGCACCCGATACCTGAGGGAAGGAGGGGAACCCACCCCAATGGATTGGTTTAATTGTCCGGCTTTAGTGCCTGGGTCACGTGGTCACGAACTCCTCGTTCAACTCCGGGAAGACTTGGAGACCGAGGGTTGCCACGTGGCAAGATGCAGGATAACAAAGTGGAAAAAGGGAAAAATAATAAATGTGTTATTCCGTTCAGTAGCGGGTCTACTACGGGAGAATGCAAACTTAAAGGCTCAGTTATATACAGCGGGCAAGGAGTCAATGGAGCGGACAGTAGAGGACTCCAAACCGACGCTTAAAAATAGTGCCAGTCACATGGCCTCGCCACCAGAAAATGGTGCCGAGAGAAACCCAAGCAGTCCGGAGAACCCGGAAAAGAGGGGCGGGACTTCAGAAAAACAGGCGGAGATCCACCCAGCAAGCCTGCCCCCGGAAGTGACGTCGTTCCCAGCGGCCCCGCCTCCTTGCCACGGGGAGGGGGCAATGGGAGGGAAGATGTATCCAGTGCTCCCGCCTGATGAATTTAACCCTTTCTCGGCTGCGGCTCACCCAGTAGCATTAATGAAGCATGCTGCAGATGAAGGAGGTACCACACGTACCATCATTACATCTCGCACGCGCACCTGACCAGGGATACAAGAACTTTGTAGGGATTCCAAAATGAAACCTGAGGAAACTCTGGCCATATGGCTGGGACGACTGATTGTGGAATTTGCATCCGACATACTAGACCTAGAAGAGGCAAGTGCCTTGACCCGACAAGCGGCGTGGAGTGAAGGACGCGCCACTGATCTAAACGTGGTCTTGGAAAACATACATTGGCCCATTCCTCTCCCGGCGCTCATGGTGGGACAGGTAGCCCATAAATCCCACACCTGGCATGAGCGCCAGCCACAAAAGACCAGCGCGGAACAACATCTCTTGGCCATAATTGGAGTGTCATACCTTATGTGGAACCCAAGAATACATCCACTGGGACTAACAGCTGCCCAGCGTAGGGAAAAATGGGCTCATCGCCACTTACCAAACCCCAGAGCAATTCCGACGCCTCTGGAGGCTATAGACGCCTGTGTAGAGGTGTACAGAGGGACGAACGCTGTCACACTCTGACTCTTTTTTAATTCAGTGGCAGGTCAGCCAGTAGGAAACCTCTTGGGTCATCTCCCACGATTACAGGGGCTCATGAAACAAAGCGAGGGAACTCCTATTGATGCAAAAGACCGACCTTTGGTGCATCCGGTTGGAGAACCAAGACCGAGGCGTCAGGAATTTGACTTACGGCGAGAGCCATGGTGGTCACCCCGAAGATCAACGGAGGAAAGAGTTATGTTCGGATTCCTCCTCAGCCACTCTGGACTTACAAAGCAGCAGTTGCGTATCCTTGGGAATGAGGGCCAACGTCGTCTAGCCAACACACTGGGATTCAAATTCGGGGACAAGCCAAAAAACGAATAACGGCCAGCGGCTCTGCCGGCGGCCTTCTCCAACTCAAACCTGACCCCACTGATCTCCGTCCCTACGCCGAACTTACTATCTACGATCCCACCGATCCAAATAATCAACAACAAGTGTTCTTCCTCCTTGACACCAGAGCTCAAGTTAATGTAATTACTTCAATGATACCCCACCAGAAAACCACAAAAACAATTAGGGTACAGGGACTTAACGCTGTTGCAGTTACAACAAAAGTCAAATTTATCATCCAAGGCCATCAACGCGCTCTAGGGGCAGTGTTAGGGGGCATCAATATTCTGGGAATTCCAGGAATCAAAGCGCTTAACCTCAAGGAACAAGTGTTACAAGCGCTACCCATCACTATCCCGAAGACGGATTGGCATCAACCGACACTTTACAACACCTCCACCTGGCGATACCGACCAATTCCAACCAAGGGCCCCCTCAAAAAGTCCCTCATTGATCTCCTGCAATGACTGGAGCAACAAGGTTGCATCAAACCAGTAACTGCCAGTACCTACCTGTCACCCGGGTGGGGAGTTGCAAAGCCTGGGAAACCCAACGAAGCCCGGCTAGTCGTTGATTACAGGGAGGCCAACAAAAGGCGTCGAGTGCTTCAGCAACCCAACCCTTCTACCCTATCACAATGTATGTTCAAAATGGCTCAATTCCAGCAAAACAAATGGGTTGGGGTCACACTGGACCTAAAGAACATGTTCTTTTCAATTCCAATAGTTGACCCTGAAGGAGTATTGAATATGTGCATCGAGGGCACCAGGTACAGATGGATGGTCTGCCCGCAGGGTACTGCAATGCCCCGTCACTAGCCACCGGTGCCACGAATGATACCCTGAAGAACTTTCGCGCCTCACATACCCTTCCACCAGAAGAGGAATTGAGAATCTGGAGTTATATTGACGACATCGCTATTATGGGTCGTGACAGTTCCATCGTTACCAGCGTAGTCAACCAACTGGTCGCCCACCTTCAGAGTGAGGGATGGACGATTAACAAGGAAAAGTCATGCCTACTTCCCGTAGATGACATCACATTCCTTGGCACCCGATTCATTGGTTCCATCCGCCACGGAATCTCACATGATGGTCCTGACATCGACCCACTAAAGAAATCCCTGCCCGTGACTAAAAGACATTTTCAGCAGCTCTTAGGCCACTTAAATTGGTATCGGCATTATGTTAACCCTAGTCATCTAGCACTTCTTACTAAATTACAGCGACAGATCCGTAACAAGTCCCGAAAATCCACACCTTGGATGGAAGGGGACCAGCAGAATCTGCTTCACCTGTTAGCCACTGTCAAGAGTACGCAGCTCCACGCAATCAATCTTGGTGAACTATTGATCATAACCCTTGGATTCACCACAAACTACGTGTGGGCTGTTGCGCACAACCCTCGTGATGAACTAGTATACACTGCCCATAAGACTCTTCAAGCAGCACAACATCGGTATGGAGCTATAGGAAAAATCCTCCTAGCTGGACAGCTAGTGGAGCCATTAGCAAGGGGGCACGGGACACTTCGCGCTCCCGTTGCCACGTTGCTGCCCTTGCTAGATGCAGAGAAAGTCGACCCGCATTTTCAGGGGGAACCTAAGACATGGAACACGTTGGTGCTTACCCACCACTACAACTGGTGCTGCTGGAAATTTGAGGACAAAAAACCTAGTCCTAGCCCGGAGGAAGAGGAAAAGCTCCCAACGCTATATGGGACCTCCACCCCGGACTGGATGGCTTCAGATGGAACCTCCCGACACGGTGGAGGCTATGGGTATTATTGTAAGGCTTGCCACGATGTGAAAATATCCTGGGTCCACCCGAATGACACCTCTGTCCAAAAATGTGAATTGTTGGGATTCCTTGAAGTATTACAACACTGTCTAGCACACCACGATGACACACTCCCAGTTCCAATTATTGCAATTGACTCACAGTACATTTATAAGATTCTCACCGGTACAGCCCTTCCCAGTGAAAATTTAGGTGAGTGGGAAGACATCTGGAAAACTCTAACTAAATTTACATGACTCCCATTGATTAAGCATACCAAGTCACATTGTCCGGATACTGACCCAGTGCATGAGGTCATCGATAATCTTTTAGAAGACCCACTCCGGACCGACGTAGTTTTGCCTATCACCTCTACCTTCGGTCCTGGAGTAAACCCATTCCTCGCGTGGCTTCATGAAAATTGGGGTCACCCGGGACCGCGGGCCAGCCATCGACGCTGGCACCGAGCCACTACCGAGATGACCTCGTATGGAGTTCGACGCGATTGGGAAAAGGTAGCACAAGCCTGTGAGGTATGTGCCAAGGAGAAATGCCATCGAACCAAACATCAACTTGGAGCTTTCGACACTTCGCAGTTCCAAGCAGGAAAGGTCTGGCAAGTAGATCTGCTTGGGCCCCTCCCGGGGTCTAAACCGCCAAATAAGGGGTTAGTCATTGTTGATCTAGGGACGCGTCAGTTACAGGTCATCCCCTTATGAAAGAGCAATGCCACTGCTGTTGTCTCTGCCTTAACCGCTGCATTTGCCACCTGGCAACCTCCTCATGAAATGCAGTCTGATGGAGGACCCCCTTTCAACTCTAACGCTCTGAACAAATTCTCTCGTCTTCATAACATCACATGGCATCTTCATCTGCCATACCACCCGCAGTCTAATGGCATTGTGGAGAGACACATCGGCTTATACAAGGAACAACTTCATCTCAAGAGAGGAGGGACATACAAAAACTGGACTAAGCATAATCATGACGTCCTTATTTCATTGAACATCTCAAAGCCACTATGGGACGAGGCTAATACTAAAAAACCTCTACCTTGGGAACCTAAATTCCAACCAAATGAGTTAGTATGGGTTTCAGTACCGCACCCTCGTCAATCTCATCCACAGGTCTACAAGGGAATAGTTCAACGGTCGGAACAGTATCCTAACACCTATTCCGTCTTACTAGAAGAAAAGCCCGATCGTCCCTCTATTATTGCTCACCACAACTGGATGACTCGCCGTTCTGACGTTCACCCAGTTTCCTTATAGTGAACCCAATTATGGTTTTCCCTTGTTTTTTTTTTTTGTTTCCTTACAGGTCCGACCGTAACGAAGCGGCAATCTATAGCTGCTCGATCGCTAGATCTACCAAGCACCAAATCGCAGCACTGTCAAGTCGACGCAGCAATGGCCGCCACGGGGACACCGAGATGGCAAATGTTCGCTGGGTTAGCACTTGTACTTACGCTGCTTCTTTCCCGTTTCTGCTGTGGTGCTTTAGTTAAACCAGTTGTTGATCCACACGTAACAGCAGTTTGGGGAAAGAATGTCACATTAAAGTGTATAATTAATATAAATGACACCATAATACAAATTTCATGGGAAAAACTGCATGGTAAAAGTGCACAAATTATTGTTGTACATCATCCTGAATATGGGTTTTCTGTTCAAAGAAAATATCATGAAAGAGTGTCATTTAAAAACTCTTCGTTCAGTGATGTAACAATCAACCTAAACAATGTGAGCTTCTCTGATGCAGGAAAGTATGTATGCAAAGCAGTTACATTCCCATTAGGAAATGTAGAGTCGATAACAACTATAACTGTAATTGTTGAACCCACTGTGAGCTTTACAAAGGGACCAACTCCCTTAATAGATGGTAAAAATTGGGCAGTAGCAGCCATGTGTATAGCAGCCACAGGAAAACCTGCTGCAGATATTAATTGGGAGGGAGACCTTGGTAAAATAGAATTTAGTCCAACTTCCTTTCCAAATGAAACAGTGACAGTTGTAAGTCAATATAAAATCATTCCTACTAGATTTGCAAACGGAAGATGCATAACTTGTGTTGTAAGTCACCCAGCTTTGGATAAGGAGATAAGGTATTCTTACATACTAGACATTCAATACACTCCTGAAGTGTCAATAACTGGCTATGATGAAAATTGGTTTATTAGACGAAAAAATGTTCAGCTTAAGTGCAATGCTAATTCTAATCCACCACCTATAAAATCTACCTGGGCCAGATTAGATGGACAATGGCCTAAAGGCTTACTGTCTATAAACAATACTCTGCATTTCAATAGCCCACTAACCCACAATTATGCTGGGATTTACATTTGTAGGGTGACAAATTCCCTTGGTCAAAGAAGCGATCAAAAGACTATTTACATATTACATCTTTCTACCACCGCTACCACACGATCGCCCATGGTTTCATGGTATCCTTCAACTAATAGCATTACAGGTTTAGCGTCTACATTAACCTTAACAGCAATGCAGGAAGGCAATTGGGGTACCATCATCGGTGGTGCAGTGGGTGGAACTCTCTTTCTAATATTTGTAAGTATTTTAGTTGGCATTGTCTGCTATGGAAAAAGACGGATGTTCCGTGGCAACTACTTCGTTATGAACCACATTTCACTAACTAATAAAAAAGGGGAGTCCCAAATAGATGTTCTCCAGTCAGATGATGACCAAGAATTGTTGTTTTATGTTTAAGTTATTGTATTTTATAGTTTGTTGAAGACCGGTCTATAGAATTGTTTGTTTATATGTATTTGTTAATTAGTTAAGCTTCGTAAAGCCAATGAGTCCTTAGACGAAAATTACTTATAACACGTACACGTGTTTATAATTCCAGTTGTGCCGTCGGCAAGGGGACATGTCATAACTCAATGATCTTTAGTGCCTCGGCACAGTGGAATTTTCCTGCCACATTGGAGCTTCTTTGCACGGTGGAATTTTCTGCTGCAGAGAGGAAACCCCGGTGCAAAAAAGTTCCCGCCATTTGTATGTAAATTCGCACCCCTTTATTGGCTGATTCTAAATTATTCCTACTTAATGACTAGTAATTGGCTCGCTAGCCGTATAAAAATCTGCACGACTTCCGCCCAAGTCAGAGAACTTTGAGCACGCTGCAGAGTGACTTCAAAGAATTCCTGACTCATGGCAGAGCGAATCAGTAGCCTGATCAACTACCGATTTTTCCTCCCCGTTGCCGAGCGCTTATCCCCAACGTACCCTTCCCCTGCATGCCCGGTTCGTCTGTGGACTCACTGGCTCAGTTTCTTGCCAGTTGGAGCAACTCGTTGCAACTACACAAGCAGTCTTTACAGCCTGCGTCGCAGCCACCAGCGGCGTAAGTAAAAACTATTTTTGCAACCAATACGCTGTCTCGCCTCTCCATCCACCAGCCCGCCTGACGTTCGCTTAATTAACCAGCGTTTCCCTCGGTCGGCTCTACCCAGCCGAGACACAAATGTAGGAATAACAAAGAGGAAATATCAAGTCAAGCACTCGCAAGTCCAAATTTAAGAAAAATAATCACAAGCATGAAAAACTTTCTGGATTCACAAGAATTTTCATATACAAGTTTGCCTCGTTTTATGCTCTACATGCATTCCTGGATAACGGTGCATAACTCAAATTCACATAAAGGGAACCCACTTTACAATGTAACAAATAGGGATACTTTCCAAGACCTCAACTGTATTGACCCCCATACCCATTTCTACCACTTTTACAAGACAATTTTGGTACTCACCAACAGCAGACTATACACACAAGCACAGAGTGGTGGTAAATGTTACCATAATGGAGATGGCAACTACAGAAACATGTGTTCAGACAATGAGCAAGGAACACAGATCCACACAGAGTCTATATTTTGGTGTGTGTCATTCCCACAATGCACTACACAAAGCAGCTGACTGTGGGCTTCCACCACACTGATCGCATAAGAGTGAATTTACCTTGCATATTAGGGGTGTGCGAAGCGGGCCATATTCAATTCAGATTCAGCTGGATTTGGGGGACAGTGATTCGATTAGTTGATTTGGATCACTGTCCCAATTTGCTTCTGCTGAATCCAAATCTGAAGATTCAATTCTGATTCAGAGAATCTGTGAGTCGACCATAGACACAGCTTTAAATGTTTTCTCTACATAACTCAAGGTACCAGGTGCAGCTCATGAACACTGAGATTGTGGGGCAGATGGAGCATCCCACAGGAACGTCCCCTTCCCCCTCCGCAATGTGCTCAGCAGCTGACCTGGATGTGGACCAGAAGTCCTGCCACGGGCAGGAATGAATGCTGGGTTCATAAGACCCCAGACTCATCCAACCTCCTCTTGAATATGCCCAAGGTAGGGGCAAGGACCACTTTCCTGGGAAGTTGGTTCCAGATTTTAGCCACCCTAACTGTAAAATATTGCCTTCTGATCTCCAACCTAAACCTATTCTCCATCAGCTTATGACCATTATTCCTCATCACCCCAGGTGGTGCTGGGGAGAAAAGGGCTCTGCCTAATTGCTGTTGATCCCCCCAGATGAGCTTGTAGGCAGACACCAGGTCCCCCCTCAGCCTCCTCTTGCTGAGGCTGAACAGGTTCAGGTCCTTCAGTCTCTCCTTGTAGGGCCTGTCCTGCTGCCCTCTCACCAAACGGGTGGCCCTCCTCTGAACCCTCTCCAGGCTGGCCACATCCCTTTTGAAATGCGGCGCCCAGTACTGGATGCAGTACTCCAACTGCGGCCTGACCAAAGTCGCATAGAAGGGGAGTATCACCTCTCTGGACTGGCTTGAGATGCACCTTTGGATGCATGACAAGGTATGGCTGGCCTTGCTGGCTGTGGTCTGGCATTGGCGGCTTATGTTCATCTTGGAGTCAATAATGACTCTGAGATCCCTTTCCACCTCTGTGCTTTCAAGAAGGGAACTCCCCAGCCTGTATGTATGCTGTGGATTCCTTCTCCCAAGGTGCAGCACCCTGAATTTGTCTACATTGAACCCCATCCTATTCTCTTCTACCCACTTTTGTAGCCTGTCTAAATCTAGTTGCAGCCTCTCTCTCCTTTCAAGTGCATCCACCTCACCCCACATCTTAGTGTCTTCTGGTCCACATCCAGGTCCGCAACTGAGCGTGTGGGGAACCCCCCCATACCCTTCAGCTCAGCAATTGGCCACAGGGGGACTCCAGGTACCTCCCCAGACCCAGAAAGCACCAGTTGCCGAGCCAGAAGTGTTTCTGGTCTACTTCTGGGTCCACTGCCAAGCGCACTGGGGACCCCTCCATGCTGCCATGGGACACTCCATCCACCCCACCATTTCAGCATTCACAAGCTGCCTGGTACCTTAAGGTATGTAGAAAAAAAAATATAAAGCTGTGTCTATGTCCAAATCATCAAAATCTCTGAATCGAATCAGAGGCTTCCAATTCATTTCAGAGAGATAAATGGGTCTCCTGATTCAATTCAGATTTGGAGAGTCAGCCACCGAATCAGGACGAAACTCCACTGAATCGAATCAGCAACCAAAGCTTCGTGCAGCCCTATTGCATATAACAAATTTTTGATATAAAAAGGATCATCACACAAGAGCGAATTCGCACATACAGAACCCACATAAAGTGAGGGAAACTTGTATATATAGCCTGGTGCTACCTGGATAATCCCAGATAATTAATGCAATGCCTACATGAAACATGAGGGACCAGGCTTTATTTTTTTTTTAATAAAAAATGTTTGGTAATCAGTTTTTAACTATTTGGCTAACCTTACTTCTCGATCAACCTCTGAATTTGGGTATGCAATTATTCCATCCCAAGTGCAAGACTTTGTAGTTGTCCTAGATGAATTTAATTTGATTGATTGTGGACCATTTTTCTAGTGTATCTAGGTCATTCTTGATCCAAGCCCTACCTTCCATAATGTCTACCATTCCACCCAGCTTGAGGTCATCCACAGATTTTCTAAGTATTCACTCCTCCAGATCAATTCAGAATTAAACAATACTGGACCCTGGAAAGATGCCTAGGGAACAGCACTCAATAACTTCTCCCAACTTGATAAAAAAAAAAGAATTAGAGAAAAGGTCACTGGCAAGAAATGCAAGCAAACAGAAACTGGACAAAAATCAAGTTAATAGATCTGTACAGAAGCCTTCAAAGAGAGTATAGGTCAAAGGCCTACCTGAACCTGGATAGCCCATCAACTGCACATTTCTAAAGCACACAAGTTTAACAGCAATGTAGTTAGCATTATGTCTGACCATCTTTGACCCATTTTACACCTGGCTTGACTGGGTGCTTCTTTTATCTCAAATCCTGATCATACCTTCAGATCTGTAGCAAGGCACATTAACTACAGATTGTGTTCCTGAAGATGGATGTCCAATATCCTTAACCTTAAATCAAGATTTTCAAGCAAGACTTGAGATATTTTTTGGTCACCCAGAAACTGAGGCATCAATCTGGGACACCTTAAGATGCTTTAAGTTCCTAGAAGTGCTCTTTCAAAGTACCAGGCACTCATCCTCCTCTGAAAAGCAGACCCCTTCAAGGTCTCTCAAGTTGCTCACTCAAATTGGGGCACCAGAAATCACAAGCTAGTGCTGAAAAATCTTGGGAAGGTGACTGTGCAAGGTGCACACAAAGACCATGGCAAAGCCAAATTCAGAAATAAAGTCAAGAAGGTTGTCTCCCAGTCCTGGACTTTGACCACAATTCTGCTGCTTCTACTGCAATATCTATATTTATATCAGGTCCTAATGGTGGACATTAGGTTTTTTATATAGAGTTAAATGGGGTTGAAGTGAGGCAGCTTTTGTTGTTTAAATATATGGCTCCTATACTCCATTGGCTTCAGTGTCCTAATTCCAGGGTTAACTATGAGGTATAAAGCTTTCTCGTGTTTGTGAATGACCTTCTCATAGCCCATTTCAACTTGGGCAGAAGGTCACAATGAGCGACAAAGTTTGAATGGGCAGTAGGAGGGGGAAGGAGTGTGTCCATATCAGTCCCTCTGCACACATACTGTATTTCACAGCCATTCTGATCACTGCATTTGGGTTTTCTGTTGACTACTGACCTAAATTGAGACAGAATGAAGAGAGCAAGCAGCTGCCCCACCACCACTGCTCTGTTTTCAGTAAGGATCGAGCCTCCATAATCCCCTCAGATTTTATATCTACCAAAACAGCTTGGGCCCATCAGCAAATTGCAGTGGCATATGGTCCAGGTTTATGAGTAATCTGGCACACGCTTAAGGCAAAGAGGGACGTCATTGTTCAGCAAATACAGAAAATATTGTGGGGGTTTTTTTAATGGCTATATTGAAAGTAGTTGAAAATGCTGTGAGAAATGTTTACATTTCTAAACCAGTCCTATTTAAATTTCAGCTGATGTTGAAAAGGCTATGTAATAAAAACAAAATCCAAATGAGAGAGAGAGAGAGAAGTTCCAATGGTCTATATTTGATGTTGTTATTTAATAATCATGTAGTAGATGACACCACTACACTTCAGATTCCTAGAACAGGAAAGGGTACATCCCAGAAACACTGGTTACCCTTTCCTGAACAACTGTGTATTTGGCCCCTAACTCTCACTATGTATTTAAGAACCTTATCTAATACATTATTGAATGTATCCAAGTTCTCCAGCTCTAGTGAACCAGATTAATAACACATATACCATGGGTTCAGTTTTTACTGTGCAAACAAGTGCATCCATTATTTTTTTCCATTCCATCTATTATTTTCATTTTCACAATAGTCTTCAGGATCCAAACAAGATGAGGCCTCCCACACACTAGGTATTGTACAAACATAAGGCCAGGTTTCATTCCACCCTGTCTGAGTCAATGAAAAACTGTAGAAGTGCCTACTTTTGAAATACATGATCAGTCCAGCCTTAAGGCTAAGTCATAAAAAAGCAGCAGAAGGAAGAGGACCCAGCCACCTTCTGTGGTAACTGTTTTGCAGGGGTTCAAGAAAGGTGGACTGGAACCACACTTCAATGTATAAGTCCATTTAAAGACTGTATTGGAATAGCTTTCAGAATATAAACCACATGCCCACACATCAGCTGATTGATACAGTTACATCAATCAAACTTAGAAATAGAAAGATGATGATGCTCATGGCTGGGCTCTTACCCTTATTCTGCAGCCCCTTTCCAGAAGGGAACTATGAATGCCTTTGTTACAGGAACAGCCTGTGGCCAGTACACAATTATATAGAGTTTCTATTCTAGCCCAACTTCTGGCTGTAGACATCGGGAATACATTATATGAAGGGCCAAACGCATGAGGGGACAGCTCTTTGTCCTGGGTAGTAGCTCCGTATGGGGCAGTGCTTGCTGCTGCTGGTGTGGCCAGTTGTAGTGTCATCTATTTTTGTGTCCTTCCCCCTCCCCACAAAGGTGGTGACCAAGGTGCTACAGCCCTGATCCCCGCTCCCCCTTCACCCCCCAGTTATGCTACTGGGAGAAGCACCTCTGCTCTAGCTATTTTGTGTTCTCCAGGCTACTATAAGCTGTGCTGGATAGGACCATAATTAAGGAGATAGACTGGTGATTTTAAGCCAGCTGTACTCTCCATCCCCCACCTTTCCTGAGCCAAACTCTAGAGAGGAAAAACAGAGAATACGACTCCCTGGATTATTTGCTCACTTAATGTTAGAGCTGCTGCCTACAGGCTATGACTATGAAATCAAACAAAACATTCTGAGTTGCCATACATTACACAGTATTAAGAGCCCAATGATGCAGAGTTAGGAAAGGATCTGGCTTAAGCATTAAGGATTGCACTGGAGTACCAAAGAGGAGGGGAAGAATGAATTTCCCTGAGGAGAGGAACAAGGTCCAACGGCATTCATAGCTTTGTATCAACGGCCACTGAAATTCAAAGCTCAAGAAGAAAAGGAGGCTGCTAACTCAGAATCTGGGTAGAAGAGAAAGGCAGAGGTATTTCAAAGATCTGGATAGATGTGACAACCGATGAGGAGAGAGCTGAAAGCATATTTCAGTAGACTTTCATTCACCTCCTTCAGATCCATCTCTTAGAGTTTGTCCACTTATGAAGGAGAACAAATGGGATGCAGGATAGTTACACTGAAGAGTGTAAGCACAGTGAAACTGTAAAATATTTCAACAGGGAACATAACCAGTCCTTGGTCTAGGAATATCAATCAAGTTGGTAATGGAAATGGAAGACAACATAAGCCATGTTCAAGTATATCTGTTAATGAGGCCTTGATGAAGAAATAGAATTCTTTTCTATTCTCTCCCTCTCTTCAACACTGCTCATCTTAAAAAAGAAACACTTATTAGCTATATTTCCTGGGGAATACAGGATTAAAGTGGATATCCCTATGGGTATGTACTCCATCATAGATTTGAGGTCAGTTGGCTTATGAGACTTTGGAAATGGAAAATTCTGATTCTTAAAAGTTAATCAAGAGAGGCCATATATGGAGCAATGAGAGTGGATAAGAGACCTTTGACGCTTAGAGTTAACAGGACTCTCAAATATATTATTTCTTACTTCTACTAAAAACTACAGGGAAGTGTCTTAGGGTATATCTACACCATGTTTCCAGTGCCAGCCCACCCCTGCATCCAGATATGTGGAGTTGAAACTATTCCAGGAAAGTCCCCTACAGTTACTCTTCCAGAGCTGTCTTCCATTCAGCAGGTGGTAGTGTCAATTTTTTCATAAAGTTTGTAAGTATCAACCTTTCCCTCAATTGACCAAGAGCCATTAATTTAAATTAGATACATTTAATTTAAATGTTTGTCATTGAAATAGGATATTAAAAGCAAAGAGAAAAGTGTTAAGCAGTCATCTCAAAACTCTTCTCTGAGCGACCATTCTGTTTAATCTTGTTAGCTGTGATGTCATAACCTTACAAGTTCCCTAATTGTCCACAGAATCTTCCTAGAGAAACAGGGTAGGAAATAACTGACTTTCTAATGTAAAGTGAACTCAAGAAAGCAGAATGCATTTTGAAAAGATTAGTATTCAGACCATCTTTATCCAAAGTCAAACCATACTGAAGTTAATAGACATCTTCCCATTGTCTTGAATGGGCTTTGGATTAGACCCAGAAAGAGCAACATCAAAAAATGCTACCATATAAAATTAAAAAGCACAGGACTTTAGTGATGACCAGATGAACTCTTCAGAGAAAGTCTTTTGAACAAGCAAAGCCTCTCCTGGTTTGATTTAGTGACACATTCAGAAATTTTAGGGCCTACTTTCAGAAGTTCTTCAGTCCATATGTTTGCAACTGAAGGCAGAATTACCATAAAGTTTGTTTTGCAGGAACCAAATAGGCCTCGTGAAAGACACTATAAATATAAATTAGTGCAATCATTCATGTAACAGAAATGCTCAGTCTTGCAGAATATCATCACAAGATCAGGGCTTTTTGTTTGAATGCCCCAGTAGCCAGACCATACCTTGTGAGGCTGTGTGAAGCTTTGGTCCCTGATTTGATTCCGCAGAGATTTGGCCTGATTCGGTGGTCAATTCTTCAAATTCTAATTGAATCAGGAGACACTTTAATCTCACCAAATCAAATCCGAACCCTCCGAATCAATTTGGAGAGATTTGGAAAGATTTGGTGATTTGGATTTGGACACAGCTTTAAATGTTTTTTCTACATACCTCAAGGTACCAGGTGGCTCATGAATGCTGTGATGCTGGGGCAGATGGAGCAACCCACAGGACCACAGTGGGCTCCCCAGTGTGCTTGGCAGCAGACCTGGAAGTGGACCAGAAGCACTCCACCAAGGTGCATGCGAGGAGGGCCCCCCCTCATAACCCCCAGCTTGGCGACTGGTGCCTCCTGGGGCTGGGGGGAGAGGGGCACCCAGGCTTCCAGTCTACTTCCTGGTTCACCACTGAGCATGCAGAGGGCCCCTTCCTTCCCCCACCCCCGGGCTCGTGTGGGATGCTCCATCTGCCCCAGCACTGCAGCATTCACAAGCCACGCTGGTACCTCAAGGTATGTAGAAAAAACATTTAAAAGCTGTGTCTTTGGCTGAATCGCTGATTCTCTGAATCAGCATCAAATCTTCAGATTCCAATTCAGCCAAATCGAATCGGGGACAGTGATCCAAATCAAATAATCAAATCACTGTCCCCGATTGGGGTCGAATCCGAATCCGACTCAAATATGGCCTGTTTCACACATCCTTATACCTTGACCTAGAAAACCCTCTTTGATTCTGCTGAAGAGGGAAGAGATTTCAGAAACATGCATAGGCATGGACTAAGAAAGGAGCAGAGGTAGAGTTAAAAAAAAACATTTACTGTCAGGTTCTACTGTCCAATTACTTCTGTGAAGAGAGAGAATACAGAGGTCTAAAATTCACCAGTATCTTGGGAACCAGTAAGGGGCCCTTTTAATACCTCCTATGAATCATTCTTTTGATTTGTCCTTTGTTCTTAAGCAGTGGACACTAACTGGGTCCCCAACCTCAGAGTTCTCAGTCAAGTTCTGCCTACTCTCCCTCTTTCCCAGGCTTGAACTTAGCTTCTGCATCTTCCCATTACATCTTTCTAGTCCTTCACTTATTTTTAATGCGCCTCCCAGTCTCCTTTATTATTTTGCCTTAATGTGAAGTAACCAATAGCCCATTTGGACATGTCTTGGAATGTGAAATCTTTGTCTTCAAAACCCATTTCCCAGAAGTGAGGGCATTCTATGATCTCACTCATCTACATGGAGAAAGCAGATAAGCAAGAGTGTGAACTGATAGCTCTCTAGCTGCTCCACGCTTAACACCCTATGTCACTCAGGGTGGCATTCTATTCTATTCTGGATGCCTATCTATACACATGGTGATCTACATGACATTTTTTGGTTACGTAAGTCCCAGAAAAAAGCCATTTTGCAGGTAGCATTCATTGCTATGTGTATGGTATTAAACACTTGGACAGGCGAAAAGTTATGCCAACTGAGCATATTTTTATCAGCCAGGGCCTATAGGCATAGAAGCATGAAATGGATGATATGTGTATCCAACCCTTCTGCCCCAGTAACTGAATGGCTCAGACACTTCTCAGGGATAATAGAGGTCCTTGAGTCTAAGTACTGTAGCAAATTATTTGTGATTACTAACTGTGCAGTAGCGCTCGTGTAATCGCCTGACCTAGAGCAAATCTGCACCTAGTCAGCCTGCCACCAGGGGGTGGGAGATTGCTCCATGAACGTGGAGTCGGCACTGGGGGCTCCCTTCTGATGAGGGTTTGTTAGTCTGTTCCCCACCCAGCTCTGCGATCACAGATCTGAGCAGGCAACAAAGTCTCCAGCCTGTTCTCCACCCAGCTCTGTGATCACAGAGCTGAACAGGGAACAGACTCTCCAGCTGCTGCCCCTCAATCGTGGAGCAAGGGAACTGTCCTGGTCAGGGGCAGGTCCCAACCCCATGCCCCAATCTGCTAGTGGGGCAGTTAACAGCAAGATAGCTGCTAGCTGCCCCACTGGCAGATCAGGGCAGGGGGCTGGGACTTGCCCCTCCCCTGCAGCTCTTTCTAAGTCCCCTGACCCTGACATTGTCCCCACCCTGGCAGCAGGCAGCCCCTTGGGGCAAGGTGTAATGTCCCAGCCCTGGCCAGGAGACAGCTGTTTTCCAGCCAGGTGCCCCCTGCCAGTTGGTAGGCTAGCACCCAAGGGGTGCCTAGAGCTGCCACTAGCAGCAAATCTGCTTTCATTTCCCTACATGTGTAGACTCCTACATGGGAGCATTTACTCATGAGTAATTTACTCGTGAGTAAACTGCTCCTGGATGGAATGTATGTGTAGACGTACCCACTGTGGCGCAACTCATTCTTGTTTTATATGTTATTTTATTTTAATTTGTTTAGGTCCTAATGAAGAAGCAGCAGAAAGATTTTTCTTTTCAGAAAGTTCCTGTTAAAAATAGAAATTAAAACATCCATCACAGGCCAGTGTTACTCTAAATTTTAATGGATTGAGAGTGAGACCAGTGAGACTATTCCTGTCACAACTCAAAAACTTTATTAGGATACACAATGGCAAAGACTTACTTATATTAATAAAGACAGTGCTTACGTAGCCTTGGTTTCAAGGGAACAACAGGTCTACTGGACAGGCTTCTCTTTTCCTTTGGGGACTTCTGCTGTTTTGGTTCCTCTTTTTTTGCTGAGCTTTGGAGAAGCCCGAAGTCACACAGTTTAACCATGATTATATACTTAACACAGAGTTCTCCATATTTGGTTATGCTTTGGAACTACACCACTCCTTTTCCATTTCCTTGCATTATGTTAACGCACCCTATCGCTGTCTACAGTGCATGCTTAACTTATGCCATTGCTACATATGTCAAGCTGAGGTCAGGTCATGACACAGTCTGTTAATCATAGCGGGATGACCACATGGCCTGGTTTGGCGAGAACATGCTAGGATCCCATAGCCCGGTCCCGGCTGGTTGGTCAAGAGTCCTGGGCTGGAGTCTGGAGTGACGACAGAGCAACATGGTGCACCAGGCAGGCAGCTGGGCAGGCATGGCTGCTCCTGTATCAGGACAAGGTAGGCAGACTGCAGCAGGCACCACCCTGCTCACATGTGGCACAACCTTGCTTCCTTACAGGAACAGCAGTGCCTATCCGGCCACTTGCCTGTCATACCATGGTGCTCTGCCTCCCCACTGGCTTCCAGTCTGGGACTTTTGACCAACTGACCAGGACCAAATTATGGAATCCTGGAGTGTTCTGGCCAAACTGGGACATATGGTCACCCTACTCATAGCCCATACTACACAGTCTCTGAAGCACATATGGCTTATACCAAAGAAGTTTCAAACTCCTCCTCTTGTCAAGTCATAATAGTCACAAAAATGTGGAAAGTGGGAGATTCTAGCATCTGCATTTTTATTCAGTGAGGAATGAAATACTTCTAAAAATATTCCTCACTGAATTCAATGAGAGAAAACATAAAAATAAAAAAAGAAAAAGAAAAGATGGAAAATAGGATTCTGCTTCATGACTCCAGCTGGTAAGCACAAGTGCAAATAAGTAATTATTCAAGTGGGTTGCACAAGTTTTCACCATCTTTCTATCAAGTTCTGTGAATTTAGATCAAGCCACTAGCCAGTCAAGGCCATATACAAAAAATAATTTAAAAGTCTTGCTTCAGAGCAAAATCCACAGCCCCAAGTAATGTACTTGTTCTCCTTATGCATTTCATACAAAGAACAAGATACCTAAGAGTGGGATTCAAAACAGCCAGCAGGAAATGAAGGAGCTGTCTAGGCCAGGAAGCAGGAAATGCTGGGGAGAAGAATGTGATTCGAAGCATGCACTTCAAAGGCAAGGATGGATCCAGAGGATGCTTTGGTACAAACACACCTCTGACTCAGTCAAATCATGCCACGGGAGAAGCAGCCAGGTACTTTTTAAGTCTCTAAAACAAGTAAGAATCCCCCTGTCCATTCTATTCTCCTCCCTCCCCACTTTCTGCTTTTCCTGCCCACTACTGCCACTGCTGTCTTTAGCTGAGACTGGCTGCACATGCAGCCTGGTTGCAGCAGGGCGGGTTCTGTAACCCCCTACCTCCCGCTCAGCTGAGGACAGCAGCAGCGGCAGGCAGGGGAGGAGAGGAATGGGAGGTTAGGGAATCTGCTGCTGAGCACTGAAGGGAAGGAAGAGGGGAGAGAAGATTCTTACCTTGTTGAAGGACTTAAGTGCCCTGTGCTGCTCTTGGTACAAGGTCTGCCCATCTTGGTGAGTGAAAGGAACCTTGGAGTTGGGGTGCAGCCCCCTCTGCAGCACAAGTCACAGCTCCTACACCCCCCTTTCTGAAACCCTGGATCTGCCCATAGTTACAGGTCAGATTCTACTCCACCTATTGGACATCCAGGTGTAATTGTATTCCATTCTGTTCAAGTTCCTGAAAAATTTATTCACACATCTATTTTTGTAACACACCATCACCATAAGCCTAAGACTGAGTTACAAAAAAAGCGGCAAGGAGGCTGATGGCCCACTCAACTTTGTATTTGCAGTTTTTCAGGGGCTTGAACTGGGTGAAGTAGAATAGCATTTATATGCCTACATGCTCTTAGATATCCAATAGGCAAAAATAGAATATATCCCTAAGCATCTAAGCTTGGGGTACTGGGAGGTGTCCCTTCTATTTAGGATTCACAACTATGAATCCTTGCCTGGAGTTAAACACCTGAACTGACCCTCTCTCACAAAACATGGCTGCCAGAAGAAGTAAAGGAGGTGATTGATGTAGAGATGTGGGAATCATGGGTCCAGTTCCAATGAATTTCTTTATGTAACATACTCAAACATTCTTGAAGAAGGGACTGGAATGTAGGTCTTCCTCCAAGCCATAACAACTAGTGTATAGGGTCATTCATGCAGTCTTTCTTCATCCTAATGAACATTTAATTATTCAATGCAAAGTGAAATTGTTTCAATAGGAGGAACTGGAGGAATCTGACCCCAGAATATTCCTGTGGTTTGGCAGTCACATCATTCATCAAGGAGAAGAGATGTGAGTTCAAATCCCCTCAGGCAATCAATGAATAGAACTGTCCCTGTATGAGGTTCTACCATGAGGCACTTGGGGCAGTTATTTTGCAGTGGGACTCCAGCTACACAATGCTGATATTGCATTCACTCTGACACTGAAAGAAGCAGACCTCTGACAGACTCCTTGGCTCTGAACAATTACTGAACAACATGCACAGATAACATGTGAACATGGGTTCCTGCTCATACTCATGGGTGCTCTAATCACAGGATAGTGGCTAAAAGCAGGAAACAAAACCACTATCTCCTCCTCTGGCTGGGTTTGTGCTAGACCTGATCTGGTGCATCTCTGAGAAGGCTTACCAAACCAGGACTTACAAGAAAGACAGGCCTACCCAGCCAAACCCTGGCCTAGGCTATCATGTATGTTCAGTAGTCACATGGGTGCTCATGTATCTAGACTGCATGTGCAGTGGGTTTGCAAATGATATGAAAGTGCCAGAAACGGCACTTTACATCAGTGGAAAACTGCCCCTTGAGAGCATAAATTGAAATACGATCTACCCCTAGTTGCTATGGAAATCTGGCTCCTAGAGGCCGAGACAGCAGCTCAGAATGTGCTTTTAGGATCTAAATTGTGGGCACCTAACATAGCAGTTAGGCACCTTCATCTTTTTCTGGCTATCCAATGTCTGGACTAGTAAAAGTCACGTGGTTCATATTCTCAAAGATAATGATGAAATAGTTACACATGCAGCCTAATGCAGCCTGCAGTATGTCTAACCCTCATGTTCTGATGTTTTAGCATATTCCCCATAAGAATAATAGCCACCTTTAGTCTGTGGGGGGAAAATGGCTACTAGACCAATTACGCATTAAACAATACTGAAGCCTTAATGCTTTTTTCCTGCTAAAACAACCAGTGCAAACTATGGGCAATGGATCCAGGCACATCACCCTGGCCACCACATTCTAATGAAGGGGATACTATGTTTCCTCAATCAGAGATGAGAATGCTGACTCATCAGAAGTTCTGCAAAACAACACAATCAAGAAAGACTCCAAGCAGGGTGAATGAAAACATGTGAATATTTCTACTCAGCTTTGGTATGCATGTTTACTCTAGGAAAAGAAATAGACGATGCACTAAGCAGAAAATTGCAAATAGCACATATTCCTCATGCCTTCCTCCTCTTCTCTGTGTTCATTCATCTCCCTGTTTCTCTCTTCTGTCTTTCCATTTGGACGGTCAATGTTAACAACTTTGCCTAGAACATAGGATGTTATCCCCATAAACTGTATGATAATTCCAGCTCAATGAGTTTCCAAGTTAGACATTACCATTAGGCACCTTCAAGTGGCACCCAAGTTACCAATTTTCTTCTGTAATAGAGCATAGGAACCCACTTCAGCATCTTGGGTATCACCATGTGTCCAGTAAAGGCACATATTGACTCTCTGGTAATGATTACAGGTGGTAGTGTTCCAGTGTTTTCTCACTGGATATATACTTTGATTAAAGAAAGCAGTTTTGTATGTGAAATGTTATTGCTTGTGTACAGTGTTTGACTTTCAGAAGGAAGGAGTGAGGGAACTGCCATTAGTGAGGACAATGTACATTTGAACCTAACTGTTCACAAATACCTGAAGAGAGCATTCTCTAACCTTGGCACTGACACTTGCTAGAGGACATGGACATATAAATAGGGTACACCAAGGAAATCTGATTAAAAGTTGGGAAATGTAGGTTACATATCAGGAAAGATATGTAAAAGTGCCAAAAGTGACATCTACCAAACTTTGAAAATTTCTGGGCTGAGGAACTGATACACCATCTCTACCACAAAGGGAGAATTAGGCAAAGCATTAGAGAAATACAGAATGTATTCCTGTTTTCCATTTATGAATAAGGACTCCTCTTGGTCATGCTAATACTTCCTTAATATCTCCAGTTTATGACATCTTGTCATATCCTGTCACTTGTTTTCACATGACCTTTGACCAAGGAGATTCATTTATGTTACAGAACCAAGCCTCTGATTGTCATTCAAAAGCACCACTTCAATTTATCAAGCTGAACCTTCCCTTACTTCATTCCTCCACCATTTCACATATGCAGCCTTCACAACAGATTAGGTTTCTTCATTATAATCTTGCCACTCAGAGTTCTGGAGCCATCAAGCATTTACTCTCATACCACCTTGAAATACCATGAGACTGAGGTATTGATTCAGTCCTTACTAAAGATGCACCAATACATCGGTGCAATATCAGATTGGCACCAATATAAAGAAAATTGTCTGTATCAGAAATTGGCCTGATATGGCCAATAATTTGATTGATAAATTGCCCCTGCATGTGTGCAGCCACAGCATAGCTTGTAGGCAGCAAGGAGCACAGCCTAGCAGCTTGAAGAACTGCATGCAGCTGATAAATTTGTTGTAATGGAAGGGAAGGTGGGAAGGAAGGGGTTGGGGGGGGACAGATAAAGGCAGAGGAAGGAGTGGAGCTGGGGCTGCCCAGCTGGGGTTGGGTGGTGTGTGAGACAGAGCCAGGGCTTGTCCAGGGGGCATGGGAGAGGCAAGAGGGGGTGGTTCCTGCTGCTGCATGCTGCTCATCCAGGAGCCACTTGTCTGGTGCTCACCTGTTCATCCAGTGGTTCCTGCCACTTGACAAAAAGGGCACTGTGGGGTTGGGGGGGCAGGTGCTCTAGGTGATCTAGATATGTGTAGGGTAGGGCAGGCCAGGAAGAGCCCCATGCAGCCCCAGCTCGCCCCACCCCGTGCAGATCCAGGGGCACACCCCCTCTGACGAGCCAGTAGGGGGTGTTCCTACGCTGAGCCACCCACCTCACTGCACCCAATCACCTTCCAGGCTCCAAGTGCCTCCCTGGGACAGCTCACATCTGGCCGACCCCCTTCCTGGAGCACACCCGCTAGTCTGGGGGTTATTGCTGCCACCACCCAGGGTCTGGACTGATCATGACCCTGTGCCCCCAGGGAAACACAGATCTAGTAGTCCTTGAGGGTACTTGACCCACTCCAAGAACTTGTGGTGCTTCCCTCAGTCTGAAGCACAAATAGTGGTCTCCTTTAGTCAGCCAAACCAAGGAGACCCCAAGGCATAATCTAGACTCACTCCCAATAAGTCTCCCTCTCTAGGTACAAAGGAGGACTTTATTACTTACAATGAGTAGGTTTGGAATAGAGTACAGGGTTGAGCAATATCAGAGAAATCCCATAGAGCAAACTGGCATGGTTGGGTAGCCTTTGATCACACATCTGAGTTACTGCAAGCTATATATCTATTTAAATCTCAGGTAGCTTACTCATGAGTATCATCCAGAGATAGGTGCAGAGTCCCTCTGGAGGCAAACAGTTCATTGATCATGAGTTTCAGGAGAGAGAGCAAATTTCAGATGGTCCAGCTTCTCTCCGAGTTTTCATCATGGATACCACCCCTCCACCTAGGCAGTCCTTAACTTACCTAGACCTTATGACCTCAGTTACCTGGTCCAATGGAGCATTGCCAACAGCACTTGTTGGCTGTCAGCCAAACAATCTGAAATGCATCACTGGTTGCTGGGTAGACTGGCATTGTTTAGAACAATAGGGAGCCTAAGCCCCTCACCCAGGTATGTGATGCCAGTCACATAGGCAGAGGGAGCAGGTTACCCCTCTCTCTCAGGAATGTATCCAGCTCAGGTTACAACTCAGGGTCACATGAAGAGATGGGGCAGAAGAGTGACCATGGCAACCATATTGTCAGGTAGCAGAGTTTTGGAGAGAGACAGGGATGGTATTCTGCCACCCCCACGCCCTCCTGGATGAGCTGCTGGACAAGTGGGCAAGCACCTGACAAGTGGCTCGTGGACAAGGGAACCAACAGCAGGAGCTGCCCCCACCCCCTCCCGGACAAGCCATGGCTCCATCCCATGCCCCACCCCACCAACTGGACACAGCCCCTGCCTCAATCCTCCCTCACCATAGGGGGCTTGATCTGCCTCCTCATGCCCTTTCCCTCCCCCCCACCCCATTCCAACACAACAGACTTACCAGCTGCATGCAGCTCTCCACACTATATTGGAAATCGGATCGGTATTGGCTGATATGCCTCCTTTAAAATTGGATATGGGTATTGGCCCCCAAAATCTCTATCAGTACACCCCTAGTCCTTACAGTGGGGTAGGTTCATCTGTAGTCATCTCTGTCTCTAGTGCAGGGGTGGGCAATTATTTTGGGCGGAAGGCCGCTTACTGAGTTTTGGCAAGACATGGAAGGCTGCATGATAGGCAGCCAGGGGCAGATAAATATTAATTTTCTAATTTTTTTTAGGGGCCCCGCAGGCTGGATAGAATGGCCTGGTGGGCTGCATCCAGCCCCCAGGCCGCATTTTACCCACCCCTGCTCTAATGTAACTTCAATGACATAGATAAAAGAGAGACAATAAAGACAATAGATCTAATTTCAAATTCCCAGAGTTCAGAGGCAGTTAGAGACTCATACCTCCTCCCCCCACTTCTAGATTTCCCTCCCAAAAGCAGGAGGGGGGAATATTCCACATTCCATTCCATGCTAAGATCAGGGAAAAATAAGTTATTTTATTCAATGGAGAAGTTGCCTGTTGTCATAAGGCCACCTTCTTTCTCTGAGCCGCAAGGTAAGCATAGATAGATTATGTATTTAACAAAGTTGGCATAGTTTGGCATGCCAGGACAAGAAGTGCATCCTAACCCAGTAACTCAACATAAATTATTATTCTAGTTAACAAGCAGCCGGCACTGCTGGTATGAATGGCATGCTAACAGGTGCAGGGCCAAGAGGACAAATGGGCAGATTGAATGACTTCCTATCATACCAGCTTAAAAAGAAAATGTGCAGAGAGGTGGAAAAGGGCATGAAAAAGAGGAAAAGTCTTGCAGAGAGGTATTTTAAAATGTATCACTTATCAAAAAGAAAAAAAAAATCAGCAAAGACACTGAGAGGTGTGAACATTGTCTTTCATCTCTCACTTAAAATAAGAACAGTGAGTGTACCCTCCTAGCATTCCAGGAACTTCTGACCTTTTCATCTCCTTGATTAAAGCTCTCAAAAGCAGGGGCCTGATTGTCTAACAACATTTCTAGTACCCTTGGGTAAGTATCACGTGAGAACCTGAACATCTAAGGTAGAACTTAATTACAATTTAGGTGTTTAGGCCCACAAGAGAAATTCACAGAAATCCCATTTAATCCCATTAGGTACTGAGAGCCCTACCCACTCCATTTCCTGATGAAATCTGACTTTGTACAGAGCATGTCCAGAGGAGGCAACATTTTGGCTGAGCAGAGCCTTCAAGTACCCCCCTAAGACTCTTTGGCATTCATAAATTAGATATCTCAGCACCTAAAGCATTCCCAACACTGACTGGCAGTGTAGAGCTCAGCCCTTATGCCCACTTTCATTCAAAGATATGGCCTACCTCAGTAACCCTGGGATAAGGGCACTACTTTGAGAAAAGGGAGTCCTTGGTCCCAGCCTCTGCTTCTGATGGAGTTTGTGCATTTTATCCAATGACTTTTTGAAAAATTGCTAAGAAGTCCAAAAAGCAAGGGCTGGAACAGACTTCATTCCTCCCAGGGCAGTGCCCACGTTACTGGACTACAGACCATGCTTCTTTTTTCTCTCTCTCCTGCTGGCACCATTGGCTCTTTTATTCCTTTCCACCCAGAAGGACAGCTTCAACCACAGAGGTTCCAAATGCCTTCATCCCAAGCTATTCTTTATCTCGGTAGTAAGGATACTTTCAATCTACTTCTCCCACTTCTCAGGAAATCCTCTCAGGCTGAGGAGACCTAGAAACCAGGACTTACACCTCCTAGAAGAGTGCTTTAATCATTAGCCTGGTGGTGCTAACCACCACCAGGCCCAAGTGCAGGAGGCTAGACATGGCTTTCAGGCAGTGAACTCCAGTCTAACTGCTGTCTCAGTCCGGGAGAGAGGCAAGATTCAAGATGCAACCTCTCTCTTCCAAGTTTCCTATTATTTGCATGCTCCACTCCCTCCCAAATAATGAGCTTTGGGAGTTCTATATTTGGGCACCTCAGTGTCTCTACTTACTGTCTAGTGAACTTTAAGTGCCTAATGCAGATTTGTGAATTTTATTCCTAGAACTGTACACCCAACTTGTAGACTTAGGGACCTGGAACATCCACACACCTAAACCAATTTATGAACATTATCCACTCCAGTTCAGTTACTTATTTTAGTACTGCCTCCTCTTTTGCAGAATTAGAAAAGGAGAATAATTTTCAACTGACTTGCAAACATGCATCTGAACAAGATTTTTTTTCCAAAGGAAATTTGTATCTTATTAATTAGCTCCTCTTCATCTCATAAATGATTAAAGAGCTCTTTTGTTTCACACTGTCAATAAAGAGGCCAACTATCTAGTAATGCAGAGCACCTATACATGTGACGGACCTCTGCTCCAATGCATGTTCATTAGCACATGCCAGAACAGACTCGATTCATCAAATCTGCTTTAAGTTTGATGAAGTGTGCTAATTAGTACTCTCCAGCAGCCTCCACATCATGTATATTCAGCATCCCCGGATTTCAAAATGCTGGCAGGGGTGCTTTAACTAAAGCTCATCAAATGAGCTTTAGTTAAAGTGCCCCTGCTGCTATTTTAAAGTGTGGGACACTGAATACACATGATGTTGCAGGCAGGTTAATTAGAGTGGCTCTTAGAGCTGCTTTAATTAAGGAGCCCTCTGCTTTACCCTGGAGCATGTGTATAGACCCCCATTGTTTCCTTACTGGTAACACAGGCCAGGTATAGGGTGGCAGAAGCAAAGCTAATATCCATTCACTGTAACCATCTGCCCAGATTTGCCAATTACACAAAAAACAGATTGAAAACCAGTTTGGTGCCAACTCCAGTATGTGGAGCACTGAAGTAGAGCTTCAGAATTTATTTTAACCTGGGATATCAGAAATAACAGTATTTGGATATCTTTTGTGTGTATTTGTAAGGGAAATACAGGTTTTCCTCGATTTATGCGGTACATGCGTTCCCAGAGAATGGTGCATAAATTGATTTCGCATAACGTGAACCCACTTTATGATGTAAAAAATAGGGATAGATTCCCATGGTGGGGAGGGAAGGAGGGAGTGAGGTTGGGACCAGGGAAGGGATGGGGGGAGGGGTGCCACTCCTGGACCTGCACAAGGGAGCAAAGCAGAAGGAACTGTCAGTGGGTGCAAAGAGCGGGGGGCGGCTCTTGCTGCAGCAGGAGTGGAAACAAGTGGAGCCCCGGGTGGCACAACAGGCTGTGCTAAGTATCAGGAACAGCCCAGTGCTGCCACCAGCTCCAGCTTGCAGCAGCAGCCTGCCATCATCCTGCGTGCAGATCCATGGGCACACCCTGCCCTGGCAAGAGCCTGGCACAGCCCCTCAGCTGCTGCAGCAGGGGCTGGTGTGAGTGCTGCACCACATGTTGCCTGGGGCTCTGTTTGTTTCCACTCACCCTATCCCCTGCTGCAGCAGCCCCAGGAACAGCTGACACCAGCTGCTTGCACCACAGCATGGCGCAGCCCAGGAGCTGGGGTGACTGGGGACAGGCAGAGGCTAGGCACAGGGGGACAGGTGGAGCACAGCGCAGGCCAGCAGCTGCAGGCTGCTGGCACCGGCCGCTCCCAGGGGTGCTGTAGCAGGGGCTGGGGTGAGTGGGGCCCCGGCCCTACGGCCCTTCCCCCCCCCCCACAGACTTACCTGCTTGGATGGGGGGGGAGGGGCTATGCCAATCACATAAGAGTGAATTTACCTCACATATAACAAATTATGGGTCTAAAAATGCTCATTGCATAAGAGCAAATTCACATATACAGAACCAGCATTGTGGGAAACCTGTAGACATTTTGGAGGAAGCCCAGCAGAAAACATGTGATAGCCCACTGCATTATGAAATACAGAGTGAGGAGAAGGCTGAAGTGCAGTTAACAAATGGAGGAGGCGAGTCATTTCATGGAACATCTTTACTGTTGGTCTTCAAGAAGGGTGATGTTGGAAGAGCCTGGACTGAAGTTGCTTACAGTTCATGCTTACAGTCACAACTCTAAGGGTTGTGAACACTAAACAAGTTTGACCAGGGCCGTCCCGGGGGGAGGGGGGGGTGGGGCAAATCAGGGTGATCACCCCGGGCTCCATGCTTTGGGGGGAGCAGCAGCAGTGCAGAGCTGGGTGGAGCAGAGGCTCCACATCCAACCACTTGCTACCCCCGCCCCCTGCCAATAGTGGCGGCAGCTTCTCTGGGGCCGGGGCCGGGGCCAGGGCCAGGGCCAGGGCCCTGCCTGGGCTGATTTTTCCCAGGCCCTGGACTCTGCTTGGGTTGCCTCTGAGTTTGACAATTTATGGCGTTGTTTATTTTTTTTAAAAAGCTGTAACTCCCTAAGTTGTGTGATTTAGAAAATGAGCTTCATTTAAATTATGCACATTTTATCTTACATGGTGGTGAAGAAAAGCTTGAAAATACAAACCATTAAAAGCTCAGAAGCCAAACAGCAAATAATTTCCTGTACAGGGGGCCAGGAGCAAGGTTGAGAATAGAATGCAGGAGCCTCACCTCCATGTTAGTCCTTAACCCTATACAACAGTGCTGATCTCCAGGGCATCTCTATGAAGCCTGCTAAATTTACAGACACAATTGTGTCTGCATCTTAACTTTCCCGATTCCAAAAGGAGCTCAATTCTACTCAATTTGAGTTGCACCAATGTCGGTAACAGAGGTAGAACTTTTTCTGACCAGCACTATAAAAATTAAATGAAGTTCAAATGAAGTTTTCTAAAGAAATATTGTCAAAATAGTTTAGTGGGAAAACAATCAGCTTTTGAAAACTGAAAGTTTTTGGTAAAGTGGTGTTTTTAAAAAAGGTAATTTTCTGGGAGAGGGGCACATTTATTAAAAGAAAGAATATTTCAAACTGTTTTTCCCTACAACGAAAACATCTTTTTTAAAAAAGAGAGAGACTATTTTTCATTTGATAAAAGGTTCTAATAGGAAATTCTCAATACACTTAGGTGCCCAAGTCTTAACGGTTGGAAGAGAATTTGGCCCTTAGAATTTAAAGTAATCAGTTTTAAGCAGAATGGATTATTAGTAATGCATAGGTTATGCCTCATAAATCTTAACAAAGCTTGGTGAATCTTGCTGCTTTTACACCAAGCAGAAACAAAGACCTAGTCTAACAACACAAAGATCACACAACTCACAGGCCTTCTCACCAGAATGGCTACATTTAGGTTAGTGAGGAAGAGTTATGTGCATCTAGGGTGGTGAGGAAAAGAAACAGTAGCATAAAAGGAGCCATTTACAAAAGGACAGAAGCATCCTCTATAATGAAAGTGAGTTGGAACTTCCTTCTGACCGCTGCAACAATCAGCTGCTTCCTTGAAGCGCCAAATGTGACTTTTCCTCCGTTACCCAGTGTAACTAAAAATATTATTGTTCACAAAATTACCCAGCTCATAAAATCCAGCTACCTACAGCATTTGTTCCTGTGTCTTCCAGGCAACTAAGCTGTACAAAGGAATTGAATTTGTCTGCCCTTAATTCCATCACACCAGCCCTTTCTTGTTCTTTTATAATAGGAAATATAAAAAAGGAGTGGAGTGAACAATAGAACTAATTGTTGTAGGCTGACGTAGAAGTGTTTTTTGGCTTGGGCTGGGAGTTGCAGTGGATAGACTTTTGAACCTTTTACATTTCCTGTCTAGTACATGGCTGCCTGTGATTGCAAGGACCTGGACTCCATAATCCTAGTGGTCCTTTTATGTCCTATACAAGAAGTGACTCAGAGCTTTTTCCTAGTTGATCCTACACAGCTTTACTGAGGAGAATGGGTACCATACTTCCACACATATATATGCCTAGAATATAATACGTATTTCGTTTTTGAATGATAAAATGAAGGGGAAAAAAAGATCTTTCCTTGCAGTAAGTAACTGAGTAGCAACAACTATGACAGTGATTCTCAAGCCAGGAAGTACTCATGTTTTTTTCCTTGTATAATGTCACTGAGAAAAACAAGAAAAAGGACAAACAGGTTGAGCAATGGGAAATAACAATCATATTCTCTCATACATACACAGGAAGCCCATTCTTCCAAACATTGACTCCTTAATATAAAATTCCATATGTTTTCATTCATTATAAGCAGTTAATTTAGATAGGTATATGCCAGTTTGACAAGCCACATGAGATCTGCATGACTTGTTAAGGCGTCCAGCTCTTTTACTTAGCCCCCTACCACATCAACTGTAACATATGCACACATTTATGTGCAGAATATGAGTAACATTAATCTTGTTCCTTATCCACAAAATCAAACATCAAGTAATACCATTGGGACCACTCTGCAATAACTAAGATCAGTATTGACTTAGGCAATGAGGATAACTAAGGAAATATGTGACTGTAGGTCTGTGGTATCTATTGCGGATGTACATTATGCATTAAATTTAAAATGCATCTTTGTTTAATTGTATCTTAGTAGAACAGTTTTGAAAGAAGAATATGTAAGACATGACTCAAACATCTCTCTTTTTTGAGTAAATGATTCATGTTATGATGAATCCATCTGAATTGCTGAATTGCATGATGTTATCATGTCAGTCCATCATACATAGATTTATGAACTCAAGGCTAATATACATGTAGAAGAGCATGCAACCTTGTAATTCTGCTAACATTACAGTAATGAGAGCCAGAAGCGTGGCCTTGGGGTTTCCTTTACTTACCTGGTTTTCACTGGTAGCTGTAATTAAATAAGAAAACTACAGCCACATATTATGAGCAGGTGAAGTATGAAAAATGGACCTCCTTGAACATTTGCCTTTTATCTTTCATGGAATAAGGTGGCTCATATGTAAGAAGCAAAATTTAGTTTTATAGCTGGGCAGCCCTTTTCATCTGCTATATTTACATTTAAAGACACACCACCCTTCCTCTGTCCTCTATGGAAGGAGGTGTGAGCTCCAGCATAGTTCTGTTTTCGTAATGAAGGTAGTTATATAAATCAGTCCAGGAATACTTTTCTTTCATGTCAAACTGCTCTTTATTAAAATGCTTATATATTACTCTTGTCATTCTACTTTCACTCACTTACAACCTCAGTGAATTATTTTCATTGCTCTCATCATCCATATTATATTTCAATGTTCCTGTGAACAGAAAATAAAGATTGATAGAAGAGAAGAAAAAATTAAAATATACTTTACGAGTGATATTGTCACAAAAGTGTTCCAGGCTGGCCTAAAATGGTTCCTACTGATTTCAATGGGAGTTCTACCTCCCACTTCAGCTGAACAATGTTTTGTAAGAACTAAGCACTATGGCACCCTAAAGAGCCCCTGATATACTCTCATGTTTATGGTCATTAGTGGAGAGCCAAAATCTTTTAATAACTTGTAATAAAAAAACTCAAATGTATAATAAATAGTAAGCCTCAGCTCCAAAATGAAGTGAGTTCTGTTCTTCTGATTGAAATATCCAGGCCAAGTCTTTTCCCAAAGCGCAACAATTTGGGAACATTAATCGTGCCCTTTATATTTAGAAATACAAGCTGAAATATTGTAGTTCTTAAATTTCTTTTCAGGCCAGTGTTCTCTTGTTTTAATTATGTCAGCCAACATGGAGAAATCACATGATCAGAGTCACGTTCCAAACAAGCATGTTTTCTGGTTATACACAAGCAGATTGGGCATACACAAACTATTTAGATACTGCTACTTTGACTTATTCTAGGGGTCTTCCAGAATCACAGAATGTTGTGAGCATTACTGGAGCTCATAAACTATTTAAAAGTTATTCCTCCATATTATGGATAGCATGTTTTATGTTTGTGGAGGATAAATGACAACCCAGGAAGGAAGTGTCCTCCAAAAAAATCTCCCTATTTTTATGGGTCAATATACATATAGTGTGATTTTGAGCTCCAGTGTGAGCCGAGTGCAAGAGTTAGTAAGACGCTTACAGAATCACACCCTCATGGTACAAAGATGCTGAGTTCACCTTGTTTAGAATATTTAACATCACACTGGATTAATGTAATAATAAAGGCCTAATAAACGTCTTCCAGATTGCAGAACCAAAGATGATTTTTTTTCTATACCATGCTTGCCCCTAACCCATTTCAGTAAGCGCTAAACAGACACATGATGAGAGACAGCCCTTGTCCTGAAGAGCATACCGTTTTGGTAGGCAAGTCACAGTGTTTTATAAATCACTTCACCTCTAGGGCCACACAGCAAACCAGTGGTCAAGATGATGAAAAGAATCCAGGATTCCTGACCACCAGCCCTGTGCCCTAACCATTTAACTATGCTGCTTCCCCAAAGCTCTGACAGGGTGTTTGTCATACAGAAGCTAGGTCTACACTGATAATTTGACATTACCATGGAGTCTTTCTAAAGCCTTTACCAGTCAGTCTTCTGCACTGCAACTAGCCATGCTCAAACTCCTGTGCCAGCCTGTACAACTCCAGCAGGACTGCTGAACTTTTTCTTACCCACCGCCCTCTATGGAGTGCTTAGAACTTACAAGTGTGCCAGCAGCAATCCCAGCATTCCCTACACCTGACTCTCAGCTGCTCTGTATCCTGCTTCCTCTCTCTTTTTCCAATAAGTAGGGACCATGCACCATGGGACTGGCCCAGCCGGGCAGCAAGAGCAGCCCCAGGGCTGGCAGGATCTGGCTGGGCTTGGCACATGGTCCCTGCCTTGGGACCAGCGCAGCTTGGCTGGGTAGCACGAACAGCCTCAGGGCCAGCAGGACATGGCTGGGTTTGGCATGTGGTCCCTGTGTGCCGCACCGGGTCCTGCCACCATGGGACCAGCCTGGCCAGGTGGCAGAGCGGCCCTGGGGCCAGCAGGACCCGGCTGGGCTTGGCACGCAGTCCCCAAGAGCTGGGAGCTGGCCGTAGGGGGCTCAGAGCACCCCATTCCTGCTGCTGCTGCAGAAGGTAAGTTATGGGCCCTGTGTGGGGGCGGCTGTGGCCCTCCAGGGGGAAGTTGGGGCCCTTTGGGGGGGGTGGGGGGAAGTCCATGTGCTGTGTGTGGGGGCTGAACCCTGTGGGAGACAGGGGACCCACCCCTCCTGAGCAGCCTCCCCACAAGGTCCCCCACACCCACAGTTCCCCAAGCAATTACCCCACACATACGCACACACCAACCCACATCCCTCCACACACACCCGCCCACCTTCCCCCATGCCCCTTTCCACCCCCTTCCTGCAAATACCACATCCCATCACACACCCATCATGTGTGAGGAAAACCAAAAGCACTCATCAACACATGTAGGTATTTAGAATTTATTTTATCATGATGATACAGACACTGGTAGGCTTCCAACTGCTTTAACGTGTGTGTGTGTGTGTGTGTGTGTGTATGCACGCGCATGTTTAGAATGGTCTTCTGTTTTAATTGTGGAAGAACATGGATCTTGGGTATTTTTAAAAATTGATTTGGGATGCTGCTGCAGCAGTCCAGCTGGCACAAGGGGCAGTGTCCCCAGATACCAACTGGCTGGGCCCCAGGAGCTCCTGAGAGCAAGCAGCTCAGGGCTACTTGCCAGGGCAGGTTTTTGTACTGCTAGGGACAGCACAGGTGCTGGCTCTGGGCTCTAGCTCTCCCTGGCTGCAGGTCCGGGAGGAGCCAATGCAGGGTTATTTTGCCCAAAGTGGCACAATTTACTCCACAACAAAGTGCATGCCCAAGAACATCCAGAGGCAAAAGGCCCCAGCTTAAATTTGCACCGCTTCTATTTGAGGTGCTGCAAACGCATGTGTTTGCATGTGTGGACACGCCCAAAGATGCTATACAAGGGACATAAGGGAACGCCCTTCTAGGCCTGTGCAAATAGAGAAATATTCCATTTGGATTCGGATTCAGCCAATTCAGAGGACAGTGATTTGATTCGGTGACTCAAATCACTGTCCCCATTCAATTTGGCTGAATCAGAATTGGAGATTTGGATCACCTGGGGAAAGGCAGGCACAGCTGGATGGTTGCAGGTTCTCTCATGGCTCCTCCAGCTGTGCCTGCCTCTCCCCGGGTGGGGGAGCCGTGGGAGAACCTGTAACAGAGAGACAGCTGCCATGCAGGTGCCATGCCCTGCTGCCCCCACTACCCTGCGCTGTGCAGGGGACT